>NC_134012.1:84178584-84797512 GCF_047716275.1 Strix uralensis | reverse complement strand
TAAGCTTGCACTAATAGGAAACAGCTTTAGAACTATGATTTGACCAAATAATTCAAAGGAAAATTTTATCTCCACATTTGCTTGAGGGAAATGTAGCTCAGACAACATTGCAGACCTGAAGAAATGTCCAGAAGCTTGTCTGATGTTATTCTGGCTGTATTAGCCAGTCCGAGCAAAGATATTACATATCTACAGACTTGTCTGGCTTACATTCTTACACCATCCTGTGTGAAGCAACATTATTATTGCAGAGGAGGGCAACGAAGCTGGTGAAGGGCCTGGAGAATAAATCCTATGAGGAGAGATTGTAGGAGCTGGGACTGTTTAGTTTGAGGAAGAGAAGGCTGAGGGGAGACCTCATCACTCTCTACAGCTACCTGAAAGGACATTGTAGAGAGGTTGGTGCCGGTCTCTTCTTACAGGTAATTAGTGACAGAACAAGGGGGAATGGCTTTAAACTCCAACAGGGGAGGTTTAGACTAGAACATTAGGAAAAAAATTTTTCACAGAAAGAGTGGTCAGACAGTGGAATAGGCTGCCCAGGGAGGTGGTGGAGTCACCATCCCTGGATGTGTTTAAGGGTCATTTAGATGAGATGCTGGGGGATATGGTGTAGGGGAGAACTTTGTAGAGTAGGGCTGATGGTTGACTCAATGATCCCAAGGGTCTTTTCCAACCTGAATGATTCTATGATTCTATGATTCTTATTAAGCTACATGCATGTATGTAAAATGCACTTTTTCAAGTAATGGAGATCACATGATATTCTCTTCATTTCAGTCCTAGAAGAATCAGCATGAATGAGCTTACAGTGATTTTTCATGAAGTCAGAGGGTTATTACAACTAGTATTGGAGCTAACCAGTTCAGTATTTTGTTGGGGTCTGTATGTTACATGATATATGTTTTACAGATGTATATAAAGTAAAGTCTTCCTGTCTTTGCCTACTGATGTCACAGTATTCTACTTAAGCATTCAAAGCAACTAATAAAGCTTGATCCAGTGGAGTTCCTTTCATATTCAAGTAATGCTATTTGAATTTAGCACAACTTCTTTTAGCTTGTCAGTACTGAAGGCAAGGGACATAATACATGCTGTTAAAGGCAACTGCAAAAGTAATTTGTGGTCCTGTCTGCTCAAAGATGAGGTTACGTTTGTCAACTTCTTTTCTACAAGACAGTTAAACTTATAGGATATAATGGTAGGAGCAGGCTTCTAGAATAAGTTGCTACAATATTCTGAACAAACTGTGCTGGAGAAGATAATTGAAGAATCTTATGAAGATTCACCTAAATGGGTTTCATTTTGTCCCTGTTTATCTTTCTGATTTCTCTGTGAGATTAGGTTTGACACTGTAAATTGGATAACAGTGGAATCTGGTTGAAAGTGTTTCACTGGCTCTCCTGTTTAGACACTTGATGGTTTGGATTTCATTGTAACCCTTCCACTGAACCAGATGTGTTCTCAGCCTGCTTTGGTTTTGCTGTGAACTTTTATACAATTCCTGAGATAAGGAATAGCTGTTGGTATTCTTTTCTTCCTTGCTGCTAATCTCTGAAGTATGAAAGCAACTTTTTCTTAACACTGCACATCTCAGGTCTTTATGGCCACCTTTTTTCCAGTCAAAGCAGCAGTTGTTTGCCAGCCTGATGTCTTTTGCCCACCCCCAATGAAGACTACTAAAATATGGACCAACTGGGAGAGCCCAAAGGTATCCATATACTCTATCGGGGTGAATGACCATTTGAATGGCTTTGATGATTGTTCCGCTCATAACCGGATGGATGATGTTCTGATATTCTGAAACAAGTTCAGGTCTTGCTGCTGCTCTCCCCTGCATATTTTGCATACAGTTCATTATCCTTCTGATTTGTTAATTTTCCTGTAGTTTTGCCCCTAACATACCTTATTAGCACAGAAATTACAAAATACTTGTTTTAGCCACCCATGAAATATATCGTGCTTTGAGGTTCAAATGTGACTTCTACTATGAACAGCTTATAGAATGATGTAAAAATAAATCATAGGCTGATTTTTAAACCAGTAAAACTGTTGCATTTGGACACATTTCCATATTTCTTGTCTGGGTTTTTCACCATGGTTGAAAGATTGGTTGCAAAATCTGCAGTGGAACTGACCTTTTTCATCTCTGTCCCCACAGTACTTTAATCAAGGAACAATTGGGATGGTGTAGCTTTAAAAAACAAATGAGGAAATCCCCTCTAAGCATGTTTTATTTAAAAAGATGTAAAAATATCACTGCAAATTAGCTATGCCATAATAATTTCTCCTTTATAATAAGAGGAATGAGAATGTTTTCATGGTAATGAGCAGTTTGGACTGACCTGATATTCAAGTTCAGATGTGTGTTAAGACGTTGGTGGAGCTAGACTCCATCAGACCACTATGGCTTAATCTTAGAGCTTGGTGGAGCTCTAACAGCATTTTAAATAAAGAAAAAGGTAGCTTGTGAAGCTGGAGTGCTCAGTGTTTAGGGAAATGTGTGAGCTGTGGCTTGCAGGGACTCTGAGTCCCTAAAGATTTAGGCTCCTCAAACACTAAAACAGTGCGGCTGGCTGTCTTGCCTTCACATGCAGTGGCACTTTTTACTGATGTTACTAAAGAAGAGAAGGCATATCTTTGGCCATTTGACATGTGTAGGAAATCTGTTGGTGAAAGTGTGCATTTCTGCTTTTTTGAAAAACAGGGAGAATGTTAATTTCAGCCTTTCTTGTGAAATCCAGCTTCAAATTGAGACAATCTTTCCTTTTACTCCTGACCCATTTTTCTTGATGATATGGACTGTTGCTGTCTGGGAAAAATGGATATACTAAAACTTCTAAAGTGGCTAAAAATACTAGGATGCCAGTTTAACCTTTCATGATGTTTATATTGTGGTTTTGTAGATCCTGATTTAGGAAAGGAACAAGAAGTAAAGCTGTTTGGATAGTTTCATAACAACTTAATTCATAAACCAAAACCTCTTAGATAGTATTGTGCCATTGGGAGAGATGGTTTTACATCTTGGAAAGCAGGGTTTTATTATTAGCTAGCATATAGTGTCCAAAAGGATCTATAGCCAGATTTTGAGCTGTATAGAGTGGCTTGGATCATTTTGACTACTTGAACTCATATAAGCAAAAGAAAAAGGAAACAAAAGGAAAATGGAATGCTATTTTTTTTCCTTGAAGTGAGAGGATTATGTCATGATCATTCATTTTTTCCTGCCTTAACCTTGTAGTTTAGAAGGGAGGGAGGCAAAAGAAAGAAGCTGAAATAATGGTTAGTAATTTGAATAAGCTTTATTTCTTTTCTTTTATCTAACATGATGTTGCAATTTTTAGATAACTCCATGAATCATAAAAAGAAGTTAAAGTAATTATTTGCTTGGCTCTAGTTATGCAATTGTTCATGATGCTGGATATTATGAGGTCAGTGATTAATATTAGTTTCAGGAGTTGTGAGCTACAACAAAACTGCAGTCAGCCACTGTGCAAGTTGTGCAAAAGTGCACCGGTTTGCCATTCAAAATCACTGCATGAGCCTTGCCAGTGGAGATTTCATGTTTGTATTCAAAGAGGAAAGGTCAGTGCTTAGTGTTCACCACCAGAGGTCTTCAAAGAACATATTACAGATATTTTTCCAGTGGCTGAAAATGAGAGATACATTTTACAGTCACTACTGACAGAACTACTTGGAAGTAATTTACTCAAGTGCTTCAAGTCATTATTTGTCTGAGACACAGAATTTGTGCCTGACAGAAATGCAGCTTTGCATGTCTGTCTGCATGGGTCGTTTTCTATTCCCCTGCTTGATGAGGCAGAGATTTTGATAGTGAGAGTTAACAAGAGTTTCTGATTATTTCTTGAATATATGTAAACAGAAGGAAGATTTCAGCAAGCAAAGTTTTGTATTCCCTCAGGGGCCAGCTGAGGGATGCTGTGGGCAGGAGTGAGTGGAGAGGACAGAGGTGCCAGGGGTGACTTGGCCCTACTGGCACCCTCCCTTGTGGAGGAGGTTCTCCCAAGCCAGGCTCTCCTGCCTTTACAGGACTCACAGCCCTCCCAATGCAGAGCCTGGGTGACCCTTCTCGACAGTCAAACTTCTCCTAGCCTTGAGCTGGAGCTCTCTCTGTGGGTTAGGGTGCATAGGTTGGTATTTTGGATCTGCCTTCCTGAATACCATAGGACAAACATATTTCTTGGGCTCCCTTTATACCTCTCTCCCATGCTTAAGAAAGAGATAAAATATCTGGCAAAGTAATTAATTTTCAAAACCTATTTTTTTCCCTTTTTATTGGCTTTATATTAGCATGTGCTGACCTTTTACAGCATGATAATGCATGGGAGAGACAATTGTGTTTGTTATGAAATAAAGTCCCAGTGAGATTGTAGGTCTTTTAAGCTCACCTGAATAAAGTCAATACATGAATTGAAAGAAGGTGTTACAACATGTAAAGACTTACTGCTTATCATGTATTCATAAAATATGTCATATTTTCATAAATGGAGACTGATGGATTTATTTATGAGGTTTTTTCATTGTTAATGAATGAAAAAGCAACAGGGAATGCTCAAGAGTGTGTGGGATTCCTGTTCTCCATTTGCCATCTTTGTAGATGGAAAAGGTCATTATTTTGGCTGTGAATATACAGCTGAGTGTTTATTAGAGATGGGAGAAAAAAGAGATGGAGCCTAGATACTGTTGTGCTTGGTGATATGGACATCCTGAAGAAGAGGAGACTTGCAATGTTAGGCTCCAGTTCTGTTACAGATGAGAACAACCTCCTCCTTACCTCTCCCACCTCCTGTTAAAGCCAGAGAAATGTCACATGTGGCAGTGGGTCCACCACAATGAGGAATTTTTAGCAACATGGAATGAAATAAAAAGAAATGCATGATGGACAAAAACTTCCACTTTCATTCAAACCCCTATTTTACTGGCTTCAGTCAGTGTTCACTCTGTCACTGAGCATGTCTGGACATAGGGCATGGCTGTCTCTATTGTAAGGGTCTTCTGTTTCGATTTTGTTAGAGAAATGCTCTTCTAACCCAGAACTTCCCAAATATGTATTATTGGCTTCATATGAGGCTTTGATGCAAGCACAGGGTAACAATTTTACTGGCTGTATTTTGGAATTTGGGAACTTTTAAGTGCTACTTACATGGGTTGTTTCTAGTATAATGAAAGCCTTAGAGGAAGCATTAGCCTTCAGCTATAGAACTGACACATTCTGGAGTTGGATGTAGTCCCTGATAAAGAGAAAAGCCAAGCAAGCTGTCATACTGTGGCTGAAATTTTTGGGAACAGTTTTGATGCAAGTTTGGGGACAGTTCCTCACAGACCAGGCAGTTCATGAAAATATTAAGTTGGTGTGTTTCATCTCATCCGTGACTGAATACCTGGAGGGAGTAAAACGTTAGAAAATCAAACCACTTTCCATTTAGTGCTGTATACTGAGAGACTTGATAAATGTGGTACTAATTGATTTTTGTTCTTTCAAAAAAAAGTCAAGAAGTATGGTTTGTCTAGTGGGCAGCAATGAAACATGAATAGTTAATAGGTACCTGGTATATTTGGTATGCTCTGTTTTTATTTTGAGAAGAGAATTTGTTATTATTCAGGAGCAAATCCGAGACTTATGTATTGTTTAAAATTTTATGTTGCACTGGTGAAGTTCTTTCTTCTTGTAGAACACACTTTGAGTTAGCTTGGTAAGACCATTCTTTAGCTTGCTCTGCCAAGCCAAATCCAGGTCTATCTCTGATATGGTAAATGAAATCTCAGAACCACTAATACAAGAGCCACATTGTGCAAATGTGTCTTCTGAGGAAATCTACAGAGTCTGTCCATATAGGACTTATCAGTAACAAATACCAACATTTTCCCTGTGGCAGATATTTTCAGACAGCTGTGACTGGTAACAGTTCTCTGAAATCCTCAAAATTTACAATAGTTTTTAATTGCATCTGACTGGCATGTTATAAGAAAATATTAGTTCAACTTTCCTGTACTAATACTGCTGGAAGCAACCTCAGTCCTGGTGCTTTTTTGGGGATGGTTTCTGTTAAATACATTAGTAAAACCAGTAAGTAAACAATATACTAAAATAGGGGTCAGAAAATTTTAAAAAATATTCACATCTGTATAGAAAAAAAGATATTAAATGGAAATGCCACAGAACATCAGGTTTTAGATGTATCTGACTTGATAGAAACTCTTAATACAGCTTTGTAATCATGTAGTTAGAAATAAGACACAAAAACCCCAGTGGGTATTTAAAAAATCTTAGATTGAAGCAGGTCCCATCTTCCTTTCTTTCTGTTCTTAGCTCTAAAAGAGTTAGCTGCTGGGTATAAGGAAGGAAGGAAGACACTGAAATATGTTCTTTCTCCTCTATTTTAGCCTCTAGAAACCAGGCTTGTGTGAATGTAGTCAGTACTTGTGTCCGGATAACACAGGTATGAAAGGGTTGAAATAAGGAAGACAATTAAGTTAGTTCAACTTCTTTGAAAACAAGTCCAGTGGAAGACAGAGACACTAGAAGAACTGAATAAAAATTTTCAGAATTAGTTTACTGTTGGAAAAGACCAGCCTTAGGAATACCCAAAATCTTTAATGAGAATGTCTTAGACACCCCAATGAATCATCAAATGCAAAGCATAATCTGTATTTAATTAAGCATTCATAGTTCAGATTCTCAAGGAATTCTTCAGTTTTGTCCAAATAACAGATAATAATAATTTTGTCTTCCTTACGGACAGAGATAAAAATTCAAGAAACTACTGTAGTCTCATATGATGTGAAGGTATATAAATCCTGTGCTGTTTTGAACACCAATATGTAGCCATGGCAGTCCAATGAAGTTTGACATCCTGGGGACTGTGGTCCTCTCTATGAGGATTGATGTGCAGGTTAAATGCCTATTCTGTAATTATAAGAGATGCTGATAAGTAACTGCATACAGCTTCACATGTTCATTTGTTTAAAACCTGACATTTTTGTTTTCAGCAAGGAAGAACATTCTGAATAGAAGCAAGGTTCTTGGTAATATAAATTTCTTCCATAGAGTGAGGAAATCTTATTCCTAAAATGAGTTCAGGGGTTTTGCCCTCCTTCTGTCAGGAAAAGGTTTCAGAACATATTTCTTTGACAGATCAAAAACCTTGTTTTCATTTTAAGACTTAATTTATTCACAGTTAGTTTATGCAGATTTATTCCATTACAGGATGTGATCTTGTAAAATGCTGAGTGCTGTATATGAGAAACCAGGCACATCCAACTTCCTTAACTGAATTATGTCCAAAGAAGAACCAAATACAGAAATGGAGAGAGAATCTGATTGGCAAAGAAAGGTATATCTTGGAAGTCAGAAAGGGTAGGAATAAAATGAGACTCATGAGAATTTAAGCTAAGTTTAGCCTTACAAAGGAAACTAAAGCAGATAGTAATTTTTTTTTCTTTTCTTATAGCTACATGAAAAGAGAACAAGGAAAGAGCAAGTGAGGATACTGGGAAGCAAGGATGGGCCAAGACTAAAGACACTCTGGGCAGGAAAAAGTACTTGAATAACTTTCTTTGCAAAAAAGAATCTGACCTAGTATTAAGATGAAGGTGAACTAGTAAGGGACTTGGAGGAAGCCATAAATTTTATCAGTATGTGAGGGAAAGAGGGATTCAACTGCCTAAGAAGGAGGGAACCTGATTAGCTCCATCCCACAAAAGTGAGGGATATTGGTTTCGTTCCAGCAGCATTATTGTGGTCTAGCATCCCAGGACTAAAAAATGGATTATCCAGATAAAAGTGAAGGGTGGAGAAGTGTTCCAGGTTTTTACAGCATTGTTATATTATTTCAATATTACTTTTTAAGAAAAATTTTGAAGGGCATAATGATTGAAGACAAATAGATCATAATTCACCCCATTTTCTGTTTACCAAAATGCTCACATTGTACTAGCTTAGTGGTTTTCATGTTGAAATGATTCACTGAAAACAAGAAGCCTGCCTACTTTTCACTGAAGTGTTTGATATAGCAACAGCTATGATGTTATTAATTAAGCTAGAGGAGAAGGAGGTTAGTGTAGGAATTGTAAGACTTAGGTTAGCACTGGTAGAAATGAGCCTAATATGTTGATAGGATCTCTGAAATGAATATTTGCTCTGAAGGACTTTCCCAAAGGTTGAATCTTACAGTCAGTGTCATTTAATATTTTCATTAATGATTAGCATTGAAAAGCAAAAGAATTATGATAATTTTTTGAGACAAAATTGGGAGGAATTATCAATATAAGAATCAGTACATGACACAGGAAATACCTACCGTATTTGAGTAGTGGAATTACAGAAATAAGATAAATTTTATTAATATGGTTTGCAAGGTTGCACATGTAGGTGATACCGTAAACTGGGGTTTCATGAACTAGAGAGAAAAAAACTGATATATTGTTTAATCATATAATGACTGTAAGACAGCAGTTGGCTATTGCTTTTGAGGAGAGAAAACAAACAAAAAAAAAGGTGAATGTGAGTCTAAAATATAAAGCAAGCTGTCTTTATATATACACAAGATGAAAGTAATTGAGATTATTAACAGAAATGCCCAAACCACTAATAGTCTTTTGGATAATTGTGCTTGCTGTTCAGTCACCTGTGTTTGGAAAGCACAGTCTCAACTTGGAGAAAGTGTGTCAAATGTCTTCTAAGGTAATCAGGGGAACAGAGAAGAAACTGAGATTTTGCTTAAATTGTCAAAATAAAGGCAAAGAGTTACAACACACTACAGAAATGATAGAAAGGTTTAAAAGATTTTTCACCTGGAAACGCATTCTGGAACAGGAAGTAATATTTACATGCGTGCCCTGAAGTAGTCAAGAATTAAAAAAAGTTTCCAAATTTCTTATAGATGGTACTGCTGTTCTGTCTGTGTTTTACTGGCCTTGCTTTTCTTACCAGTATAGCAGTACTTCAGGTGGTTTTCCCGTTGAAGTAACGAAAGCAAGAAACATAGATTGTTTCCAAACAGAGAATTAGGTTATTACAGAATACGATTGCTTTTAGCTGTCTCTGTCACTTAAGCACAGGAATTTAGGTGGTACGTAAGCTGGCTGGACGTGACACTAAATGTACAAGTAAAAGTTGTATCTTAACGTCTGAATCTTGTCTGAATTTTGACAAGTTAACTTCACTATATTATGTGGCTGGACTAGGCTATATCATGTCTTCTTCATCAATTTATTAGATGATACAATTTGTTTATGTGCATTTCACCCTGAAATGCGTCCATGTTGTTGCTCAGTGACTATTCGACATTTTCTAAGGTCAAGGTGTTGTGGTGCAGTACTGTTAAGTCTATAGGACAGCAGAAGTGAATTTTCCCTGAGCTGCATGCATTGGCCAGAAAGACAAAAACTAGGAAATGGAATTGGCAACATCATAATTGAATGAGGGAACAGCCTGGATTTCTCAGTGACTAATAGTGGCATAACAGCTGCTAAGTTGTTAAAGTTGTACCTGAAATGACCTTACTTATATAAGCATGGTTTTTAGGAAAATTTTATGGAAGGGAAATCTGGAAATTAGAAATGTGCGGTTAAATAATATGCAAAACTCTGCATAGTCAGGGTGTTATTGTTTGAGAAGTAATATGGTACACTGTGGTCCTGTAATGAAATTACAAAGATGAGTATATATGGACATACTTGGACCACAGAGGTTTCTGAAACACACCAAAATAAATCCAATAAAGTGCAAGTCAACTCCCAGAGTGGCTTTTCCAGGGCTTCCTGTAACTGTTATATTTATCTTTCTAATATTCAACTTCATTGCCATGGCCAAAAAATTGCTCAGAAATATATCTGAAAGTAAAAATTAAAGGGACTCTTATTTAATTCTTATCCTGTTTAGTCAGCCAATTTATTTCGACACAGATAATCCTGTCATTTTCGTATACTCTTCCAGCTTTTAATTTTTGACAAATCTGTATTCTCTTTGTTCTGTTGCTTTCCTCTTATTCCTCTGGCTGGTGCTTAAGAATCAATCTCCTTTAACATCATCTCTTTTTCCTTATTTGAACTCTTTCACATTTCCCTCTCCTTCCCTCCCTATTCTTAGTGATTGAATGATATAAATCATTGTGAGAGCTTTTGCTAGCTTCTCTTTGCAGGCAACTCCCAAGCTTACCTCTTCACCCCATTCTGTCTCTCTCCATTTAGTTTCACATTTTGGCCTGTCATTCTGAATGTCCTGATCTCAGTTCAAACCCAATATTCTGAAAGCGAACTATCTTTGGGTTTTTTTAGATTATCGGTGTTGCTCAGCTCTTCATCCTAGCTGGTAGTTTCCTTACTTCTTTGGTGATTTAGACTGTGGCATGTGTCCTTTTCCAGCTGCATTTGTGCTAACTTGAAGAACTCACCTGTCCCCAACTTTCTTTGCTGAAAGTTTCTATCTTCCCCACATCAAATTGGTGAAGACTTTTTGAATATATTACTTAGTCTCAGTCAGAATAAACCAGGTTATTTTAAACAGTGAATTTCACGTGGAACTGTGTTGAGGAAAAATCACATGAACATTTCATGTGGATGCCAGACTGGTCCATGACTCTTTCAGAGATCAATGCTGAGCAAGAAGGAGTTGTCGTGAGCAGTACTAGTAGCTAGTATCAGTGTGTATTCAAAACTATAGCAATGGGATCTTCAGATCAAGATATCACCATGTTGGAACAAGGGTTTTCTTGTATTTCTTTTCTTCACTATTATGGTCAGAAATATGTGACAGCTTCACTTTAGTTTATTAATCTCCTGTTGTGTAGAGTAAATTGAAAAAAAAAAAACAAACCCCAAAAAAACCAGAGGGACAAGTAGCATCCACAGCCTGGAGTAAGGAACTGAAGGGGAGGGTTCAAAGCCTTCAGCATTTTGACCAGTGCCAGCCTTGACCCTAAACTAAGCACCAGGGAATCCTCCAGAAATGGAGAGTCCTAAAGGTGTCACAAACCTATTTGTTTTACTGTCCAGGATCACACTCTTCTCTGTGTTGGGTTTGCAATGCAGTATCTTCTTTTGGAGCTAGATATGTGAGGTTTATCTATATAGAAAGATAAAAAAGAGTTGATCTTCTCTTTTAAACTGGTGAGAGAAGGGATGACACTGTTTCTGTGTGCTTCACACCTCAGCAGCTGAGTAGCTCACCCAATGTCTGAGTGGCTTATGCTCAATTCTCTGACTAAACAGATTCAGACCCCCATTTCTCACTTTGCCCTGATCAGCAGAAAGTACATATTTCATTCTCAAGCTATTCCATGGAAAGAAAAATATATTTTCTTTGCTTGGGATAAGGACAAACTGATTGAACACTTGGGCAAGAAGTGCACTTCATGCTCCATCTAGTGGTTACGTTTTAACCTTCACTTGAGAAGACCAAGAAGGATTGCATCCCATCTTCTCTGTCTTCATGACTGCTCTTGCCACTGGACTAATTAACAGCTAAAAGAGCATGTGAGATGATGAAGAAGGTATGGAGCAACATCAGCTGCAGGTAACTGTTGTCTCTAGGGTGTGCTCTGGGAGAGCACCACCTGATGAAGGAGAGAGGGAGGGATGTTGTCAAGATAGGTATGCATCTGTGCATATTCAGAAAAAGACATTTAGATATGCAGGGACTCCACAGAGATAATGGTTAGCTTTAAGTACCAGAAGGATTAGACAGAGTCTGAGAAAGGGGAAAACCCCACTGCTCTGGGTTGGGAAAACATGATACTGTACCAGATCAAGGCAAAGGCCAGTCTAAACAGTATTCTGCCTCTGATGTTACATAGTAGTGGATTCCTGGGGAAGAGAATAAGAATATGCAGTGATACACATTTTCATCAAGCCAGAGATGGATGTCTTTATATTTCATGGTCTTTGCTGTGTTTTTCCTCAATGAATTTGTCCAGTTGTTTTTTAGGGACATTAAAATTCAGCATCCACAACATCCTGTGGCAAAGACTTTCCCCATTAGTTGCACACTGTGTGGAAACCACATTCTTGTACCTGTTTTGAACTTGCCATCTGGTATTTCCAGCTGGTGCCTACTGGAGCCTGAGAGAGGGTTCACACCACTACCATGGCATCTACCACGGCATCTACCACAGCATCTACCATGTTCTCCATAAATGTCTGTGCCAGTAAATGAGTGAGATACCTACATCTTTTTTTGTGAAGCTGGACTGTTACACTTGGGAGGAAGCAGTGCCCACTGAGAACTTGGTGAAAGTTAAATTAAAAGATGCTGTTAAATTTCTTCCAATATGCCCTGCTGTCTGTCCTCTCAATATCTTTTCATGATACATCTGTGTCTATGTCTGTAACAGCTAATTCCTTCTAAGACAGGGAGACCAGAATTGCATGCATTTTCCCATGTGGAAACACATAATTGCTTTATATATAGTACTATTTTTAACAGCAGAAAAGCAACTGTTTTTCATATCTCATTTCACCTTCTACTTTTCCAGCCAGTGGACAGCTTTTATTCCTTCCAGGTCTGAAAGAAAAGAGATTCATGGAGATAGAGGTGGTAGTCCATTAACATTGCTTCACTAAAAGAAGTTCATTGCTAAAACCCTCAAGCCATTATGTGTTTCCCTTCACTTGAAACTATCTGTTTTTCCACTCTGCTGCACAACTGGGTAGTATACTGCTTGGGCTCATTTTCGGTGGCCAGAAGTAGCCTGTACCATCTGTTACTCACTTAGTTCTCTCAACCTTGGTATTTGAGCAGCTGGCTTTTCTTTTTTGTCTCATGTTGTCAATGATTTTTATTTTTTTGAAGACTGTGTTAGGACCATCAAGAGTTCTTTGAGCAAACAGCTCTACTTTATTGAAACTAACCAGTAACATATACAAGGAAAGAAATAGGAGTTTGAATATTTTAATTACGAGGAAACAGAGGTCCTGTATATGTGCTTTAAGGACTGAAAAATCTTCACTTAATTGTTGACTGAGGAAAGATTTTTGTAATAATTACTAATAAGTAAGAATTTATTAATAGTGTTCACATTAACAAATACTCAGGCACTATCAAAAGGATGCAGTCTAATGCTGCAGATTTTCTTTATCCAAATGGTATCTGATGTTGGTAGGATTTTTACCTGTGTTATATTGACCTTATGATACCAAGGAAACTAAAGAGATGGTAGGACACACAACCAGCTTCCAGAACCCATGTTGTGCTGAGTGGAGCTCTTAAATATCTCACTATCAAGAGCATTAGAATTTGGTTCTTCAGTAACAAAATCACAGAATCACAGAATCATCTAGGCTGGAAAAGACCTTGAAGATCATCCAGTCCAACCATTAACCCAACATTGACAGTTCGCAACTACACCATATTCCTAAGCGCTATGTCAACAAGACTCTTAAACACCTCCAGGGATGGGGACTCCACCACTGCCCTGGGCAGCCCATTCCAACACCTAACAACCCGTTCTGTAAAGAAATGCTTCCTAATATCCAGTCTGGATAAACCTTCTCTGGCACAACTTGAGGCCATTACCTCTTGTTCTATCAATTATTACTTGATTAAAGAGACTCATCCCCAGTTCTCTGCAACCTCCTCTCAGGTAGTTGTAGAGGGCAATGAGGTCTCCCCTCAGCCTCCTCTTCTCCAGACTAAACAACCCCAGTTCCCTCAGCCGCTCCTCGTACGACATGTGCTCCAGACCCTTCACCAGCTTCGTTGCCCTTCTCTGGACACGCTCGAGTAATTCAATGTCCTTTTTGTAGTGAGGGGCCCAAAACTGAACACAGGAATCAAGGTGCAGCCTCACCAGTGCTGACTCCAGGGATAAGATCACTTCCCTGTCCCTGCTGGCCACGCTATTTCTGATACAAGCCAGGATGCCATTGGCCTTCTTGGCCACCTGGGCACACTGCTGGCTCATGTTCAGCCGGCTGTCAATCAACACCCCCAGGTCCCTCTCTGACTGGTAGCTCTCCAGCCACTCCTCCCCAAGCCTGTAGTGCTGCTGGGGGTTGCTGTGGCCCAAGTGCAGCACCCGACATTTGGCCTTATTGAAAGTCCTCCAGCTGGCCTTAGCCCATTGTTCCAGCCTCTCTGCAGAGCCTCCCTACCCTCGAGCAGATCAACACTCCCACCCAACTTGGTGTCGTCTGCAAACTTACTGAAGGTGCACTCAATCCCCTCATCTAGATCATCAATATAGGTGTTAAACAGGAGTGGCCCCAAAACCGAGCCCTGGGGGACACCACTTGTGACCGGCCACCAACTGGATTTAACTCCGTTCACCACCACACTTTGGGCCCGGCCATCCAGCCAATTTTTACCCAGCAAAGTGTGTGCCCATCCAAGCCACAAGCAGCCAGTTTCACCAGCAGAATGCTGTGGGAAACGGTGTCAAAGGCCTTACTGAAGTCAAGGTAGACAACATCCACAGCCTTTCCCTCATCCAATAAGCAGGTCACCCTGTCGTAGAAGGAGATCAGGTTTGTCAAGCAGGACCTGCCTTTCATAAACCCACATTGACTGGGCCTGATCATCTGGTTGTCCCACATGTGTTGTATGATGGTACTCTAGATGAGCTGCTCCATCAGCTTCCTGGGCACCGAAGTCAAGCTGACAGGCCTGTAATTTCCTGGATCATCCTTCTGACCCTTCTTATATATGGGCATCACACTGGCCAATTTCCAATCTGTCGGGACCTCCCCGGTCAGTCAGGACTGCTGGTAAATGGTGGAAAGTGGCTTGGCGAGCACCCCAGCCAGCTCCTTCAGCACCCTTGGGTGTATCCCATCTGGTCCCATAGACTTGGGTATGTCTATGTGATGCAGTAGGTCACTGACTATCTCCTCCTGGAATGTGTGCGAGGGTCGTTCTCCCAGTCTCTGTCTTCTCGCTGAGGAGGCTGGATTCCCTCAGTACAACTAGTCTTGCTATTAAAGACTGAGGCAAAGAAGGCATTAAGCACCTCAGCCTTTTCCTCATCACTTGTTACCATGTTTCCTCCTGCATCTAGCAGGGGATGGATACTCTCCCTGGTCTTTCTTTTGCTGCTCACATACTTATAGAAACATTTCTTGTTATCCTTGATTGCTGAAGCCAGGGTAATTTCCAGCTGGGATTTAGACCTCCTGATTTCCACCCTGCATAGCCTCACAGCATCTTTGTAATCACTGTGAGTGGCTAGCCCCTTCTTCCAAAGGCTGTAAACTCTCCTTTTCTCCCTGAGTTCCAGCCAAAGCTCCCTGTTCATCCAGGGTGGTCTTCTCTGTTGCCAGCTTCTCTCACAGCACCTGGGGACAGCCTGCTCATGAGCCATTAAGACTTCCTTCTTAAAGAGTGCCCATTCGTCCTCGACCCCTATACCCTTCAGGATCGTCTCCCAAGGTATTCTTTCAAGCAGGTGCCCAAACAAGACAAAGTCAGCTCTTTGGAAGTCCAGGATGTCAGTTCTGCTTCCCCCTCTCCTGGCCTCTCTAAGAATAGAGAACTCTATTATTTCATGCTTTCTGTGGCCTAGTTGTCCTCCGACCGCCACATCATCCACCAGTCCTTCTCTGTTCACAAAGAGAAGATCCAGCAGGGCACCTTCTCTGGTCGGTTCACTCACCAGCTGCGTCAGGAAGTTATTTCCCACACATTCCAGGAATCTCCAGGACTGGTCTTGCTCTGCTGTGTTGTATTTGCAGCAGATGTCTGGGAAGTTAAAGACTCCCACATGAACAAGGGCAAGCGATCATGAGATTTCTCCTAAATGCCTGTAGAATATTTCATCCACCTCTCTGTCCTGGGTGGGTGGCCTATAGTAGACTCCTACTACACCATCTGCCCTGTTGGCCTTCCCCCTGATTCTAACGCAAAGACACTCCACCCTGTCTTCACTACACTTGTACTCAAAGCAATCATAACAGTCCCTAACATACAGCACCACCCCACCGCTTCTCCTTTCTTGTCTATCTCTCCTAAAGAGCTTGTAGCCATCAATTGGTGCACTCCAGTCATGGCAGACTTCCCACCATGTTTCTGTAGTAGCCACAACATCATAATTTTCCTGTTGCATCATGGCTTCAAGCTCCTCCTGTTTGTTACCCATGCTGTGTGCATTGGTATACATGCACTTCAGATGGGCTGGTGTTTTTCCCCCTTCCCCCCTTCATGTCTAATTTAAAGCTCTGTCAATGAGCCCAGCTAACTCCTGCCCCAAGATCCTCTTCCCCGTCTGGGACAGGTGCGTCCCATCTATTGCCAAATGGTCTGGTGCCCTGTATACCAACCCATGATTGAAAAATCCAAAGCCCTGATGGTAACACCAGTCTTGGAGCCACAAGTTCATCTGTTGAGTTCTCCTATATTCTTCTTCATCCATCCCCGCAACTGAAGGGATGGGGAAGAACACAATTTGTGCCCCCGACCCCTTAATCACTTTCCCCAAGGACCTGAAATCTCTCTTCATTGCTTTAGGACTTCTGGTAATGTCGTCACTACCTACCTGAAAAACCAGGAGAGGGTAGTAGTCCTTGGGTCTCACTAGAGTGGGGAGTTTTGCTGTGAGGTCCTTAACGCAGACCCCAGGGAGGCAGCAGACATCCTTATGAAGCGGGTCTGGTCTGCATATTGGGTCTTCGACACCCCTCACTGTGTCAATCAAAATCAAAATCTTTAGGGCTCTACTCCTTCCCTCCAAAATCAATAAACCCCAGAAATAACTAAAAAATACCACCAAAATAACCAGAAACCAGAGTGAGGACAAGTCAGTGTCATTAGCATTTCTTATTATTTGGTGTTCAGGAATTGTCTGTCACCATCCCAGTCTTGCTTGTGATTCCTGTTCTGATAAGCCTGACTTTGCCCTGGTGCTAGATAGGGAGTCTTGGTGCCCAGTGCAATGAGTTTTGTTCTGGATCTAGCATTTTCAATCGTCTCTGACTGAAACTCTCCAGCAGAGGGTGATGGTACATTTATTCTCAGGCAGCTGATTACAGTGACTCAGGAACAGAGCTAATTTTTTACTGAAGAGAGTAAGAACATACATGCATTTCTGTTAAGCCCATTCCTGTATGCAGGTCTGAATGGTTCCAATGTCTAGGATCATGGGAATTTATTACTGATCCAAGTAATAAACAAGTAGATCTGTGAACACCAGAAGTAAAGAAACCTGGTTTCATGTGGTGTCTCTTCATTGGTTCCTTAACTGAATTATAGTATGATTTTGTGTTGTACTTATACTTACCTATTACTTTGCCTTTGAAAGCATTCCCCACTCAGCTACATAAATGTTGCTGGTTTTGACTGTAGCAGTAGACCTATAATATCAGAAGTTATTAATTTTGAATGTATATCCACCTGTCTGTTTTTACAAAGCTTATAGGGACCTCATTGCCTCTAGCAAGTTCAGGCCAAGGATTTCAGATCTCATGTGGGGAGGAAGGGAACTGGAATAACATGCAGGACAGCTGTGTATCCTGTCTTGTTTCCATAGAAACTAAACTATCGAAAGATAAACATACCTAGAAATTATGGGTGTTTTAGTATCATTAACACCAGCACTCAGTACATTATTTAATAAGTACTCTGAGACTTCTGAATAAAATGTCTATACAGAAATACTACAAAGCTTGACTGAATCAGGATCTGGCATAAATTCGAAAAGAAAAATCACAAAAAATCCACCCATCAACACAAACAAACAAAGCAAAAGAGTTACAAAGGTGAAAAAGTGTGTATCTGCTTTTCATCATACTGAGGGTATTGATTTCATTGACATTTATTGTCATTTATTAATTCTGGTGATTTCATCATTAAAGCCATGTCTATCACTGAATGGCCCCAAATATATTGTACATAAATATTCATGTTGCAGATCTGTAATTGATCTAGACTGTTTTGTGTGTTGCACAGCCAGTAACTTTAATAAATATTAGCTGCTTAAATCTTCAATACCTCTATGTGCTAACAGAAAAACAGACTTTACATAATATACCTTTAACCAGAAAAAGATGAATGTCATGCTAATCCTCCAAAAAACATATTTCTGTGTGTCTTTTCAGACCTGAAAACTTATTCAAACTTTAATTTGTACTAAATTTTTCTCACTTGCATTGAGTTAATTCCTTTATTTTCTGGCAATTTTGTTTTATTGCCATGTCTCTGTTTTCAAGTAGGTGTACATCTGACAACTAATATTTGAAGTACAAGTAGAGAAATTCTTTTTTGTGCACTGTGTTTAGATGTAAAACTCTTTCAGACTTCCTAGGTAAAGAACATTGAGTTCTGAAACGGTAACTGCTTGCAGAAAAGTACTTATTTTCTACTGCCTAAAAGGAAATTGAATACCAAGTCCAGCATAGATTGCACCTGGGGAGAAATGTCTAATTGGGGTATGACGTTAATTTAGCTGCAGAATGAAATATTCATGGCTTTCTGTAACATATACACAACAGCAGCAAAAAAGACTAGTATTTTTACACACACAATTACACAAAAAGAGATGAAAAGAGGCATGGTTAAATCTAACTTTTACAGCAGTGATCGGCTGGATGATTCTGTCCTTCAGCAAGTCGCACTTGCAAATGAGTAGCTGGAAGGAATTATAGTAGCAGATGCTGCTGTTTGTTTGCACTCTTTTGGGCTACTAACAAGCACATGGCAGATGTTGTAACCTTGATACTTCTAATGGAATTATTTTGGATACATTATTATTTTATACTATTATATCTGTTTAAGCACCTCCTGATTTTTTAGTAGGGGAGTTCCTGGATCTTTGTAGCATCATCTTCTTGGAAATGTTGTCTTGCTTGATCTTTCAGTTATAGAGCAAAGAAATGTCACTTATTTATGGCCCAGGTCAGAAAGTAGTTAACCCTGTGTTTACATTTAAGCCATGTGGCTAAAGGGCCAATACACATATATATGTATTTATTTGTTTAGTATAATCATGTTAACTCTCATTTTTGAAAAATTAAAATTAGTGTTTGCAGAGGCTAAATCTATTATAAAACTGCTGAGATTCTGTGTCTCCATTACATCACGGAACCAGAATTCCCCTTTGAATCCAACATTCCCAGCTGGGACACACAGAAACCACACACTGACTGGAACAAGCTCAGGGATGGCACTCCCCCTCAGGATGCAAAAGTGCATTTTTCTCTAAGGAGGGAATACTTGATCTGAATACTTTGGCATGCTTTGAGAAAGAGCCCTGGGACTCTGAATTCATCTATTTTTTGGTAAAGGAACGTATGTTAACCATGGTGAGAAGAACAAATTTTAGTCCTGGTAGTAGGTTATTCTGCCAGATGAGTTCCTTCATCAGTTTCAATTTTTCTGTCTCACAGACCTGAAACTGCAAATTGTTCCAAGAGGTCTTTTCTACTTCAAAGGGACATTTCAGAGTTTAATACCTATAATTCTTTGTTATTTTTTGAATTCTTTGATAAGTTGGTAATTTTTTTTTTCTTGAATGACTGTATTCTGATTAATTTAAACTATAAATGTTTCTGAAGAAATAAGGTGATTGAATAGTAATCCTATTAGATAAAAATTAACCACCTTTTTGGTAACCCATGTTTTATTGTGTGTATCTGCTCTTATAGAAACTTTGTGGTCATGGAAAGGACACATGGCATACCTTCATGCACCAAACCAGAATCTTCTTTCATACATTTTAGGCACTGTTGCTTTCACAAAATAGAAGGCTAGATTATTATATTTTTGCAATTTAAAAAAATTTAAAATACAAGAGTATACAGAAATTAGTCCAGCAAAGGGCCATTCAACATTTAACAAACTCTAAAGCAATTACTCTTCTAGATTCCTACAAAAAATCTTTGATTTACAAGTCTGCTATCAGGGAAATTTAGCACAACAATTTTTTTTTTTGACTGAGTTCATTTAATTGGTGTCCATTTTCACAGTGTCTGAAAATGTTGCAAAGTTGGTGAAGTGAGAAAGCTAGTAGTTTTTCAGGTGTGTGTTGACCAAGAAATGTAAGTGTTCATCATAAAGGTAAGCATCCCTTTTGTCACTAATATTGACTGAGGACTTGAGCCAAGGTCATAAAAAGGATTGCCAGGACATAGCCCCCAGACTTACCCAGTGACAAGCTGTCCATGTCCTACCTCTTGCCTTGTGCGGCTGACATGCCAAGTGCACCAACCCGCTATTGTGGTGTTGCTTATGAACTTACTGAGTTCCCACTCGGCTCCCCAGCCATGCTGACTGCTCTCGACACACTGCCCTTCCAATCAGCCAGGACCCTAACTCATCCAGTTGTTTTTAAGAACAAACTGAATTCAAGACCAGCTTTGCCATGGAAATGGTTTTATTTAGGGAATAGAGCAAGTCACAAGCATAGTGCTGTGTATTGTTTAAATAAACAACATACAGCAAAGACAAAATCCAAGGAAGGCCATCCCTAGCTCTAATGGACCACCTTTAAACGGTATCTTGGAGGTGTTCTCAGGCATTTTCTTACTGCTTATCTATGGTCTAGTAAGTGTCTATGATGCATTTGCTCTTTTTTGTTTATTTTAGCTATGTGCACTGTATGCGATAAAGCCTTTCAGTGAATCTTTTCATAGGTAACATATCCTGTTAGCTTAGTAGTTGACTATTTAACTATTTCTCTAATCTTTCCTTTATTTTAGCTGCAAAACCCTAATAGTTTCAGGCCCTCATGGCTTTGCTTTAAGCTGATGCTGTCAAGTGTTGAAACCACTGGACCACCCTTCCTACCCTAGAAATACCTTTGGTGTGCAGACAAGCACCACAAAGTTGTTTTGTTTAGTTTTCTGTGTAAAAGGAAAAAAAAAGCAAGACATTCCGGGCTGATATTCTTGGTAATTTTTGTATATGTGTGCTGTGCTAAGAAATATTTTAAATTTTGTAAAATATGTGGAAATTATTAGAAGCCTATTTAAAGTTTAAATGTGAACACATGAATAAATAAAATAAATGACTGATCTGAAAATGGTTTTAGCAAGCGGAGTACATAGCGTGGCTGATGTTCTCTAAACGTCACAGAATAAACAAACCAATTACAAGAAAAGTATAATCTGGGAATAAAATGTTCTAGAACTGATTCAAATTTGTAAGACTAATGCAGAGGTGTTACATGGAATGTACTAATACATTTGAATTTTTTGTTCTGTAGTAGTTCTGTAACTTCAAAGCTATTATTTGCAGGTTGTGAGCAACTTCTGAGAGTCTCTCATTTAAACTCAGTCGCTTCAGTTAAATCAACCCATATATCCAAATCAGTACTTACTTTGACAACTGTTGCTTTTCACTCAGAAATGTCTTTCTGCATCCTTTGTCTGTGATAGCTAACACAGCGGTCATCATTTGCAATTGATGTAAAGGTATAGAGCTGACTTTAAACTGCTCAGCCATGGTACATCAGCAGTGTGAATAAGGACAGCATGGAGTTTAGCAGGGCTGCAGAGTTCAGCTGAGAAGACAAACACCCATGCCATTAGTTTGCATTGAGCTGCAGCCTGTCATTGAAAGTTCCATCAGTATTTGAACTAGCTAATTTAAAGCAAACAGATATGTCCATAGTGGACTGCACTGTAACCTCTTTGATGCTGAAAGCTGGCTAAAGCAACTTTTTATTTTGCAGGAGCAGCAGATGTAATGAGTCAGCAGGAGCAGTGTGCTGTGAATTCCCTTTGGAAAGTGTGTTGTGTTATAAGGTGCATTTTTGGGAACGGGCCTTTTCCATTTGAATAGGCTTTTTTTTCTAATTTGACTGAATTGTGAAATTGTATCATTTTATATGAAAACTTGGAGGGGGGGTGGGGGTGGGTGTTAACCATCTTGGGGTCCTGTGTGACAATCTGTTGAAAGGTGCTGGTCTAAGCAGTTTTTATACATGGAGGTTATTCACACCTGTTTACTCAAACTATGTAATAGCCCATGTTCTTAATTTTTGATTCCATTTGCACAGTCAGTTCCATATATTTTGCATTGAAATGCAATAGAGTGGAGAAGGATCACAGACCCAGCAAACACCTTTAGAGAATGGCGCCTGCCTGACAGCCAATCCTCTGCTGTCTGAGATCGATCCTGCTTTTACTTTAGGAACCTTACTCCAGCAGTCACTGCAACTAGGTTACAATTATACAAAAACACGAACGCTCAGTAAACAAGGAGCTAGAAAGGAAGACAGAAAATGGAACTGAGCAGTTCATTAAATTAAATATACCTTGGGAGAGGCTCATTTTAAAGTTTGTGAAGAAGGGGAAAGAAGATGGAATTGAAACAGGAATGTAGAAATGCTTTTTCTCTCAGATGCAGCAGGAGCTGTAGATCCCCCTGTCTGATTTACAGACCTCTGTTGCTATAGTTCAGGAATGGTGTAATGAAGGTTATGGCTGTACAAAAAGAGGACATGCTAATGACCTCCAAAATATGTTTTAAAATTATATGTATCCTCTTTAAAGGTCTTAAATACATTTAAATCTCAAATACAGTTCTTAAACTCCAATATTCTGGCAATATTAAGGTAGTGCATAAGTGCAAGTTCAGAGTCTTGGATCTCTGTGTAGGGCTGCAAGGACGTAGATATTATCCAGGTCTCAAGTCCTGGTAAGCAGTGTCCTGTTGGGCTGGGCTTGTGTGAAAATCAGGCAGGTCCTGTTCCATTTCTCATGCTCTACTTGCATAGAGTCAAGAGCAGCGCCTCTGAACAACAAAACTAACTCTTCTTTCCCATGGCAAAGGGCTGCCTAACAGAATGGGAAATTATAACCAGCTGCGGAAAGGGACAAAGAAATATTTTCATTACATTTGCTCAGAGAATGAATTGATTTCAAATTCAGAAAAGTATGTCTTGTTTTGACTGTTTTTACTTTCTCTTAGTACATTTCTAAACTTTGACATGTGTTTCCTATGGTATCTGCCATGGCAACCAAGCAAGCTCAAGTCCCTGTACACAGAAACTTGAGTCTTGTTTACCTCTTTTTAAGTCTTTAAAACGCTTTGTTAGCAGGGTTATTTTAACAGAATTCATTCTTTACAACTCCGTGGCCATCATAGTTGTCATAAAATATCTATTTATCAAGAAACATGGGACTGAAGGGGATTTTCTAGGTCATTGAGATTGTTCCCTCCTACTGCAGGCAGCCAGGATCCCTTTCAGAAACCAACCAAACATTATCTCAGCATTTGAATTGTTGACCTCATGATTGCCTTTCTCCTAGGAGCCCAATTCACTTTAAGGTAAAATATTAATTTCTATATTGAATGATAGCTAGAATATCTTTATTTTGCAGTGCTTGGCATCAGAGAAAGATCTGTTTTTTCTGGTGTTTGTGGTTGATGTACTTCCTGGTTTTTTTATTTTTCTCTGCGAGATTTTACGCAGATTGACTGCTAGCAGTTTCTTTCCCTCAAATCTGCTTGTCTCTGGATGCAAATCAATCCCTATTCTCATTTCTTTTTTCCTCTTTGTTTACTTTTTACATTAATCTGGAAGTGAATATCCATCTAACTTGGTCTATAATACTTTCCCTGCAAAACCTTCCCCCTTGTTTTTTTAGTTAAAACTGGAAGTACTGATAAGACTTAAACATACTGTTATATGTTGCATTGTTTACACAATACGGAATATGGCCTTATTAAATACATTATGAGCATCTAAGAGCAGATAGTGCCCTAATGTACATACACACACGTATGTTATTATTGTCTTATTATTTTGTAAGTGTAGGCCGATGCTTCCATGAACTACACAGTAGAGATCCAATAGCCACTAAGGATGATTCAGACTCAAGAAATCAAGTCAGATTATTGCTGAAGTCTTTATTTTGAAAATATCAAAATTCACAGTAGAAAATACATTGTTGTGGCTCTGGGAATTATTTCGTAATGAAAAACGATTGCCTGGTTATGCAAGAAAATAAAGCAGTGTAAGGTTTGCGTCTGCAGCCACCTTCTGTTTTGAAACAAGGTGTGATAAAGAAAACGTCTTCTCCAGAAATGCTGCTCCTTGCTTCAAAAAGGCAGGCAGGAATGCTTCCTGTGTCCGAGTGCAAGAAAAGAAAGGGCTTTGGTTCTGCTTCCAAAATGTTGCAGATGAGCTTGTATGAAGCTGAAAGCAGTTGGTGCTATGCAAAGAAACAATGTGTGAGGCAGAACATTTCGCTGGGAATGCTACAATCCTGTGGTTATTGATATGATTGTGTTGTTGAAAAACCTGTATTTTTAGTGCTTTGGTTTTTTTCCTTGGTACGGCTCTGAACTGGGAAGTGTAGTGCTCTGGGGCACGAGGTCTAAGATGACTGCAGTGAAAGGGTATTTCTTCCACTGAAAGAGGTCACAACAAATTTCTTCAAATACATTGCCCATATTTGCGCAGGGCTGTCAATATAAACAAATGTGTTAGGAAGGTTTTGAGGTTTTTAATGGGTATTTCAAACCAGCCTGGGTTCAGTGAGAGAAGTTTAATTTAACAAGAGTCCTTGAAGAACCTTTCCACACCCTGCAGGTTTCCACCAAGATCCTCAAAAGCAATTCAGGTTGCCAAGCAGAGCTGACTCTAAGGGATTACAATAAATTTACAGCTGTGTAGTAATTTCACTTCCCTTTTTGCTTCTTTTTTGTGACATTTAAAATTGAAATTGGACATCTTTTTTTCCGTATAAGACTGGTAGACTCAAGAAATCAGAATATGGCTGTTGTTCTTCCATCTTAGCCTTCCTGTTTCAAATATGTTTGGCTTGAGAATGGGTATGAGAGTCAAACTCCAATGTTTTTATTCAGAAAAAAGTGTTCATTAATTCAGTAGTGTCTCACACAACATTGTGTCTACAGTTATATAATTCTATTTTATAAGTGCCACGTGTATGTTTAACGTACCCCTTGGTACACTGCATAAGAGGACTCCATGACTATTAAAGGATAAAGCAGCTCTCACAAGGAGATCCTGTTGCCTGAGTGCTGCAACTGAGTGAATTCCTGTAAATATCTGTAAATAGACTTCTCTCCTAGCCTGAGTTTTTTTTCACTGAATTACATAGCGAGTTTTACATACTTCAGTGTGGTCATAAATATGTTCCCTAGCTGTCTGCAGTCACTGCCAGAAGTTTGACATATTTCAGAGGAATTTTCTCTATTAGATTCTACTTTCTTTTTTTTTTTTTTTTTTTTTTTTTTTTAAATGGTCCTTATGGTGCAGTTAGTTTTGGCAAATTTCTTTGTATTCACATTCAAGAATCTGTGAAACTTGTGTACTAAGGTGCAGTCATTTACAAAGGAAAGAACAGCAACATCCTCAGCATGTCAGTATTGAAAATGATGTTTGGTTTCCTATTACTGGGCAGTGAATCATGTGTAATCTTTCAGATTTTAATTCTCTCTGATAGGAGTAGGATGAGAGTAGGTGGGTAGTTTTGAAAAGATGTGTAAGTGCCTCATCTGATGCAATTTAAGGTTGGTGGTTTGAAGTGCTTTGGGAAGAAGAATTTGAAATTATTATGAGTCCATGCTTTGCTCCTATGTTCTGTAACAATTTTGACACAAAAAGTGATTAGATTGTCTCAGCCACTGTGAAATATTCTAAATGAAGCCACACCAGCTGCATTCTCTCAGGGCTGATTATTTTCTTTCGATAAAGGGCATGTCGTGCAGTTGCTTGGATATGACTTGTCGTTCATGTATGCCACATGCCCCTCACAAACAATTATGATGAATTGTATCTTCTGTAGAACTGTAATACAGCAGGGCCTAGGGAAATAAGAGATTTCATTTCTTGAAGTTCACAATAAATATGTGAGAGCTGTGAAGAGTGCCTTATTGCTTCAGGCAGGTAACTTAAATATCAAATGATAGAAAGTTAAAGGAAATCAGACTATTTTCTGTTCTATCCCTTCCTGCTCTGGAACAGCATTTGGACAAAGAGAAGATAAAATGGGGATTATTTTAGACAAATAATATTATTCTAACTTTACTCCTGACCTGAATAACGCTATGTTCCATTCCAAACCAACTGTCCTCAAAATGGAAGCTTAAATAGTCTGTTGGTTGGTGCCAGTGCCTGCAATATACATAGGTCTACCTTGTTCTAATAAGGCATACGCAGTGGTGAGGAATCTTTGTGTTGCTGTTTTCTTCCTTTAGCTGCTGCTGGTCACCAGATGTGGGCATCCATCCTACAGTAACCCTGAGGAAACATCGAGTGTGCATGCATTGTGTTTTCAAGATTAGCTACTGTTTGCAAACTCTTTGCATCCTTTCATAAAAGAGATTTCTATTGATCTAGTATAAATGTTGTATCAGCTCCTTTGCTGCTACAAAAAGGTATTACACTGTCCTCCACACACTAACACTTGTTAACAGCATTTGTCCATTTAAACACCTACCATGAACTGACATTACCATGAACTGACATTCATACCATCCCACTGAGTTGCAACTACACACCTCTCACATCATTAACCTGCATGTATATATTTGTCCCACATTCCTGAATTTATTGTAACCCAGTGTTGTGGTTTAACCCCAGATGGCAACCAAGCTCCAACCAGCTGCTCACTCACTCCCTCCCAGCGGGATGGGGGAAGAGAATCAGAAGGGTAAATGTGAAAAAATTAGTGGGTTGCGATAAAAACAGTTTAATAATTGAAATGAAATAAAATAATAAAACAACAACAACAAAACAACAACAACAACAATAATAATAGTAATGAAAAGGAAAATAACAGAGAGGGAAATAAAATCCAAGAACGGCAAGTGATGCAAATGAAAACAATTGCTCGCCACCAACAGATCAATGCCCAGACAGTCCCTGAGAAGTGCCTCCCTCATCCCAGCCTCCCCCTAGTTTTATTGCTGAGCATGACGTCACCTCTTTGTGAACAGAGAAGGACTGGTGGATGATGTGGCAGTTGGAGGCCGACTAGGGCACAGAAAGCATGAAATAATAGAGTTCTCTATTCTTAGAGAGGCCAGGAGAGGGGGAAGCAGAACTGACATCCTGGACTTCCAAAGAGCTGACTTTGTCTTGTTTGGGCACCTGCTTGAAAGAATACCTTGGGAGATGATCCTGAAAGGTATAGGGGTCGAGGAAGGCTGGGCACTCTTTAAGAAGGAAGTCTTAATGGCTCAGCAGCAAGCTGTCCCCAGGTGCTGTGAGAGAAGCTGGCAACAGAGAAGACCACCCTGGTTGAACAGTGAGCTTTGGCTGGAACTCAGGGAGAAAAGGAGAGTTTACAGCCTTTGGAAGAAGGGGCTAGCCACTCACAGTGATTACAAAGATGCTGTGAGGCTATGCAGGGCGGACATCAGGAGGTCTAAAGCCCAGCTGGAAATTACCCTGGCTTCAGCAATCAAGGACAACAAGAAATGTTTCTATAAGTATGTGAGCAGCAAAAGAAAGACCAGAGAGAGCCTCCATCCCCTGCTAGATGCAGGAGGAAACATGGTAACAAGTGATGAGGAAAAGGCTGAGGTGCTTAATGCCTTCTTTGCCTCAGTCTTTAATAGCAAGACTAGTTGTACTGAGGGAATCCAGCCTCCTCAGCGAGAAGACAGAGACTGGGAGAACGACCCTCGCACACATTCCAGGAGGAGATAGTCAGTGACCTACTGCATCACATAGACATACCCAAGTCTATGGGACCAGATGGGATACACCCAAGGGTGCTGAAGGAGCTGGCTGGGGTGCTCGCCAAGCCACTTTCCACCATTTACCAGCAGTCCTGACTGACCGGGGAGGTCCCGACAGATTGGAAATTGGCCAGTGTGACGCCCATATATAAGAAGGGTCGGAAGGATGATCCAGGAAATTACAGGCCTGTCAGCTTGACTTCGGTGCCCGGGAAGCTGATGGAGCAGCTCATCTAGAGTACCATCATACAACACATGTGGGACAACCAGATGATCACGCCCAGTCAATGTGGGTTTATGAAAGGCAGGTCCTGCTTGACAAACCTGATCTCCTTCTACGACAGGGTGACCTGCTTATTGGATGAGGGAAAGGCTGTGGATGTTGTCTACCTTGACTTCAGTAAGGCCTTTGACACCGTTTCCCACAGCATTCTGCTGGTGAAACTGGCTGCTTGTGGCTTGGATGGGCACACACTTTGCTGGGTAAAAAACTGTCTGGATGGCCGGGCCCAAAGTGTGGTGGTGAACGGAGTTAAATCCAGTTGGCAGCCGGTCACGAGTGGTGTCCCCCAGGGCTTGGTTTTGGGGCCACTCCTGTTTAACATCTTTATTGATGATCTAGATGAGGGGATCGAGTGCACCCTCAGTAAGTTTGCAGATGACACCGAGTTGGGTGGGAGTGTTGATCTGCTCGAGGGTAGGGAGGCTCTGCAGAGAGATCTGGACAGTCTGGAACAATGGGCTAAGGCCAGCTGGAGGACTTTCAATAAGGCCAAATGCTGGGTGCTGCTCTTCGGCCACAACGACCCCCAGCAGCACTACAGGCTTGGGGAGGAGTGGCTGGAGAGCTACCAGTCAGAGAGGGATCTGGGGTTGTTGATTGACAGCTGGCTGAACATGAGCCAGCAGTGTGCCCAGGTGGCCAAGAAGGCCAATGGCATCCTGGCTTGCATCAGAAATAGCGTGGCCAGCAGGGACAGGGAAGTGATCTTATCCCTGGAGTCAGCACTGGTGAGGCTGCACCTTGATTCCTGTGTTCAGTTTTGGGCCCCTCACTACAAAAAGGACATTGAATTACGTGAGCGTGTCCAGAGAAGGGCAGCGAAACTGGTGAAAGGTCTGAAGCACATGTCGTACGAGGAGCGGCTGAGGGAACTGGGGTTGTTTAGTCTGGAGAAGAGGAGGCTGAGGGGAGACCTCATTGCCCTCTACAACTACCTGAGAGGAGGTTGCAGAGAGCTGGGGATGAGTCTCTTTAACCAAGTAGTAAGTGATAGAACAAGAGGTAATGGCCTCAAGTTGCACCAGGGAAGGTTTAGACTGGATATTAGGAAGTATTTCTTTAGTGAACGGGTTGTTAGGTGTTGGAATGGGCTGCCCAGGGCAGTGGTGGAGTCCCCATCCCTGGAGGTGTTTAAGAGTCGTGTTGACATAGCGCTTAGGAATATGGTGTAGTTGGGAACTGTTAATGTTGTGTTGATTGTTGGACTGGATGATATTCAAGGTCTTTTCCAACCTAGACAATTCTGTGATTCTGTGATATGGTATGGAATATCCTTTCTGTCAGTTGGGGTCAGCTGTCGCAGCTGGGTCTCCTCCCAACTTCTTGTGGAGCCCCAGCCTGCTCGCTGGCAGGTGGTGTGAGAAGCAGAAAAGGCCTGGACTCTGTGTCAGCACTGCTCAGCAATAACTAAAACATCCCTGTATTATCAGCACTGTTTCCAGCACAAATCTAAAACATAGCCCCGTACTAGATACTATGAAGAAAATTAACTCTATCCCAGCCAAAACTCAGATAATGTTATGTTTAGTTTTCATCTGAAAGTATCAGAATTTCTTGGGATTCAGTAGATTTGCCTGCTGTTATCAGCCTTGCCACTGGCCAGCTGTATGTTTGTTGCCCAGCTTACTCTGTGACAAATTCCCCATAGTCCCCATTCCAACAGAGGAAATGTTGTCTACAAATCATTTATAAGGGTGCTCAGATTCACTGACTCAAAGTGCTACAAGATGAAGTGACTTTGTTATTTAATCCTTCAGTGACTTCAGAGATTCATGAATGTCAAAATTTAGAATAATGTAGATTTCAAGTAATATAGGAAGGTCATGTGGATGAATAGGTGTGCAAAGGTAAATGGAGACGGATGGTATCTGTGAGGATATACCAGAAGAGTATATGTAGTTTGACTTCAGATGATAGAAGATTGGTTGGCTTCTGTGATTGAATAAGAAGTTTCAGTAGATAAAGTTTGGCAGACACTAAAAGTTTTGTCAGTGGTATTGGCAATTTTGAGACTTTCCTATGACCAAAAGTACTATACCCAGCAACAACATGGGAAGCAGGCATGGATATTTGTAGATTCTTTATTAAGTCTGAGATGAAAACATGCCATGACCTACCTCTGCTAATTTATTTTAAGAAGGAACATTTATGAGTTGGGGTTAGGAAGGCTCTTTATTAAGATGAAAATACTGTGATACTGAATTAAAATCTACTTTCTGGTCCTACATCTAGGGCTAGTATTTAATTGAGAAGAGAAATCTATTACTTAAGAATTTCAGTACACAAAATGATTGAGAAGTAATTGGTGCTGACATGTTTAGATGAGAAGAATACTTAATTTACTGGCAATTATACCTTACAAGGGAACTGAATATGTGCTTCCAGTCAACTTCAAAAAAAAAAGCTGTTCTTAGAATGACAGCTGTATGACACTGCTATGCCTATTTAGTCATATCTTCAAATAATCTTGACCTAAATAAGTTCCACAGCCATTTTATCACTCAGTTACAGGCAGTATTTTAAAGGAAATTGATTATTTTTGACAGTGAGAGTTGTAACTTATAAGCAAGTTGTCTATTTCAAAACAATTTAAAATGATGACATCATACCATTTCTTTGTTTTTCAAATCAAAGACAGGAAAATTGCATCTAGAAGCTGAGATGAATATGCAAAATCATGCTGTAATTCTGGGTAACTGAGAGCACTGGAACTTCCAATGGTGACATTATGTTGTGTAAACATATTTAGTTTAGTAACTCATTTAGTTACTTTTCTAATACATATGTTCATTCTTTGTTAAAGGTTGTATCTATGCCCTGGATAATGTTTGTGGGTATAAATAGTATCTTTTAGCACATGAAAATTATAAAGTTGAGGGAGGTGGGAGGAGGACTCATCTTTCAGTCATATAAACCTTTCTTCTGGCCTGAAACAGAAATGACGTGTTAATGCTATGATAGGTCCGAGTTTACTTTGAGGTTACTCAGGTCATTTCAGAGGAAAGTGTTTTTGACACTAATAGAATAAATACTCCCTGGGTTTGTATGCAAGGACAGTTCAGTTTGTCTTTGAATGTAAATATTAATAACTACAGAAAATCAGTAGCTGGCAGTTTTCCTTGGATGTTGTAGCAGCGTTATTTTGAAAAATGCCACATATCAATTTATATTTGGCCAGGGCTGATGTTACTCCATTCATCAGCAGTCCATGTGAAGATATGGTCTGACTCACAACTCACAGCCAAAGGAACAGAGAATTAACAAAATTATTATTTTTTATTATGTTTATCCATAGATTATGATCATCTCCTGATCTGTGAAAATAAGATGACTGTTAGGTAGGACTCTTAGGTAAAAAGTAATTTATTGGTTTTAAAAAGATACTTTTAATTTTCCTCCAAGAAGTTCAGGATAGGATTCCCATGTTGCAGGTTGCAGGAAGGCGTTTTCCAGTAGACGTCCTGACTGGCTGGAAATATTTTAATATTAGTCTCTTGGCTTTCATCCAACCAAGACGATATAAAAGCAGACAGAAGAGAGATGCAAAGAGAAAAGGAAATCATCTGGCTTCATTTCAGGCTATTAAATATTTGGCTTCATGCCAAGTAGCTTCTTAATTTCAGATGGGTTAATATACTTCATCTCCACTAAAAGAGTGAAAGGGAGAAAGGGAAAATGAGGGTAAGATTATCTATTTTTGCTTCCTTTTTCAACAGAACTATTTTTAGCCAATCTGGTGTTAAAAATAACAGAAGTGGGTTGGGTTTTTTTTCCCCTTCTCTAATAAAAGGACATTGGCTGGCGAGTTGCCAGAGAGGTCTCGGGTACTCTGATTCTCCAGCTAACACAGCCTGGCAAGCAATGAACTCTGTGATGTTCAGACCCAAATGCCTCCATGGTTTGTATTTCTGCTTCCTACTTTTTCCTGCGCAGAACAGAAAGTGCACAATGCATGTCACAGTGTAGCAGTCTTAAACAGATCATTTTGCTTTGGGGGTCTCATGAAAATTCTTTCATTATGTTTGTGAGGGAGTGTGGGTTTGCATCGCAGAACTACAAATTTGAGATGTAAGTTTGGGACTCGAATAAATTCAGATTTTTAAGCACAACTTGTTCATAACTGTGAAGTTTCACTTTGCACCCAAACCACGTAGAACTGCGAGTTGTGCATGATTAGGATGCAGCAATAGGAACTATGAATCATTTGCTCCAGTTTTATGAGTCTTTGAAGATTATAGATGTGAGGCTTTTGTTGGCTATGATGTACTTCATATAGTTTCCGGGTCTGCTGCAAACTGTCTATGTGATTGAAGTACACATGAAAAGGTATGCTTTGAGATCAATCCAACTTTTCTTAAAGACAAAGACCTGCATTAGTTCTAGCTACCTTTAAGCATGCGATGTGATACCTACAGAAGGAATCTAGTCAGATCTATGATGGAGATCCCATTCAAGGGGATAGATTCTCCTTGGAAGCAGTTACGTCTTTCCATTGGCCAGAACCAGGTGCCTTAAGTGCCACTGGGTAGCTGGGGTGCTGCACACAGTTGCAAGTTATTTCAGTTAAGCTCATTAGCAGGAAGTGTCAATTGTCAATAACCATTAAATGCAGACAATTGCTGCTGAACTTGTAGAGGATCTCATGCTATGGTTCAGGGAGGTACTTGTGCACATGCTGTGACCTGCCTTTGTCATAGGAAGACTGTTTATTGTGATTTGTGAACCTTTGCTGTAGATTTTCCTGTTGCTTTGCATTATTACTGACCTCTAAAAGCTAAATAGAAACGAGTGTTATTTCTGTTTGCACAGTAGCTACTTATTTCTAAGAATAAAACAAAGCATTGTGAGGTAAATAGGGGAAAACTTTTGGAAGATGTCAGTGATTAGGAGAAAAACTATGTGAAAATAATATTAATTGGAGAGGCTTTAAATTGAAATTTATCTGTGTTTGATGTTTGTACAGGAAACACAGCAAAAGTGGGATACTGCCCAGTGTTTTCTTCCCTAATTAATTATGTGGACACAAACAATTTTTCAGTTCCCAAATTATATGTTCTCATAGGTTTTCACAACTCTACCACAGGTTAGTAAATGTCTCTTGCTGCTGAAAATATATTCAATACCAGGAATGACAAGAGAAGAGTTCATTGCAGAGATTAATTCCAGAAAGAGGCTATGAAGTTGATCTTATTAAATATTTTAATGATTGCCAGAAATATACTTTGAAAAACTTACCAGCTTTAACCATTTGATTTTGACTTTATCTGCAAAACCAGATGACCTATTTGGGCAGTCAAATAGAGCAAGTGTTTGAGAACTGTCATTTTGCAAACTTGTTAAACATGAGAAAGTTTTTTTTTTTAGGGCTGGCTGCAGCTGTAGTGAGAAATTGCAGGATTATATGCCAGTCTTTATGGGGTGCTGATGGGAAGCTGCAGCTTCCCAGTCTCCATTCAGAGCAATATGGAGTATTTCCTTACCTTTCACTTACAATATTGCCATTACCATGTGGTTTATTTTCAGTTTGAAACTGAAGATCTGGTTTAGGGTTCATTGCTATCAGGGGAGAAACTTACATTACTTTGTTGTAGGGAGCTTTAGGTCATGTCACTGAGGACCATCCTATTCTGTGTTAAATCAGCAGAATTTGTTCTGTATAGCTCAAATGGAGGAGGGTCATACTCCAGGAGTGAAATGCTATTTGGTGAACCAGCACAAAGTATGTGCATGATAATGGTATACAGTGAAGCACTGAGTGTGGTTATGAACTCAGTATAAGAACTCGTGGTTATGAACTCAGTATAAAAACTCCTATAGACTAGGATATAAAAATATAAGGATTGGCAGATGTGCTGTGTGTACGGTTTGCATAGGAATTGCAACTTAATAGAACTAAGAAAAAAAATGCATTCAGCATATAGTTATTGGGATACAATTTGGGACAGTTTTTCATTTGTATACTGCCTGTTACTGCATTTATTTCCAGCTGTATTTTAGCTTACTTCTAAAACCCTGTATAACATGTATCATATTAGAGAGGAGGTGATTTAGGAAAAGGATAAAACTAGTTACATATTTTCAGTGCTTCTGAGTACTCTGTTCATTGTAGAGTTGGAGGACATAGAAAGTGTCCATTCTGCTATGATCAAGGATGTCATGTTGTCTCACTCTTTTTTTTTTTTTTTTTTTTTTTTTTTTCCCCCCTCCCATGTAGTTACCTCAAGGGTAGTAAAGACAGTAGTAGACAGTTGGCAACCATCAAAGGGATAATGAAACATTTCATTTAGAGGCTGTAGAGCTGTTCAGAATATCACTTCAAGACTAAGAATAACACAGGGAATTTAAATGACAGTGCAGTGTTGAAATTTTTTGCTACTTCTACAATGTGAAACCTTTTTCTCCCTGGCTTAGGAAGATCCCATGATTATTTTGAATCTATAGGCAGTTGGCAAGCAGTTCTGTATGAACTCAAGAAGATGTTATTTGGGGACAAAGAAGAATAAAGACCTCAGGAATCAGAAAAACAGTGTTTCTCTGTCATTATTTTGAGCCACTGAAGGTTACACCTGAATAGGATAATCTCAGATAGGTATTTCTAGGCTCACATATTCAGAAATAGGACAAGGGATTATTTAACAGTCTACACTAAATTTATTGGTTAGCTTTGCTGGTGTCAAATACTCAGTTTACCTGGCAGTAAAGTGGTTTTTATCTAACTTGATCTCTTTGCTAAAAACTGTAGTAACTAATCCATTCTCAAAAAAAAAAAAAAAAAAAAAAAAGCCCCTTTTTAGATTAAGGCATGAAAATGGATTAAAAAGACCATCTCTTCAGAGACTCTGGAGTCCAGGGAGCAGGTAACCAGAGGAAAGTGCTACCTGCCAAATGCCAGTGCTTTTTCCAATGTCAGAAAGTTCCCTAGCACCTTGTAAGGCACTGTTGTTTAAGTAAAATGGAGATTCAGCTAGCTAACGTGCCAGTTCATCAAGAGTGCCATTCCTGTAGGCAAAACAGCAGTGTTAAAAAAGGTACATTTGGTCAGAAACAGATTCTTAGATTTAAAAATTAATATGTCATTGGCTCTGAGAGGTATCTTAAGTAATTTCTCATCCAAATTGGCATTGATATTGCCTCTGGAAGTGTTTTGCAATGGACTTGTAGTTAGAGTAATTCCTAGGTTTGTGCCAACACATCGTAAAAGACAACAGCCTCACAAATCTGCCTTTGAAATTTAGCATAACAGGCTCAAATGGTTTTAATATATTTTATGTTCAGAATTCCTGTAGAGTTACTCAAAATACTGTAGAAGTCAGTGACTGTATAACAGAAATGATATTTTCATTTATATTTTGATGTGTACATAGGTAGTTAAAAGATGTGATGCCTTGAAAACCAAACTAATATGAAATAAAGAAATATTCAGCAAATTAAACAAATAATGTTCTATAGGTTCTGTAGGTATTCTATTTACTTAATATGATCTGTTCAAGATTTTTCCTTGCAACAGCCATCAGATCTGTCCCAAATGTGCCTGAAATCAAAGTGTAAGTTCTCTCTCACTGTGAGCAAGAAATCTTAACTTTTGCCACACAGTCTTCCTGAAATGGTGGAAATTGGTGTGCAATAAAAAGCCAAAACTTTAAATGAAGTGAGCAGCTCAGTAGGCTCATGAACACCCCCACTTCCATAAATTGGTATATTCTTAACAGAAAAGAATTACAGTGGGATATTTCTGTCATTAGTGCTTTTTTCTTGGCAAGCAAAAAAATAAATTGCTTAGTGACTCACTGTGTAGTTTGATAACGCCTAAATGAGGTGTGAGGTCATGTTCTGCCACCCCTAAAGTCAATACCTGACCTCGCAGGTGTTTTATTTACTCTCTGAAGGTGATTAGGACTAGCACTATGATACCAACACTACTGGTTAAGACAGCAAATTAAATTATTAATTCATTTGTATGTGTAAATAATCACTCATTACGCAGTCTGTCCAAGAAGGCAGCACTTCAGGATCTCAGATGTTTCAAATAAAGATAGATGATATGTGAAAATTCCTACATCTGCAGTTTAAAAAGGCAGGTTTTGAAGCAGTTTTAGTAGAGTCATAGCTGTATGGAAGATTCAGAGAAAAGTTTTATAAATTACAAATCTTAAATGCCTGGAATATATGTCTTGAGTTTACAGCATCTCCATGATGAATACTCAAGCTGAAAGGAGATTTTCATCTCCCTGTGGCGCACACAGATAGAACTGCGATTCTCACTGAATATTTGTTGTGCTGCTTTCATTTTGTTCGGAAGGGTGTGGATGGGTAGCAACACAATGTTTTAAAATTAAAAGCTTAGAAGACCTTAAACTGACCTCTTAAACCCACATAATAACAAAGCACCATTGAAGACCTGCCCTCACAAACTCAGAAAGTGCAGTGCCAAATAATCTTGTACAGTACAGTGAGGCCAAAATATTGAACCTTATTTTAGCTCTGCTTTGACAGATGCACTGAAGCCTTAGGCTCAGGAGCTGCATGTGCTTTTCTGCTTATGAGCAACATTCAGCTCAAGCTTGTAAAAAAAGTCCTGCATGTCCACAAGTGGAGCTCCCCTTGCTGCAGGGTTGATGGATGGTGAGGACAAGGGGAGTGCAGACTCTTGTACAGCTGGGGCAGGAGGTGCACAATGCATTGCCCTTCAGGGTTTCTCTTTCCTCTCTTGGGAAAGGATGGCAGGAATTAGATACAATGGAGTAGAAATGGCAGTCCGAGGAAGACCTGTGCTTTGCTGGTGAAGGATCTCAAGAGATCTGTGTCCCTCTTCCGGCATTCATTGTTTACAGCGAGCTTGGGTGGAGTCCCATCACTTAAAGTGACTGGATCTACAACAGCTATGAATCTTGATGCAAGATTATATGCAGTGAAGTAGAAAATAGGAGCCTACATTAGACCTAGGGACAAAGATCTCTAAGGATTTAATTCCAGTTCCTTTAAACCAAAAGACCTTCTTAACCCAGCCTTGGGACTGCGTATCATGGTACAGAGCTATGAGGTTTAAGGCTACTCTCAGCACACCTATAACACCTAGAAATTCCTCTTTGGTATAGAGATACTCTGGTGGGTGGCTGTGGCGATTTCCTGAAGTGTGGGGTATGTCCCAAGGAATGACTGTGATTACTTAAGTCCACTCTCATCTCTCTCAGAAGGAGAGATGACTGAAAAGCTGCTGGACCACATTTATCTGCAGAGAACTCCGAGTGCCATGTCTTCACCATCTTCCTCTGAGGATAGTTCTTGCAATAAGTCCTGATAGGAAAGTGTTAACTGCAAAAGTATGTTTATACGGACGTAAACATGTCTGGTTAGGGTTGCAGTGAGGGAAATATTCCTACTCAAAAAAGCTCTTATGTTAGGAAGTTTGTATTCTGACAAAGTGCCGCTTGTATGACAATAAAAGTCCAATGGAAGTGCTTGACTAGTCCTCTGTGATTCATGTGGCATGCATAATGCTTTTATTGTAAAATATTACTTTTCTTCTTATAATAAAATGGCTAAAAAAAGTTTAAGTCAGCATATAAAATAGAAATGCTGCAAATGAACTGTTTAGTCTTTTGCCTTGTCAGTCCAAGTAGAATTTTCTGCTCTTACTCTTTGTAATTGGGTTGCTGTTTATTTAGTAGCAGTTTCTTTCAGTTTGGAGTAAAGAATGATAATGTTTTGATCTTAGTTTGAAGAAAAGAATATAAATACTCTGGACCTTCTAAGTAATGAAATGGGGATTCTTAAAAATTGCATACATGTTTAGAAATCAACTGTCAGAAATTAGTTTAGGGTTTCATACCGCAATTAAAAATTGTCACAATGACAGATATCAAATATAGTATGGAACATCTTCTATGCAATTAAATTGAAATGCTGCAATTACTTCAGGATACTCTGGTACTGGAAATTTATCAAGAAGCTTGTGGAACAGAGCAAGAGGAAGGCCTGCATTCCTTTCAGAGAGAAGACGGATGCTAATGTCTGGTGGGATTTTTATCCAGAGACACTTGCAGTCGTCAGCCTTGTCAGGATTTTTTTTTTTTAATCTAACTATCAGGAACTGTGACTAACAGTGTGTACAGTTACTAACAACACTGTGATGGCAGAACTAGGTGCTGTCAGTATTATCTTCTATAATACAGATATTTCTTAAGCTGGGGGTGCAGTGGGTGGTGTGTGATCTGTGAAGGATGAGAAGAACTGAAAGGGATGTGGATTTTTTTTTCCAACTCAGGCAGGGAGACATCTCTCAGACCTTCCACGCTGTCTCTGTGACTGTTTTCCCTAACTTTTTGGCACAGTCTTGTCCAGGCAGCAGAGCCATTTGCACCATGAAGAACTGAAAGGTCTTAGCATTATCATAGTGTTTTATGGATGCAGAAATCACTGCCACTTTATCTGGGTGCAGCACAGAGCCTGTCAAAGGTGGACCCAGATAAGGTGAACAGATGAGAAGCTGAGAGCTCAGCTGTTCCCATCCACATCTGAAATTCCAGGAATGTTATATCAGGATTACAAGCTTCAGATTCTGCTGCACCTTGCTTGAGAGGGCAGCAACTATAAGGGAACATTGCAAAGTCTGATAAGTACATAAAAGAATACATTGAGTACAGATGGTGTATGGCTTTATCTTTTCATGTTCTTGTGAAAGGATAACTTGCAATGCTGGGTGATTTCAGGCCTAGGGAATTACATAAACCAGTTGACAACAAATGTTAATACTTGTCTTTTCTGCTCTGGTCAGTTGTCCTTAAAGTAACTCCTGCAGGCTCCATCTGGCCATTCTTATGTGACATTGAAAAAGGCAGCACTATAAACTTCATCTGACTGTTAATTTATTATGTGTTGATTTTTTTTTTCTTTTTTTTCCTGTCCAGGCAGATGGAATAGTAAGAAACTCCCGTTGCTGGCAAGAAACAAGAGAAATGATTATACCAAGTTCAGGTGCTTTCCTCTACTCCATTTATTCTTCATTGTAATGGTGTTATGGAGGGAAGAGTAAACGTGTACTTTGTCTGCTGAAGTTTCCCTACATGTGGAAGAATGAGGGCAAATATAAAAAATAGTGGTTTTTTTGTCAGGAGGGATGTATTAACAGGACTTTCTTGTGTAAGATGTGAAGGTATTTGCTCTCTTCTTCTTGTTGCTTTTGAGTCTTCAGATGGACAAATATGTTAGAAATAGATCTCAACATGCTTATTCTTTCCTTCTTGTAGGAATGTGGGTTAAGTGATCAGTTTGACATTCTCTCCAATTGTGCCCTTTCTATGATTTTTTAGCTTACATTTATGTATCTCCATCTAGTCTGTTTAAGTGGGAGGGCACTTTATTTATGGTAGGATAATCCTTGGTTGCTTATGATTTTTTGAGGCGGCAATGCAGCTGTCTGCCATAATGCATATCTTAGAATGTAGCCGTCATGCTTCCATTTACAAGCTCAAGAGCAGACTTAGTCACAAAGACAAAAGCCATGGTCTGAAGAACCATATAGTGTACTGAAGGTACCCACTGACCTTTGGTTTGATTTTTAGTAGTTATTCATATATTGGAATTGATATCTCTATTTATCAGAAGATTGGCAGGACTATAAGAAATGCAGGCAAATATGTATGAGTAAAATGTAAAATCTCCTGAAAACCAACATACATTCAGATGTATATGAATAGATTTGGAAAAGCTCAGAATTCTCTGATGTTCTTAAGCATTCCTATACCAGTTCATTGAGGCTTTTCGAAGATGTTCCCAAAGCCTTCCAGTGATAGAAATCCCATGGCATTATATTCCATACTTATATTAGAAAGTTTGTATAATACCCGACTTTGGCATCTTTGAATCCTGTCCTTAGTAAACTTGGAGACCAACACATCTGCATTTTTGCAATTCTTCTTTCAAATATCTTATCTCTTATTGCTGGAAACAATTATTCTAGTATTTTCTTATACATCTTCTTTTCTTGACACCATCAGAATTTTCTCAATATCATTCTTGAAATATGTGGCCTAGGGCTGGACACTAAACTCATGCCTTATCACTGTTGGAAGGGTTCCTTTATCCAGCCTGCGTATAACACTCCTGTTTATACACTTCAGTATGCATTTTTTTTGCAAAAGGATGACAACACTGATTCATGTTTAGCTTTGATCTATTAAATTATTTTTTTTTCTTTTTTTTTTTTTTTTTTTTCCCAGAACCACTGTCTCTTCATTCACTTTCAGTCTTCTGTTGGTGATGGCTGCTTCTGCTGAAATGCCATATCTGGCATTTAACCTAACCAAATTGCATCCTTTTTCTTTGCCTGCCTATTTCTACACTTTGTCAGGATCATTTAAAATTCTTAAAATTGCAGTCTCCAAAGCATTTGCAGTCTTTCCCTGCTTGTTATCATCTGACAGTTTAATAAAGATACTCTCTGATTCATCATCAGTGTCTTTTATGAAAATATTTATCAAGGTCCAAGAAAGTCCACAACAGAACATAAACTTTCACAATTATTTGTGGCTCATCTTTAAGGACACTTTTTAACTAGGTTTATCAGAAGCTTGCATTAGTGTCAGTTATACTGTGCTCACATAGTTTTCTTGTAAGAAATCTGGTTATACAGTATCAAACTCCTGACTAAAGTCACAAGCTCTATTTCCCCACTATGAAAAATAATATTAGGATGGGTTGTCATGAGTTGCTTAGCTGTTACTGCCATTTTGTAAGTACCTAGAAATAATATAAATATTTTGTTGCATGATCTTTTCCTGTATTTTTCCTAGGAACTCAGTTACAGATCACTGAGTCTAAAATTCCTATTTTCTTGCTAAAATATAAGAATTATTTTTTGTCCCTTTTTTTTTTGCCTTCTGATTCTACTAGATATGATTGTGTAATGTAGTCATGACCTTCTGGAATTTCCCAGCCTTCCTTATGCAAGCATTCGGAAGAGATGACCGAAATGGCCCTGCCTAGCCTTGAAATACACTGATCTGGGATATACCTTCTTGAGATCATCCCTGTTCACTCCAGAATGAAACATGTTTTTGCTTCAGATAAGATTAAGTATACTTAGACTGTCCCCAGTGGTTGTTCATTTCATAGAGTCTTGAAAGCAGTCAGTGAAGATCCTACTATATTACTAGTTGACAAGTCTCAGTATTTAACTAATCCAGATGGATATTTTTCCTAATGTGCCATCCAGATCTCTGTTATTTGTGTTTGTTCCTTGCCTGATCCTTAGTTGGCATGGCAGACAACTTCACTTTCCTTCATGTTTGAACTCTATTGTTATGCTCCTCCCAAGTCTTTTCTAGGGAACTCTGAATGCCTGTTTTCATGTCCTGTATTTCAAGCCTCTTAATTATTGCTTAACTTTTTAACATTATCTTTGGCTTGTCTAGTAGGTGGTGCTCAAAACTGGATGGAGCACTCCAGCTGAAATTATCCATTGCTGTTTGTAAGTAGTACAAAAGGGGGAAAAAAAATCTGTACTATGCACCATTCTCCTTTTACTGCGTTGTAGACTGACAGTTCTTTGGAACTGGACTGTAGACTTGCATACACTTGCAAAATGCATTACAAAGTTTTCCCTCAGCCCTGTTTTATTTGTCTGTGTTAAGAGTTCATTTCAGTGACAAAGGGTAATTTCACCAAAAGAGTGTGTGACTTCAAGGAAGGCAAAAGCTCTTCATCAACTCTGCTCCGTTCAAAAGAATGAAAAGAGAAAAAGCAAGCAATAACAAAAACAAAGCTCTAATGATAAGCTCTGCAAAGACAACTTGGCTAAATTGAATATGTTCTTCCCTGGTGTACTCCCACAAGGGTGAGCTGGCTCAAAGCTCTTCAGAATTTAGTTTGCTGCACCTAACATGAAGGAAAATTCTCTCTATGGGCAATTTGACTTCCACATCACTACAAGCAGAACCTTATTGCCCTACTAGAATTAAGAACAAGTGCTTTCCAGTTTGCAATCTGGATTACAAAACATCCCTCCCGTCTGGATGACAAGTTTCACTGTGGTTTCATAAATAACAGATAGAGCTGAGATAGGGTGAAGCTTCCCAATGTTGGATAAAATGGATGAGTGTATAAGGTGGAGGCAAACAAAAAGCAGTGTTAGATACACATGCAGCAGAGGTTAGCTGCTCATTCCAGGGATGTTCCTAGAGCCAAAATTAGAGTGCTATTATAGGCAACGACCTGCTTTGCCCATGCCTAAAACTAGCCCCATTTCAAATGAAGTCAACGGAAATTCTGCTCAGTGATTTCCCATGAGCTCTATGCTGAAGCTTAGACATTTGTGTGGTGCTCCAAACTTATCCATCCTGATCTGACTATAGTTTCACTGCATGTAGAAATGGACACATTTTTGTGAATAGATAGAATATGTATCTTTTCCTTTTATGTCTGGTTGGTATTATTATGAACGTGTGAAATATAGCTAAACTAGTCAGTAATTTTTTTTTTTTTTAGGTGAGAATGCAATACCAGAAGAGAGCAGTGGTCTACTTAGCCTAGTATCCCCACTCTTGAAGTGGTCAGTAGCAGATGGTTAGGGAAAACTGTAAGAAACAGACAACTTGTAATTTATTCTTCCTCTTGTGATTCTCTCAGGCTCCAGCAATCAATATTTTCAAAAATTCGTGGAGGTTGCATCTGTTCTGTTATGTTTATGTACTCATTAACTCCTGAAGTTATCATCAGTGACATCTAATGGCAATGAAATATTAATATTAATTAATAATTAATAATAATAATAGATACTTGAAAATTCTTCCAAAATCTCCTTTTGTTTTTAACACAGTACCCCATAATTTCGGTGGGAAACTGCTTTTTACAGTTAATTGTCAGTGACATTTGCAGTTTGACAGCTAGACTATAACAACTCAGTCATCTTTTTTGCTGTGAAGAGCCCCTGCCTACTTAGCCTTTGTATGGAAGTTGCTCATAAGCTGTCCTGTACACATCACTCGTTACCCACTCATAGCCTTGCTTTTCTGTTAAAAAAACCCACAAAACCCTGCAGTTTTGGGCCTCAGTGAAAGTCATGAGTATGATCTAACTAGAGACAAAAATACTATTGTGGTGGTTTGACCTTGGCTAAATGCCAGGTACCCACCAAGTCGCTCTATCACTTCCCCCCCCTCCCCCTTCCCCTTTTTTTCTCAACAGGGCAAAGAGGGGAAAGAAAATAAGATAGGAAAACAAAACAACCCTTGTGGGTAAAACAACAGCAGTTTTAATATAAGCAAAGCGAAGCAAAGGTCCGCACGCGGAAGCAAAAAAACCAGGCGATGTCGGGCCTTCTCAGGAAGCAGGGCTCCAATACGCGTAGCGGTTGCCTCGGAGGACCAAGGGTGACCCCACCCCCTTCCTCCTTTCTCCCAGCTTTATACTGAGCAGACGTCATATGGTATGGAATATCCCTTTGGTCAGTTCGGGTCAGCTGTCCTGGTTGTGTCCCCTCCCAAGATCTTGCCCACCCCGTCCCACTGTGGGGGGGAAATGTTGGAAAGAGCCTTGGTGCTGTGTAAGAACTACTCAGCAGTAGCCACAACACCAGTGTGCTATCAACACCCTGTCAGCTCCCAGCATAAAACACAGCACCATGAGGGCTGCTATAGGGGAAAACCAATTCCGGCTCAGCCAGACCCGGTACAACTATGTATACTGGGAAACTGGCATTTTAAGAAGCTCACTGGGTTGAAAGCCTGCTAGGTTTATAGTGTTGACCTTGGCAAGTTTACCTTGCTGTCAGAGTACCTATTGTTCCAAGGTAAGAGCAATGAATAAGTTGTACTGGTTAACAGGAAAGGAGAAAATACATGCACCCTCATCAGCCAGCATCAGAAGCCTTCAGACATAAACACAAGCAAGATCTGAGCTGAACTGTGAAGATTTCATGTCCCCACAGGTGACTGGTCCTTCAGTGTAATAATGAGGTAACCTTTGCCTGCTCACCATGCAAATTTGACTGAGCAGGGGCAATATGGGAGAATGTGGGTAAGAAGGAGGTAGGAGACATGTTACTGTCGCACTGAATGAGTCTGAAATCTCCTGATTCTAATCAGTTTGTTAGAATCATTACCTAAGCAAATGTCAAAGAGTGAGTGTATACAGTTTTTTAAAACAAACATTAGAAGCATTATAACATAGCAGGTTAATGATCCAGCTTTTAGTTGGGCTGAAGTAACTTTTTTGTATAGAGGGGTTGGCCATTTTTCCTGACTGACCTTTTGAGCCATGAACCAGGATCTTTATGTGTCTGGGAGCCTCATCACTTTTCCCATGGAAGAAGAGAGCCAAGGAGGTGGAGAGCTCTAGGAATAGCAGGACATGATAACAGCTCTATCACTGCATTACATGTAAGTGAGTCATGTAACATTGGCCTGAGCAGTTTTGCTACTTTATGCCAGAGATTTGGACTACCTGACAGCTCCTTCTTTGGAACAACTCCACTGAGACACTTGGCTCAATTCACACAGGTTGACCATATCTGCTTAGTGGAGAGCTAGTTGTAGATAAGCTATTATCAGAGCTGAGTGCACTTACGTCACAGAGGTAAAATTAATTAATACTGCAAAAGGAATAATCTGAATAAGCTTTATGTAGCAGTAATTGTACAGGGCACTGGTGCAGGCTAAGTTCAACACTAGCTTCATTCAATAGTGGTCAAACCCATGTTTTTGAAAACCATTTATCTGCATTTTTGAAACAGCAAATAGGAGTGTGGTTATTTTATCTTTTCCTATCTGAAGGCACAACTAACTGAGGAATATTAATTCACCTCTGTTAAATATCAGACATTTTTTCTTAAAGAATAAATTTCTTTAATACTACATAGATCTCATATCCTCACATACCTATAAAATATTTGTTATAATTCTGATTGTGCATGTGTAGCTGCAAGTGTATTTACATTTTCTGAGTAGATTGATGCATCTTCCATGCATTGGGAAAGAGCATGTTCTAAGGCATAGGACACTATTTAGTGAAACCATTATTTTCAGGTAGAATTTACATCTGGAGCTCAGCAGCTGGAAACTACAGATCATAATAATGGCTTTCTGATGATGATGTGTAATACCATAATTCTGTTTTGTAGAATCTTGACATTGTTCTAATTTTAGTCAAAAATATTTCCACTGTTTATGGGAGTCTAAAGTTCAGCTAGCTATTGAATTTCATTACCACATTTTGCAAATTGCTGTTGTTGGTTATTTGAATTATAAATTGTTCAGGATGTATAACTACTTACTATTATGAAACGGTCCATTTCTGACATCTAATTTCAGTTTCTCAGCCAAACCAGTGAACTCATGGCCCTGGTCAGCTCAGTAGGATGATAAAACCCAGCTTTGAAGTATATAATCTTCTTATTAGTTATATAAGACAGGCTAGCAGGAAATTGCCCAAATGAGGTCTTAAACTGTGCTGTTCTCCAGTCATTCAAAACCATCCTAGAATCTCAGTAATGACATTTCAAGCCTACCTTTGGGTCGAAAGGAATTACTGTAATTTTTGGCATCTTTTATTAATCAGAAATAATATAATCCTTTCTGCTCCTTCTCATTTTTCAGTCAATTATGTATTTTTTTATTTGCTGCCAGTTCTATTGATAACCAATTTTTAATAATTCTTTTCAAACATATTTGGGCCTTAAAGATTTAGTTTATTTTCTTCTCCTGAACACTGTTTTCAGTGGAAAGAGGGGCTGAGAAAGCATTAGGAATACACCCACCAGCAGCTTTGTTTCTTCCCTAATATTTTAAACTTTCTTCAAAGCCAGTAGCTCTATGGCAGTTATTGACTGTGTTCTTAGTTTAGTTCTCTCATTGAATGTTCTAAATCTGCAAAATATTTTAATTCACAGAAGGGCCATGCTGATTTAGTTGATAATGGTTTCTATTAATTCCACATGCTGTACCAATTAAAATCTGGGTATGCAAATTAAAATGTTTATTCTGGATGAATGGAAGATAGGGGAGGTTATAAGCCCCAAATGCTTCTTTGAAACATGGCTCTAATTTGAACAGAGAGCTTCTAAGCATTATACTCTGGGTGTCTGTGTGTATTATGTCTCAATCAATCCTTATCAAATATACCCAGGTTGCAATAAACAAGGTTTTCACTTCCTTAGCTGCCAGCCTTGACAAGCTGATTCAGTCTGTCAGACTGGGATCTTTCCATCACACATTACATGACCAGTAACAAAGATTCTGCTGGCCAAAATCTGTCCTCAGCTGCACTCCTGCAATCCTGTTACCTCCATAGTGTGTCCTCAGTGACACCAGAGCAAATCCCTTTTGTGCAAGGGAGCTGTTCAGCTGTGGGGGAGACAAGGAAAGGGTGTAGAGGTAGCAAAGAGATCCTAGGAGATGACTGGTGCATTTTCCCCTTGCAAAGCTGGTTATTTAACCATTTGTTTCTGTAAATCATGCATTTTTATTGGAAAAGATAAAAACATAGGCACTTCCTACTGTACATCATAACTGATTAACATTAGTGAACAATTTTGAAGAAGATGAACCAGAAGGCCCAGAATACAAGTTCATCCCCTGGTTTCTTTCCTCGAGCAATGTTCTTCCTATTTCTATTGTGTTAGTAAATGACAAATTGCTTTTAGAAAAAAGAAAAAAATATAGCATTTTAAGGTCAAATATGCAACATCAAGTGTGCTGGTTACTTTCTAGAATGCAATATACATTTCCCAAATAGTGTATTCTATATAAATAAATAATTTCTATAGCAACAGCTTTGTGTCCTATATTTTTTGATAAGTGCTTATTTAGCACATTCAACACATTTATTTGCTCCCTTTATATCCGTGTATAAATGGATATATTACTTATTTTTAGGTACCTATAGAATATTTTGAGTGAAAATGTTGATACAAGCATCAGATTATGAACAGTACTCTTGCACTGTTTGTGACTTGATTTGGATAGTTATTCTGTTAAGTAGGACTAGGCTACATCTGGAACTTTGTCTGCAGCCGGCTCCATATGATGTAACATGTCCTAACAAGCTTTTAAATGGGAGATTAGGTGGCAAAAGATGTAGTAACCAGTATTCCTTCTGATATTGCTGAAACTTTAACACTGCATGAGCATTTTTCAGAACTACTAATAGTCCAAATATAGAAGAACATAAACGGTGATGAGCATGCATAGCAAGACAAAACAACTGAACAATTTTATTTGAAAAACATTTGCAAATCAGTTTTGTTAGCAGCTGAAATAACTGTGATTATGAATATAAAGTATGTGATTGACAGAGTCAAGAGAATTACTTTGTTTCACAGAATGGTGATGCATAATAGAATAAATGAACTAGATTTTAAATCATATAAATAAGCAGGCTTATTGTTCAGGCTTTAAGAACCAGAAATTTAGTTTCTCAGAGTGATGTCATATTAACATCTAGGTTAGGATTTGTATTTTAACAAATGTGTGGGTTGTATGTAGCATCTAACCCTTTCTGGTAAAATTGCATTATGGAATTCATCACTCCTAAATCAAATTGCTGTCTTTGGTATATTCCAGTTTATGACCTGACTAAAATATTGCAGTGCCATCATACTTTTAAAAGCAGGTGGGTTATGTCATAACTAAGGGTGGGGGTAGGGAGAGGGGTAAAGAGGAGAAAAAAGAATCGTTAGATGATCTTCAGCGAAGGAATAGTATTGGAAATACCTTGCACAGTTAGCTATTAATGTTTAAGGAAAAATATGAGTGGCTTTAAGAAAATCTTGTAGTTGCATTTATTTTGAGAGATGCTTTTAGATATATTGCATTGTGAAAAAGTTAAACATTTATGTTTAACTTAGAAGACAAGCATAGACCTTGGTGATAGGCAGGTTAGTAGAATTTACTTTTCAAAGGGAATGTTGCTTCTATAAAATGTATTTGTTCGGTAGAACTGCAGCTGTAGGAGAAGAAGGTATTTTTCTTGAACTAAATTAACTGTTCTTTTAAACCATGGAAATTAAAGGGAAGATTGGTTTAAAGAAAGTCTAATTAGAGATTCTCTGGGGTCATGAAACATCAGCAAATCCAGCAGACATACAAAGTCTTCTACTGTTCATGGATAGGGTGTCATAAAAATACTAGCCTTCACTTGCGCTCAACTAGTGACATTTGTAAGTTGTGTCTTTAGTTGTTTGTGTGTCAAAAATTGCCCGATGTTTATCACAATATCTATGCTAATCAGTGTTACATGGCTGAAGTAAGCTATTGTCAGATCTGTGCATTCATAATACGTTGACAGTATTGTTATCTGATAATTTTAATGATGTTTACTTTACTGTATCTAATGGTTGTTGGCTACTGTTTCACAGCTTCAAAAAAATACTTCATCATCTCAAAGTCCTATGTTTAAAAACATTTTTGAACTTTGCATTGATTACATCTATACAGAACAAAGCCTTTGAGCACTAAAAGTCTGACAGTTTGGCAATATTCTAAGAAAATTCTTGGCTTTAAAAAATGATTTTGTATTGTTAAAGACAAAAAATCCAGTGGAACTGTTACAAAATAAAATAACAAGGATCTTATGACTCTGGAACTTGATTTGTTCATTAATTCTTTTGACAGATAAACCACTTAATATTCTCAGACTTTGTAAATCACAATTCAAAATTTTGTATCTAAAAAATTAATTCAGCTGTAGGAAATTATGATTAGTACAAGCACACTACATTGGGTTGTAACAAAAGAACTATTTTACTAGGGCAAAAGGGGACTGGTAAAGTTCTTCAATGATATGTTCCAGGACTGACTGAATTTAGTACCTTCATTATTGTCCAAGTTGGCAAACACTAATAAAATCTGCAGATGATACTTTGTTGACAGGCATTGTCAGTTCATGGAAGGATTTGAATAGCATGTGCTCTTGAGAAGAAATTAAGAGGTATTGTGCATTTAAGTATTAATCAAAACATTTGCTGTTAAGAGTGGAGATCATGGATTTAAAATGGTTAAGGAAGGAACATCAAGGTTACTATTGATCCTGTTATGGTCATCAGGATAATATAGATCTGTGAAGGCACCTGTGTTTCCAGAAAAAAAATCAGCCAAGGTATTTCAAGGAGAGATCAGAAGATATTTGTGTGTATCTTTCTACAAGGTGCTGGTGAAATCTCACACATGATCCATCATGCAGTTCTGATCACTAAGCTATAAGGAAGATGAATTCAAAATGCCATATGTGCAGAGAAGATCTTCCAGGACAATTAGGAGGAGGAAGAGCTTAACTTCACATAGCCAGAAGAAAAGGCAATCTGAAGGAGGCTAGGACTTTTATCCGCAAACTCAGCAGGAGGGTAAACAATGGGGACTTTGACAAAAAATGCCGAAACAACAAACAGACATTAATTTGTCATAAATAAACTTGGAAATTCAAAGATTCGTAATTGCTAAGGTCTGAAATATCTTCTAGTGGATTGATAGACTGAACTTGAACTCTTTGTGAATGAAAAGATGTTAAGTAGTTGCTTGAAAACAGCAGAGATAAGTGAACCAGAAGTCCTTTCAGTCAAACATGTTTACAATGTTGTTTGCCATCAATGTTTTCAACCTGAACAGTACTGCTACTGAATGTAAGCATTAAACAAGGTTAAGACATGCTGTCTACGCTTTTGTACAGTGATTCCTATTCATCCTCTAATATTCCTTCAGAACTTAAGGGTTGCTTCTAGTTTCTTGATATCTTTCCAGTGGTTGCACTTCAATAACCTTGTGATAATCTTGGATTCTGAAGGTGTGTGTGTGAATGGAAAAATCAATAAGAAGGTTTTGTTGTTCACAGGTTTTAGTGGGTTTTTTTCTTCTTATTTGTCTGCGTTCTACTTCCACGGTTTAATGTCTGTCTAGAAGGAGACTGAGTTAAATAAGTGTCTTTGGATTCAGTAGTATGCTCACATAAGAGCATTCAAGCCCCAAATTTATGTCTAAAATAATAAAACATACTTAAAATTTGATTATATTTTTGTTCCAGGAAACTAGTACTTGTCTGCTCCTCTGTTGAGGAATTAGTCTGGATCTGCATGATTGAGAATAACTGAACTTATTTCCTTCAAGTTTATTTGGCACAGATTCATTTAAAGCAAATGAACTGTCTTGCATCTTTTGACTTTCGTCTGGAGGCAGTGTCCACTGCTTGTGCTACCTTGCATTTTCAAATAGTTTAACCTGCACAAAGAAACATGTCCTGGCCTCAGCCAGCAGAAAATACTTTGGAGAAAAAAACCCCACACACCCTCCAGCTGAAAGAAATCCAAAAAGACCACCCCTTTATCTGTCTTTGTATTTGCACATAGTCATATTTACATGCCACATTACAGTATTCAAGATACTAAAGGAATCTGTCCACTTTGAACAGTAACATCTGGATTTGCAGTACATCTTCCTTGCCTCCCCTTATTATCTGTGATTCAGAAATATAAACAGATTTTTCTTCTGCAAATCATAAAGAATCATAATATTACTGTTGGTGACAGTTTTTCCTCCTGGCAGAGAAAGAATTTCATATTGATGATAGTCAACAGTATTCCACATTTTTCTGGAAAGATTTTTTTTTTTAAAGATTTCTCCTTTCTTTTGTTTTATGTAGACTATTAATAAAGGTAAAAATCCAGTGCTGTCATGGTCTTATTTATATATACTGACATAAAAAGTAGACTTCTAACACTTGGGGCAAGGGTGCTGATCATTTTATGTAATAACATTCCTGCCAGTTCTGGAATTTAGATGCTAAAGAGGGAAAGGGGAATTACAAAAGAGTATAAGGATATGCTAATTATTTTCTCCCTGTTTAGAAGCTTAGCAAGATAACTCTGATTAAACACTTTGAAGAAGAAAAATAGGTGTGTCTGGATGCAAAATAGCCATATGTTTGCCATGCATCACTTTAAAGGTCTTTTAAGTTGGGAACTGTTTTCTCCTCATATGCATATGCACACAGTAGGCTGAAATCTAGGTGCTCAGAGGCCTTACCATAGCTGACTTACACTGAAAACAACAACAAAAACAATCAACAAACCTCAAAAGGACACATGTCTTTTGGAAGAACAATTGAAATATGTTATTTGTTCTTGCAATTACTAGAGATGCTGCGTAACAGTGAAAGAGTAGTAATATCCAGTATCTTCCAAAGTAGGAAGAGCATTCAGGAATAGAGACAAACTCTTTTTTTTTTTTTTTTCCTGTTTCAGGATTAAGTGCTCAACACTGCATTTAAAGTGCAGGGGATGCTTACAGTTTGATTTACCAACAGTCTCATCTTGCTTGACACAGCTGTGAGGTGCAGGTTCATTCACTGAATGCCTCTCTGGCACCCTGTGACTTCTCTTCCAGTCTGTGGTGCGAGTGTAGGAGGCTGCACTGGGCTGCAGGAGAAGCTGAGGGACCCAAGGCTTACCTGGCTCACCTGGCATTTGCAGCTTCTGCCTTTATCTCTTCACCATCTGTCACAAATACCACTGCCTTGGCTTGCTTTTCTTGGCTGCTAATTCAAGGGAGGATTAGAAAGGAGTTTTGTCATCTGGACTCCGTGCAGCTCCCAGTGACCTCCTAAGGTGAGCTCACCAGAAGTGAGTAAAAGGAGACCTAAATCCAGTAACTTATATAAAAATATACTTGGACTTAGGCTTTCTTCTTTATTAAAAGAAAAAAACCATATTTAATTATGTAAGCAGAATGAAGCTTTTCTGCTGTGTTTTCAGGCTGGTTCTTCGGGGGTTCCAGCAGACAGACCTGTGGTGTGAAATGCATCCTGGCAGTCCGCTGGAGCATGCTAGGGCCTGCGAGCCTGTCCTGCCTCCTCTCCCGCTAAGAGCAGTTGTGGCATTACAGTCATGGCTGCTGTGTTGCATGTTATCTAATGCTCCATATCAACAGTTGTAAATTATAAGTAAAATACCTTTTATTTTCCTCATAGATTTCTCCACCCTAATTCAGTTTTCTGTCAGCAGGATGTGTGATTACCTTTCAGCTGTCTCAGAATCCAGAAAAAATTGAAATGGTCATTATTTTAAGACTTCAGTGATGACATGCAACTACTCCCTTATTCCCTACACATGCATAGTGAACTCCTAGTATATTTTCCAAGCTCTTTCCTCCTTTGCTTCTTTCTCCAACTGTTGTCCTACAACATAAATGACTTTTCTGTAATAGCCACTTTCCTCTGATACTGTAATAACATGACACTCAGTGCCTCAGACTAAAAGTGGTAAAGAGCTAAACACTCAGTTGGATTAGGCTTTGAATCAGAGTTAATAAAAAAAAAAAAAAAATTAAGGGAGGAATTAAAAAATGCAGGGTGCTTAGTATAGAAGGAAACATCACTTAGAGGCAGCTGTAGGAACTGGAATTTAAAATCAGATATAATATCTATGGAAGAGTGTCACAATCAGTCAGGTAGCTGATTTAAAATTAAAAAAAATGTAAACAAATGAAAAATCCCCACCTTTTTATTTCCCATATCTAATAACTCCTTTTCTGTTGAGAAGGAGGATTTTTTTTTTAAATACTGATTATTGCTTCATATTATTTTAATCTGTTCAGAATTTTATTAAGCTGTTTTCGAGAAAATGTCTGAAAAAATGTTTCTGCCCTGATTGTTAGGTCTGCTTCACATACACTTATCATAGTAATATGACAAGAGCATGGTACTGCTTTACCTCTCCTTTCACCTCTCCACATTCTTGTCCTTGTAAAGGACCTGGCCACCTCCACTCTAACATGGTGTGGGTTTACTTGTCTGCCTAACTCCCTGCATTGGACATTTCTGCAACAAAATAAGACTCAGTCCCTTCCTCTTCACATGGTCTGTTCCCTTGCAGAGAATAGCAGTAGCCAGGCCAGGCTCACCACAAAGAAGTTTCTATAGTCTTACAAGTGAAATAAAATCAGCACCTGGAGCTCAAGTTCTGTGTGACGACTCCTTTAAACTGAAATTACTGTTCTTCACACAGTTAGTGCTTGGCATTGAATTATTGCACACTGACTTGAGCTGTGTGTCTTAATGTCTAAATTTTGTCAGTTATCCAGATGCAATCTGTTGCAAATATAACTAGCTCTCATGGTACAATAAAGTGTATGTAAATAACAATACTCTTGAGGCCTTATTAAATTAAAATAATTTATTAATGCTGTGTAGGAGGGGAAGAGGAGGAAAGAAAAGTGGGAATCAAACAGTGTGTTGGTGTGGCACTGGAAAGATTTTAAATGGCAGTCATCACATTCAGGTCTTGCAATGCATGGACACCATGTTATCTGAATGTAGCAGACAAGAACAAGAAATTTCAGATATGTACTTCCGTGGTTTTTGAAAATAACAATCTTCTGGATCCTTCTTACATCATTTAGGGGACTTGATTTCTGGCTGCAGCTATAGTGTCTCAGTGTTTTAGCAGAGATTTCTTGTGCTTGTGACAACCCCCTGTTGCTGTCGTTATTATGTGAGAAATTCTACCCTCTGCCAAAACTGATACTCTTTAGTGACCTGTCACAGACTATCATTAAGTGTTGAAACTGCATTTGTTGATTTAGATTGTTCTGGGGTTTTTACGTTGTATAAGTGCATACGCATTATCCTTTAATGAGTCAGGTTATTTAAATTTCAGATCAGATTGGGGATGTAGCGAGTGTGATGGTTCTATATTCCTCTACCATCTGTCACTGAGGAGCTCCTTAAAGCTGCAGCCTCAGTTAGAACAGCTTGGTCCTATAATCTCTCTGTTGCTGTTTCTAAGCAAAGACTAGAGACTGATTTCTCATCTACAGAGAACAATTTTTTGAATGAAACTTTCATAGTGATGGTGGACACACTAAGGCTACATGGAATGTTCAAAGACTGTTATGTTGGTGTTAAAAATGTGATGTGTACCTCAGTGGTTCAGACCAGGGAAGTTTCCTGCAGAAGCTCACATCATGAGGTAGTAATTTAATGCAAATCCCTGGTGCTGAAGCAAGGTACTGGCTGGTCTTAAGTTGCACTCCCACAGGGAAGGGAGGCATCTGATCTTACTGTTTTTCTTCCTTTTGATACCCTTCAGTTGGATCAGAAAACCCTAGCTGAAACAGAGGAGTTGCTCAGTCATTTCAGAAGTGAAAGGGGACTGACCAAAACAGAGGCTCTGCAAAGACAGTCTGAAATACATCAGCCTTAAAGTCTCCTTACAGAATTCGGGTGACAGCCTGGAAAGAGCTGGGGATTGTTTTCTGAGCAGTTTTCCCTGTGATGCTTTTGTTCTGAATATATGGTACTTTATCAAAGCTGGCTGGTTTTGATTCAGGCTGTCCTTAGTCTCAGGAAACAGTCTGTTTACAGGCACTGACTTAAGTCAGTCTTGCTCAGGTGGATGGAAGGGGACCGCAGGTATCAGTTAGGAGAAAGAGCAGGGACAGGTTGGAGGCCTGCAACGAAAGAGGAATGTCCTTAGGGAGCCCCTGATGGCACCAGAAGCAGCAAGCCTGGGTGCTGACAGTGAACAAGAGTGCTTGACAGAAAGGAAAAGGAATTGGTCTGATTGGTCTGCAGTTAGTTCTCCTCAACCCCAAAGAGTACAGCAAGACCTTTTTTTTTCCCCCTTGAAAACTTCTATGATATTTCCCCTCTTCTGCATGCCCATGTTATCTGGTTAAGTAGTGCCACCCTTGCTCAGTGAGAGGCCCAATAGCTGATAAGGCACAGACCTCAGGAGACACAGTCTCATATGTCTTGCAATCATCTTTAACATTTTCTGCTCTCCCATTTTCTGTCATATAGTTTGTAAACTCTCCAAGAAAATATTTTATGATCTTTTATGAGGGACCTGGATGTTTGTTAGGGCCTTTGTAAAGGAAAATAAAAATGTAGTGATATCTCTGTAGTTTTATTTAATTTATCCAGCTCTAACCTGGGTTGAAATATTTGAGAGTGGAAGGAGAAAAACTCCATTCTATTTGCCCTTTTAAAAATAAAATATAATAATAAAAAATAAATAATCTTTATAATTGATCTACAAAAGCTATTGGATTGGTTTTAGTTTGTCTTTCAGTAAAAGCTCCACTGTTGATTTAGTGATGCTGGCTGATGGGTAAATACATCTCTTATCAGTTTATTACATGGTTTAAATGGGTTTTGCTATGATCTTTCAATGGCATTGAGCTGTCAGTGATGACAAATGCCAGTCAGCTACTGATACCTATAGGCTACTCTACCTATGAAAAACTCACATGCACAAATTAAACATATGATGTTTGTTAACAGGAGACCTTTCCTACTGCTTTGGAGTACTCACATGAAGTACATCACTGATATGTGAAATCAGAATCAGAAGAAAAGTCATAACCTTCTTACATGCAAATTTATGACATGGACCAAATGGATGCTGCTTTCTATTCTCCAGCCTCACCCATGTCTCAATAATGTTAGAATAATTTTTGCCTTTACAGTTCTAATTGGTTTCATGCTGCTGTGACTTGCTGAAATTCTGTCCTTGTCATATGAGTGTTGATAACATTTTCTTGTGAAACTTATTCTGAATTGTTAAAAGAAAGCAATTTAATATGTTCCTGAGTCTTTGGCTTCTTTCATTCTTTGGAGTATTTTCTTGTCTTCAAAATGAATTTGCTAAATAATATGGACTTCCCATCAAAAAGATGTTTTCTGCTGGACAAGTAGGACTTCAATGCAATAATATAGTTGTGATTTCAGTGCTGATATTGGAAAATAACATTTTAAATTACTTTTTTTCACTTCTCTGTTCAATTTCAAAATACAGTCTCTAACACATGGATCTTTTCCATTAGTGCACTTGGACTTCTTGAAATTACTAGATGAAAAATGTATGCTAGATTATAAGCTTGCACAATGAACGTGACTTAAAGCATGTACATCAGAATTTTTTTGAAGTATCAGACTGTGTATAAACACTAACAAAATTAAATCACTGAAAAAGGAGATTATTAGAATACTCTAAAGACAAGGCTTTCCTATTTCAAAGTACTAGTTATTAGTGAGATAAAAAAAAGCCCTCCCATTATAGTTAACGTAATAGTGTCTTACCTAAACTTCTGTTAGTTCTCAGTTCTCTGAGTGTAGAATGTATTCTATAAGATTGTATATAGTTATTTCTAAAATCTTTGCCCTATTGTAGTGCTCCAACATGACACACAACCCCTGCTGTGCTTTGGACAGGACCTTGAACAGCCTGGCTTGTGGAGAGGAACGGGTGCCATTGCTATGTGCAGTGAAAGGAGGACAGCGTGAATTCCTAGGAAAGATAATTACAGAATTGTAAAGGATATGGCAAAAATATACAACAGCATATGAAGGAAACTCTAGGAATATATGAAAACATTAGAGGGGGAAGACAAAATATGTGTATGCCTAGTGTATGATTCATAGGAAGTTGAGAAAGTAGAGATAGGTATTATTGAAAACCCGCTTACAGGTTTGGGGTGAATATTGCCTGCCAGTTCCCCTGGGCACTGTAAAATTGCAGATTTTAAATGTCTTATAAAAGTGTCATTGGTTCCAGTTCTACCTGCTGTGGCAGGCATCTGCACTTTGGGAATCTGCCTTCCTAACACAAAAGGCAGCCAACATCACTATAGAGTCAGATCACCTACCTTGTTGCAGTCCAAATACATTTAGGTCAATGTTACACAGGGGTTGTTTTTATAGTTTAAAGAACTTATAAGAAACAATATGGATGCTCTCACAAATTACTATGGAGGTATGTACCCAGATCATCCAGGTCTGCTCTAGATCCCTTGCCAAAGCAAAAACCTGGCAGTTTCCACTGCTTACAGAACAACATGACAACTCTCCATGGCACAAAGCATTGCTTTCCTCCCTGCCTGCAGCACTAACATGTTGTCTCTGCCCAGAGGCAGCAAAATTTCTGCAGCTAGAAATAAAATGCATTTCAAGAATGCAGATACTGGGTCATGTATATCATTGAAACATGTATATACATATATATACATTGAAACAAAATGTATATCATTGAAACTTCTTTGTAAATCTTCCAGCACCTCTGGAGGAAGGTGCATTACCTGTTTTTAAAGGAGAGGGGATGGAGGTACAGGAAGAATGAATTCAGTCCTACTGGAAGAAATTATTTTGCAGCCATAGCAGCCTCTTGTTTGTTCAGCCAGATCTCCCCTCAGCAGCTACCTCACATTCTCATTCCTGTTTAATTCTCTTAGCTTTGTTGAACTGACAGAGCTGTAGGAGAAAGCTGTGACCTCTGTTTCTCCTGTGTACCACCAGCAGAACTCTTTACTGAGGTCACTTCCACCACAAGGCAGCCGTGGGAGCTGCACTACTGTCCTCAAGGGACTATTTGGTTGGCAGATTATCTTGTGCAGACCCATGATGCTCAACAAGGGCAAAGTCCGGCTTGATTTTCAGAGTCTAGCTTGAGTTTGCAGGATTAACTGTTAGGAGTAGAGACAAAAGGCCCCATTTTGTTTCGTTTGTAAATTGAGCAAAACTAGTGAACAAAACATTGAGGGATGTATGCAGAAGATCACAGTGTAAACTAATGCCCATTTTTCAGAGCAGATTTATGATAACCAGGTAAATGTTTTCATGATAGCCAGGTACAGGTTTATGTTCTCCAAGTGATAGAGGAGACAACAAGGAGAGGTGCTATGCTGGTCCTTGTTCTTACCAACAAGGAGGGGCTGGTGGGAAGTGTGAAGGTCAAGGGCAGCCTTGGCTGCAGTGACCATGAAATGCTGGAGTTCAAGATCCTTTGGGCAGCAAGGAGGGTGCACAGCAAGCTCGTTACCCTGGGCTACAGGAGAGCAGACTTTGTCCTCTTTAGGATCTGCTTGGTAGAGTAGCATGGGGTAAATCCCTGGAGGGAAGAGGGGCCCAAGAAAGGTGGTTGATATTCAAGGATCACCTCCTCCAAGCTCAGGAGTGATGCATTCTGACAAAAAGAAAGTCAGGTAAGAACATCAGAAGATCTGCATGGGTGGACAAGGAGCTCCTGGAGAAACTCAAACGTAAAAAGGAAGCCTACAGAGGGTGGAGGCAAGGACAGGTAGCCTGGGAGGAATACAGAGAAACTGTCCAGGTAGCCAGGGATCAGGTTAGGATGGCCAAAGCCTGGATAGAATTAAATCTGTCCAGGGACATCAAGGGCAACAAAAAATGCCTTTACAGGTATGTCAGTGATAAAAGGAGGACCAGGAAAGATGTGGGCCCTCTCTGGAAAGAAACAGGAGACCTGGTTACCCAGGAGATGGAGAAAGCTTAGGTACTAAATGACTTTTTTGCCTTAGTCTTCACCAGCAACTGCTCCAGCCACACTGCCCAAGACACAGAAGACAAAGTTGGGAACTGGGAGAATGAAGAACCAGAAGAAGGGGGAGTTCAAGACCGTCTAAAGGATCTGAAGGTGCACAAGTCCATGGGACCTGATGAGATGCATTTGAGGGTCCTGAGGCAACTGGTGCATGAAGTGGCTAAGCCACTATCCGTCACATTTGAGAATGTTCCTGCTGACTGCAAAAAGGGGAAATATAATCCCATTTTTAAAAAGGAAATAGAGTCCTGGGGAACTACAGGCCAGTCAGTCTCACCTCTGTGCCTGGAAAAATCATGGAGCCTATCTGTCTGGAAAGTATGCTAGGGCAATAAGGTGATGACTGGTAACAGCCAAAATTCACTAAGGGCAAATCATGCCTGACAAATTTGGTGGCCTTCTACAATGGGGTTATAGGCCTGGTGGATAAGCAAAAAGCAACTGACATCAATCTACCTGGATGAGTAGATGAAGAGACATGGATTTGACAGATGGACCATGCAGTGGATAAGGAATTGGCTGGATGATCGCACTCAAAGAATTGCAGTCAACAGCTCGATGTTCAAGTGGAAAGTGGTGATGAATGATGATCCTCAGGGGTTGGTATTGGGACTGGTGTAGTTTAACATCTTTGTTTGTTTGCTGATGACACCAAGCTGTGTGGTGTGGTCAACACTCTGGAGGGAAGGGATGTGCCATCCAGAGAGACCTAGACAGTCTTGAGAGGTGGGCCCATGTGAACATCATGAAGTTCAGCAAGGCCAAGTGCAAGGTCCTGCACATGGGTCAGGGCAATTCCAAGCACAAATACAGATTGGGTGATGAGTGGATTGAGAGCAGCCCTGAGGAGAAGGTCTTGGGGGTATTGGTGAATGGAAAACCATGAGCCAGCAATGTATGCTCACAGCCCAGAAAGCCAACCATATTCTGGACTGCATCAAGAGAATTGTGTCCAGCAGGTCTAGAGAGTTGATTCTCCTCTTCTACTCTGTTCTCATGAGACCCCACCTGGAGTACTGCATCCAGCTCTGGGGTCCACAACACAAGAAGGACATAGACCTGCTTGAGTGGTTCCAGAGGAGGTCACGAAGATGATCGGGGGGCTGGAGCACCTCCTTCATGAGGACAGGCTGAGAGAGTTGCGGTTGTTCAGCCTGGAGAAGAGAAGGCTCTGGGGAGACCTTATAGCGGCCTTCCAGTACTTAAAGGGGGCTACAGGAAAGATGGGGAGGGACTCTATCAGGGAATGTAATGATAGGATGAGGGGTAACAGTTTTATACTAAAAGAGGGTAGATTTAGATTATGTATCAGGAAGAAATTATTTACTGTGAGGGTGGTGAGGTACTGGAACAGGTTGCCCAGAGAAGTTGTGGATGGGACATCCCTGGAAGTGTTCAAGGCCAGGCTGGACAGGATTTTGAGCAACCTGGTCTAGTGGAAGGTGTCCCTGCCCATGGCAGTGGGGTTGGAAGTAGATGACCTTTAAGGTCCCTTCCAACACAAACCATTCTATGATTCTATTTCTCCCCTGAGTATTAAGAAAGAGAGTGACAAATACAAGATAAAGTGTTACAGGAGAGCTAACATGGAAACAATTTTTCTGAAGTCAGACAGTGAGTGGGTCAAAAACCACTGCAACTTGCTGCCTCCTGACAGCCAACTCCCTGGGTGAAGCTCACTTTGTTTCTAACAACTGGATGCTTGTGAAGCACAGTTCAGTGGCTCTGCCTACCACATGGATACTCATCTTGCTCTATGGAGATGTCTGTAGTGGAGCTAATAATCCTAAACTCTCATTAAAGTTATTAGGGAGAAGTAAGTACATTCAGGACACAGTTAATCTCATCCTAAAGCAGATGTCTAAATTAGCTAAATCATGCCCTAAAATTTCCTGTGTATGCATTGACTACAAAAGGAACTCTGGGTGAGCAGTTCAGCTGTGGATGTTGATCTAGTAAATGTTTAAAGCTGTGAGAAGCAAAAATGGGTCCATTTCATTTAGAAAAAATCAGAACGGTATGTTTGACTTCTCTTACATTTAGAAAAGGAGCCAACTTTTTTCTTTTTTATTTTTTTTTCTTTTCCTATTATATGAAGTAATATTAAAGAGGCTGGAATAAAAACATAATGTTTTGATTTTGGTGAAGGAATAGTTTTTCTCAAACTTTGTGGAATAACTTTTATTCCAGACAGTTTTAGATGAAAATAGTTTCAAAAATGTGTCGTTTTCTCTTAAATAGGAATTTTGAGGTTTGAACAGCTCTACTCAATTCTCTGAGTAAGAAATTGGTCCTTAGGTAAAGTAATCATACTTGTAGGCTTTCTAGGAAGTGTCCTCTTTTGGAAATTTAATGTAGACAAGCTTTTTATTATTTATCTGATATTTTTGATTGTAAATTCCGGACTAATGACAGCTTGACATGGTCAGATGAACTGTACTACATGTGTAGTGAAGCTAATTTATCCAGCTTGCATACATCTTCAACAGAAATATGGTGGCCGTCTTCTGTTCATTCAGTGAAAATAAAAGTGAAAAAGAGGCAATGAGTATGCAGGTAAGGAAGTGAATGGAAAAGGGGGCAATAGGCAAGGCTGGTGGAAAGCAGAATATTTTCATACCCGGAGGTGCTGATTTCATCATTCAGGTAAGTTTTGAGTTAGAGATTTTATATATAAGCTAAATCGGTTTGTTCTGGAGGAGCTCTTTAAACACAGGTACAACTTATGCCTATGTTCACATTGTATGTCACCACTGTGGTAGTTTGTGGGGTTAAAACCTTAACCTATCCTGACACTTGGGCACAGACCCTGCTGCTCCCCAACAGCAGTCCTCTGCCACTCTGGCAGCACAGCCTTGTCCATTGGTCTGTGCACAGGAGCCCTGAGGCTCCTCTCCATTATGTGTTCTGCTTTGCTTCACTTTCTTTCTTTTTGCTATCATTGTGTATTCCTCCTCCTCCTCTCTCCACATTCATGTAAAATTTAGCTCTCATTGCTGGTAACTATTTATTTGTTTTGCACACTGCAAGTTTTCAATGCCTAAGTAAAGATAAGCAAATAATATCTAGAAAGAATTTTTAATTGGGTGTGAACAGTTCCTGAAAAATTAATGGTAAGGTGACTGTCCATACATATTCAGGGGATGATGAGAATTAGCTTTTACTTTAGGGGCATCTCCCTTTCCTTCTCTCCCCACATCCCCTCTATGGCTGGGTACTGTTTGCTGATGTCTTTTGGCCATCTACGCTTTTGTTATGCAGTTGAGGAGCAGTGGCTATTGCGCACCTTTTGTAACTGTGCTGCCATTTCACAGCACATCTCTGGCTACAGTGATGAAGCTGGCTTTGAGGACGCTTTCATATTTGCCCATGTCCTTCTCTCTTTTCCAACCCTACTCCTTTTGCCCTTGTTTGCTTTTTCTCTCGTTGTGTTGTTATGGGTATTTGTGGGGCTACACAGCATATGTTAGTGAAATGAAGTGGTTGAAAAAAAAAAAAATTCTCATTTGTATCAGCAAAATGTGGAGAGGACAACAAAGAATGGTGCAGGGGACAGGAAACTAAAACTGGCCTGGCCATCAAAGTAGGGTTGTCTCATAAGCACATTCTGTATTACCTAAACTGTCTCTGTGTGCTTGGACCTGGATCACAGATTCACTGTAAATACTACCCTCTGCAATGAGGTTGTATGTGGACATGATTCCCAGCTCAGCTTTGCCAGTGATCAGCTTGCCTTCCTCTGAGGGTGAGTGGAGACTCCTCTTGTGAAAATGTGTGGTCCTGCTGGAGGTGGGTGGGGAAAGGTTAAGCCTGTGCTTCCCTCCTATGCACCAGCTGCTCCTGGAGATGGAGCACTTGTTTATACTTTAGCTATTCACAAACCTTTTCTGAGCTTCTCCTCAGATAAAGCCTATTCACGCTGTCCTTGAGAAAAGATATCAGCTTAGTCAGGCTGTGGTTTTCAAAGAAGTCTAAGTGATTTGGACACCCAGTTTATTTGGAATTAAAAGTGCATGTCCAAATTTAGATGGCTTTGAAAAGTCCCAGCTGGAGTCTGCTTAGTGGTAGAAAATGAACAGACCGATAAAGCAGCCTTGGCCACAACACTGAAAAATGACTCAATGCTATAATTCAGTTTACAGCCTCCATTACATTTAACAGTATTTGTTCATTACTTGTCTTTAAATCTTTTTTTTCTTCTTTCCACTTGCTTATCAGGGACAGATTTGTTTCAGATCTAGTGGAGTGGAGAGAATATTTCTTTCAAGGACATTCTGGAGGAGTTGTTTGTACAAGGCTGATAGAAAATTGCAGAACTGAATAAAAAAAGGACAAAATTATGTACTGAAATAGGGAAAATAATAATGGCAAACTTTTCACAATAACAAAGCAAACAGCAAATAACATATGCAACCATTTACTCAAAGAATAATTTCTTTAATGCACAGGGTGCTTTCAAACACTGGGTACTAACTTATTCTGGACGACAATAATTGAGAAGCAGAAGTATTTGCTATGAGTGAAAAAGGTGATATTATACATGTTTTAGGTAGCTAATTCATACGACTGTCTGGTATGTCCCCAGTACACAATGGCTGTGAGGTATGGTGACAGCTGAGCTAGTCCGAGATGAACTAGTCTTGCTATCAGAAGTGAGGTAGTTGGAGATCCATGCAGGTGCATTTGTTCTAGTTTTCACTTTTCCATCATCTGCAATGCAGAAATGCTTTATGAATCATGGAACAAAATGTTGTACATTGCTTCCAGCTTACGTTATTGGAGAAAATCTTTACAAATTTTCCGTGAACTGTGCCCATGCCATTTGTTAACAAATTTCTGGTGCTTTACTCCAGTGAACAACTTTCTATTGCAAAACCAAACCCTAGAAGATGATTTCTTTTGAGATGTACGAACATAATCTAGGTCTTCTCATCCTCTAGTCCAATTTTTGGGTTTTGTTTAAGACTATCTTACGATTTAAAAGCATCTGAGTAACTACTTCACAAAAACCTTAACAGCATATCATTCTTCAGTTTAAAATTTTTTTGTAGGCTGTACATTTTTGTTAGATTCAATTGTGTAGGAGGCTGTAAATTTCATATGGGTGCATTTGATTTAATTAGTTGTCTTGATATATGCACTTGTGTCTGCTCTGAATGTCAGGCCAGAGTGTCAGCTGGTCTAAAACAGTAGTCTTCTGTTACATCCAAAGGAAGTACTTGAATTTGCATCCTCTGAGGAAAAGGAGCTCTGTCTGCATTTATATATCTCTATATAGTATCTATATAGAAATCCAGAACCCAAATTCAAATGATTGGTGAAAAATCAAGTATGAAAAGAAATCATGGTTTATACTCTACAGTCTGAGCATCTTCATTTGATCATGTAGCTGGTGACTTCATTCTTCTTGTAATCTACCACAGGTTAAGAAAGCAAGCCATTTTATGGCTGCATAAATCCAACTGTCAGCCTTTTAAGATCTGTTTTTTTTTCATTTTGTTTCACTTTTTTATGATTTCCTGAGGCCTCCTGAAAACTTTTTTTGCTGTACTCACAGTCTTGTTTTGCATTTTCCATGGTGCTCATAAAAATGGGCTGAATGATTCATATACAAATTTAAAGTACAGAGTGAGCCTTTTTAAAAGTAATTGTATCCTCCCTTGTTATAACCAGAAAGAAAATTACAAGACTTTCCTAGGTACCTAGGAAATCATGTTATTCTTAAAATTTGTCTCTCTTTGAACTTACCTTACGATAGGTATTTGTGTGTGCTTTGCCATGGTATCCACCAGAACTTCACCTGCAGCATGCTTAACTGTGATATGAAAGTACCGAACACAGCATCAGACTCACTGTGTATTGGACCATTGAAAATGCACAGACTGACTTTACATAAAACGAATCACACAGGTCAGGGATATGCTGGATTTACTCCACCCGCTCTGCGCAGCAAATTGAAAACCATTGTCTGTTGCACGGACTCAGGCTGGCACACGGACAAGCAGCACCCACCCTGCTCTGCCTGGGCTGCAGCTTCGGGTTCCGGTTTTGCAATGAAGAGAACATGTTGTGGGCTGCGTTGAGCTTGATTCCAACATCCTTCATCTAAAGACTAAAGAAAAGACATTTCTCAGTTCTTAAATTTCCCCTTTGCTGCAAAGTAGCCTAGTTTGTTCTGCTCAGTGTACATGAGAACCTTGTCTGAAGCTGTCTCTGATTGGGGCAGGGACTAGTAAATTTTAGTGCTATTATATGGGTGAATTTTTATTAAGTTACTGAGTTAAACATAAATCCTTTGATAGGACCATTTAGATAATATGATGTGATACACTTATACATCTACATTACTTTTCTTCATTAGCCAAACTATTAACACTTCTCTCTCTTAATAAAACAAAAAAAAATTGTAGTCTAGAAATGGTATGAATCAAACTCATATGGACCTTCAAAAATAATCTCTGCAATAAATGAATGTCCTTTCACTGCCTTTGCAGTTATTCAAGTCCCAGTTAGAAAGTTAATACTCTTAAGTGTTACTTATGCCATAGGACTTTTCATCAGGGGATTTCTTTTGACTTTGCACCGTCTCATCCGGAACTAACACTACTGACGTTTTGCTGTCGGTGTCAGTATATCGGCAACTAGCTGCAGTTTCTGATAAGGCATCTCTTGATGATTATCTACAAAAATTACAATTGTCCATTACCACCATTCAAACTTCTGATCATTACAGATCAGCAAGCTCAACAATGTTGAAATGGTGTTCTGTAAAGCTGCAGAGCTGAGGGTGGTTTACAAGCCTAATAACAATATTAAGCAAGATTGATATTTTCCTGTAGTCAGTAGGCAAATTACTCTTCCTTTCATGTCTGCTGCATTTGATGTTTAGAATATTTACATTTACAATATTTACATTAATATTTAGTATATGCTTCTGATTCACATGAAGATCATGAAGATGTAAATTTTATGCAGTTATGTGTGCTAATGCATTTTGGTTCTGGCAAGCTCTTGGTTTTCTTAGGTGCAAATGAGGCTGAGTTTGTAGGGTCTGCAGCCAGCAGTGGTAGTGGTCATTGGTTTTCAACACTCACACATGTACAGTAAGGAATTTTCTTACTCCTCTTTGTATATATGAACTTACACATTATAAGACATGAGAGTACCTATTTCTCCTTGTTTGATTAGACTGTCCCAATAATTTAGACCTGAAGATTATTTTCACTCACTTAAGGTATCCTGGAAGCAGCACAAGGACTTTCTCACTTGAACTGGTAGTATTTTCTGTGTGAGACCTCTGCATTTCTACACATGCTGTCACAGATAGTGTTTTTTCCAATATGTTTCCCAGAAGATGGATCACTGAAATTATTCAGCAACGTCAACCTGGTTGTCACTGCACGATGACACATGGTATTCTCCAAGGTCTGCTCTGGCTACCACTGCGTGTGAAGCTCCAGTTGGCATGGCAGAGGCTTCCCTAATTGCTTACAGGTGCTATGTGGTGTCATCCTCACTGAGGCCTGTCAAAATTGAGCTATTCACAGCTGACATATTCTTCCTGGGCCTGTGGCTGAATTTTTCTGGGTTTTGGTGTGGTTTTTTGGGTTTTTTTTTTGTGCTTTTATCTCAATCATAGCCCATATCTGTATGCATTTTTTCCTAGATAAAACCTCAAAGAAAAGAAAGACATCTACTTTGAGATGGAGCCTGATCTGTTTATGAATGCTATTTCTATCACATGCAAGAACAGGAAGCAGAGCAATTCTTCTCTAAGCGTATACCCTACAGATTACCAGTATAGCATATTTGTCTGTTTATCTGGATTATGACAAATTACATTTCATACAAATGTTGAAATGTTCCCAGGGGATGCAGATGATTACACTACTTGCTATTCAGAACCTTTAAACTTCTGTTTCACTATGTGAGTAAACAATATTTTAGTGGAACTGTTTTTCTTGTTTATTTCTCTTACAGTCAATAACTAAGTTCTCATTTTAGAATGACTGAATGATAAAGTGGCAGTTGAAATGCTGTGTAGATAAATGTGAAGTAATGCATTTAAGGAAAACATCTTAATTTTACATTAAAAATAACAGGAACTGAGTGAATATTAATATTCAGGAATAATATTTTAGCATTACAGGAGTTCTGTAGGAATATGAACTCATTACCCAATAAGACTCACTCGAACTCCCAAAATATGTTGTAAATGAGAAAGAAAAAACAGAAAATAAAACAGAAAATATAATTTTACTAGTATATAAATCCATGGTATGTCTGAATCTTGAACAAAGTGAGCAATTTTGGTCTTGCCACCTTAGAAATATGTCATAGAATAAGAAAATATTTAGACAGGAGCAATAAGAATGAGCAAGCTATGGAGTGATGTGCATATGCGGCAAGCAGACAAGGGCAATTTTGGAATGCTGAAAATTAGAGCTCTATAGACTCATAAGTGACCAGGTGAAGGTGGTTAAGGAATAACCGGAAATTGGTTACTGGTCTAAGGATACCTATGGTTTGAACTAGTACAACTATCCTTTTGGAATAATAGAAGACCCCAGTAATGATACCTAAAGGACATGAAGTTTGCTTAGAATTTTCTGTTTAAATATATGAACTTGAGCTATGTTCAGATTGACACAGTTTGGAAATGTGAGTAAAATTTAATTTTAATGAAAGCTCTTCAAACTTCTGCAAAATTCTTCACAGACAGCAATTCTTTTTTAGACCATCAAGAAAAAGAAATTTTAGTTTCTTTACCTTCTTTTTGGGTAACATATTGACCTCTCAATTAATAAAATTTTGCCATACACTTTGATACTGCCTGGTTTTCTCCCTTGGGTCCTTTCAGACTGTGATATGAGAAGCTTCAGCTATGAAGCTGTCATTGAACATTGAACTAGATGTTGAACCTTGTCCCACATTGTTCTAGGTCACAATTAATCAGCATGATCTAATGTCTCCAGTTCTGTCTCTAATATGCTAAGTACAGAGGAGGAGGGGAAAAGTTACGGGCTAGAGAGAAACTCTTCTTCATTTACCTGCTGTAATGAATAAAAAAGTAGGTGAATGCTGTCTAATCCCAAACGTTAACAGTCAAAGGATCATCTGGCTATCTAAGAACATAAGGATAGGAGTTTTTAAAATTCTAGTTAAAGCTTTGAATCACATTTACCCAGGCAGGTCTCAAAGACAGAGATATCTTTAAAAGCTCACTGCTGTGTAAACATTCAAGAGTAATAGCTTGCAAGAGAAGATGCCAGTTATGAGGTGGATTCTATTTCAAAATCATTCTTCAAAGGACATTTTGAGTTATAAAAGGATTTCAGAGAAATAATCAAATCAAATTCCTACATGTTTTTACCAGTAATGAGCTTGCTTTGCTTTTTTTTTTTTTTTTAATCGCAAATAAATTAGAGCTCCTATTGCTAAATCAGCCTGGAAAGACAGGAGTGAACGATCAGGATTCACCACCGTACTTATCTTAGTACTTCACTGGTTGCAATTGATTGCAACCAGAGTAGAACATCACAAGCTCAAACATGTTTTAATAGTGAATAAACAAGATCTAATTTTTGTGAGACCCCAGCTCACCACCTGGGCCACCTTATACATCAACGTATTTTATCACCCATCTTGTCTGTGGCATCTTACCCATGGGGCTGTAGAGTTCTCTTCTTCTTTTCTGCTCTTTTTTGGTTGTTGTTTAATCAACCATATTTCCCAAATCCATTCCTCATGCCACAAATATGCAGTTTCTCAGGGCTAAATTAGACACAGGAGAAAGACTCCTGTCCAGAGTAGAAATAATAAATTAATAAAAATGAGTTAGTTAAAGTTTAGATGGATGTAACATAATTGAGAGAACTCACAGAATTTTTTTCATGTTGTTTACTCTTTGCACAAAACATTTGCATTTAATTTCACATGAATTTATCATTTTCTGCCCCATAAAAAGAGGACAATGAAGAAGAATTAAGGATAGTTTCCACATTTTTATTCAATTGTAAAAAAAGTATTATTATTTTTTTCTGTGTACATCACTGAATTAAATAATTCCATGGAACACACAAAAAAAAATAGTATTCGGTCAGCATAAGGAATAATCTTTCTACAAACCAATTGCATTCAGCTAATTTACGTAAAGATAAAAGAGCACTTTTTCTGAATTTGGGAGAGGGAAATAATCTTCCCTTTGAGAATCTAATTAAATTGTAAGATACCTCAATTTTCATCTGCATTGATTGATACATCAAATATTTCTAAAAAGTAATAAAGCTCCCCAAAACTGTCTTAGTTCTGGAATCACAAAATCACAGAATCATTCAGGTTGGAAAAAACCCTTGGGATCATTGAGTCCAACCATCAACCCTACTCCCCCAGCATCTCATCTGAATAACCCTTAAACACATCCAGGGATGGTGACTCCACCAGCTCCCTGGGCAGCCTATTCCACTGTCTGACCACTCTTTCTGTGAAAAATTTTTTCCTAATGTCCAGTCTAAACCTCCCCTGTTAGAGTTTAAAGCCTCTTGTTCTATCACTAATTACCTGTCAGAAGAGACCAGCACCAACCTCTCTACAATGTCCTTTCAGGTAGGTGTAGAGAGTGATGAGGTCTCCCCTCAGCCTTCTGCTCCTCAAGTTAAATAGTCCCAGCTCCTTCAATTGCTCTCGTAGGATTTATTCTCCAGGCCCTCCACCAGCTTCATTGCCCTCCTCTGCACTCGCTCCAGCACTTCGATATCCCTCCCCTACTGAGGTGCCCAAAACTGGACACAATACTCAAAGGTGTGGCCTCACCAGTGCAGAGTACAGGGGGACTATCACCTCCCTACTTCTGCTGGTCACACTATTTCTAATACAAGCCAGGATGCCGTTGGCTTTCTTGGCCACCTGGGCACACTGCTGGCTCATGTTCAGCTGCTTGTCAATTAGAACCCCAAGATCCTTCTCTTCCACACAGCTCTCCAGCCACACCTCCCCAAGCCTGTAGCGATGCAAGGGGTTGTTGTGGCCCAAGTGCAGGACCTGGCACTTGGCCTTGTGGAAGCTCATCCTGTTAACGTTGGCCCACCGATCCAATCTATCCAAGTGTCTCTGTAGACCCTCCCTATCTTCATGCAGATCGACACTCCCGCTTAACTGCGTCATCTGCGAACTTACTGATGATACACTCTATGTCTTTATCAGGATCATCAATAAAGATGTTGAACAGAAATGGTCCCAACACCGAGCCCTGAGGAACACCACTTGTGACTGGCCGCCAGCTGGATTTAGCTCCATTGACCACCACTCTCTGGGACCGTCCATCCAGCCAGTGCTTGACCCAGCAGACTGTTTGCTCATCCAGGCCATGGGCAGCCAGTTTTTCTATGAGAATTCTATGGGGAACTGTGTTGAATGCTTTTCAAAAATCCAGGTAGATAATATCCACAGCTTTTCCCTCATCCAATAGTCGGGTCATCTTGTCATAGAAGGAGATCAGGTTTGTCAGGCAGGACCTGCTTTTCATAAACCCATGCTGACTAGGCCTGATCCCCTGGTTGTCCATTATCTGACTTTTAATGTCCCTCGAGATGACCTGCTCCATGACCTTCCCTGGTACCGAGGTCAGACTGACAGGTCTATAGTTTCCCAAGTGTGACAATTCTCCCTGTATATATTTTGATACAAATATAGAGGAGAAAGACACAACAATGAAGAAGCACCAATATTAAAGCACTGCCAGTCCTCAGAGTAATAAAGTGTGTGAGCAAAGGGAGATGCTTGTGCACAGACACTTCTGCCTTTGGACATAGTGAAGGCCAGATAACTTCTGAGCACACATGCAGACTTGATTTTTCTGGTCCTATGAGCACAGGTCCCAGCCTGGCAGGGTGATAATGCAGCCGTTTCATTCCACACTTCCACAGCCATAGTGTGCAGCCTTTCTCTTGGTGGATTCTGGATATTTTTCAGTGGAAACATAGCCCACATTTGGGTGGGTTTGAGTCACTTCCTGATAGGCTTGTGTTTTTATCCTTCCTTTATGCAGTTCTGCCCCAGTGTATTCAGCAAGACAGACTGGGTGGTATAGAGTCAGGTTCTGGCTACATATGGCTAATCTCCGTATTCAGGAGGCATCCCTCCTTCTATACCTTAGCGTAATTCCTGTGCCAGCCACTTGCCAGAACCCAGTGTGCTGTAAGGATGGAGATACTCCCTAAAAATGTTGGCTAGCAATTGATTCAAATTATCCATGGCCCCAGAATTTCTCAGTTTGGATACTGGCAGCAATGCAAAGCTGATCTCTAGGAAGTAGATTTTCTTCTGTATACAGCAGAACTAAAAATAAGAAACCTTTCTTTATGTAGACTTCATATGAAGCAGGAATATTATTTATTTATTGAGCTTTTAATTAGAAAGCTGCTATATTAAGCGAAAGGTTTGAATGAAGACATCAACAGTAAACATTTTTGTTCAAATACTCATTGTCATATAAAACTCATAGAAATTTACCTCTATTTATTATAAGAAAAAGGCTAAAGTTCCAGAATGAAGCTGCAAGGATTATTTTATTCCATTTTTGGGGAAAATATTGACTTTTTTGCTTAATACCTCCTCATTCTAAGGCTGACTGTTACAGATATGTGGACAAGTAAAGAAACAGTTCTCTGAAATATGTGTTAGAAGTGACTGCCATTTCAAAGACATTCTCTCTCTCTATTGCTAGCCATGAATTCTAAAAATAAGATTTAATCTCTACCTCTGATTTTTCTATAGACTGCTAAGCAGCCAACATGTTGTCAAAGCTTCAAAACATGCAGATAGTCTTATGGTTCTCTGTCATGCCAGTAAAGAAGAAAGTAAATCTCTGAATACTGAACTGACATTTTCATCAAATACTTGTTTATGGTAATGTTTGGATAAACAATCTCTTCTAATAAAACAACAACTTTCATCTTCAGACTACTATGGAGCTCATTATATGCAAATTCTATTGAACTGCATTGCTGAGAAATAAATTCTAGTGCATTTTTTTTAATGTGAACTCCTGGTTACCTTGCTGCTAGTGCCATCAGCTAGTCTAGTACTGGGAAAAAAAAAAAGTCCATCTATCAGATCGGGTGATATTCTACTTTGTAACAAAACTGACTGTGTTTGTTGTTGTTTTATAAACAATGCAGAGTGTCAGGAGTTTTATGGGCCTTTTATTTTGGGGAAAGGAATAGTGGGCATTTTGGGAACTTCAGCTGGTTGTTTTTGCAATCATTTTTCAGTAAGCTGTTGCTAGCAGCTTCACTCTGATTTGTTTTTAACACTGTACAGTTACAGATAATAAAGCAGAAGAAAGACCATGGAAAATAACAGAAAACTTGATTTAACAAGCTTTGACAGATACATGGTATTTGTGAGATCTAGATGTGAAAAAGGCATTTAATTTTTCTAGCCAATGTTTATGACTCTTGTTAGATTTCTAATGACCTGAAAAAGACTTAAGGAATAACAGAAGAAAATAATTTTTAAAAATCTGTTTTCTTCTCTCATGTCTGACTTTCATCTTCCTCCATTTCTGATATCAGTGTATTTTGATTAATTTTAATGGCATGTAGTTCATGGACACACTAGAAATAGGTTATATAGTTATTTCATGAAATATAACTAGAGTTCATGAAATTGTATATGAAATACCCAATTTGTTAGTGAATATTTATCTCAGTCTCAGCTGCAGCATTTATTGGTCAGCCTCTCATTCTTCTATTTGAACTGTGACACACAGGCTTTTGCTAAATACATATAAGTTTCTGAGTGTCCAGTAGTATTGACAAAGCCATTTGGATGGCAAGAAATCCATTAAAGCATGACAAACAGAAATGCCTGGATGCCAAAAAATGAATGAGAGGAACATATAGGATGAGAAAAACCTCAGCTTTTCTCAGAGTGTGCCCTATTTTATGCTGGTAATATTAAGAGAAACAAAAGGAGAGTAGGACTAGAGCTTATTTGGTGCAGACAAATGCAACAATGCTGTGTGGGCCATCTGCTAAATTTTGTTGTTTTAGAACAACAATAAAAAAATCTTGTCTTTAATGTGCAGACTTTGATTCATTGATTCTGCCTTCTAAATTTACATGTGCATTTTAGAGATGGAAGAAATACTTACGTATGCTTACAGACCTCTGGACTTGAGCCTTGAAGGCACTTTATCCCCCGTACTGAAAATACACAGATGTAGTGAAACACCTGATAAGCAGCTGTGAGTGTGCCTGTCCTCTTATAAACTCATTCAGGTCATCCACCAATTAATGCTGTCCAAGTCTGAGCCTCCTCTATTAAAACCACTAAATTTCTAGTTACAGGTACAACCTTTGGTTTTCTGGTCTTTCAACTCACTGTAAGCTTATTGTATTTATGATTAGTTGTTGGATAAGGTCCTGAATGACACACTCTTCTTATATCAGCTGCCAGGTTGGACCACAACCACCAAATAATAATCATGTGTTTAAAACAAGAAGTTTATCATTTAGATAGAAAAATCATCAGATTCCCAGAAGTAAAGAAATGTCAGATTTACTATCATCCATCCAAACCTACCTCCCTTTACTGGCCATCTGTTTCAGCCATTGTACAAAAGCAAGCAGTGTCCAACTTGCACAGTGAAGCAAAAGAGCTTCATTTGCCACTATTTTAACATAATTTGCACAGATTTGTGTGCTTTTTCTAATGGAGAAAAGATAATCACACATTTTAATGTTAAGCACTGTTAAGAATAACTGCCTTGTCGATCTAGGGCTTGTTGTGACTCCTGAAATCTTAATAAGTACCCACTTAGCACTTGAACTATGGAATGGACCCCATAGCCATGTAGCCTTATTCTGGTCCCCCTACTCCCACAGCAGTTTCTGCATCTATTTTGATTGGCTGTTTCAAGTGGCCTTGGTCTTGGCAAAATCTTTCAAGAAGCAGAAGCTACAGAAGGAAAACACTGTTTTTCCCTCCCCTCAAATAATCCTGCAAATTTGAGTGAAATTAAATAAAATAAATTTAAAAGACAAGTTGCCACCTGAAAATTCCTACCTACTGATTTTAAAGGCTGTCAAAAGCATTTGGCTTTAGCACAATTTTCAAAGTAAAGTTTCTTGCAGGATTGTCTGCAGTGGAAAGTATCAGGTAATCAAAACATGCTACCAAGTCTACCTTACAATAAAAAGAAATGATTACCACTTATGACTGAAGTGAGAAAATGGTATCCAAATTTAGAGGATTCAATTGAAATTCTGTAAACTGAGGTCTGGCAGTATTGACCTTTGAACCCTGAATATTTTTAAGTTCTCTGAAGTTTTAAAATAGTTCTTTGTACGTTTGTGGTCTTATTCCTAACATTACATTGTAGTGGTGGTACAGAGGATTAAATGGCAGACTTGAACCGTGCTTTTGATCCACCTTTCAGGCTCTACATACACCCATGTAAAATCTAGGAAATGTCACTGTCCTTTGTTTGATAGCATGTGTGGACCTTGTTACGGACCAGGACTCTATTGTGCTAAATGGTATACAAACACACAACACCAAAAGGTGGCTGCACTGTAAAGACTTTCTGCTTTTACTGTATGTTATGTTTGTCTCTACAATAACTGAGTGCCTTCTAGTAGTGCACTAAGCAATGAGACGACCATCTGTCATGTGTTTGTTCTCTCCCTCTCTCCCTGGGGGGGGAGAAGTGTGTGCAGTGGAGTGTTATGTTTCTAAATTTTTATACATAGATACTGACACGTGCAGTTATATGTGCATATGCTAGAAATGACAAGGTCAAAAAATATGCTTTGCACTTCAAATGAAAAATGGTGGTTTAGGATGTTCCTTAGTTAATTCTGCATGTGCAGGGTCTTGAGAAAGATCTCCCTGTTGCATGAGAAGACATTGCATTTTGAATTTAATGTAACATTTTCCCATATTGTATAGCCTCTAGTCACCCTCTGTCTTTAGTAAAGAGTTGCCAGGGGCTTCCATCCCTTTCTCCAGATGGTGTTGGGAGCTGAAGGCAAGAAAAGGGAAAAGGAAAAGTTAAATTTAAAAGTGTTCACGCTCACAGAAATGAAATCTGTTCTTCCTCAGACTAGGAAAAGTCATGACACAACAAATTCTCCACTCATTCACATCCTGTGCAATCCCATCTAAGACAAGATGCTATTCCATGTGTAAATGTACACAGCATTCAGTCACTGCAAATACATTAGTGCTTCCAAAACTTGGAATCAAATATAAATTTATATCTTTAGTATTTGCTGAAAAAAAACAAGACAAAAAAATTGTTACTCATCATCATTCATAAATGGGCCCAGAAAGGAGATAATAATTATTGAAAAATGAGTTGTTCAAAGTATGATTTTTTTTTTATGTCCCGGAGTTTTACATATAAAGACAGTCTGTTACACTGTTGCATTAGCCCAGCTGAAATGACAGGGAAGAGTATTTCTGACAAGATAGGCATCTATGTTTCTCAAGTTATTTCATAAGCCAGACAGGAGTCATGTGGTATATGTACTTATGCTTGAAAACGGAAAGAAATCTAGTGCTTAAAGATTTTTTTCCAAAGAGATTTTCCAGAAGGCTTCTGGAGAAGTCAACATAATTTCATTTGTTTAGAAGCCTCTGGATGTGTTGTAATCAAGTGATCTCTTCCTCATGTGTATTCTAAGTTGATGGGATCTCTATCAGTTCCCTAACTCTTTTCCATTGTAGTTTTTTCTTTATTGCTTCACAGCCTTTCTGTGGAGCGATATATTTAGCCACGCTCTTTCAAAAGTCTCCTGTTGCAACATTATTTTTTCCTGTGGATTGACTGTTATGAATTTAACAGCAGAAACTGGAGATTAACCTATTATTAACAATTTGTGAGTGGAGTGATTCTGATAAAAAAAAGTATGATACAAGGGGCAGAGCAGGTCACTGAGAGACAGGAATTTGAAATTCCATCCTGAATTCTGTCAGTAATTTCCTATGTGTTTTTAAACATTTTACTCAGCTTCTCCATAGCTAAGTTTACTTATCTGTTCATAAAGCACATAACCGTATCTAACAGAAATGCTACAGCATTTAATTTTTGAATTAAACACTTGCACATTTTGGTTTCTGTAAATGAAGGTTTTCTCTTAAATCTTTACTAGGCTTTTAGAGTGCAGGTAAATTTGGAATAATTTTTATAATGCTTTTGTTGCTCATAATATAAGATAGTAGCTCCCCCTTTCAAAGGTCACGAAAAACACCTTCAGTTTACTGTCAATCTAAACTTGCAGTTTTCAAAATCTTGCCTAAAAGCTCTTCTTTTTCAAGAGTGATGCTGCAGATTTTCACCTGCTCTTGTAGCTAGTGGTCAGATAAACTACAAAGAACATTAAGAACTTTCCCTAGGTCACAGAATATAGAGTTTCCTGTAAACTTCAATATAAATTACACAAAATTATATTTAAACCCAATTTAATTCCATAAAATTAGCTTTAATTTTTTTATTAAACATGGAAGCGTTTTTCTAAGTGGATGGTTTCTTAATTCTGCTATGAAAATTGAGTTATTTTTAATTATGCATGGAAGCCTATATTTCATAAACACTGTTTATAAGTATTGTTATCTTCTCTGTGTCCTCTAACTTAGCTGGTTATGCCAGAGCAGCTGAACATCCTTCCAATTTTTTTTGCTATTTTATTTGCCTGCTATGGATATTGTGCAAATATAGTTTTATCATGTGTATTTTGCCCCATGCTCTTGTCGTGATATTTGCCAAAGCACTAATGGATTCTGCTCCTTACCCTCTGATTTACCTGGATGCCTTAGGAAATGACAATCTAGGGCTTAACTAGACTTATGCCTCTTTCACATGGTAAACCACAAAAAGATGCCTTTATGCACACTGGTAGAATCATCACTTTGCCTGTAACTTCTGTTTCAGTGTTTGAAGATGTTTGTTCCTTTTCTGTGTGCTGCACAGTTTTGCAATAAGAAGCTACATACTTCTGAAACTACCTTTCGAATCTGTAAACCCCACATACAAGCCTGTATACCAATTACAAAAGTCTGTGAAGTCTGCACTTAGGCCCCATCATCTGTTCTTTCTTTCTGGATCCTGATCCATCATCTTCTGCGTAAGTGTATTGCACAGATATTGGAGGCTTTGATTTCCTCAGCTGTTGGTTACCAGCCATACTTTTAATGCCAAAAGACCATATTAGGGACATAGTTTATTTGTTTCTTGTGTATACAAAGATCCAGCACAAGAGGGTATTTACTTATTTAGCACATGCTATAGCCTCATGGGTGCTTCTTTAAGATGTGGGACTTGAAATCTTAAATAAGACCTATCTAGAAACCAGGCTTCTCACTTTCTGGGCAAGCACTCTCTTTATTACATGTATTGAATGAGAAATGAACATTACTTTTGAGTCTGGATATGTTGTAACACAAGTGCATATCGATATATGCATACATATCACACATTGAGGACACCTAGAAAGCCAGACCTTCAGTAGAATGAAGACATGGGGAAAGTTAGGGTGAGTGTTATTGCATTTGGAAGTAGACATCTAAAGTAGCCTGGGAAGTCATGGCTTAGAATTACTCATTTCTCTTCAGTGGCTCTGAAGAGAGCCAAGTGAAATAGTTCAGAGGGGAACCTTATCTTCTGGTTTTGGCTTTGGAAAAGCCATAGGTGTGACAGATAGTCATGCACCTGTTTTGTCGACTTATCTCAGGAAGGTTTCATAGTTGTGGCACTTCTGCGTTAGGAAAGTATGGCAGATGTTCTGGTACCTGAGTAGTTAGATAGGTGGAGGGAACTGCTTTCTACTCCTGAAATCTATAGGTCCATCAAAAGATGTACTTAAACTCTGTTACAAAGAAAGCTGGGTAATGAAGTGACACTCACAGCAAGTAGGTCTGGTCTTAAACTGGTGTGCAGTAGAACCAGTAGCAAGGAGGATGGTGGCTTAAAGACACACATTTCAACCAGAGGAAAAAGTGAAGAGTATTTCATCCTAAGCGGGGTCATCTGAAGTTTATGGAAAGTGGAAGAAGGTGCTGGAGAGATTTGACAAAATGCTGAACTGCTTGCCCTGGTTCAGTGTTTCATGAGACTCCCATTTCCCAGCACACCCCAGTGCCTTCCAGGAAGAGTGTTCCTCAGCCTTTGCTCATCATTTTGAAAACACATTAATTCTCTTTTTAAAGTTTTACACATTCCTATGCATTTATAATTTTATATATACATTTCTAAAATGCTACAGAGAAATTTTTATCTTGTTTTTCAGATGTATTATATCTGTGCATTGCTAATTCACAACAGAGATGGGACATCTTTATTCAAATGAAAATGTTATCAAAATCATGGAATGATGCTGCCAGCTATGCCATTTCCAGCATAAAACATGGTTTTCTTTTGAAATGAATGAAAATATTCCCTAATATGATTACACTTGTGGGGACATTTGTCAGACAGAACACAAGCCAGTTAGGGATTTCTTTATGATGATCCATTACAGTTCATTCTAAATCAGCTATAAATATTACCAAATAGTTCTGTTTAAATTGTTATCTGCTACTGTCAGTCTAAGTCTTTCACAGATTAGTTTTTTTCAGAATAGAGAGCTGACAGCACTTCTTTAAACTGAACTACAGAAGTCAGGGTTATAGTCCATAATTTCCAATGTCCTCCCATACCCTTAATATCTGTTGAATGAAAACTGTTGCTTAATTCATTTGGCACTTTTATACATTTTTACCCTTAAAAGTCATAAATGGGGCTTGAGTTCTTTTAAGTCAGACAAGATAAAACTAAATATCTAGCCTAGGAAAGCTTGACAAAAGTGTATGTGAGCTTTGTTTTTTTAAAAAAAAAAGTTCCCAATTTGTTAAAAATACTTGAGTGTCATATATGGGAAGGAAGTCTGTGACTAGGGAAGTAACTGAGGTAAGAGCTCTGTTGTGTTCAACACTTACAGTAATGGCTAGACAAACTACCATTCTTCTCCACTTTTTGAGGAATGTCTGGTGTCTCAGGATAGAAATGTCAGCCACTGATGGCCTTTAAAGGAACTCCAAAGTGCAGTTAAGTCTTATTTGCTCTACAGAATGCAATCATTCCTAATTGTCCTCAGCTTTTTACCTGGAATTTCACCCAGCGAACTGTGTGCCCATCCAAGCCAAGAGCAGCCAGTTTCACCAGGAGAATACTGTGGGAAACGGTGTCGAAGGCCTTACTGAAGTCAAGGTAAACAACATCCACAGCCTTTCCCTCATCCAATAAGCAGGTCGCCCTGTAGTGGGAGGAGATCAGGTTTGTCAAGCAGGACCTGCCTTTCATAACCCCATGCTGACTGGGCCTGATCATCTGGTTGTCCCGCATGTGTTGTATGATGGTACTCAGGATGAGCTGCTCCATCAGCTTCCCGGGCACCGAAGTCAAGCTGACAGTCCTGTAATTTCCCAGATCATCCTTCCGACCCTTCTTATATATGGGCATCACATTGGCCAATTTCCAATCTGTTGGGACCTCCCTGGTCAGCCAGGACTGCTGGTAAATGGTGGAAAGTGTCTTGGTGAGCACCCCAGCCAGCTCCTTCAGCACCCTCGGGTGTATCCTATCCGGTCCCATAGACTTGGGTATGTCTGTGTGATGCAGTAGGTCACTGACTATCTCCTCCTGGAATGTGGGGGGTGGTCGTTCTCCCAGTCTCTGTCTTCTGGCTGAGGAGGCTGGATTCCCTCAGTACAACTAGTCTTGTTATTAATGACTGAGGCAAAGAAGACATTAAGCACCTCAGCCTTTTCCTCATCACTTGTTACCATGTTTCCTCTTGCATCTAGCAGGGGATGGAGGATCTCCCTGGTCTTTCTTTTGCTACTGACATAGAAACATTTCTTGTTGTCCTTGATTGCTGAATTTCCAGCTGGGCTTTAGACCTCCTGATTTCTGTCCTGCATAGCCTCACAGCATCTATGTAATCACTGTGAGTGGCTAGCCCCTTCTTCCAAAAGCCGTAAACTTTCCTTTTCTCCTTGAGTTGCAGCCAAAGCTCCCTGTTCAACCAGGGTGGTCTTCTCTGTTGCCAGCTTCTCTTACAGCACCTGGGGACAGCCTGCTCATGAGCCATTAAGACTTCCTTCTTAAAGAGTGCCCAGCCTTTCTGGACCCCTATACCCTTCAGGACCGTCTCCCAAGGGATCCTGTCAAGCAGGTGCCTAAACAAGTCAAAGTCAGCTCTTTGGAAGTCCAGGATGTCAGCTCTGCTTCCCCCTCTCCTGGCCTCCCTAACAATACTGGATTCTATTATTTCATGATCACTGTGCCCTAGCTGGCCTCCAACCGCCACATCATCTACCAGTCCTTCTCTGTTCTCAAAGAGAAGATCCAGCAGGGCACCTTCTCTGGTCGGTTCACTCACCAGCTGTGTCAGGAAGTTGTCTCCCACACATTCCAGGAATCTCCAGGACTGGTCCTTCTCTGCTGTGTTGTATTTGCAGCAGATGTCTGGGAAGTTAAAGACTCCCACATGAACAAGGGCAAGCGATCATGAGATTTCTCCTAAATGCCTGTAGAATATTTCATCCACCTCTCTGTCCTGGTTGGGTGGCCTATAGTAGACTCCTACTACAACATCTGCCCTGGTGGCCTTCCCCCTGATTCTAACGCAAAGACACTCCACCCTGTCTTCACTACACTTGTACTCAAAGCAATTATAACAGTCCCTAACATACAGACCCACCCCACCACCTCTCCTTCCTTGTCTATCGCTCCTAAAGAGCTTGTAGCCATCAGTTGGCACACTCCAGTCATGGCAGACTTCCCACCATGTTTCTGTAGTAGCCACAACATCATAATTTTCCTGCTGCATCATGGCTTCAAGCTCCTCCTGTTTGTTACCCATGCTGTGTGCATTGGTATACATGCACTTCAGATGGGCTGGTGTTTTTCCTCCTTCCCCCTTCAAATCTAGTTTAGAGCTCTGTCAATGAGCCCAGCTAACTCCTGCCCTAAGATCCTCTTCTCCCTCTGGGACAGGTGCATTCCATCTGATGCCAAAAGATCTGGTGTCTTGTGTACTAACCCATGACTGAAAAATCGGAAGCCCTGACAGTAACACCAGTCTTGGAGCCACAAGTTCATCTGTTGAGTTCTCCTGTATTCTTCTTCATCCATCCCTGCAACTGAAGGGCTGGAGGAGAACACAATTTGTGCCCCTGACCCCTTAACCAATTTCCCCAAGGCCCTGAAATCTCTCTTCACTGATTTAAGACTTCTCCTGGTAATATTGTCACTACCTACCTGAAAAACCAGGAGAGGGTAGTGGTCCTTAGGTCTCACTAGAGCGGGGAGTTTTGCTGTGAGGTCCTTGACCTGGGCCTCAGGGAGGCAGCAGACTTCCCTATGAAGCGGATCTGGTCTGCATATTGGGCCTTCGACATCCCTCAGAATGGAGTCACCCACTACAATGACTCTTCTGATGTTCTTTTTACAACTGGTTTTAATACCTGGTCTAAAGCAACCCAGCCTTGACGGACCTTGGTCTTCCTCCTTGTTTGACTCATTTTCTTCAACCTTCTCTACTTCATTCAAAAGTTTGAGGGCCCTGTATCTATTGTGAAGGGACACCACGGAGGGTGAGGGAGGTTGGGAGAGGATTTTCCTGCCTCCCTGAGCAGGGACCTGTTTCCAGCCTCCCCCATCTCTTAGGTGCCCTCCTTCTGCTTAGTAGCAAGAGGACAAGGGATCGCCTGCCTCTTTTGGAGCCTCCATTTTCTCTTGTGGCTTCAGGGTGCTAAAGTGCTACTCCACCAATCAATTTCCCTTTCACACTCCCTAATACTTCTTAATCTTTCAACCTTTTCTTTGAGTTTCACCACCAGGCTGAGCAGGTCATCCAGCTGATCGCAGCGCACACAGGTGCTGTCACTGTTGCTCTCCAGCAGGCTTGACAGGCTCAGGCACTCCCTGGAGCCTGGGACCTGGACTGCTGCATGTTTGTGTGGTCTGGGTCTACTGTTCCTTTCTCTTCTCCTGTTACTTCTAGCTCTTTCTCCCTACGTCCCTCATTTCTCAGATAAAAACCACATGGGCATGAACCCAAGAAACCAGGGAGGAGGTGAGTTGGCCTGTGTCCAGAACATGGGATGGCCAAGTTTGTAGGCATAATTGTTTTTTAACATTCACCAAATTTGCCTGTATTGTTGCCATCACAGGTCTGATGAAGGGAGGAAAAGAAAACAGAAAGCCTGAATAGTAATTAGTCATTCACCAGAGAATAGTGTTTTGTTCCATATTGTTTATGCATTTTAGTCATTGGATTAAAATAACTGGACATAACTCTTCAGGCTGTCTGAGCCCTTCTATCTTCTGTACTGTTCACTAGATAAATAGGAGTCTTGAAGTCTGTATTTAAGGATTTATTTTAGGAGATGTGGATTTGTTAGGCTGAGGAGGGAACTGAATTTGCCTTTCTGATGTACTGCTTTAAAAAATGGTATACCGACTATCACACTTGTTTAGGAGTCCAGAGTGACATCATGGTTTTTTAAAAGAATAGACCAAAATGTTATGCAGGAGTGAATGGAACATGACAGATGTTTGCATGAAAGACAAGACCTGTTGGATCCCACTAATAGGTCTGGTAGGATGTCTGAAGAAGTTCAGCAGACCACTGTGAAGGCAGGCTTGATGGCATGTCTTCTCTCACACAAAGGGCCTGCAGTCATGTGGAGGTGATTCTGTACTCCCATGCCAGAAGCCTGTGTGCTAATCTTCCTTATCTCTTCCTTGTATCGGAAGTCCATCTCCTTGAGGATGGTATCAGTGCACAGATGCTGAAATATCACACTTCCTATCAGAACAGACTGGATACATAAAGCTAGCAACTGTACAGGTAGCAGTCAGGGGCAGGGAAGGCAGATAGGGAGCAGATACTTGTGAATTCTCAAAAGAGGCAAGAAAGAACTCGAATAGCATCCTTTCAATTACACTTTTGTTTTCACAGTAACTTAAACTCCTTACTTAGTGTCACCAACCATTCCAACTAATTAAGGGGTTAGCTCTTATTGTTCTTTTTCACAGGACTGGTTAGGCTAATTTTCAGATACCTATAAACAATAAATAATTTACAATTCTACAGAAACATATCTTTTACTGCTTGAGTAGTCACTTGACAACTTGTTAAGTGGGAGCTGAGTAATTGGAAGCTGAGAAAATCCTATGGTGGCAGCAGAAAATTATGATTTAAAAGAAGTTATTGAAAAGCCAAGAAAAAAAGCAATAGGTTTAATACAATTCAAGCACAGTTGCAAAGAAAAATTCTTACTGTTCTAGTCCAAGGGGCTCAGAGTAGAGTTCTGGCAGTGTGAGTGAGAAGCAGACACTTCAAATACAGCCTACTGATCCAGGTTACCAAAAATGAAAATAGCCATAAATAAAAAAGAGAATTACTTAAACTGGAGAAATAGTCTCTGGTTTACATTTTACTGCACTTAAGTATGACTCAGTCTTCAGATCTCTGAATTTGATGATTTATTTTTACTAAGTCTTAGTAGAAAGTCTCCATTACTAAAACATTAAAAGAAATTACTTTAAAGTGTGTATAAATGTACATATAAATGCATAAAAAAGAATAACTATAAACTTTAGTTTCTAGAAACTTATTCTGTACTTGTGGAGTAAGAGCTGAGTTGGCAGAATATTAGTACAGTACTTCTGTAAAGCAGCACATAATCTTACTTTAGGTGTAGTCTTGACTGCAAGTAGTATATTATTAAACTACTGGACACTAGAAGCTCATTTTTCATAAAGTATTGGGAAAGCACCCAAAATTATTTCCTCATGATCTCAGCCAAGTCTCTCTACACTGAATAAAGATTCACTTTCCTCTGGGGATGAGAGTCAATTAGATTCCCAGACCCATTTCTTGTTGCAGCAATTATTGCCAGAACCTGTCATCAGTGTCTTAGTACCTGGAATTGTTTCACAGAGATAACGGCTCTTTTTATGTGCTGATTAGTGTTTCACTAGCACAGCATTTGCAGCAGACTCTCTTTTTGTGTCCATAGCTGAATCCACTGAACTGACCACCAGTTTATTCTCAAATGATTATTGCATAACTAGCAGAATGTACTTACATACTTATGGGAAATAATTATAAAGTATGAATTGATCCCTCTTTATACAGTTTTACTACAGCCAAATACACCAGCTGCAAAATGAAATATATGTATATCTATGATAGAGATACCTGTGTGTTCTACGTCAGGCATTTGTTATTTACAACCAATTTGTTGAATGCATGAATCAATATTTAATCAGAACCTCCAACGGTCTATCTTCAAGTTTCAGAAATCATGATCCAGTTTCAGAAAATGCAGTTTGAGGCCCTATGACACTTCAGAAAGTAGGAAATACTGTACACAACCTAGGCTGTCAAATGTGAAAAACAGGAAGTCTGATTAGCTAGTTGCCCTGCTGGAACGCTGACTTGAATAGTATAGCAAGCTGCTTTCTCCCCTTTCCAAGGAAATGGGAGAAATACCTAATCTGACTGGATTTCATTTTTAGGTCTCAAGTGTCTGTGTGCGGGATCAGCATTCCACAGTCCATCTCCAGTAAAAGGCAGCATTTAACTGCCTGGGGAAACTGTCCCAGAAAGAGGGGAGCCCCAGATTATCTCCCACCTTGGTCGCTGTCTTCTCCTCACCACATTGCTCAATCCCCTCCCTGTACCAATTCTCCCATGCCACTTAGGGTTGCCACACATCTGACAATGTAGACATGGAGTGTCTGTGTCTTTCACTCCTCACATCTGTAAAACTGTGTGTAATAATTTCCTGTAGGCTGTTTTTCTTTGCTGGGTAGCTCAAGCAGTGCCGGTTCTTAAACTCTGTAGTTCCCCTGCGCAGGAATGGGAGAGCTTTATGTCTCAAGTGCTGCTGAAGATCTTCCTGCTGAGGAGCGTTTGCAGGGCAGCAATTGTAATTCCTCAGTGGTTGTGCTGGGCCTGCGCTGAAGGCTGAGCTGTGCCGGTTTCATCAAGAACTGCTTCACACTTATAAGCACTCAGTGATGTTTTCTGCTAAGTGGGACATGCCAGGGATTTGTGCTTTGATTGGATTAGTGTCTGGTTGGTGGTTACAGCATATGGGCAGCCCTAATTCTTTCAAAAGCATTCTTTCAAAAAACATTGTTAGGAATTTGACCAAATGAGACACGGATCTTAAAATGTCGGGTGAGAGAAAGGTCAGACTAGTCTGAAACCTGAATGATTAGTATTTAACATCCAGCTGTGATCTCTATTGTCATGCAACTTGTCAGTAAGGAAGTCTGGTTTGAGACATCTATGCACTACAGAGGATGTATTTACTCATACACAGCAGATAGAAATGGGCACTGATTGTTGGGGATTTTTTCTTTTTGGTTGTTTTTTAAATGGATTTACAAAACTTGGGGGGAATGAAGGGTGATTCTTTTGCTGTGTCCCTGTGCAAGCCTGAGGAGCTGTGCATGGCTGTTGCACTGGCTGCAGCCACGTGGGGGTGGAGGGAGGTGAGAGTGGATGTTACTGGTGGAGAATGAAATAGGGATGTGGCAAGGGGAACAAGATTGGATGTGAGAGCTGACATGATGAAGGAGAGAGGCGAGGAAATGAAATAACAAGCAGACCAAGCCAGATGGTCAGAAGAGAAGTGAGATTTTCAAACAAATTTCAAAGTCAAGTTACCATGCCAAGATGTGAAAAGCTGATTTGATAGGTCACTGTCACTTCAAGCAGCAAGTTATGTGCTCTTGTCTCTCTCCTTCTCCCCATGGATTCCCTGTCCATCTCGGCAATGTGGTATTGCCATTCATGACTGCTCTGGTGCTCACTGGTCCCCTCTGTGGCAGTTCACAAATACAACAGAAAAATAATCTATAAAAATACAGGGTAGTCTTCTGTTGAGATGGTTTCTTTTTCTTTGGCTGCAGAAGGGTTCAGTCAGTGTCTTAGCTGTCTCAGGGGAGTAAGTCGTCTGGAATGGGGATGAGGAATGAGAGAATGAAGAAACAGGAAGGGATGGGATGGGATGTGATGAGAGCAACATTTGTCTCCTTTTGGTGACAGTGAGCCATGTGGTAGACTTAACACTTGCAGAGATGCAGCCTGAATCTAATTCGTGTTCCAAAATAATTTGTAGGAAAGCTCGGTCCCAAACTTTTCTATTCAAGATTAAACAGGAAAGCAATCTGAAAACATGTCAGGAGAAATCACAGACCTTGACACTGCTGCAGTATTTGCAAAAGCAGAGTCTCTTGTAGGGAAAGAGTGCTTTCTTGTGAGATGATGCTGATAGCTGTTCAGCAGAATTCAGAAAGGCAAGGCATTGATGCTGTGAAAGGAGTAGCTGTCTGTTTTTCTCTTCATTTTCCTCCCTGCAATTCCTGCCATCAGTAAACTCATTGAATGCTTTTGTGCTTGTTTGGATGAAACCTCTAAACCATTTGCAGTGTGCTTTCCCCTAGCAATTATAAGTATATGGGTCTGTACAAGAGCTTTGCCAGACATATCTGTTCTGTTTTGCTGAGCCTGGGGCAAACCATTTTTCTGTGTGTGTGATTTACAAGTTCGAATTACTTGAATTTCTCCTTAGGATTTGGGTTCAAAGCTTTCCTGGTTTCAATCATAACACTAAATTGGCTCCTGCTCATTCAAAACCCAAGGCAAATCTCTCAAGTATGTTTTAACTTCTCAATGAATCTTCACTAAGTGTGCTGAATTCTAAGCCAGTTGCTTGTATGCAATTAGGAGAGCTATCAGTGAAGCATAAATCAAGTTACCACCAAATTATCTAATTGAAGTCAATTTGTCAGTGCTATACCAGTATAAGGGAAAAAATAAACTATTTTGTTTGCATCTGCATATCTGTGATGTACCCATCAGATACCTCCAGAGCGTGACAACTCTTCTATTTGTGAGTAGGACTGTCTGGAATATTATATTCTGAGCAATTTATAGACAAATTCACTGAAGAGCTGCCACAGAAATACTGTTTGCTTCTATGTGGTACTTTGGCAATGGGATGGATCCCTCCTGGAACTGGATCCTGGTGACTCAGTAAAAGATTATGTTTGTGATGGCACTAGTCAAGACAGAAGGGCTGTAGAAATGAGCAGAGTTCCTTATGTGTGGTATTTGGTAGATAAGAGCTTCTAAAGCAGTTGGTGTTAGGCACATGAATTACTTTACCATGTGTGGTTTGCCCTGTTTCTGTTCTTACCCTTGCACACACCTGCTGTCACCTGTGAATCTCAGCTGATTTACACCTTTTCCGTCTTCTTCTTGTAGATAAAAAACCCCACAACAATTCCTCAATCACTGTTGCCAGCTCAAGGGGGGAAAAAATCAATTATTAAGATGAGATATAGACAGGTAGATTGTACATATGGGTAGAAATGGCTTCATTTGAGGCGATATTAAAGCACAGTTTTAATTGATTAATGCTGGTGATGAATTAACTGTCACTATGTATCTGCTTGTTATTCAATATTACTTCCTCTTCTTCCATTTCTGTTCATGTAGTTGAGGTTTGAGCTACTTTTTATTTACTGTTCTGTTGTTGTGGACTGAAGTAAGAATACACATCACCATCCCTGTAGAACATCACCTTAAAATGGTTGAACAGAGCATGAAAAAATAATAATTGAGTAACTAGTGATTTCATCTGAGAAAAGAGCAGAAAATTACTATCAGAACATGCAGGATCACCCCCTTTTGTGTTTAAATCTGCTTTCAACAATGACAGAAAATTCCCTCTGAAACAAAAGAAGCTGCCTTTTCTTCTTCTAGTACAACGGAATTGATTTTCTGCATCTGCTATGGTGAGTTTTTGCTCAGTGTGCTGGGGCATGTATCACTGTATCATCAGTTGTCAAATCTATTTGTTAGACTCTGGGCCAGGTTCTGCTCTGAACAGAACAAGTGAAAATCTGAAGTAATGCTAGTGAAATTAAAGTTTGTGAGTTTCCAACAGAAGTACAAATGTTTTCAAGATTTGCACCTTGTACAACCAAATTATCATAAAGTTGGAGGCCCTGTATCATTGATATGCTATGAAAAAACAGCTCTCAGAGGCACTGTGAGATTTATCCTCCTGATAGAAAAACTTTTATATACCTTTGCATAGATGAATTTATGTATGAAATAACTTTTTTTTTGGCTTATAAGCCTCTACACTTATGTCAGAGAAAAGCAGGTTAAAATAAAACATGAAAGATGGGATAAATGCTTCTCATGCATTTGTTCTTTCAGCTGAATCACTTTCCCAAATGCAGTATTAAGGGACAAATGCAAATGTTTACTCAGTGTCCTAAAAGCAGTCTTTAACAGTAGAACTGGGTAACTTTGTGTTACAGAAACCACAGAGGAGCATGGATCCAGTGTCTGTACAGGACGGAGATACAATGACATTTTGTCCTGATTTTGTAAGGCATACAAGTCTTTAGAGGTAACACCTAAGAAATAGAGTCAAGCTCATTCTGCCACCGGAGAATTCCTACAGCTTTCCACCACTTTCATCTTTTACTACTTTCCCAGTAAGCTCCTCCAGAATTAAGTAGAGAGTGTGATAGAAGGTCTAAGATCCTGTAAAAAGTCTACCAGTTTTCAGTTAAGTTTTAAAATTCTTGGAGTGATATTCAGAGAAATGAATTGGGATATCTTTTTAAACACAATATGGCATGGTATGGGGTTTTCTACAGTGACATGAGGGTTATGCTTCACCCTTTTCCTTAGTGCCTTATCTTGACTCATAGGGCAGGAACCTTCCCTCACATCGCTGCAGGAGACGAGGACACATGAAGTAGCTGTCTCTTCCTTTAACTATATGTTTTCTCTTGTGTGCACTTGAAACAAGAAGGAAGCTAGGAAAGAAGTAAGGGTTCCCAATGACCAACATTTTCACTGATGTACTCTTGGGGAAATGCATCATTTTAGGGTGGAGTTGTCATGTCACACTCCTTACTCTTCTTATGCTTCTGTTACATTCCTTTGTCTAAGGAATTTACATTGCACTATGAGAATATAGTGCTGTTTTTCTTTATGTAAACAGGGTAGGTAACTCATGGCAACATCCCATCTCCAGCTAAGTGTCATCAACCTGTTATTGCCAGCAGACTGGTAGGGAGGAGGCCTTACTTCAAGTTAGACAGAATGGAGACACAAATCTGAGACCTGAACATCCTGGGAAAGATTGCCTGAAGATACTCCTCTGCATCCCAGCATTTGTTTTTAATTTTAAAGTCTGTTATTCTAAGAACACTAAAGGGGGTAGCTGTCGTTTTGTATATGTATCTCTAACAGTTTGTCAAATGGTTTATCAGTGCAATATATTTGTTGTAGCAGAATTCATTACTGCATTGAAAAAAACCAAACATTTCTCCCAAGTTATCAAAGGAAAAAAAAAAGGCTAGACACCCAAAATGTGTGGTTTTCAGCCATTGCCCAAAGGCAGCCAACATAGATTAAAATTAAGGATGATCGTGGCTAAATGGCTTGGATGTGATCAACTTCTATCTGACCAACTCTAATGTAAACTAATATTTACAATGTCAGTTCCTCAACGTTATCAGTGTCATTAATGCATCCTTCCCAGCAGCAGTGTGGTCAAAGATTTTGCTGATGATGCTGCTTCTCAGGGCTCTCAGTGACTCATTGTCTAAAATGTTCTGATAACTGAACATACCATACCCAAAACCCCTCCCTGTAAGCAACTCAGTCCAGCTCCAGCACTGGACTTGACACATGGTGTGTGGTGAACATATAATTGTATATTTAGTTAGGCCAGAAGTTATAGTAGACTAGACAGAGGTATGTCATTTTTCTTCATTGTTGGGTTTAATTCTGGTGAAACCATGAGGTTGGAAACCATGACCTCTTTACATCTAACTCCTCTTTATCATACTCTGTATTTAAAAATTGTGTTCTACCATTCAAAAATCTATCTTCAGAACAGGATTTCTTAATTTACCATATATTTGGAACCAATTTGCATCTAACATTCATCCTCAGTTTTCCTATGATCAGTATAAACACATCTTTCTTGAGTCAGTCTGTTAATCTGAAAAGCTTGGTATTTCCTTCTCCGTTTTATTCCACTTTGGTTTTTTTCCAGTCAGTTTACAAGCAAGTATCTGTAAACCAATTAGTCTGAAAAACTTATCTGATCCAAGGGGCCATAGTAGCCTCATCTATAAAATTATGGCACACATACTCTCACCTATGTTGCTAAATTAATCTCAGAAAGACTATTTCTTCAATAAGGATTTAGCTAGTATCAAGAGTAGCAACATGTGACTTGAAAGAGATTGCATATCTCGCACTATAAAATACACTTCAGATAAAGTATCTTAGCTGGTGGCACTTTGATGTGGAAATCTGTACTGTTATATCCTCACAGACTACTGCACTCACTTCTAAGATTATTATTTTTGAACGAAAACTGTGAGTGAGAACCTAATGAGGTTAGGTTTCACAGCTCAGCTTCCTAGCAAATGAAAGATTATTTTTGGACTTTTATCTACTTTATCGGTAATTTAACCACTGAGTTTTCCAGATAACACTGAACCTTTTTAATTCAGCACAAATTCCAGGACTTACCTAGGCTTTAAAGGCCAAAAATAATGAACAAAGCCTTCAATCTTTGTCAAGGAGAAACATAAAATATATGGCAAGGAATTTAACTGCAGCACTAGTCATTGTGGCTGTTGACGGAAAGCGTGAAAGGCAGATATTTAACCAGTTTAATGTGAAGTCATTGGAACAGTATTTTAGAGAGCTAATAACTGTTCCAGAATATTCCTATTTGGTTTTAAATGTAAAAGGCTATTGGGCTAGGAAGAAAGGTTGCTGTTATTAGAGATGAGGGGGACTGGGAGAGAACATCAAAGTTCTGGCTGAGATTATTTTAATTTTTTTTTTTTGTAATTGAAAGTACACATTCATCAAAATCTAATCTGCTTGTGAGAAGAGACTGATTTCAGTTTGTTTCATCTTTCAAAAATGTGTTGTGGAAAAAGTTTCAAAAGTGATGATACTTCCTATTTTAAGGAAGTATTTTGAAGACAAAAATAGTTTGAAAAAGTGGTGTTATTTCATAACATAAACTGTAATAAATAACATGTGAAAATTCAAAATTAGAGCAAAACCCTGTGATAACCCAAACAAATCATTGAGTACAGCTTTCTGTTGCTGTTCTTGAAATTTTAAGTGTTCCCAAATTCAAACAGAAAAGTCTCCAACACTGCAAAATCTCAATTCATCCTCTTGAGGAAAAAAACTTATCTCTGAAGTATATGAAAGAGATATATATATTTCTTCGAATAAAGAAACTATTAAAAACATTTTTCTTCATTTTACAATAACACTGAGACTATGTGTCAGTTAGTTTGTTATATTCTAGTAACAAACAATATTGATTAGGAAAACAAGCCAAGATTAGAGGAAAATAGATTAGTAAAAGGACTTTCTATTAATAGTTAAGTAGCAATAATTTTAGAAATAAGATTATCCTTAGATTTTTTAAAATTATACTGATAGTCAAGGCCTGTTAAGAGAGTGTCTTTTGCTAAAACATTCTGGTTTCTTCTCTTAATGTGTCACTGTATTTTCAGTTATCATCCCTTGTATGCACAGGGTGGTATGAGTTCTTTTCTTTCCTGAGGCATCAAAATACTATTAAACACAAAAAAATTAGGAAGCATCTACTTTCCATGAAGAAAGTGAGGAATTTAGATATTTCCTCTATATTTGCTAGAGTATACTCTTTACTCTCACTATATAGTGTAGAACCAGAAATGGAAGAATATCCTGTTGCTTGAGAAAAACACTGGGAACATAACGAGTTCTGTTCAACAGGCCTGTGTTAATACTTTATTTTCCATGTAATTTTCATTAACAACTAACAAAATTCTAAAGAAAAATATGTAGTATGTACAATTCTAGTATAATTTTGTACATAACACCCCATACTTATTTGCTAGCAGTGTATAATTTAAACTTGCTAAAATTATGTCCCAGAATATTGTTTGAATCAAGAAAGTAAAAACAGCAATTAGGCTGTGCCCAAAAAGGTGACATAAAAGCTGTTGCTACTGAGTTTGGATTAGTGTGGTGGTACATTACTGAAGTAGTTCTGGCTCTTGATAGGTACCCATACTTAGTTATATATGTACTGGAGTACACAATACACAAACATGGAGTACACATTTCTTAAACAGCAGATTGAAAGAGCCTGGAAAAATTAGAAAGCAGTATATGTTAAATATAGAATGGAATATGATATAGAATACAATTTGCAGATATGTGTAATATAGAATCAGAAGGCAACTGGATATACCAATCATGTATATGGTATGCGTATCCCTGGATTTGGGATAATAATCACCCTAAAAAGAAGTGTAGAGGGAATAATATTAAGTAGGTCACAAACCCTGGAACCAGCTTGAAAGTCTATTTGAATCAGAAGCCACTACTGAATTTTAATCTAGGATTGTAATCTTTACATACATATCCAAATGTGTGTGTGTGTGTACATGTGTGTATACAGATTTATGTAGACATGCACCTACACAGTTCAAAAGCTGATGCAGCTACTGAACATTGGTGACATTTTCTGTTGATGAGATGGTTTTTCATGATGTGTTTGAATGCATTTGAATGCAGGTTTTGCTGGTAAAAGAGTAATGAAAAAGAAGAAGACTGTGGCTCTTTAAAGAAACTAAGTCCCACACATGGTTTTTGAAATATTCATCAAAGATTAAAACAGTTCCAGATGGACAGTCCAAAACTTTTGATCATCCAGAGGCACTGAACATTCATAAACAATAGCTAAAATTTGGAAAATATACATGAATTGCCATGCAGGCTGTCTCTTTGTCATGTTAACGCATTTTACCAATCTGCTGTCATTTTTAATACTGATTTACAGGAGGTACATTTACACTTAGGCTCCTAACTTTTAGAGTCTCTCAGCAATCACCTTATATTGACTATCGAGTTAGTTCAGTTGCTATCACTCCTCAAGAACGAAACACACCATATACTATTATTTTTCTTTATCTTCCCTGTCTGCATCCATCACTACTGATATTAACTCAACCTAGACTGTCGAAAGCTTGTCCAGAAGCTTCTATGAGCCAGCAGCATCATTAAACAAGAGATCACTATAAAGCCATAGAGTTACTACATCTGCAAACAAACTTCTTACACAAGTGTGGCATTTTCACTGGCTAGACAAGTTGGATATGAACCTTTAGACACATGTTTTGTTCAGTAATACAGCAACATCTGTCCAGATTTATATTGTGATTTCATCACTGTGACAGCTGAGCTCCATAAAGCAAAATTGCTTGGGTTGTCAACACAGTGTCTTAAACTGTACTCCACACCTAGACATCCCCACCTCTTCCCAGCTAAAGAGCTGATCTGGGAATTACTGCTTGTTTTCCTGTTGCCTTCAGGAAGCTCAGACCCTCCTCTCCTTAGTAAATCCCTTCTCGAGGTTCTTGATCCCCTTGCTAGCACTATTTGGACACCTGCTGTGGCAATACCAGCAGGGAGTGAGAGATGGGACTTACTGGGACTTTCCCAGCTTGTAGGAACATAAAATGGCTGAGATGTTTCTACATTATTTATGTAAGTCTTGTACCTTTCCTACATTGCTCAGAAATGAATGTAGAGGAAAGAATAAAAGAGTAACTCAAGCTTATACGATGCCAGCCAGATAAACCTAGTAGATCTGTGCTAGACATGTTTGATCTTCTCTGTAATTTTGCTTTATTTCTTGTAAAAATTAAAGGATTGTATGAAGTCACCAGCTATGAGATGTGAATCTGAAATTACTTTATGAAGTTCAGCTAGTGCCAAATACATGCTGTTGAGGTCTGGAAAAGATGCTAGACATTTTAATGTCAGGTACTCAGACCAATTCTGCATTGCTGGAAGGACTCACTGTCAAGTCAGAATGTGCTGCACAAATCTCATGTGTGCACATGTCTGAGGACAACATTATTAAGAAAAGTCAAAACCAGTGCAAACTATAGATTTTATGTGATTTTGTCTAAGAGAGAGCAATCCCTTGGTCTGAGGCTCATTCTTTAGGAGTTATTTGGAAGGGGGAGGCATTCTTAGATTGTGGTAAATTTGCCATCTTGAGGAAATTGGACAACAAAAGCAAATCTGGTTTTAGATGTTCATTTTTCTCCCCTCTTCTTCACAAAGCACCTATATTTTTGTAAGAAATTTTAATTTTAACATTTTGATTAATCAAAACCTCCTGTCATCACATGTGGAATAAGACATTTAGCTTTCTAACTGGAAGAAACCAATTATATTTGCAAAAGCTTTTGTCACTGCTGCCAGAACACTTTATGGTATCGTATTGGCCATTGATGAGATTGCAGCTCTGCAGCTAGAAATTATGCTTTACTGCAAAAGCCAGCAGGTAATCAAGGAGAAAGAATGGAAGGAGGTGACATCACTGAAGAAATGAGGGGGGTTATTCTTATAAATACATATCTCACTGGCTGGGGAATGTGACTTTCCTATTCCCTGGGTGTAAGCAGATGGCATAGGATGTATACTCTTAAATATAGAACGTACACTATAAAGCTCATGTTCCCTTCTGTCTCTTGTACCTTTCATTTGATGCATGAAAGAAATACTGATTTGCTTGTTGTAAGAATGCAGGCATATACTCTTGAAGAATTGAGGATTCCAGATGTTTTATCACAATTCTTTATCGGTATCAAATGAGAGCTAGGAGTCACTGCTTTAAGAATTAAGGAATTAATAACACCTTTTATGAGTCCTGTCTCTTCTGTTGGCCCTCTTCATTGATTTTTTGTCTTTTTTGTGCCATTTCTTCATATTTCAGAGGGAATTCCAGAGCTAAGTTTTGTCCTGTTGAAAGAAAACCTTTCAGTGATGCTGAAATTTTCATCAGTGATAAAATACTAATAAAAATGTCTGTAGATTAAACAGTAATCATCAAATATTAAAAATATCCTCTCATATATTATAGTAAAATGTAAACCAGAGTAAACCTGTAATGAGTGCAATTTTTACTTCTGCTTATCATTTGTTGTTCCACATCACCAAACAAGATTCATAAAACTTGGAAGAGACAGTGTTTCATGTGGGCGTAATAGATGCTTTCCATGAACACAGCTATTTCTTCCCTCAACAGGAGGGATTGCAGACACATGCCTGTTCTCCTTTCCAGCCTCCAGAGTAACGTTTCTTTGGGGACCAAATTTCACAGGGACTATTTTGATCCTGTCTTCATGCTATGTTTGTTCATACTGTCTGAGTGAGTAGAGCCAAGAGACTTCTGATGTGTCCAAGACTCAGCAAAACCAGGAAGACCAAAAATGTATTTTCTAGATAGATTTTTCTAAGACAAAATTAAATATAGCTTCCTGTACAAAATCTAAAAGGAAAGACATGAATGGATTTCAATATATTTTGTTTTGCCACACTGTAGAATTAAAGTACTAGCTAGAAATGCACTAAGCCTTAACATTTCAGGATTTTAAGGAAAAGCTACATATAGAATAGATAGTAGTGAATACACCATTACAGTTTGTGTTTGTAGCATTTATGCTTTTACAGCCATACCCTAGGTCCTAGCAATGGTAGTCTGGTTAAAAGAATTGATGTATGTAACTTCGTGACAGTTCAGAACACCTGTAAATGTGAATACCTGTAGTCTTATCTTTACTAGCATTGTATTGCACACAAAATAGTCTTGTGGGCTGCCAGTGACCTATACATTCTCTTTCTCCTACACCGTAATGTTAGCACTGATAAAAGCAACTGAAATTAGGTCTACAATTTTTCCTTTGAATTATGTCTAAAATCGTTCCTTTCTTGCAAATGAATCTTATAAGATGCTTAAAGTTTCTTGCTGCCATCTCAATAGTCATGCTGTGAAAATGTTTTAGAGTTTATTTTAAGCTTGCTCAGCCTTTTAAAAGGAACACTTTGTTTAGCCACACACTTTTAAAATTTCCTTTTGTAAACCTTTCCTTCACTTTATGAATCTCACTCCATTTTCTAAGCTTATATATATTTCAAAAATTGCTCTCATCTCATGGATATCTACTGTCAATGTCCATGGTTCACCTCACATCAAACAAGCATTAACTGTCCCTACACAAGGTCCTGTCTTCTCACTGCAGGGGAAGTAGTGCAGATGTACAGAAATAAGATGCACCAAAAGATTGCTTATGGAAGAGACCTTAGTAGGCCACATCTGAAGCTGTTTTAATCAGTCACAGCATCTTTGGCTGTAAGGGAGATATGTCATTTTACACTGGCTAGAGATTTGCTTCAGAATGAGACGTGGTTGGTGTTTTCCTTTAAAGTACATTATTTATCCATCCATAATATCTATAGCTGTCTCACCCTCAGCTAATTAATACATAAAAAGTGACTAGGATACTTAGAGGATTATCCTTCTGTTTAACTTTTTTTTTTTTTTCTTCCTCAGATGATTTGTTCGTTTACCAAGAGACTTATAGCATTTGACTTTATCTCTTTCTCCTCGGTATCTTTGCACCATGCAATTCATTGCCATGCACAGATATTTGACATAGTGTGAGCAAGGTTTCTGGAGTGCTGAGAGCATCATGACCATATTCTGATGCATGATCTGAGCCTCTGAGTGAAAAATTAGCCCCCTGGGATTGCTCCACCAAGTTGCCAATATTACTCCCATGACTGAGGTTAGTTACTGTACAGCCCTGTCATACTTTTGACCTGTGTTCAGATCAGAAACTGCAAAATTATGAGAAGCATCTGCTTATTCTTTGTATGTGTTGGGGACAGTAAGAGAAATATGTCACTGAAACTTTGGACTAGTTTGAAATAATAATAAAATCTTTTGAAAGACTAGAAACATCTATTGCAGTCTCTTTTTTTCTTTTGTTGTGTCACAGCAGTAGTGACCCTATTGCTGGTGAAATTTCAGACTGGCATTAATTTAATACAACAAAAATTTATTGTGAACATCTGGCTTCTTTTCTTCTTGTCTGTCACAGCCCGTTCTGACCCAAGAACATTGCCCTGGTGGGTGGTAAACAAGTACAAGGGAAAATAAAGCATGCCATCTGCCTGCTTTTGTGTTTGCCCATAATATGTTTTCATGTTATTTATTCACTAAGCAGGGTCAAGAGCTTCAGTGTGGTCAAAAATATATAGCAAGATAGATTTGAATTATGGCACAGCTTCCATAAACATAGTCTTATAAACTGTGGAGTAGCCTTGACACGCTGGGCAGCATGGTCTAGATGAAAATACTGTATCACAGCTATCAGTGTAGTTGGGAACCTACTCAGACAGTTATTTTGAATAGCTCTATGCCATTATGAAAATGGAAGTGGCATCCAGTGGGATTCTGTAAGGGTTGTTCTGACCCTGCTGCCATTCAGTGTTTTTGTTAATGGCCAGATGCAAAGAGCCAGAAAGGGTTTACTGGTGTGTTAGCTGAAAGGTTTTGAAATTACAGGATGTGCAGAAGTTGAAGAAATAGTCTGGAAAAGATAAATTAGCATGTGACATTGTAAACATTGAGTCCTGGCCTTGGCAGGGCTAAACAGCCATGCAGCTGTAGGACGTAGTATTGGCACTGTAGCTGCCTATGGGTTCAGACAGGTCTGGATCATAAATTGAACATGAAGCAGCACTGTCGTCTTGCAAGGCAAACATCATCCTGGAAAACAGAATGAAGAATAATTTGAGATAAGTGATATAACATTGTCCTATGCAAAATGAGTAAAGCATTAGTTTAGAGTCCATTACTTCACACTGAGGGAGACTTGGACCACCTGAAAACATTTCAGGACACAAATCCTAGGCATCCAGAAAATTTTTTCCTACAGAAAATAGTTAAAGATTCAAGATGGTTTAGACTAAAGAAGAAACATTGAATGGAGTGCATGTGAAAGAAGTCTCAAGTAAGAGAAATGGTAGAATTTTGTTGTGGCAATGAAGATTCAGACCAGGTGTTAAGAAAAACTTCATAAATAGGAAGAAGGTCAACCTCTGTATAGACACTTGGGAGAGTAATGAGGCTTTATCTGTGCAATTCTTCACAGCTAAGGTAGACAAGTAAATGTTGAGAGATATATTGGTATAGCTGGTCTTGATAACATCTTGGGGATCCTTCTAGCTTAACATTGATGGATTTTGACAGCAAATTAGCCTTCACAACTAATTCAAGAATAGTTCCATTATTAAATAAACATAGTTAAAGGTAGAGTAAATATAAAGGTATAGAGACCTGTAAACCTTTTTGTTCCTTTGTTTTCACTCTGTTAACTATTGCTAGGCTACTAGTTTACTAAAAAATAATTCTACTATTACCAACCTGTACTGCATCAGATTGTAAATGTCTTACAATCCTGACACTTGGCCACTAGCTTACTATGTTTATGTTCATTGTGACCTATAAGACAATTATTCTTCCTAGAAAAATAAGGCTGAGAAGTTCATGGTTTAAACTAACACACAGCAGAGTAAGGATAGTCTTGGTCATAAATTTTAAGCTCTTGAAAATTATAGAAGAGAATTGGTGGCCCTTTTATGAGTTTGGAAAAAAATTTAAAACAAGCCTTTAATGCATACATTGCTTCAGTGAACATTTTCCAAGAAGAGAATAAGAATCATAATAAAGTAATTCAAATTTTTAATCTAGTTATCAGTGAAACATACATTTATATTTAAAGATGAATCAGCCACACCCAGTTATTGTACTGGGTTCAGCTAGGATAAGGTTAATTTTTACAAGAAGCTGGGAGGGGGCACAGCCAGGGCAGGTGACCTGAACCAGCCAAGGGGATATTCAACACCATGCTGACCTCATGTTCAGTATATAACTGGAGGGGCTGGCCAGGAGTTGGTTGTGATTGCAGCTCAGAAGGGCGCTGAGTGTGGGGTACCAGGTGGCGAGCAATTGCATTGTGCATCACTAGCTTTATGTTTTTGTTTTATTAATGTTGTTGTTATTACTGTTTTCTTCTCTACTAGTGTTGTTCTACTAAACTGTCTTTATCTCAACCCAGGAGATTTTACTTTCTTTTTTACCTCCCGATTCTCCTCCCCATCCCACTGGAGAGAGGAGTGAGTGAGTGGCCACGTGGTGCTTTGTTGCCAGCTGGGCCTAAACTATCACAGTTATTTAGTGTTAATCAAAAAAATCCAGCATTATTTTGGTCTACCTGAGAATTTTGAAAACTTCCAGATCCCAGGAACATGGCAATTTGTTTAGATGTCTCCTCTTTCTGGTATGAGGACAGTGACTGCAGCTTTTGCTAAAATGTGCCCTGACACTCACAAGAAAATTCCCTTGTAGAAAGTGAGCTATGAGTTTTGTGATGGGAAGAGATCATATCTATTCAATTATGTATTTGAAATACCTCCTCAATAGCTTGGAGAGGCACACCAGCCCTGGAACAGCTAACTTCATTAAATCAGTCTTTATGTCTGTGTGGGTGGGTCAAATAATGCTCTGGTGTACAATGTTCAATGTAAATAGCAAAAATAAGCTAGAGAATTTCTAGGTTATTTAAATTCCTCAAAATAGATGTTTGACTTGGAAGGCTCTTCAAGTTATGGAATAATTCTGATGCATGTTCAAAATCATAACAGAGTTTGGGATTTTTTACAATTATTACTTTTTTTTTTTTTTTTCCCCTGCAGCTAAATTTACTGCTTGAAGTGAGTTCTTTCCATAAACATATCAAATTTTACTTCTCCTTCAGCTGACTTGATTTTTAAGAGAACTAAAAATTGCCTTTTTTTACAAGTCTGCAGCACAAATCTGAGTCAGAAGATGCAGCTAGGAATAGTGAGGTAAACTGTTTTTAATACTTCTTTTCACTCCTCAGTTATTATGGTCCTATTCACTTTTTCTCTAAAAGATAAATGTTTCAATTAATTTGGCTTAATATTGTAACAGTAGCATACTGTATGTTTAAAGGAGTCATAAAAAGACATCTGATAAACTCACTGGTTTGATCAGAGGTTTTGGAAGGTAATATAACTCAAATAATTTTTATTAATATAATGATAACATTTCTAGAGACATACCTTTACCTATTAATTTTCCATGTGAAAAAGATTTACTGAAGAAATATTTCATTTTTCATATTATCATTTACAAATATTTGATTCACTAAAAGACAAACAAAATGTTAATTCATAATGTTAGATCAAGGTTAGCTTGCATACGGATGTTTTCTTGGCTTAGCGAAACAGGTAATGCTAAACGTAGTCACAATTACATAGCAAAGATATCAGACTGCAAAACAATGTATTATTTTAATAAATTCATTATCATATGAATTTATCATCTAATTTTCCATAGCTTCATATTCTTTATTGAGAATGTTTCTTACAGACAACACATCTTATAAAGTTGAGGATGTTCAGAAGTGTCTGTAACCAAGCAAGGCGTAAGATTGCTACTATGTTTCTGTGGAGGAAAGGCCATTTTTGAAACAGTTTTAAAATGCGTTGATCAAGAATTGAAGTGTTGTTACTCTGACATTTATTTCATTCCACTTCAGAGTGAAAAATAAAAATATTGAAGCTCTTTTAGAAACTATTTATTTGCAATTATTAAAAAGAAACACTTTGGATTACAAAACTGTATTTGTTGAATCTGTTTCATTTAATTATAATGGGATTTCAAAAATATTGCTTATGACCTCTCTCCTCTTCCCAGCCTCTCTTCTAGGTGTACAGCTCTAGCTAATGTTCCTGGGGGTACAAGGTGTGGATGGAGCTTTAGGGACAGGGGATGCTGAAGTGACTGAAGTCATTCTTAGCTACTTTTGAGCTTCTGAAAAAGGAGAGACAAATCCCTTAAATACAGTAATCCTGAGTACATTGTTCATTTGCAAGCTTTTTGGTGGTGGCAGTGAAAAATAAAACTCCTTATCTATTTGACAACATTTGATATCAATCAATTTTATATTGAGTCCTGTCCCTGAAAGGAAAAGAGTTGCAGTTTTAATTTTGCTGCTATATAACTTTAAGTCTCCAACTATATTACACAAAGACTGCTGGAACCAATATTTCATAACAATACAACTAGTTCAAAATATGAGATTAAAATTACTTTTAGTCAACAAAATTTAAGCAGAAATAGAGACATGGATCTTTTATTTTATTCCTACTTCTATGATTTTGTTGTCAAGTGCCAAATGTCAATCTAACCAAAGCAGATAACTTTTGAGTTCTGATGAGTGCCTCTAATTTTAGTACACTATAGTGCAGAAAATATTAATTTCACTGAAAAAATTACGAGAGAAAACTCTACTTTGGCCTAGAGACATCAATTCTGAAGCTGTGTTTTGCATCTATGTGTTGATTTTAATATAGATTATAAGAGAAATTAATGTGCAACTGCAGGATATATGGTCCATTCTGCAAAGACTTTTAACATACTCAATCTCTGCACACAACAGGTTATGTCAAATACATCTAGAAAAATTCTGTAAATTCCATGTTTTCTATATATTTTAGGTTTCTTCAGGAGACCCATCCATTGAATTTTCTCTAGAAACTTAGGATAAAGGTCACCTCACCTGACTGTAGTTGACTGAAAGTCTGGTGTCTGATCTAAGTTCACAGTGTTAAGGTGCTCTTGTACTCAATGGAAACAAGCAGTTTCAGCAGCAATTAATTCCCTTGTTAAACAGATATGCAAAACTTGGAATTAACACCTAGTGTGGATTTTGGATGGTAAGAGTCAAGTGAGATGAATCCTACTCCTTTTGCTCTTCATTATTTATAGTGTACATTTTGTACATTTCTTTTATGAATAATTTTGTTTTCATGTTCTTATGTCTTTACTGTAGATGACATTAACATCGCTTTGTTATGCTGGATAATCTAATTTTTATTTTTAAAATAAAAAACAGACTATACTGATGAATTCAGTAGGAATACCTGTCAGAGTTTTTAGACCTTTCACCATTTAGGATGGCTGGGATCTCTGCACGCCTGATAAGAAGTGTCAAACCTCCAGGAACAAGACTCATAAAAGAAATTATCTCTGTGAAGCATATCTCAGTGGTTTAATTAGTATTTCATTTCAGTAGTTCTTCATTTGAGAGAGAATTAGTCATGTGAAAAAGATCAGCACAGATTAAGTCTGTTTAACGGTAATCTATTTGGTGTTGTAAAAAATATTGATCTGGAACTCCACATTTCATTATGGATTTGATGACAATACAAGTATTTTACTGCTATATTGGTGCTTGCAGCAATAGAGTCATTTTTATATGAGTCCTGAAAATGCTTCTGTGTTTACTGAACTCCTTGCTTGATGCTTTGCAATGGATATTTGGTAATGGATTTTCCTTGCCTCAGCTACTTTGGATACAATAATGCGTTACGTTGGAGGTAGAGCTGTAGAATGTATCTTTATGTGTTCTATCAGAGGTGTAAAGTGTATCTTTTTCTTTAGGATAGTGATTTTTTTAATCTGGTATAGTATATTGAATGATATTTGTATTTAGCTGTAAACATTTAATGGATGTGATTCCCAGTATAGTGTCTTTGTTTTAATGATCCTGTGAAGTGTAACCTGATTTACTGTCCTATATCAAACCTCTGGCACTTGTAAATGCTCCTAAGTGACCTTTTCAGATTAACAAATAATCTTACAGGAAACTGGCTAGGATTACATGTACTCCATGTACAAAACCCCCATACTATGCCTGGATTTTTCTCACAAATTGTCCTAAATTTTAACTCTAGAAAAAAATCATATTACATATCTAATAAAGATCAGTATAATGCATCTTTCTTACTAGCTGTAATATAGGTGATGTAGAGTTGGGAACTCTATTTAAATAAAGGAACTGAAGTTGCACTTTTTTGGCAGCAATGGTAGTGTACCCAGTGACACCATTTCTTTTTTTTTTTTTTTTTTTTTTTAACTAATTGTGATGGAACTGCAATGAAAAGTGTATTTGAATTAGTTGTGTTCACAGGGATTTTTTAGATTGACTAAGCATGAAACTCATGGACTTAAAGCTCAAAGACAAACCTTGGTGGAAGGCAACATGAGCAAATAAATGCAACAGAATTCATAGTGATTCAGTGAGCTGTACAGCATGAGGAGAATTCAGAAAAAAACTCTGGCATCAGGTAAAGCAATATTTGAGTTTTCGGTGTTTTATTGGTAAAATGAAATGGTACACTTATGTAAATGATACTCTAATACAAATGAAAGATCTCAGGACATGCTTGCAGATAGTGTCAGCCTCAGAACCATCTCGGCCTTCCAGCTTGGCTGGTCAGGTTGTGCAAACGTCAGCTCTCTCATTTTCAGAGTTGCTTCCTTTCACTTTTCATCAGTTCTACATTGATGTTGTTAACTAAGCACAAGTTGGACAAAGCTGAAATACAATGCTATATAAATGGAAAAATTGAGCAAGAGTTTTTGGTGAATAAAAATTTACGGGAATATTCAAAAACCCTAAATTCTTCTGTCATATGCAATTGCATATGTAAACAGAGAAATAATCAGTGCCGTAAATTACTGTATGACTGGAAAATAACATTTTCGTATCAGAATTTTGAAGATTTCTCAGAAACTGTGTCCTCCTATGATATAGAACAGTGTTCGATCTCCTATAACAAAACATGAATGACCAAAAATATTTCACTTGCCAATTTTAATGTGTCCAGGAAGTCTTATTCACTATATTCTGTCATGTAAATAACAGTCTATCTTTTTAATGACTTAGAAGGGTATACAGGGTGAAATTTAAACCATCAGAGAAAATCTGCTAAGTGGTAAGCGGTAAGGAAGTGGACAAATGACGAATTCTGAGGGAAAGTACTTTTTTGCAGACAAGTTGCTTAGTGGGAGACAGAAGGAATTTTTAAAAAGTCTACTTTATTCCAATGACATAATTAATTTCCTCAAAAGTCTGTTTTCCTTCTGTCAACAAAAAGTAATTTTGTTAAGCTTCTTACTTCCTTCACCAGATGAAATATATTCCAGTGCACTATTGTCAACCAAATGTTACTGTTATTTTACCAGCAGAAAGAAACAAAGAGAATGTTATTTTCTTAATAAAATTGAGACTTACATTTATTTGGGGATAATAAAAAAGAGTAACATTTTTAGCAGACACCCTGAAATTCAGCAAACTTTTCTCAGCTGACACACAAACCTGTTGACATTTATATAAAAATGAGGACCGTCTTAATAGGAAAGACAATGTCAATATGATACAAACTCTGTGAAAAAAACAGAAAGATTGGAAAGACCTTTTGGTGAGTTTTATGGGTGACTTGTCAAAGGAGATTGCAGTACTCCATTCAGGTTTTTTCAGGCTTTGTAACTGTCCTGAAAGTACATGTATCATTTTTTGATGGCCATCTAATATAGCTTTTAGGAAAAATTATTGTGTAGAGCAATGGGCAAAGGATTACTTCAAACTGGTTTGCAACTGAAAATGAGTTTTCAGCTACGAGAAAATTTTGAGAGAAATATCTGTTTAACTATTTTAATATTTATCTTTCACTTCATCAGAAAACTCAGAGATGATTTGCCAGGAAAAAAAAAAAAATACAAGTGGTCAGTTTTTAAAAGATATTTAGGTCCTCCACGCCTATTGATATTAGTAAGAACTAGAAACTTAAATCTCTTTTAAATATCTTATCTGTGGTACTTCAAAATGGATACCTCAACTCTCACAAAAAAAATAATGGTGAGACATACAGCTGGTGAACACTTTTGGGATTGATTTTCTGACAGAAACCTGTAATTACTCAGGAATTACATGCTGAGGTAGTGATAGACATAGCAGAAAAAGCAGGTATACTGGCTTGAAAGGTTTTATTGCAATTAGTAGATTTTGATGACTCTTGGATCTTTCAACGGCTCTTGAAACATCTGAGAAATTCAGGAAGCATATTTGAGTTGAAAGCTTTATATTGTACTTTGCTCACATTCCCACATCTTGGGATACTGGGAAGTGGGACAGTTATTGGTACCTAATGATGTGTAAACTTATCTGTATTACGTTAAAACCCAGGCAGAAAGTGGTTTTCAAGCTAAGATTAACTCCTGGGTGACAGCTCAGGTCTGCAATTCTACCTTCAGACATATCACCAAATTCTGTTCTGCTTCAAAAGAGGACAAATAATGTTTTTCCTGGAAACTAACATGGCTGTAAATAAAAACCATACAGATTCAGCTTCTGAATTGTGTAATCCTGTCACAAAGCTCTTTCTTCTGCAATTTGGTACAGGATGTGTGCTTCCATCATAGGGACACAAGGGCATCCTTCAAGTGTTTAGTTACAGTGGTAGTTTTCTGGGTTTTCTCCTTCCTTTTTTTTTTTTTTTTTTTTTTTTTTTTTGGCTAGCATGAACAATGAGCTAAAATGCAGTGGTTTTGGTTGTTTCTTTAGGAAGAGAGATTAATGAGAAATGGAAATATATACATTCTGACTGCTCCAAGTACAATAGACCTCACTCAGCAGGAGTTGTCTGAGCGTTGTACAAGGTGTCCTTTTAAATACCAGTTTATCCTTAAAATCCTGCCTGTCAAGCCAGCTACCTCTTTACTTCTTTCTCACTTTCTTTGGTTTTATTAGGATCATGCTACAAGGACATTAGTAGCTCTGTATTGGCTTCTGATATCTGATTTTTTTTTTTGCAGCTTCCCAACATGTGTACCAGGATATACCTAGAATTTAATCTATAATCAAAACTATCCATTTTTTTAGTTCACCAGACTTACATGAAATCCAAAGGATCTCAACACTTGTATGGAGGTGGTGATTTCCATGCCTGGGTGATGATCTCTCTACTAATGAATGCGAAGTTCACCAAGGTAGTTCTATTATTTCTTCATTTTCACTGACTGGAGTCTATTCTGCCAAATATTTTTTCCATTAATTCCACTGACAGGTCCTTTTAAGTTGCTGCAACTCAAGATATCAGGAATTCAGATAAAAGCTCTCAGTTTTGTGTGTGCTTGTTAAACTTATCTTCACAATTCAGCAGGAGAGGAAGAAAACTTCACTGCACTGCAGTAGCCTGTCTTTTCTGTTTCTCCCACTTTCTGACAAATTCCAATAACTTGACAGCAAAGAGTAAGATGGGACCAAGTTCAGGTAACCATTTCTTCTAAAGACTGCTATACATCTAAAATTACTTCTAAGTCTTAAAACTTGTAATGAATTTATATTTGGCTTAAATAATAAAAGTAAAATGTCTTTAACATTTAAAAGTACCTTTTTATCCCTCCTGTGTTTATGTTCATATAGTCTAGATGCTGAACTGGAATTTTTGCTGCAGAAGGCTTTTATAAATCTGCCTTTACTGTCCAACCAGCAACAGCTCTTTTTTTATGGGATTCTCAGTGGAGCTGATTGACAACTACTTATCATTTGGAATTTTCTTCATCAGAAAAAGAGATTGATCAAAACAAATATATTTTCTGGGAAGTCACCAGTTCAGATAAATTTGTTGTTAGCCTTTTTGTACATTGGTAAATGTTTTGAAAATGTCAGAATGCTCTTGCTGCCTTAAGTCCAATAACTAAACTGTTTTACATAATTGGATTATAGATATTCTGCTAACTACAGAACAGAAATATTGAAAAACAGAGATAGCAAAAAAGAAAATTATGTTCATAGATCAGATATCATTTTTGGATATATGGTTTACATTATGGTTTATGTTATGATTATGTACCTTATATTTTTGAGATTTTGTCTTTATAGGAATTATTTCTCTGAAAACCTAGTCTTTTATACAACAGAAACATTTTTTCTACTCCATTGAGGTTAATGTGTTAAATATCAGAATTAACTATCTAATATTGGCAGATAATTTACCAGTATACCAGAGCCATATTTTTTCTTGCAAAATATTAAAAGTTTCTTGTATTGTAAATTTTCTTGGGATAACATATAAGAAATCACTTTAATATTCAAATAGTGTATTTTTTTAAATGGTAATATAAACATTTGATAACTTGATGAACTTCAGCATCATGGAGTAGAATCATGAGATAATTTATGCTGGAAGGAAGCAGTGAAAGTTGGTCAGTCCAGCCTCCTCACTGAAGCAGGGACAACTATGAAGTTGCATTATGTTACTCAGGAACTTACTCAGTTGTGTTTTGAACATGTCCAAGGATGGATACTCAGCAGCCCCTCTGGACAGTGAGCTTCTCTTACTGCAACCTGTGTTGGTAGCTTCTCATCATGACTGTGCACATCTGAGAAGTGTCTTAGGTAGCCAAAAGCAGCTGCTAGATCCCTCCTTTGGCCTTCTGCAGGCATTTTTTTCCATTTTTTTCCCTAATTTATCAAAGCAGCGGATTCATGAATAAGTGTGCATAGGACCAGCTGTGATTTGTGAATCTTGTGATCCTAGTTTGAATCTAGGCCTGTACTGTCCAAAAGCTGTCTGGTGTTCCCTCCATGATCTGGTCATATTAAGATTATGTCAGTAGCTGCACACTACTGTGGCATGGAGGTACATGCCAAAGAAACCTGGGCTGGTAGCGGAATGTCTAAAGTTACTCAACCCTAGGAGAAAGAAAAAGAGTGAGAAATATGGGAAAGGGTTTTTTTTCAGCCCAGGCTAATGTGAGAACAATTTGAAAAAGGTTTGTTCTTCTAAGTGTGGTGATTTCTTCAGTGATTTAACCTAAGCCATTGACATGGTAGACTTCAGGGGTACAATTTTTATTTAAGCTGGAAATATTTAAGGCAGCTTAATACAATATTGAAGCTACTGTAGAAAGCCTAAAGATACAGCAGGCTGGTGGGAAAAAAAATAAAATAATATATAATATATAAAATAATAATATATAATATGCTTAGAATCAAACTGTATCCATACCAACATCCATCCTGAAGTGATTTTTTGTAACTGATTTTTTTGTAATCTTCTGAATAATGGGATTAATAATGAAGTGGCCTAACAGCACAATGATGCTATATTTTACATTCTTGCATCATGCCCAGTTATCTCTACATGAATAAGAGGAACACATAGAAATTATCCTGACAGTAGAGTACATGACCACAAAGAAAATAAGAAAAATTTTATATTATGGTCTTATATTTTGATAAAATTCAAAAAGTAATTTTTAACTCCAAAAAGGTTATTCTCATAGTAAAATAAAATATTACCTAAAAATAAAGTTTTATAAGACAGTAGTTTACTACTACAGATTCGGAAAACTACAAGCCCTTGCTTTCTCTCATGACTTATATTGGGAGAGTCAGCCTTTCAGTCTCCTTGTTAAGGTTCTTTTCCCGCCACAAACTATCACGTCAAAGAAATTAAGTACATGTGGAGTCTATGAAGTCTAATATTCTAAAGCACCTGATTGCAGATTTTTCAGAAATAACAAAACTGAAAGATGACAGACTAGCAGTGGTTATATAATATCTAGGAATATGAGGACTTTATGTAGTACTGAGAACATATATAGTATTGACAGATACAATATGATTTGAGAACACGCAAAGCAATTTCAGACATACTTCTGTGGAGCTGATTTGACAAGGAAAAGTGACTGTACCATGCCTTGGCCCAAACTAAAAGTTCCATGAAAACTCTGTCTAAGCAAGGAGGAGCTTATCCAAACTATGCAAAACCTCACCAACAATTTATAGAGAAAATGCAAGTCAGTATTCTTGATTCCTGCACCCAATGGTACATCCATGTTTGCTCAGTCCATCTCAGCACCAGAAACTACGTGTAATCTGTGCGGACTATCGCAGCAAGATGTTAAACTAATTCTTCATATCTGTAAATAGAGTATTTGATGAAAAAGGCTGAAAAGTTGGGATGTTTAGGTAAATTGTATTCCTAAAATGGACTTTCCTCTTTTTGCTCTGTTTGATGGATGAGATCCACTGGCATAAACCAGTGTGGGCTGGTGGTTTTGAGGTACATAAACTAGGGGTTTGGCATTATGGAGAAATTCAAACTGATGTTCAATTTGATGCAGAGTTTAATGGAAGACACCAAATTAATACACTAGGGTGTTTGGCAAGTTTGCGGTAAAGCTACAGTGTGGATTTGCCAGCTCTTCAAAACACATATGAAAATTCACTTTTATTTAAACAGGAAGGTGTCAGCTTTCACAGAAGTGGGAAGGGACTCTTGAATATGGTACAGTTAAAATTCTGTATAAATCTTTGAAATTTATCCAGTTTTAACAAAAAAAAGCCCCAACAAACCTGACTAAAACACAATTCTGTGTAAATAATAGTAGGCTTCAACACTTGTTTCCTTTTTTTAGAGTAATGTAAACTGAAACAGAATCACACATTAGGCAACAATTATGTTGTTCTCCAGTGTGTGAAATGATAGATTCATCTGAGGTAATCACATTTCACAAATGTGCTGTGTTTCCTGGGAGAATGATGGATCCAATTTTACTGACATTGTTCAACTGGCAAGTGATAAAAGTGACTGTGTTCCTTCAACCAAAACAATCACACACCCCAAATCTGTACAATCATGATAGCGAATAAAAAAGATGCTGTTTCTATTTTTTCAAGTTTTTGATCACATGTTCATATTGCTCTATACTAGGACAGAAGATTTTTTTTAATTTTTACTTTTGTTTTTGAAACAATACAAACTAGAAAGGAAAGCAATTAAGGAGAATAAAACCATAGTATAGTAACAAAATATATTCCAATAGTAAACACAAATAATGTCATACCTTTAGAATATGAAAACTTAGGCTCCACTTATAGGGATGGGAGCTTAGTCCAAAAGCTATGCAGCTGAAAAAGCTTTTCAGTTTTAGTAAGTAAGCAAACAGATCCAGAAGTAAAGTCTATGTTAGTGCAAAGTGGTTTATCTCCTAGATCTTAGGCTCCTAGCAGTTATTTAATGACCTGATTGAGATTCCTAGATTTCCTAGGCATTTAGGGGCAATGTGCATGAAGAGTTTCATGCTAACATTAAATTCTGAGTATAACTATAAGCTCCTTAACCAATATAAAATTGTGAGAACACAGATAGATTGTAAGTAAATCTTTCCCAAGATATAGGCATGCTTTGTAAAACTGAAGACAGTTGTAGAACTGTAAGATTATTCAGGTTGGAATGGACCTCGGCAGACCATGTGCTTTTCCCTCCTCTTCAAAGCAGGGCCAATTTTGAAGATGTATCCAACTTTGAGATTAGATGAAGTTGTTTAAGGCCTTTTCCAGCTGAATTTTCAATTTGTCTGAGGATGGAAGTTCCACAACTTCTCCAGGCTCTTGTTCACCATCTTTTTTTTTTTTGAATTTAAAGACATATTTATTCATCTATGAAATACAAATGGGAAAAGCACCACCATTACTACAGCAATCACTGTATCACATGGCAGACTCAGGTTCAGTTCTGTCCTCCATTGATAAGAGGTCTTACAAGAGTAAACCATCTACAGAATATTGCACAGTATTGGAGGGGATGGAGGTGGAATGGTGGGACAAGAAAAACCCTAGGACCTGCTTAATTTCAAACATGTCTGTTAAAGCTGTTCTTATGTGAAATAAATAAATGTCACATAAACAGAGTCTGGAGATAGAAGAGAGCCTTTCTCATAGTAGGTAAGATATGCTTTTGTACAGGAAAAGAAATTTAAGTGTTCTTAAATGTTATATGTTTGTATAAGGATAGCTGCAATTAAAGTTCCTTATACCATATGTTCTTCTTAATGGACACTTATTTCAAGCCACATTGGATCAGCTCTAAAAGGAAGGGCTAAAAGGGCAACTGTAAGTGATAGAAGTAGGTTTTATTTTAAACTGGCGAAGGTGGAGCTTTCCTCAGCAACTTTTATTGCTGAATTTGGGTAAAAGGTACTTTGCAGCAAGGAAAGTAATATCTTTTTATTTGGCTGAGCTCAGTCAGTTGTGTTTTAAGACTACTAAATAGGTTTGGCAGGAAAGAAAAGTGAACACACTGCTCGTTCATGCCTTCCTATAGGGTGTAGAGGTGAACTAGGTCCTAATTGCTGGAAAGTCATAAAGTTAAAATAACTTAGACTAAGATTCATTTTGCAGCTACCCTGAAAAAGAGCTGGGGTCACTTTGAAAAAGAGGGTGTGTATCAGTCAAGCAGCAGCTGAGCTTTGAGGATCTGAAAGCTCCTGTCTTGTTCAATAAGTATATAAGGTGCTCTCAATCTAACAAAAAATAATTGAGACTTCTCTTTCTGACAGTGAATAAAAGATGAAAGACACTCCTAGAACATGTCAGTGTGGAAATATCAAGGCAATATTAGCTATGGACATGCATCTACATCTGTGTTTGGCATCTACTTACCATTGTCAAACTGCAAAAAACATACTCACAAGCTTCAGATGTTTCAGGAACAGCAACAAAAATTATTTAAGATGTTAAAACTCGTTTTCAGTAACCCAGTAGAGAAATTTAGTCTAGTCATCAAAAGGAAACTAATCAGATGATCTTATCATTCCTATGTGGAAAAGAACTTTCTCGTAGTAGACAGGTCTGTATTTTCTCAAAAGAAAAGGCTTAACGGACACTGAAGTTAGATTAATTCATAATAGAAATAAAGTGCAATTTTTTTTGACAGTGAGTGTCATGAATAATTAAAATAACCTCTCTAGGAATGCTAGATTTTCAGTCATTTGAGGTCTTTAAATCAAGATTGGATAATTTTTCTTTTAAGTATGCAATTACTCATGTGGATGATACAGATTTTACAAAGAAATTACAGCACAATATCCTTTGCCAATTCTGTAAAGAAGAAGAGGCTATATAAATTAATTTAGCCTCTTTTGTTTTCAGATAAACTGTTCTATTAATCTAACTCATTTATTTGTACCAGTCTCTTCAGAAAACATGGAGAAATATGTATCTCTAATCCATACTTTTTGGTTGACCAAATAGTAGCATGGAACATTGAAGATATCAAAGTAAGAGAGGTGCAGTGAATGAACAAAGCAAAGAACTAACAGTTTATTGGCTGGACAGTGCATATGGCATTCCAAATTACTCCTATGATTAAAAGTCACTTTTTCCTATATTAATGCCCTGTGTTGCTATGGGCCCACTGAGTCTTCATCTCCAACAGTCCTTTTATCTTACTTCAGTTTAAATTATTTTTAACCTGGTAAATATTTCTTTATTTTATGTTCTAGTAATGTAATTTGCTATCAATTATATAATCTTAGACTGAAAGCTAATCACTGAAAGAGTAACTAGTCAAAAGGGTACCCAGTTTGTCACTGACAGTAATACCATGAATAAAACAGTTTTAGTCATTCCCAAATTTGGTTCCCTCCAAAGATCAAAGCTGTAGGCATAAATCAAAGTACTCTTTATTGCATACTCCAGATTCAGCCAAAAAAAACCCAAACCACAAAACAGAAAGAAATTTAGGTATCAAACTTCTACTTAACACAAGTGCTAAGTTTAACTCTCTGAACTAAAGAGCATTATAAAATGCATTAAATAAATGAAGGAATAGATATAATCCATCAAGGGCATCTAATGCCATAACAACTAGTGATTCAATGTTGTAATCAGAATATTCACTTACAGGAAATCACAAATAACTCATATCTACTTATCACTCTAGCATTATAATGTAACCTCAAACATTTTAATCTTTAATAGAATAGCAATCTTCAAAGAACCAAGGTACACTTTATAAAAATTAGGCCTACATAATTCCTACAATATTTTAATAAGATTTTTTATTTACATAATTCTGAGCAGGAAATGCAGCAGCAGTACTTGATCTGAGATATTTAAAAGGTGGTAAGCATACTTTATACTTTTCCAGTCCTTTAGAAAGCTGTAAATAAAGTTATTAAAGAGAGTTTCAAGTATGTGAAAAATTAAGACAGAGATGTTTTGCCAAGCAATGTCACAAGTTTTAGAGAATGATTAGAAAGTCCATGAAGTGGTTTCAGTTAGTATTTGGTGACTTTTCTACTCCTTCAATGACTAATTGTCCATGAAGTTGCTGTCCAAGACATTTTTTTGTTATGTTCCCTGCCTGCATGAAAGCATCCTGTAGTATTGTATTTGTACACACTTCCCATTCCCTTCAATTAGAGGCATTTTGTCATTTTACTACTAATAATTATACCAATAGAGAAGCTCTTATTTTTACATACTTACCTGAACATTACTACAACATACATAATGAATTGTGAAACTAGAGTTACAATAAGTTTAATTCTAAGTTACATACTCAACCACACTGTTCTTTATCTCATCACCTGTGAGTCTTAAGATGCAGTAGAAATGTGTTTCCACACTGTAGCTGGTCATTTACAGTCCATGTTGTATGCAACACAAAAAAATTACCTCCAAATATCCAACTCGAAATTGAACAGTGTTTTATTACTAAAATTTTACTAAAATCAATATATTCCAGAAACTGATTCTCATAAAATTGACCACAGAGCACCTTTGCAATGTACAATATACATTTCTCATTCTTACTGTTTGAAGATTTTCATATCTGCCTGACTAACTCTGTAAAGAACAGTGTGTAAATGTGTGGTGGTTTGACCTTGGCTAAATGCCAGGTACCCACCAAGTCGCTCTATCACTTCCCCCCCTTTCCCCTTTTTTTCTCAATAGGGCAAAGAAGGGAAAGAAAATAAGATAGGAAAACAAAACAACCCTTGTGGGTAAAACAACAGCAGTTTTAATATAAGCAAAGCGAAGCAAAGGTCCGCGCGCGGAAGCAAAAAAAGAAAACAGATTTATTCTCTACTTCCCATTAACAGGCGATGTCGGGCCTTCTCAGGAAGCAGGGCTTTGATACGCGTAGCGGTTGCCTCGGAGGACCAAGGGTGACCCCACCCCCTTCCTCCTTTCTCCCAGCTTTATACTGAGCAGACGTCATATGGTATGGAATATCCCTTTGGTCAGTTCGGGTCAGCTGTCCTGGTTGTGTCCCCTCCCAAGATCTTGCCCACCCCGTCCCACTGTGGGGGGGGGGGAAATGTCAGAAAGAGCCTTGGTGCTGTGTAAGCACTACTCAGCAGTAGCCACAACACCAGTGTGCTATCAACACCCTGCCAGCTCCCAGCATAAAACACAGCACCATGAGGGCTGCTACAGGGGAAAACCAATTCTGGCTCAGCCAGACCCGATACAATCTCCACCCCTTATTCCATACCATTTACGTCATGCCCAGGTCCCACATAACACTCATTTATTCATTCCGTAAGCTTTCTTCACTCCTCTAGATGTTCAGTGACTTGGCTGCCATCTGTCAAGGTGGATGTTCAGGACAGGAGCAGTATGTTTGACTGTTGGACTCCAGCACCGGCTAGGTTTGGGTCATCATCGCATGTATCTGGTTCACTCTTCGTCGTTCCTACTTCCTCCATCACTTCCTGCAACATACAACTCAGCTCACAGATTATTTCCCCCCCAAGGTTAAATCTCCTTGAGGCACACACTGAGTAGCCCCATTCTCCCGCATTACCCACCAAGTACATCCAGGTCCCTGAGCAAAAACAATCCCACGAGTGGGCTTGCCTTTTCCCAAGGGAGGAGCAATCCATACTGCCTTCCCCAGCCATTTCCCTGTGTGTACTACAGGGACCTTATCTCCTCCCACAGTATGAAGGGGTTTTGTTTGGGCAGGACCAGGACGGTTAACAGATCCTCTGGTATTAATTAGCCAAGTGGCTTCTGCTAAATTTATATCCCAGTGTTTCCATCCCCCATTGTCCAATGCTCTCAACATAGTCTTCAACAGTCCATTGTATCTTTCAATCTTTCCAGACGCTTGTGGGTAATAAGGGATGTGATACACCCACTCAATGCCATGTTTCTTTGCCCAGGAGTTTATGAGATTATTTCGAAAATGGGTTCCATTGTCTGATTCGATTCTTTCAGGAGTACCATGTCGCCATAAAATTTGCCTTTCAAGACCTAAGATGGTATTTCGAGCAGTGGCATGATTTACAGGGTACGTCTCAAGCCAACCAGTAGTTGCTTCCACCATAGTGAGTATGTAGCGCTTGCCTTGGCGTGTTCGTGGCAATGGTCCAATATAGTCAATTTGCCAGGCCTCACCATATCGAAAACTCAGCCATCGCCCTCTGTTCCAGGGAGACTTTACTCGTGTGGCTCGCTTGATTGCAGCACATGTTTCGCATTCATGAGTGACCTGTGAGATGGCCTCCATGGTCAGGTCCACCCCTCGATCACGAGCCCATCTGTACGTTGCATCTCTCCCGAGATGCCCGGATGTTTCATGGGCCCATCGAGCTACAAATAGCTCACCCTTGCGCTCCCAGTCCAGGTCCAGCTGAGCTACTTCAATTTTAGCAGCCTTGTCTACTTGCTCATTGTTTTGATGTTCTTCGGTGGCACGGCTTTTGGGCACATGGGCATCTACATGACGTACCTTTAGAGCCACGTTTTCCACTCGGGCAGCAATGTCCTGCCACAGTGCAGCAGCCCAGATGGGTTTACCTCTGCGCTGCCAATTGGTCTTCTTCCACTCCTGTAGCCACCCCCACAGGGCATTAGCCACCATCCAGGAGTCAGTGTAGAGATACAGTACTGGCCACTTTTCTCGTTCAGCAATCTTTAGGGCTAGTTGGATCGCTTTTACTTCTGCAAACTGACTTGACTCGCCCTCTCCTTCAGTGGCCTCAACGACTTGTCTTGTGGGGCTCCACACAGCAGCTTTCCACTTTCGATGGTTTCCTACCACACGACAGGATCCATCAGTAAACAGAGCATACCGCCTTTCATCTTCTGGTAATTCGTTATATGGTGGTGCTTCTTGGGCACGAGCCACCTCCTCAGGCAGTGCTCCAAAATCTCTACCTTCTGGCCAGTCCATGATCTCTTCCAGGATTCCTGGACGGTTGGGTTTTCCCAGTCGAGCTCGTTGCGTGATTAACGCTACCCATTTACTCCAGGTAGCACTGGTTGCATGGTGTGTAGAAGGGATGTTTCCTTTGAACATCCAATGTAGTACAGGCAATCGCGGTGCCAAGAGGAGCTGTGCTTCTGTACCAACAACTTCGGAAGCGGCTCGAATCCCCTCATATGCTGCCAGAATCTCCTTTTCAGTTGGAGTGTAGTGGGCTTCTGATCCTCGATATCCCCGGCTCCAAAATCCTAATGGTCGACCCCGAGTTTCACCTGCTACCTTCTGCCAGAGGCTCCATGTGAGGCCATGCTCCCCAGTTGATGTGTAAAGTACATTTTGCACAGCTGGTCCTGTCCGAACAGGCCCAAGAGCTACCGCCCGAGCTATCTCCTGTTTGATGTGCTCAAAGGCTTGTTGTTGCTCAAGACCCCACTCAAAATTGTTCTTCTTTCGGGTTACTTGATAGAGAGGGCTCACCAGCTGACTGTAACCTGGAATGTGCATCCTCCAAAATCCCACAAGTCCTAAGAAAGCTTGTGTTTCCTTCTTGTTGGTCGGTGGAGACATAGCTGCTATCTTGTTGACAACCTCCATAGGCACATGGCGGCGTCCATCTTGCCATTTTATTCCCAAGAACTGAATCTCCTGTGCTGGTCCCTTGACCTTGCTTTTCTTTATGGCAAACCCAGCTCTCAGAAGAATCTCAATTACTTTTTGTCCTTTCTTGAACACTTCTTCTGCCTTGTTGCCCCACACAATGATGTCATCGATGTACTGTAGATGTTCAGGGGCATCACCCTTTTCCAGTGCAGTTTGAATTAGTCCATGACAAATAGTGGGGCTGTGCTTCCACCCCTGGGGTAGTCGATTCCAGGTATATTGGACACCCCTCCACGTGAAAGCAAACTGTGGCCTGCACTCTTCTGCCAAAGGAATTGAAAAGAATGCATTGGCGATGTCGATTGTGGCGTACCACTTGGCTGCCTTTGACTCTAGTTCATACTGGAGCTCTAACATATCTGGTACAGCAGCACTCAGTGGTGGCGTCACTTCGTTCAGGCCACGATAGTCTACTGTCAACCTCCACCCTCCGTCAGACTTTCGCACTGGCCATATTGGGCTATTAAAAGGCGAATGTGTCTTACTGATGACACCTTGGGTCTCCAGTTGACGGATCAGTTCTTGGATGGGAGCCAGAGAGTCTCGGTTCGTGCGATACTGCCGTCGGTGCACGGTCCTCATGGCAATTGGCACCTGTTGTTCTTTAACTCGCAACAGTCCTACAACAAAAGGATCTCCTGAGAGGCCAGGCAGATTAGACAACTGTTTGACCTTCTCTGTGTTCACACTGGCCACACCAAAAGCCCATCGGTATCCTTTTGGGTCTTTGAAATACCCCCTCTTGAGGTAGTCAATGCCCAAGATACAAGGGGCTTCTGGGCCAGTTACAATGGGATGTTTTTCCCACTTATCCCCGGTCAAGCTAACCTCGGCCTCCAGTACTGACAGTTCTTGACATCCGCCTGTCACTCCTGAGATCCAGATAGGTTCTGCCCCTCTATAACTTGATGGCATTAATGTACACTGTGCCCCGGTATCGATTAAAGCCTGGTACTTCTGTGGATTTGATGTGCCAGGCCATCGAATCCACACTGTCCAATACACCCGATCATCCCTTTCCTCCTCCTGGCTGGAGGCAGGGGCCCTCTATTCCTGTTCTTGGTCAGAGTATTCACTGTCTGACCCTTGCTGTGCCAGGCCGGAAACTCCTTCATCAGAGCCAAGGGAGGTGATCTCAGTCTTCCTGTATCTGGGAGATCGCTGATTACTTTCTTGCGGTTTCACGCCAGCTACATTAACAACCTTCTTGGATGTTGTCTTCTTGGCAGGGGTCTTTCCTCGCAATTCACGTACACGAGCTTCCAATTTGAAGGTGGGTTGACCGTCCCACTTCCTCATGTCCTCCCCCTGGTCACGCAGGAAGAACCAAAGTTCTCCACGTGTCATGTGCCTAGGTTTCCCTTTCCCTCTGACTGGGGTGGAAGAGAACCGATTTCTTGGGGTGCTCCTGACATCTAAGGCACTCGCCCGTAGAGATGAGGAGGTTCCAAGACTCTCTTCAAAGTTCTGAAGCCAGGAAGAGACTGCCTCCACAGTTGGCGTACATCTTAGTCCTTCTCCCATATCCATTTCTGGATAGTACATCGCAGCCAAGCCCGCAGAATACGAGGATGGTGCACCTTTAATCACCTTCCTCCACATGGCCCGTGTGCACAGGACATCCTCTGGATTTTTAGGGGCTTCATCATTATCTGGACCACTATAGATGACTTCCAGCACTGCTAGTTCTCTCAGGTACTGGACACCTTCATCCGCAGTAGCCCACTTCCCTGGGGAGTTGCCCGTAAGATCTTCCTTGAAAGGATATCTTGCTTTAACACTTGAAAGGAGCCGTCTCCACAGACTGCAAATTCCTGTTTCTTTTCCAATTCCCCTTTCAATTCCTCGATCTCTAGCAAGGGAACCCAGCTGTTGGGCTTCCTTACCTTCCAGCTGCTGAGCATCAGCCCCATTATCCCAGCATCGAAGCAGCCAGGCAGCAATCCGCTCACCCGGCTGGCGGCTATAGTCTTTCCGCAGATCTCGCAGTTCTGATGATGTCAGGGACCGGGTAGTTTCTGCCTCCTGTTTAAGTTCTGTTATTCCCTCTTCTGACCCCTTTGCTGAAGGACCTGCTTCTTCCTCTTCTTTCTCCTCCCTTATTAATCGAGGGTATGGACCTGTTGTTCTCCTTGTCCACTGTTTCTTTTTTACTACTGGGGCAATCTCTGCTGTTATTGTTTTTGTTTGAGTTCCCGTTTCCACCACAGTCCTTTGAGAGCACTGAACTGCAGCTCGATAAGCATAGGCCAGGCCCCAGTACAGCGCTAGGAGTTGCTGATTTTCATCGGGATAGACAAGGCACCCTTCTATCAGGTGTTGTGTCAGTTTTGCGGGGTTGCTTGCCTGTTCAGGGGTAAGATCCCAGGCTACAGGAGGTGATAACCGTCCTAGGAATCTGCCCAAATCCTTCCACTCCCCCTGCCACCCAGGGACAGGCCGCCTCAGGGCACATTTTGGTATTCTCTCACCCAAAATTTGCTTTCTCTTACACCAAAAACCTAACGAGCTCCACACAGCCCACAATAGGCGAATAGCATTAATGAACAGTATCAAAGAGCTAACATAAGGATTAATAAGTACTTCGGGAGCTTGCAGAATAAAACCACTCATGATGTTCCCAATTTCTTCCAGCATGTTCCCGAGCTTAGCAAAATAAAGATAAGCAGAGCAATAAACAAACCCGTGACCAGCACAAGAGCTTGTCGCTTACTAACTGCTATAGCTATAGCACAATTAATATAAAACTGCCGTTGTCCCGCCCCACGTTGGGCGCCAAAATAGACTGTGGTGGTTTGACCTTGGCTAAATGCCAGGTACCCACCAAGTCGCTCTATCACTTCCCCCCCTTTCCCCTTTTTTTCTCAATAGGGCAAAGAAGGGAAAGAAAATAAGATAGGAAAACAAAACAACCCTTGTGGGTAAAACAACAGCAGTTTTAATATAAGCAAAGCGAAGCAAAGGTCCGCGCGCGGAAGCAAAAAAAGAAAACAGATTTATTCTCTACTTCCCATTAACAGGCGATGTCGGGCCTTCTCAGGAAGCAGGGCTTTGATACGCGTAGCGGTTGCCTCGGAGGACCAAGGGTGACCCCACCCCCTTCCTCCTTTCTCCCAGCTTTATACTGAGCAGACGTCATATGGTATGGAATATCCCTTTGGTCAGTTCGGGTCAGCTGTCCTGGTTGTGTCCCCTCCCAAGATCTTGCCCACCCCGTCCCACTGTGGGGGGGGGGAAATGTCAGAAAGAGCCTTGGTGCTGTGTAAGCACTACTCAGCAGTAGCCACAACACCAGTGTGCTATCAACACCCTGCCAGCTCCCAGCATAAAACACAGCACCATGAGGGCTGCTACAGGGGAAAACCAATTCTGGCTCAGCCAGACCCGATACAAAATGACATGATGAAAATGTATTAGCTTCACGATGTGAAAAAGATCAGGTATTACAAGCCAGGCAGAGTGGCAGTCTTTCTTCTCTTTTACCTATCATTATCAACTTATCTTTAATGTTGGATAAAATGAAACTGCAGTGACAAGTGTGACCCCTGACTCTTAATCTCTGCCTTGATCTTTAAGGCAGAAAATAATGGCTTTTATTTTTCTAAAATATGAGTTTTTATCTCTCGAGATTTGGGTGATACACTGGAGTTGCGCCCAACCCAAAAGACCATGTTAACAAATTAAACTTTTCAGCCATTGCTTTAGGATTGAGAAGGTGTAAAAGAACACATCTATCTTTTTTTTTTTTTTTTTTTTCTTTTTTTACTTATGACATGTTTAAGAAGAGACTACCAGTGACTATATTAGTTTACTGAAGGGGACACTGTATTTAACTATCTGGCCCATATACAACATAGATTTTTTAAACCTGATTGTCGTCTGAATGTGGTTTAATTTAGATCTTTCTCACAATCTATTCTAGAGGGGCTGTGTCGCTGTTTGAGCCCAGAGGGAAACTGAGCACCATGCAAATGTTCAGTCACCCCTCCTCTGGTGCTGGGAAGGAAAAAAAATGAATCAAAAGGCTCAGGAGTCAAGATAGGATGGGGATGTGTTGCTCACCCATTACAGCCACAGGCAAAAGACAGACTCCTTAGGGGAAGGAAAAGGACATCACTTTAATTAGAAACACTAAGGACAACGACACTTAACAGACAGAATGGGACAGTGAGAAGCATTACCATATCTTAAGAACACTTCTCCCCACCCCTCCCTTCTTCCCAGGCTCAGTTTTATTCCCAATATCTCTACCTTCTCCTCCAGCAGCGCAGGGGGCAGGGGATGGGGTGTGCAGTCAGTCCACTGCTTCTCCCTCCAAGTGGAGGGAAAGCACTCTTTTGCATTTTTCCCCCTGCTCCACGTGGCATCCCTCTCACAGGAGACAATCCTCCACAGACTTTCTCTGTTGTGAGTCCTCCCCATGGGATGCATTCTTCTCGAGATGCTCCAGCGTGAGTCACCTCCATATGTTGCAGTCCTCCCAGTGCCGAACTACAACAATGGGAGATTCTTCTTCCCATAGAGTCCTGGGGGTCCTCCACAGGCCACAGGTGAATCTCTGCTCCTCCAGTGACCTCATGGGTGGCAGGGGGGGTGGCCCTGCTATCACCACAGGATACAGGGGGGGGGTCTCTGCTCTGGTGCACCTCCCTCCCTTCCTCCCTTCCTCCTCCTCCTTCCTTCCACTGAACTTGGTGTTCATGTAGGTGTCCTTCTAGTAACACCTCCTCACAAGCCCTCCACCCTTCTCTCAGGTTCCCCTTCTTAAATACATTATCACAGAGGCATGGCCACCGTTGCTAATTGGCCCAGCCTTGGCCAAATGCATGTCCAAAGTGGAGCTGGGGGAGATTTTGAGAAGCTTCTCACAGGGGGCCACCGCTGTAGCCCCCTCCTCCGCTACCAAAAACCCCACCACTCAGACCCATCACAGGCTGGATTGTGGCTAAAATCACTCTGGCTTTGACTTCTTATTAAACCATGCTGAGCTGAGTGTATTCTTTTTAGAATGGATGAATTAGCTTTTGTCTTGCTTTGCTTATAAACCACATATATAGGAGCTATATGGAAAAGTGTTAGGGGAAAGAAGAGTCTCAAGATATTGAAAAATATTTATCTATGCTGCATGTTACAGAAGATGCAGATATACTAACAGCAGCTAGAATGGCTCCAGAAGGGTGGTACCCTTTTTGCCCAACCCCATTTAACACAACAAAAACTTACAGATTACAAGAGTCTGGCAGTATGTGCCAGAAATGTGTGTCTGCTCATGCCCATACTAATGATGCAATGACCTCTATTTGGTCGTTGGAGAATTTAAATCATCACCTTGTGTATAGAATAGAAATGGGAATAGTTTCCTGGCAAAAAACTAGGCAGCAGTGATACCTAGAGGAAAATGGGTCTTTGTTACCTGACGGTTGTTCCCTTTAGTCCATTTATTCTCTCTAATGAAGTTATGCTTGAACAAAAGGGGAGCTTGAATTTTGCACTGCAGGGAATGAGTTAAGAAAAACAAGCACCTGTGTACACAGATGCATTTCTGTTACAAGGAACATAGGTCTCATAGTGACTAGGACTACAGAGACAATTGCAACCAGAAAATCAGCAACCTACAAACAGTATTAAACCTGTTACAGAGAATGTTATACAGTAGGAGAGATTGTGTGTTAGGAAGGTGAAGTACAGGTGTAATTATTAGAAGAGAAAATAAATAACATATAATGAATTAAATTATAAATTAACTGAAGAGGTAATGAAGTTTGATTTTTACAATTAAATGAAATTAAAATGCTCCTTCTATAAGAATTTGAACAATGACTCTACAAGCAAGGCATCAGGGAGTCCTAATCCTATTAAATCTAATCACCATGGTGTCTGTTTCTGCATACACAATGAGTTTGCACACAGGAGAATAAATTAAAGCACATTGCAGCATTTCATACTTTTCTCCAGATGATATGATGGGACAAATTCTTCTAAAATGCACACAGTCACAACTTCTGATACATTCATATCACTAAGAGACTTAGGTGTTACTCAAGACACACAGGGTGGATGATCTTCTTGATCTACATTTCACACTTTCTGTGTGGATTTCAACAAGTCACTTCAAGTTTCTGTGCCATGATTACCTACTTATTCCTTGTTAGTAATACCCCTCTTCTCTCAGCTAAAAGAAAAGAAAGAATTCTTAATCTCTTTTTATCCAGCTACATGTGAAAAGAAAAACTTTAATACAATATTAGAATCATGTCCATTATCATCACGGGGGTCGCTTTAATGTCATAATATACATGATGACTGCACTACAGATCATAATTTTTTCCTTTTCTTTCTCATCTCTATTTTCAGTTCCAAACTACTTTCCTGGTCTAGTAATAGAAAAAGAAAAGGAAAGACATCATCCAGACCAAAATGCACTACTCTGACAGGTGGATGAAAAAACGTTCCCTATGATTATTGCAGCAGGTGTGACATAAGAGAGAAGAAAACCATAAAGAGAAAGAGAATGGAGAGAGGAGAGCTAGAGGAGGACGGATTGTTCAAGGAAGCTGCACTTTTCAAAATCTTTGTAATTTTTCACAGTGGGCACTTGTGAGACAATGACCAAGTCTCTGATCTTGGGCATATAAACTGATGAAAATTTGAAAAGTGGTTTTAATCCCTTTCTCTCATCTCTGAGCCATGAATCCGGCTGGTTTTATCTTCTCCAGTATGAATGTGTTGGTTCTTAGAACAATGTTCTTAGTACAGCTATATTCAGTGTGACCTTAATCCTGTATGCACTTAGGCACCAGCTCCACTGAACTTGATATAAAATATTTCATGGGTGCTTCATGGTACCCACTGTGAATGTCAGGAAATAATTTTCCTAAGCAGTCAGGTGTATCAGCTGTTTTACTATTTTTATTTTTGTTGCTATTCTGAAGCATCAGGAACACTCCATCACCTGAAAATGCGATCCTGCATTTACAGTAGAGAATTAATATACAGATTTGGTATGACAAATCCTATATCCCTTCAAAGATCACATTTAATTTATGTTTTTCTTGAAGCATTTCTCTTTCGTTGTTGGTGCTGAGTTGTATAAGACTGGGACTAGAGAAGACATCACTGGAATAATTGCACATCAATTTTTCCTGCAGGAACTGTAAAACCTAATATTTGTATAGAAGAGGAAAGACTCTTTAGCAGAAAGATGCCTCTCCCAAAATAACTATTACTAATAAAATGTATCTGGTGTGATGATCACAAGTATAACTCCTTTTAAGACAGTTTCCCAGAGAATATGGCACTGACATTTTATGTTGCTGGGATTAGTCCCAGTTTTAGCTTTACATGGGGTCTTGGATCACAAGAACCTAAGAATAAAATTATAATTAACTTGGAATTCAGTCTCCCTAAAAGAAATTTCATGGATGTGGATCACTGTCAGAACACATGACTTCTGTAGAAGTGGAAGTTCTTATAGTGGTGGGGTCCAGTTGGGAAAGAAATGTAAATTGATAGTGCATATGAGCAGGGTATGTCTGGATCAGTCTGTGAACGTCATGTACTTATCAAAGAGAGATAACACTAGACACATCTGATAACTTTCTTTGATAAAATAAGACCATGTTAGACAAGGGAAATGAAGTAGATGTAATCTATCTGGATTTCAGTGAAGCATTTGATGTGACAATCAATATTTAAAAGGGAGAAGAAAGGGATTAGTGCATGAATTGCATGGAAGATAAGGGGTGGGCTAGAGCAGATAGAGCAAAAGAAAGAGGTTCCTAGAGAAATATGAGAATGGGTCATGGGACTGAGCTTGTCTAACATTTACATTTTTAACAGCTTGAAAAGTAGCAATGTGTAAATGAAAATTATAGAAATTTACAGAGGTTTAGGATTCCTCTCCTAAGGGAAGAAAAAAAAAAAAAAAAGGAGAAGAAAGAAAGAAAAAGAAGAAAATGTGAATATCATAATCATAATTTTAAAAGTCCCTGAAAGACTACAAATTTTAGTAATAGGAATAGAATTCTGTTTTAAAGTACAAAGCAAAAGAATTTAGGAATTAATAGAATTTCTGTTGTAAACTTCATGTTTTCATTTACAAATGTCAACGGGAAGAGCTCTGAGGGTAGTTAGTAGTGGAGATGTGTTTCACCTAACTGTAACCATCTACAGACAGTGGGGAGAGATCAGCACCCCAAAGGATGATTCACATAAACTTAAAATATACATCCAAGATATATGGGAAAGATGGTACAGATCCTGCTGAGAGGTATTAGTGACTCAGGACATGATACATCCTGTGTTGTGGCTGTCATCAAGGTCTGCCCAGGGGAGGGCATGGAGGAAAACAGGCACTCTGGAAAGTATGAGCTATCAGCAAAGACCAAGTGGATTAGGACTGTTAAGAGTAAGGACATCAAGATCAAGAGTGGAAGGTACTTACACTTTACTGTTTTTCTGTAAGAGACTGCTGAAATGAGGAAGGGAAAATCTCAAGAAGGTTGGAAATTTCTGTGAAAAAAATTGGCAATTATCTGTCAGAAACGGTGTATTGATTCTGATACTGCTATTCTTGTGACTCTCTTGAGGCCACTTTTCAGTGATTATTGAATGTTGATCTCTAAAACCTTTTCAAGATAAAAGCATGAGCATTGACTCTGATTGAGTCTCAAGTACTTAAAAGTCTCTACAAAACAACAGTGTCTCCATACAATAGTCTAGGGAAGATAAGAAACAGATTTGACATCTGAACATCCATTCAAAAGAACACTTTATTTCAGAAGGACCACACTGAGAGAGGCTGGAAAGTGGTAGTAGGACTCCATCTAGATTGAAATGTCAAAAAGTCTCCACATAGCAGGATGAAACTAGATGAGAGACAAAAAGATTGCAGAATTTTTGCAAAGCTTTGTAACTCCTGTCTTTTTTTCTTTAGAGTAAATGCAGGCACAGACTAAAATCCTTTGTTAAACTTTATTCCTAAATTTCCTGCTGTATTTCTCCACAAGGTCTAAGTCACAATATCACCTTGTAGTTGAGCTCCATGGGATTCCACTTTCAGAGGAATTCCCAGAGAGTACTTACTGGGTCAATTTGTAACACAACCCAGTTAACGTTCATAAATAATACATCACCAGAGTGATGGCTCATAATTATGGTTTTCCTTAATTCATTTCCCACTGGTATGAATGCTACTGGCACATTCTAGTGATGCCATGTAACCCCAGTGTTGGGTTCACAGAAGATCTCTACAGTGGCTTGAATCAGTCCTTCCAAGGGACACGAACTGTAATGAGTCATGAAACTACTTCTGCAGAGTGAATCTAAGAGGGAAAAGATGCCCCTGCCTTCCATCAGGATCAGGTTCTGCTAGAGCACTAGGGTTCTATCCAGAACAGAGGAAATGACTACTTATTTTAAGCAATTAAATTACAGCAATTATTGTATCCTAGTTACTGATTCTGATTCAACTGTGAGTCAAAAGCTGCACGATGAAAATGTGAATTTTGTTGAATATAGTTGTGAGAACTGTCATAGTTTTCAATAACAAATTTGGTGAGAAAAGACAATACCTCTCCCCTCCCTGAGATTTAGAAACTGAGTGTACAATGTACAAGTCAGTAGGATCACGGTGCATGTCAGCATTTTGGATGTGCTCAGGAGCAAGTTAATTCAATTTGCTGCCAGCAGCAGGCGTGACCATGAAGATCCCAGTACCTGCTCAGAGCTCCTGTACAAGCACCAGCACCTCTCTGAGAGGCCAGAGCTGTGCTCTGAGCTGTGGAGACAGTAACTGATGGGGGGTCAGTGCAGATCAGAGCTGGATCTGCACATTCCCATCCCAGGTGTTGTAATGAGGCAGATCCAAAAACACAGTTTAAATGCTTGATTCAGTTCAGTTTTTCTGAAGTGAACATAAACCCTGGCGAGAATTTAACTCACATGTGTGAGTCCAATTATATTAAAAGTGCTAACAGTACCACTAATCATCTTGCCAACAGCTACATGCAATTGCAATTCAGGATGGCACTCCACTCCTTTAATAGCAGGACTATTCTGTTGGGTTGTTTGCTGTTGGTTTCTTTCTCCATCCATACTCTTTAAACAGGAAGCAGATATGAATGTTGCCTATTAGAAATGTTGTATACATGTAAGACACCAATTCTTAGCTAGTGTAATCCTGAATATTTTTAGCCACTTCTGTAAATCTGCAGAATAAATTTATCTGAAAATCTGGCTGAGTAGTTTCAATTTGCTGGGTCTGAATCTGTGTACTTCTGGCTTAGTACCTCATCACAGAAACCTTTCTGTCTCAGACTTTTTGAAAGTGTCTGTCCCTTAGTGGTGGACCATATTTTTAAAAGAGCCCAGTTCCTCCCATAGGAGATGTTCATTTGTCTTCTGATTTATTTGACTCCCTGATTATTCAATTATCACTGCATTTTTTAATAGATTCCCCAGTGATGGCACTTGCAGACTTCACTTAACAAATATATTCAAGTAGCATTTTCATTTCACTTCACATTTCCTGTTGTTTCCATTCCCATCTCACCTAAATATTTTCCTTTAGACCACTTACATTTCATGTGATTGTAATAATGAAATAGCTTTGTGCTGCAAGTGTAAATTATATATGAAACCTATATAAGATCAATCTCCCTAAAATACACATTTTAATAAAAGAAAATTGAAAGTTGAATGCTAAGGATGGGTGATTTACAGTGAATTCTGGGTCCATGTAAGCTAAAATTGAACAGGTCATTTTCCTTTCCCTTATTTTTGTTAAAAATGTAATTTACTTAATGTAAATTGTCATTTGACTGCATATTGGCAGGTGATACCTTTTGCCTCAATTGCATACTACAAGGAATTTAAAAGATTAATAAATAAAGGACTTTAATCCCTCCATTTTCATCCTTTCCTGATGACATAGAAGAAATATGTCTGTCCTTTGAATGTTTTTAAAAAATTAATTGGACGTATTTTTGCTATCTTGAAGCCTCTTTTTATGGCAATCATAACTGATAAAATTTATCAAGAGTATAAAACTTTTAATGTATGTTTTATATATCTTAATTTTTTTAGTATTCTATAGATCCATTCTAAAACAGAGCAACATGCTGCTCCAGTAATTTATGTTTCAGAGATAAAAATCAGAGCTTTAAAACTCCCCTGGAAAAATTGGAGATGGTTTTAATCAACTACGATGTGAAGCTCTGTGCTTTTGCTGAATAGTTATTTTTTGAAAGATGCAGATTAAACATCATTAAAGCATCCTCACATTTACAGTGTTACATCTCTCAACGAATGCATCTGTTCTCGAGGCTCCCTGTGCACCCTTATAGCCAGAAAAAAAAAAACTGGTTTGAAAGCAGAGGTAGAAGATATCCGATCAAAGATATAATAAGGGAATCTAGGAGAGAGAGAAGGTAGCGATCAATGAGCTTGGTATGTCCTCAGCCTGCCCAGGAAGATCAGTGATGAGATTTCTTTAGATAAGAAAAATCTGAAGATGGCTTTTTTATCTAGAATTTATCTGAGGGAGCGATCTTCACTGATTTTGTAAAGTACTCAGATGATGTTTGTTGTGCTTGGTGTGTCTTTTAGTCTAGCCATCTCTTTCAAATAAGATTTATTTTTGTAGGTGAACGCCTTCAAGTCACTGAGAGATATGGCAGGTAAAGGCAACATCTGCACTCCAAAGCACTGATCACACACTTGCTATTTAGGTGTGTAGTAAAAATCTGAGTATAAATGTTTTAAAAAATCTAAGAACAGAAGAAAAAGGCACATTTGGAAAGGGCAGCAAATGCCAGTATATGTGTATGAGACAGAATACAAACACTGAAGATACATTTGAATATTAAACAAAATGAGAACTTTGAAAATTCCATTTTTCTTTTTAAATTCTGGAAAACAGGAAATAGTGTTGAACATGCCTAGAACTGACTACTCCTCTGTGTACATTATCTTCCCCAAAGACCTCTCTTCATCCTTCCCTGTGACACGTCTGCCATGCCTCTCCCTTTCCCTTCCCTGTCTTTCCAGACTTTAACTACCTGAAACCACTGCTCAGGGCAGAGAAATGACAGAGATGAACAGAATAATCTGTCATTCAGTCCAGATGAATGAAGGCAGGTTTAGCTGGGCTTCCTCATCCCACAGGCTACTGTGAAGTCTCTGCCCCTCCTTGACTTTCAGATCCCTTGTCATTATAGGACCCTTTTTGATCTCCAAAGTTTACACTTCTGCTTCTCACATCTGTGGGATCCATATTACAGGACGGGGCAGAGGTTATCTGTAACGCCATCTGAAAGTTTCTTTCCTCTGAATAAAATTGTGTACCTGGTAACAACCTAGTGAGGAGATGAGTCCATTTTCCTAAATAATAGTCACTATTGACAATCCATGTGTCTTAGCATGTTTGATGATGTTTCATAACTTGCACTTTGCAGACAAAGTTAACTTACAGGAGGGCATTAGATGGTAGGTGGAGATTTTGCATTTGTGAATAAATATGGGTAAATATTTTTAGAAACATAATATAAATGTGTGACTAGAATGAAGTGACAGATGACCAAAAAAGAATCATTGGAATGCAAGAGGGTAATTTTCTGTGTTCTTGATTGCAGAGCACAAACACTTTCCAGAAATTTCTTTTCATTTTAAGCCCCAATATTACTGAAAAATTAGTTCTGTCCTTCCTCCAATTTAGGTCCACTTCTGTTACATTAAAAATTCTTAGGCAAAACTAGCCAGTGTTTTTACTTATGTTATTACTTAGAAGAAATATTAGTACAGTATATTTAAACTGCAGTTTAAAAATGTGGCTTTTCTCAGTTTTTCCTGATCATGTAATAGACCATGTGTGAGCATTATCTTGCGTTATTCCTAACAAGGGGTCTTCAGTCTACAGAGATGAATCAGCTGTTTCCAACTTCTTCCTCCTTCAGACATATTTTTACATGGCTGGCAGGAGCAAAATGATAAAATTTGTCTCAGGCCTGAATGATTACAACTCACCATGAGTGCAGTCTTTGGTGATATTTTATGGTATAAAATGTTCTCATAAGACCTTATGCAGGCAGATTTGCTCTTGCTTATTTGATCCGATTGTTATCACTTTGTTACAGTAATGCAAGTTGTTTCACATCTGCTGCTATCATGGTGCTGATAACACCGCCTTGCCGAAATAAGACATCATCTGATCTGGAGATCCTGGATTCCTGCACTATAGGAGGGTGGATAACCAAAATAAGGAACTACCTGAAAAAAATGATCTTGCTACTCCACAAAGCTTTTCGATATTGTGGAAAGACTATGGAAAATTTCATTTCTTAAAAATGCAAGATTCCTTATGAAAATGGTAACGAGAGACACCGTGAAACAGAAGTAAAGAGTGTACATATCTTAAATATACTGTGCAATATTGTGGGAATTCGCCTTGTCTATGTTTTGGCACTAAAGGAGGGAGGCTGCTCTTATTAAGCTCCCCATGAAGAAGAAAAGTTGTTCAGAGAGGGTTTCCGGTGCTTATACTAACATCTTGCCCACATACCTGCAATTCAAGACTAGTCTCCCGAGTTCTCTGATATTAGTCAACATGAATATTATCCTTTAAATAGCCCTTTCTTTTGTTGAATTTTCAGTGGAGAAAAGTACTGCATGCCCATGAGCAGTAGTACATTCCCATGTGGACTGCAGCACACATTACATCTAATAATTATTTTTCTGCTGCTTGTGTAAAGTATTCATAACCTATGCCCTTTCATTATTAATGGTTAAACCAAGCCACTGGTATTTGTATGTAACTGTATATAGTTATATAACTGTAATTGCTGAGATAGCTTGGCTGAAGACTCTTGTTTTAAATCAAATCTCATGTGCTTGAAAATGTCTTTCTTTTCTTTTAACACAATCTGCACAAATATGGTAGAAGACCTATTATTGTACAGCATTGAAATCTAAGGTGGTTTTGGTGGAGGTATTACAGAAAATGTAGGTAAGTATGTAAGCCCAGATCTGCTGAGCTACCCAGTTTATTGTATCAAGTCTCTACTGTATTCCCCTATGGATTTTTCATTCATCAGTGCCTTCCTAGTCCCTAATGAATCATTGAATTGGTCAAGATAACTGGCTGTTTGAGCTGCTATTTATGGCAGCATAATATTTAACTCACCTTCTTTTTCACACTGGCTGTTTCAGATCCATCTAGTCACCGATCTGGTTTGAATGTCTTAATTGTCTACTTTTACTGCACTTTAAGTGATTTTTTGTTTCTATCCTTATAAATGTAGCTAATGACATAAGAACCCTGATGAAAGGGTTAGTATTCATAGCCAGAACATCTAAATAATTCAGGTGTGAATGTAAAAGAGATTACCTACATAGTATTTTATTCACAATTGCATACATACAGTTTCCACTACCATGATTAAGAAATCATTATGTCATTTCTTACTGTAATGGGCATGCAGCAGGGGGAAAAAAGGGAAAAAATGTATTTTTATGTGCAAAAAATGAATGGCAATATGTTATCGGATCCTCAGTCCTATAAAAACTATCTGGAATCCACAGCCTCAAGTTACCACTGATTAGCTCTGTAAAACTATGTTTTACTTATTGTGACAATTAAATACCTAATATTTGATTGCTGAATAACTTAAGAAAAACAATCTGACAAAATGTGGGTTACTATTAGACAATGGGTTACTAACAGTTATGCTGGGAAAATTGGGATTAGTTGTACATTCATCATTTTTGTACCTAATGTGTAAATAACTTGGGATGACCCATGAAGGTGAAAATAATAAAGGTCTTGCTGAGTCACTAACGTATTTAGAACAGCTTCCAAGTTCAACAGAAGTCAGGAATGCTGTAATGACCTGTGGGTTGTCAACACTGAAATATGTGAGAAAGTCAGTTACAACTTATGAAAGATGTGGAAAAAAGGATAAAGTGACATTAAGTTGCCTGTGTAGCATTCTCTTACACCTATGAAGTGGCTTTAGTTTATTCCCATAATAAATCAAGTGGAACCATTCTGAGCCTCCTCTCCTTGTGAAGAAGTGACCAGACAGAAACTTAGTGATGTTGAACCAATTTATACAATTTTCCTGAGTGTCCATGCATAAACAGACTTAAAGGACTTGCCAAAGGTTGGTTGCATAACTGTCCCTGCTAAATATGAAGTAGTTTTGATACTGGCTATGATATCTTGCTAGGACTTACTGCCAAATATTGTTTCAGATTTACTCTACATGGCCTTCTCCAGTAAGTATTTCACAAATGGCATCCTGTTCTGGTCAGGTAAGCAAGGCATGATCTTACTCTGTAGTAAGTTATTACTTTCCCAGCTCATAAACTGCAACATGATCTCTTTTATAGCTTTACTGACATTAAACAAAGACCAAAAGTTAGACTAAAACTGTATGTGGATATCAAGCTGCTGGGTTTGTGTTTGTAGCAAAGACTTTATCCATACGTAAAATAGAGCAAATATAATCCCATACTCTACAAGGTTCTGAAACAGAGATAGTAGCACTTCATACACACACACATATATAGATGTATATATATGTATATGTACAGTGCTAAGGTTTCTGGTTTTGACTGTGACTGTCAGTTGATCCTGTAGCACTATAGCACAGTAATTGCAATAGTGGCACTGCTGGTAACAGACACAAGCTTTGTACTGACCCTATAAGGCCTCAGAACTGAGGACTGCGATACTTGCTTCATCTGAACTTGTCTTGACCTACCTGGAGCTTTGTTTATATTTGATTTAGCTGTAACAGCAATTTGTCTAATGGCTATGTCTAATTTATTTTACTTTTCTTCACATGATGTAACCATATTTTTATATAGATAGTATAAAACAACATATTCTGTATAGAATAAGAGATTTATGAGACTGGCATAAAGATATACTGTGGAGAAACACAGGCATGGTATGGTAGCTGAGACCTTAAGCAGTGAAAGCAGAGGATGCAACACATAGACATGGGACACAAGGCAGCACTGGAGACGTCTTGGTTATCACATCTTACCAGTAGTCAGAATAGGGTTAGGAGAAACAGAACAAAGAATGAATACAAGCAGCCACATAAAACCACCATATATAATAAACAGGAAGTAACATCAACTCACAGACCAATGAAGAAAGAGCAAGTTGTAATGAACGTGTTAACAAAGGTAAGAATTACCCCGGGTAGATCATAGACTGAGGAAGAGGTGACCATCAATATCAACAGCATATAACTCATGGCAAAGGACATAGGGTGGTGATGACCAATGGTACCTCTATCTCTACCACCAAATAGACATTATCAACATTAGGACTCTAAGAGACAATGAGAGGGCATACAAAACATGAAAGAAAGGCATAAGCACCAGGAAGTACTTATGTGTGTTGTGTATATTAATTTTAATTGTATTATTCTGAAACTTATTTTCTATAACAGTGTTTTCTTTAATTAATTTCTGCATTAAAAATTAGATCTTCACTAATAATACCTTGATGATGACACTGTTGAGATTTTATTTCTACTAGCAATAAATTCCTACCTTTACTTATAAGATGTGTTTTCTGTTTGCCCTTAACAATCCCACAATACAATTTATAAAATAAGCTAGAAGAACTAATACATGATTTGATGTGGCATTGCATAATGAGTTGTCAAAACCTGAGCAAGTTAACTTGGATGTTCTTGAGTAGCCAAATGGAAAATACCAAATTGTGATTGGCCATCAGGGGCACAGATCTGATCTTCGCAAAGCAGGGGTTCATTCTTGGTTTGGTCTTGAGTTAAAACTCGAGTGTGTGTTAGCAGATTTGATTTTCATGGTGAATGAATCTTGAGTACTGTAAAATACTAAGCTGTTGTCTGAGTGACATGAAAACCATGACAGCTTTTTAAAATTACAGTGTCCTGGTTTAGTCAAGATATTTCCTGTCTGGTATAATAGGCTTCCTAATTTGGGAATTTAGGATCTCAAGTCAGAAAAGTTAATTCTGGAAAAGAAGACTGTAACACAAGTATCAGTGAATATCTGAAATTGGATACCTTCCAAGTGATGGCATTGTAAGTTTAATATGTTGGTTTGGGAGAAGACAGGAATTCCTTGACGTTGGGAACATAAATCTGATGCACAGATGGGGTCTGGACAACCTGGATGCACCACCACAGTTGTTTAGATATAAAGTCTTATTAGGAATTCAAATCAGAATAAGAGTCTTGTACCCACATAGTGTGGGCATGATAATGTCTTGGATGAGAGCTCGTTGCTCAGAGCAGAATCCTTGCTCAGGAAAGATCAGGAGTAGACCGAGGCACTGACTTAGAATTGATCAGACCAGTCCAGTAGAGAGGGAACCACCTTGAACTGGCAGATTAATTTTTACAAAGATTATTCAGGGAAGAGCATAAACTTTTTTGTACCAATGCTGTTTTCTTGGTTTTGTTTTTTATTATGTTTGGGGGTTTTTTTGTAATTTGCTTTATAATACATGTTCAGTAATAGTATTTCCTCTGTTGGTTAATTGCTCAATGTAAGCTTGTACATAAATTTTCCAATACTCTGGGAATTTACTAAGAAAAGTGAATTTCTGGGTGAAGTTCTCATTCAATAACAATGTAGTATGTCTTTTTCACTTTCATTTATTGATTAAAAATGTATTATGTTCCTTCAACTGCTTATTCACTTAGTTCCTCTAACTGCATGATTCAATTACTTTTATTTTAGAATAGTTTCCATTTCACTCTTTTTTGCATACAGTAATGTGTGCTTTATTCAGTGTTATTAAAACTGTTGAAATAGTCAAGATTGAACTCACTCTCCTTATCACACAATGATCTATTAGTAACTCTACTAGAGGAAGAAAGTGAGTCTTAAGTGAATCTACTCTTTTTATTCATGTATTAAATAAGCTCTTGATGAAACTTCAAATTCATGTCCATCAAGCTAAGCAGCAACATCTGAAGTGTGTGACTATGAACAATCAGGAGTCATATGACTAAGAAGAGCAGATTTATCCAAATCTTGTAGAATATCCATGGAAGTCAAATCTATTCTCAATTTTAAAGATATTTAAGAAGGATTCTTACAAGAAAAACAAGGCTAAGCAATAGTAGCAATTATGTGCCCACCTCCTGATGGATTTTGGTTGTGATGAGAGCCTGGGGGACAGATTTATTAAGATATTTAAGTATGTAAGAAGCAATAAAGTAACAAGATTTTTCAAAGGTGCCTTGGTATCAAAGACTAGATCGACAAAGAGGACTTTCACAAATCACTGCTACATTAGGGATCAAAGTCTGCACCACTTGTATTCCCCATTTTTCAACTATCTTAAGAGTTTAAATGCCTCAGCTCTTTCATCAGTGAAACACCTTCCACATTTAAATAACTACTCACAAGTAATTAAATATGTTTGACCAGAGAGAGGGACTGATGATATGTTCTCAAGATAACACACTTCTCTGAAAGCTGAAAACACACTTCTCTGAGACATTGCTACCTCTACTGGAATGAAAGTCTAGTTAGTCTAGGTAACCCTTATGTGTAGGTAAAATTTATGTGTAGGTAACATTTATGTGTAGGTAACCATTAGTCAGCTTTTATGGATCAGACTGTGAGAGGCCCTACCAGGGTACCTTGTAGCTAAGGTGGTAGGAACCAACATTAGAAAAGATCAACACACAATTAGGATATGCATGTTAACACTTTTCAGTTTTACATTTTAGTCAAGTTTCTATTTTAGTAAACAACAAGATGAATTTCTATAGATATGATCAAAAGAAATTAGACAGAACTTTAATTTCCTACAGTGTCTGGATCAGAATTTATACAATCAAGCTTATCTGAGACTTATTGTATTGACATTTTTTTGATCATAGGTTGGTTTACATGACACCAGGTCTGGTGGCAACAGATGGGGAAAGGGGAAAAAGGATCTTTGCACAGGAGCTAGCAGGGCTCATTGAAAGATCTTTAAACTAGAATTGGAGAAAGGGATAAAACCAGGCTCACTAAAGAAAAGCCTGGGGGCAGCATGCCAATGTTTGAGGGACAGTGCGCTAGCAAGGTCCTTCCATGTGCCGTCTCAGTGGAGGTGGGGGATGGAGATCCATGTGGTAGCAAAGATGCAAGGATGTGTTAGAAACCATGGAAACACCTGAGAACAGTCACATAGGAATTAGGGCTTCTACCAGCAAAAAGGTGGTGAGATCAGTAGTCCAACTGAAGTGCATCTACACCAATGTGCGCAGCATGAGCAACAAACAGGAAGAGCCACTGTTCATCGGGAAAACTAAGATGTAATTGCAATCACAGAAATATTGTGGGATGACTCACACAACTGGAGTGCTGTAGCGGATGACTATAAACTCTTTAGAAGGCATAGGCAACGAAGGAGAGTTGGTGGGAGAGCCCTGTATGTTAGGGAGTGTTTCATCTGTCTAGAACTTGGTGATCATAGCGTTGAGAGTTTGTCAGCAAGAGCCAGTTGGAAGGTCAACAAAGCAGCTATCATGGTGAACATCTGTCATAGGCCACCCAACCAGGATGAAGAGGCAGACAAAATATTCTATAAAGAGCTTGGAGAAGTCTCATGATCATTAGCCCTTGTTCTCATGGGGGACTTCAACTTATCAGATGTCTGCTGGAAATACAATGCATTGGAGAGGAAACAGTGTCACATCCTGCTCAAATGAGGGACACAAGTGACTTAGATTTGTAAATCCCCAACAGAGTGGACAATGGTGAGACAAGTCTCAAAGTCCAGACATTTATTAACTTCCCACAATGTACTAATTGGATATACGATAATTGACTAGTATATAATGAATTATGGCAAGCAATATAGTATGCTCTATGTTACCTAATGATAATAAGGAAAAAGGGGAAAAAGAGAAGAAGAGAGAGAGAGAGAGAGAGAGGTAGAAATAGAGATCACCTGCATCAGTTCCACCAATGAGGATTCAAGGATGCATCCTTCCAACGAAGTAAAGGTCATTCATCAGCAGATGGCCCTTGAAACTTTACAAGATGCATCAGAGCAGAACTGTCCTGTCTCCACAGGGCTCCCTCATCCAGCTGCATCTTGTGCTATTCAGGCAGCCTTATCAGCTTCAGCCTCCACACTATCCACCCTGTGACTGTAGTTTCATTACTCGCGAGTGTTTGAGACATTTGTTGGCTCGAAGGACATCCGCTCTCCACTCATCCCTTATCTTTACCAAGTCTTGTTTCTCTCGGGCTGTTTTCCTCAGACTGTTTTTCTCAGTCCTTGTTTCAGGGAGCTACAAGTTTTCTCTCACAGTCTTGGAGGTTCCTGGAGTGTGTGGAAGATAACTTTCTGACACAGTTGGTGAGAGAGCCAACTAGGGAAGGTGCCCCACTGGACCTATTTTTTGTGAACAGAGGACTTGTGGGTGATGTGGTGGTTGGAGGCTGTCTTGGGTGCAGTGATCATGAAATGATAGAGTTTATGATTCTCAGAGAAGTAAGGAGAGGGATCAGCAGAACTTCTATCTTAGACTTCTGGAGGGCAGACTTTGTCCTGTTTAGGGGCTTGGTTGACAGAGTCCTTTGGGAGGCAGTCCTGAAAGGAAAAGGAATCCAGGAAGGCTGGACGTTCTTCAGGAAGGAAATCTTAAAGTCACAGGAGCAGGCCATCCCCATGTGCCAAAAGACAAGCCAGCAGGGAAGACCAGCCTTGCTGAACAGAGAGCTTTGACTGGAACTCAGGAAAAAAATAGAGTTTACAACCTTTGGAAGAAGGGGCAGGCCACTCAGGAGGGCTACAAGGATGTCATGAGGTTATGCAGGAAAAAAATAAGAAGGTCCAAAGCCCGACTAGAATATAATCTGGCTAATGTCATAAAAGACAATAAAAATGTGTCTATAAATACATTAACAACAAAAGGAGGGCTAAGGAGAGTCTCCATCCTTTAGTGGATGAGGGGGAAACATAGCGACAAAGTGTAAAGAGAAGACTGAGGTACTTAAGAGAACAAATACTGTGAGGAATGGTTGAGGGAACTGGGGTTGTTTAGCCTGGAGAAAAGGAGGCTGAGCAGAGACCTTATCGCTCTCTACAACTACCTGAAAGGAGCTTGCAGCAAGGTGGGTCTCGGTCTCTTCTCCCAGATAACAAGTGATTGGAGGAGAGGAAATGGCCTCAAGTTGCACCAGGGTAGGTTAAGATTCAATATTAGGAAAAATTTCTTCACTGAAAGGGTTGTCAAGCATTGGAACAGGCTGCCCCGGAAGTGGTTGAGTCACCATCCCTGAAGGTGTTTAAAAGATGTGTAGATGCAGTGCTTAAGGACAAGGTTTAGTGGTGGAATTGGCAGTGCTAGGTTTATAGTTGTACTCGATGATCTTAAAAGTCTTTTCCAACCTAAACGATTGTGATTCTGTGACATTACTCAAAGCACTTTATAGCTGTTAATATACAAGCACCATGCTATTAGTTTTTTATCTGTTTTTGAGCCTGGAAAACCAAAATTGAAACACAACATAAACCACATTTTTGTATAAGGTTAGATCACTTAGCTTCAAATTAACTTAGCAGAATTTCTTCTGTTGTTATGATTGTCAGAGAGTTCATTTTTGTCATTTTGTAAATTGTCTGAAATACCTTTTTGCATTAAAGTGCATTTAAACAACCAAGCCAGCTGCAGGAGACCTGTAGTGAGATCTGTATCCTGAACACTCCAAAGTGAACTGAATGTAGGCTCAGCAGAGATTCACCTGGATAGTGCAAGCAGGGCCAGGCTATTGAGTTCAGAAAATGATATCATCCCATTTCCAGTATCTTAATCCATTTACTCCTTTGGCTTTCATTACCAGTCCTGTCACACAGAGATTGGAGACCAAATCTACTTTCAATTTTCTTTGATCATATTGAGATACTATCGGTAACATTTCAGTATAATTTAATAATGTCTTCCTTAATTTCATTTCTTTAAATATATCCAAAATTTCATACTTAAAAAGTAAAAACAATGTCAAACTTCAGACAATGTCAGGCTAAATGGCATGGATTCTAAGTCTGAGTAGGTGGCAAGGAAACTTTTGCTTGCAACCATTTCTGCTGATTAAGACTCACTTTATGTAGGGAGTAAGTAGTTTTCCCTTCTGAAGGAGAAATAAGTAGATACATGGTTTTTTGATTTTTGTTAGCTTTGGAGAGATGCTGGTTACAATCCCTTCCAATCCAAGCTAATCTATGATTCTATGATTCAAGGTTATACAAATGAGCTAATGTGAAATCACTAGAATATGGTTCTCACCACAGTCCAAATGTGATTTTCCTTTCCACAAAAGCTAGTGGGTAATGTCAATTGGCTGTAGGTTCTTATAGAGAAAAGAAGTCAGATGTTGTAACATATTGATAGTATTTAGAGTATATATAACTCAGTAATGGCAGACAGCAACAACATTTTGGAGCATCTGGACATATTCCTTTTTCACATTTTATTATTAATATCTAGCATGTTGTGCAATCTTAAGCTTCAAAATGTAAACAATATATTTTCAGAACTATTATGAGACACAAGAGTAATTCACAAAAAGGGGTTTGCCATGATTTGAGAGGAATGCAGGCAAAGGAACAATGCTGATTCTTTCTTAAGTTTTATGGAAGATTTTTAGCAAGGTACTCCTAGAGAAGTAACTGTTAGTGATATAACCTCCCTACATGGAAAAGGAACCAGCTTGGTTCCTTTTTGTGAAAAATTAAGATTCTTTTCACATATCATAACACCTAACACTGAAATGAATTAACAGAGACCTGTAACACATTATTAGTTTTTAAAGTGTTTCATCAGCTGCTCTACATCCAATTACTAATGTGGAAACTGAGAATTTTTGTGACTTTTAAAAGCACTCTGAACCCCATCTAAGATAAATGTATCTTAAAATAACCAAGAAGCTTATTTTGTGTAATCTTAGCAAACTCAGTCACAAAGTTCTTCTAATGCATGCCTCTCAGCTGAATTATCTGTAGGAAGATGCTTGCTCAGCAGACAGAAAATTACTAGACCTGATGGGCAGAAGGCAAGCTTCGCAAAGGTGGCATTTTAAATGTGTATCTGGAAATACACTGACGTGTTTTAAGTTGGGCATCTGAAAACTGATGCACATATGTACTCATAAAAATGATAGTAGAAATTAATTTGGGATCAATTTTAAGTAAGAATCAGGAAAATGTAGTCTGTAAGGAACCTCTAACTCCTACTCAGAGTGGAGATAATTCCAAAATTAGAGAAGGTTGCTTGTGACCTTGTTCAGCTTAGTTTTGAAAAAAAAAAAAAAGATGGAGATTCCAGAATCTCCCTGGGAAATGTGTTGTAGTACATAACCAAAACCACTGTGAAAGTCTTTCTTCCCTTGCAGCTGAGTTCTCATTGCTGCAGCTTGTGAGCTCTGCCTGCTGCTTGCCATTTTGCTCTACACACCTGAGATGAGTCTGCCTCCACCTTCTCTATAATTTCACACCAGGACGTGGAGGGCTGCAATGAGATTGCCTCTTCAGCTCTCTCTGCATCTCTTTGTGTCTTACCTGCTGATGTCATTCTTGTAAATGCAGGCCCATATGCAGATAGCCTCTGTCAGCACAAGGGCACACTGCTGACTCATGACAGAAGAGGCACTGAAAATGGTATTCTAGTACTCAGAAAGGATTACAGGATTCCAGAGGACTTGAATTTTAAGAACTGACCTGAAAAAATTAATGACAATGCAATGGCTTTACCATCTTCCAGAATTTAGCTGGAAAAGAATAGAGTAAAATAGGAGATAGAATTTGCCTGTCTAGAGTTCTGGACTTCCCACCTGGTGACAGCGAGTATTGGCATTATTTCTCTTGGAATTAAGACCAAAGGATGCAAAGGGTGCTCTTTACATTGTCAAGTCCAATTCTTTTCCATGGTAGGCAGTTGTAATGTGTAACCCCAGGAATATATTTATTAGAGTTTCTGTGAAAACTAGCTAGGGCTTGTGTTTCCAGCATTTGCACTAAAAAGTTGTTCCTCTACACTGATGATTAGAAAACTTATTCTAATTCTCAGACTAGGTATATTCAGCTCAAGTTTATAACCATTTGTAATTGTGAAAGTATTGCTTTTTAACTTTAATAGCTCTTTATCCTCCCCAGTAATAACAGTGCTGATGTATTTATAGCTACATCCCTTCTTAGGCTTTCACTTCCTGGTTTCAGAAAATGAAATTTGCAGAGTGGAGCAGAGCGTCTTTTCTAAAATGTTGTAGAATTGTATTAACCTGGTTCATGACTGCATCACGTCAGTGTTTAATAGTTCCCCTAGCATCTCTCACCACCTGTACTGATTCCAGTTGTCTCACTCATTAAACATCTGACCTCACCCCTTGTTCCTTTGAAATACTGAAAAAATTGATTTTGCCTCACATATGCTCTGAATGAGAGCTGTAACCATTGGACTGCTAACACTGTATTTTTATTTCACCCTTCTTTTCTCTGTCTCTTAGAGAGAGTAACTCTTCAAGTTACTCAAGCTTTTTTTTTTTTTCCGTCCTTGTCTTTTCTGTTGAGCTGTCAGCTACAAATAAAATAGATTAAATAGACCTATGTGACAGAAGAACAATAGAACAAAAGTGAGAGTATAGAAATGTGTTTCTACTGTTCCTGTGACAGAGATGATAGCTGGGAATCTTCCTGTCAGAGCTGTCATGAATTATTTGAGCAAAATTCTCAGGAACACCTCTTGTATTGGATGTTAATTGAGATGGAGGAGCAATTTCTTTCCCATAAAGTTATTGATCCAAATTTAAACAGCAGGTTTTAGTGTTTTAAACTCTGTGAACCTTCTTTCTTGGTACCAAAAACTAAAATGGTGGATATGCAAGTGAGAATCAGAGCATCTCTCAGGATAAATTTCACAATACGGTGTCCAATCTATGGAAAGGTTGCCTAGAGATGTTAAACATGGGTTACAGGAAACTAATGATGTGTCTACAGCACAGATGGATGAAGAAATGCACACTTCAAAGCTATGAAGATGAAGAGAATAGGACTAAGGACTAAACAAAGGAATGTTAGATATTCTTTACTAATTAATCATTACTAATCTTTCAAAAATATCCTTTATAATACTGAGCTGTACAAAAAACTATGAAAAATGAGTGATTTCTAGGAAAACAAAAGAATTTTGGTTAAGACACAGAAAGCATCATTCTCATAATATTTTCTGCTTTTGATTTGCAATGCTGAAAGGATATGTATTTTTCCATTCTGCATAACATTAAAGAAAAATATATGTATGATCAGGACAAAGACAGTAACAAGCTTAATGGGAGAATACCAGCATTACTACATAACTTAACCTATGAAGGCATTTTTAAGTGACTTATCTGTCTCTTAACTTCAATATGTAATCTATTTCTGCTGGTATCAGAAATGGGAATTTGAAACAAGTTTCATTTTAAATGGTGGCAAAGTTATGTCTTAATATTAATGGACATCTGATGAAGTACCAATACTAAGTGTAAAGGAGTATTTTTTAAAAATGTGGCTTGAAGTTTTTAAAAATTTAGTTTGTAGGGAGGGCTGTGTCATTTTTATGAAGTTTGGGTTTTCACAGCTTTAAAAATAGATTAGATTTTTTTCTGTTAAGCATTACCAGGTAATTCAAGGACAATAATTAATGTTATTCTACAATATCTAGTTATGCCTGTTAGCAAGAGAAAAAATGGTTTCTTTTTTATATGCAAATCCCAGCATTCCTCTGAAATAATTTATAAATTAACATTATTCATCTAGACAAAATGCTTAAGGCTAAATCAAATAATAGCAAGGACGAGGGGTATCCTTACCTGACAAAGTTGTGCACCCAATAAAAATTATAAATAGACCCAAATAGTGACCTAGACATAAATCTACACCATGTTTCCCTACATATTTATTGCACCTTATCCATCTTGATGCATTTGCAGCAAAATAATACTGATCAGTTATGAAGCACAGAGGCAACAGTTTGGTTGAAAAAGAGACTATAACTATTTTAACCAACAGAAACACTGGACATTTAATCATATATTTACACTTTCAAAATCCTGCACAAAGTTTTACTAACAAACCTTCTCATCCTCCCATAAGAACAATGGTTGGTGCTACATATTTACAGAATAAAGTTCTGCCTCTGGAGGAGTACACCTCTCAGGCTGATGACAGGCTAGATGCAAAAGTAACTAGCCTTTAGGATTATGTTTTTTAATGTGAAGAAAACACATGCAGCTAACATATGATACACGAGACGTGGAGAATTACTATTCCAAAGCCCACACTATACACCTCTTTAAAACAAAATGAAGATTCCCTGAGCTTTATTTTAAGTTTTTTCAGCAGTTAAATCTCAATACTAGTTGAAGACACTCATCATTTCTCTGCTTTTGTGACCATGTCTTGCACCTTCTGCATCAGACAAGCCATGACATCAGTAGAGGTAGGACCAGGACTTTGCCTCTTCTACAAGATACAACAAAAAAAACCACCCAAGCTCATAGTCTTCTACCACAACCCAGCTTGCCTGACTCCAGAGCTATGTGCTAAATATAAAACACTGCTAAATTTTAGATTTCAGAAGTATCTTTCCCCCCATCATCATGTTTTCACTTTAAATTTCCTTCCTGCTATTGAATCACACCTGCTTGTAGCAAGAAAACACACTGACTGCTCAGCAGCTTACTGATGTAAACTAATGAACAGTGGATTTTGTATGGTTTGTCTGATGCACAGAAAATGTAACCTACTAAAACCACCAGATGTACAAGCAGTGACTTTCAATCGAGCTGATAAGATTTATAGCTTTCTTTCTCCAGACACTTGATATAATCTCTACTGATATCTGATACATAAATAATAGGTTCAGCTGACACCGATTCGTGCCCTAAAGTTGTGAAAAGGTAAGGTCTGAACCTAAACTCATAACTGTATAGGCTGTTTCTTTGCATTTTCATTTTATCACCTCAAGTATTATATAGCATTATTTTCTTTCTGAATGATAATGTAACACAACCCCTGCTCACCCCAAAATGCATAGTTTTATGACCAAAAATGAAATGAAGAATTTTTAGCATTTTAAAAATAAAACTTTTTTATGAATATGTTTTATGACCTTTCTGTTATATATTTTAATATCCTATAGAAACTCAACACGTGTCTTCCAGTTGAAGCACTAACCATCAGGCTGCAGAGACAGCACAGTTTCTTTTGCTCTCCCTCTCTCTGTTTCTGTGAACTTTGAATTATCTTTAGCACAATTTTAAGAGGAGTTGTCTGGCACTCTTCTACCAGTTCAGAGCTGTGGGTTTAGCCTCCCTCTGGTTGACCCAGGTCTTTTCCACTTCAGGTAATTCCTCTATCCATTTGATTACAGTGTTGAGAGGTGGGCAGCCTCCTTTATTAGGATTTTAACAGAAAGCATACTTGCTCTGTTCTTCAAAAGAATGATTCAAGGTTACAGTTTTAGCACACAGCTGTAGGCTGGGAGTCCCAAACAGATAGAGGCACCTCCCAATAGTTCTGGATCAAGCATCCTACCTCCACTGAGAGACAGAATTTCAAAACACACCCTTTCCTCCACGTTTCTTGTTTGTCAGCATAGGGTCCTTTCCTGCTCATTGGCTCCTTTCTGAAGTGCCTGACTTTCCTGGGCCCTAAGATGAGAAAACATCCCAAGGGTGAAGTAATGAAGAAACCAAAAAAGAGGTTTTTATTTTTGAAATCTCTCTTTAAGATACAACAGTAACTCTTACCTGTAGAAGTGCTTGGAGTAACAGTCCATATGTTAAAACCTCTGTGTGATGAGCATAGTGGTGGAGCACTAATGGTGACAGAGGTGAAAACTTTTTATTTGTGTTTATTATGATGAGTACATTAGTTGCAAACTTAATTAAAAACTGGATTACTCAGCTTATACTCTCAGAACTGTTTTGAGCTTTTTACATTATGTTATCCACAAAATTTTCACCATTCCTAAGCAGTTATAAGTAACATTTTTCTTTTCAGTTCCAACTCGCAGGCTGACCATGAAAAACCTAAATTAATTTTGATTTTAGCAGGTATTTATAATAAATTTCATTTTAACACTTTTTTTTTTCCACATTGTCTCAATTTTTGTTAGTTTCTGAAACATCATTGCTGCTTTTTTCCTAAACCTCAGTCACACCTCAGTCCTCACCTGAGGACTTCAGTCCTAAATTTCCCATATGATCAACCAATTACAATCTTGTACCCTTTATAGGATATGTAGCAGGAGTCCTTGGGAGAAAATACCTAGAAATAAATCTATCAGATTCTTCAGGCTCAAATAGCAACTAATATAGTATTTTTTGAGGTATTTTTTTGAATTCCTTTTATAAAGGAAGAACATTATTCACTGTTCATCATTGTATGTCTGGAGAAAAGGACATTGCAATCCATCACAGATTGCCAAGAACAGAAAGTATATTTTAGACAGTAAACCAGCCACATTTCTGTCTAGAGAGGGACAGATAAGAAAGGCTTTTCACAGAAGTGATTTATACAGATTGTGTTCATCTTAGCTGAATGCTGAGGTCTGATCAAAATTAGTCCTGCACTTGCTGCTGAACATAATATTCTGCTCTGCCTACTTTGACTTTTCCATGAATGCTCTTTCTCCTTCTGGTGGATGATAGCCCATAAAATACAACTGGTGAGTGGTCATAAGAGAGGCAACCCAGGGATTCCTAAGTCAACAGTGGGAGTCTGCAGCTCAGGCTGACATGCTTTCTTTTCTTTCTTAGGCAGATATATATATATTCAATAGTTAAACCAAAGAAATTTCAGGGTAAGAGGTGCAGGCACTAGGAAGACAGGTGTTGTAAGACATGTAAGACATGCCTTACTATATGGAAACTGATAAAGCAATGGTCGTCTGTTTCCTAGATTGTTCACTACTTACTACTAACTTGTTCCAGGCCAGTTAAAATATGTTGTTTATGGGGGGTGACCACAAAACAAAACATTTTATACTTGTGTCTCACAGCAATCTAAGTGGGTTGCAACTCAAAGATATTATATTAATTTTTCAGCTTTCTCTGTCCAGTCAACAGAAAAAATGATGCTCTGGAACCCTTCAGTCCCAATCTAGTCTGAAAACACCACATGCAGAGAGAAGAACCCCTAGTCTGACTTCTATTTCCTGCTACTAGTGTCTATATTTAAAGAAAAACAATCCATACCAATAATAAAGACATGCATACAATAACAAAGGAAATGGAAATTCCTAAAATGTAAAAAAACCTTTCACCCAAATGTCTTGCCTAACTATCCAAAAGCCATGGACAGATGAGAATAAGCTATTGTTAGTTCATTCTTTTGAAAAATAAATACTAGTAATTTCTTAGTGAATGGTTTGTTCTGTGACTCCTAGGTAAAGAAAGGAGGTTTCCATTTCAGTGGTTATGGCAAAAAATTGCACTACCTAAGACGATAACTAACTACTAGGTTTCTGCTTCTTGTATGATGACTTCAGGAAGCTGCAGAAGGATCAGTGTGATCCTAGCACCTTCTTTATTAAGTGTGCATTAAAACAGTCTAGTATGTTTCATGATGCTGGGTTGAAGACAATATTGTCTGATAACATTTTTTTCAGACCTGTCTATATGTTGTTCATCTCATCACTGTCAATTTTAATGTTGGGATATTTCCTAATTAACTTAAATATTCTGCAAATAATACTGAGTTAAAATATACTGAATATGTGCATAAAAAATACTTCTCTTACTAGAGGACACAAATTCTGCTACTGTTATATAAGTTATGTGTTAATAATGGTAATGAAAGGATGGAAGTAACGGAAAATGTTGGAAGAAGTTCTAATATATACATGTAGTTTTTCTTGGCAAACTTTGAGGAAATAATTTTATAAGGGACCATAACGATTTTGCAATAGTTATATGCATAAGCTCTTCAGAGACTTTGATCCTGGATTGTTCCACACCAACATAAATATTATTACAGACACAAACTGTTACAATGAAGCTCTCTACAAGAAAAATCAGATAGGGATGCGTATGTTTTTCCACATTTATCAACTTTCTTGACACTTTCTTGCAATTTCTATGAGCAGCAAAGGTATGGTAGGTGTTCATTATCATAGGGAGTATACAGAAACTGATCATAAAAGATTCGAGGATCTAAGAGTAAAATGCACTTTGTAGTAGCTTTATTCATGGGTTTTTTTTTTTTTTTAGGACTAAAGAGTAGCTATTCCAATTGATGTGGTTTGTTTTTTCTTTTTCTTGTTAAAGCTTTTGAATTTTTCTGGAAACAGAGATAGTCACAAATTGTATGAAGTGCAATCGACAGCAAAGTTGAGCTGAAGTTAGAAAACATTGTAAATACTTCAGTTTTGTGAGTAAAAAAATAACCATTATGTAGGTCCTCTTGCCACTGAATGAAATTGATTCCATTATATTGTCCTTTTTTCTGCACTGTGTGACTTTGAGTCTGTAAAATGAGAAGTCCCCTCTTTTCCCATTTTGCAAATGACTTGAGAAGTCTTCCATGTCTTCCAAGACGTCTTCTAAGTGCTTAAATTGCAGATTGAGGGGGAAAAGATGTAAAATAATTAAATAATTTAAACAACTTTTTTTTAAAAAAAAAAAAGAAAGAAAAAGTCTGCCTCTGAATATAGACAGAAAATAGATGACCAGAGTTATGGATTCTGAAGCTAAAAGGACCATTAGAACCATTAGCCTGGCTTTCTGTAAATCACAAGTAATTAATATTTAACACACTTCTGTATTGAGTGCATAGCTTACACATTCATGTAAAGTATAAGTCATTTTTGGTTGAAAAATTATCCTTTTTTTTATTGGTTGCTCTAATGATTGTTCACCTGCTCTCTTAAATGTGTGGGTCTTATTTTCTCTTTGAATTTGCTTGGACCAAGTTTAGCTTACCTGAGACCTGCTATTGTATGACACTGAAGAGGTTGTTTTACCCTCCTGAAGGTAACTGCATTTTCTAAAGCAGAATTTCTGAGGCAGAAATGAAACTCTTTTTAGTGTTATATTTTTTCCTAAATTATGACAAAACTGTTTTCTGCATAGACTTCTGATCTTTGACCAATTCCGTTTTAAATATTCCATTTTGATTATTGTTTTTATTGGAAATTCCTTTCTAAGATCTGTAAGTTAGCTGGATTTTCATTAAATGTGCAGAAGTTTTAGTTGTGATATTATCTTGTCACATATAAAGTCTTAAGTATATTGTATTTATATAGTTACCTTTATTAACCTGATTTCCTGTCTCTTTAGAGAATTAGGTTTCTTTGTCAAAGAAATAACATTAATTGACTTTAATTACATTCTTCACCTTTAATTCTGTATTAAATGAATCCCCTACCAGCTTTGTCATTATGTTGTCTATGATAAATTCACTTAACTGGTCTACAGGATCATCCTGTTGTCCTGTGGTAAAACAAGCATTGTTCTGATCTTCTGGCAGTTCCACTACTTAAAAAAAAAAATATTTTTTTTTTTTTTAAAAAAAGAGCAACTCAGTGCTGTCTTCAATGCTATTAGAATGTTTAACCTCAAGTTATCTGGATCTAGTCATTTTAAAAGCTTAAGCCCTATTAATGCAGTTTAACATACTCCTTAATCACAGAAGAGCTGGAAGGCAATTCTTCAGGGAACAGCTTCAATTTGATTAGTATTTTTAAGGAAAAGTATCTAAATTGTCTACTCATTTTTTAACCACCAAGCACAAATAATGACTTGGCAAATCAATGAGAGCTTCTTACAACAACACTGGAATTGCCTGTTCAATATTCTTGGCAACACACACAGTATAATCCTAGTTGTCTGGAGAATGAAAAGGCTTGATCTTTGCAAGCAAACCCATTAGGAGTCTGAATGGTGTGAGTATGGACCAGTGACATTTATAACTCTGTGTAGCTGACTGTTGATTATTTTTGTATTTATGAGTTCATACAGGAACAGATTTTTGTTGACAATTTTTGTTCAATCTTACAGATGTGCTGAAATTGTTTTTGGAGATTTGGGTGAATATGGAGAGACATGTTATTATCAGAAACTGAAGCCATGTGAAAACAAACCAAGAAGATTTTTACTCTCGGAGAATCATAGAAGAATCTAGGGCAATACTCTGATCAATCTGAGTTCATTACTACAGAAGCTTGTAGGAGTTTTTTTCTACTGTGCAAAGCCAAGGGCTTACCTAATTCGGGATCTATTTACAGGTCTAGTTCACATCAGCTAGCTCATGAAAAAAAAAATGTAAAAAACTGAGTTCTATTTTTCACACACATGTATTGCTATCTCTACACATACACACTGAGAAAGATAATTTTATAAGTATTCTCTATTTAGAAAAATCTTTATATCTGGAACATGAGCTATTTTGCAGCCTTCACTGTTTCCCATAGCCTTCCATTAGCATGCAAACTCATACAAACCACATACTTTTAGACAGTATCTGAGGTTTTTTAAAATCATTTTTCTAAATACTGCATTTTTATATGCCACTAATCATACCTAGCCTGTTGTAGTTACTGAATGATTCATGGTCTCTTTGGAAGAACACACATACGCACATGTGCACACATGCACACAAATATTTGTAATGTTATATGGCTGTTAAGCAAGGTTGTTGACATTCTTTAAACAACAGCTTTAAACACCTTATGTTGATTTCTGAGTTTTACTGGTTGTCTAAGGTACAATCAAGGCTTCAGTGTGGTTTAAGATGAGAGCTGTGATCACTCAGCTGCAGAACTGAGCTCCGTTGTCCTTTGGTAGTAGCCTCAGTGTGTATATTAGCTGATTGCAGTGTCTAATCATGAAATTGTAGGAATCTGTGGGTGTTCAACCTGTGGTTAGAGGTGTTGGGGGAAGAGGCATATGGTTTCTGAGACCAGGATCTGAAGTTTCTTCCTGAACATGTTCTAAGACAGAGAAAAGTTTAGGTATCAAACAGTACAGTCTAGTGTCTTGTATTGAGTTTCTGGGTGGCCACTCATGCAAGCTTTCTCATTTAGCCTACAGCACCACTAGATGCCCTTGTGCTTCAAAGTCATCCTTATTTACTACCTGACTGAACACTTTCGGAGAAACATGACCTTCATGTATGCTTGATGACTGTACTGAGGTTTTTGGAAATGCTTTCAACGCTGTTCCTTAACATGGATAATACACTTACATACACATCCTCAGCATCTTACACTTCTTAATGTTTGCATGAACATTCTTTTGTACATGATTTGTAGCTGCATGAAGTTGTGAGACAGTGACAAGGAAGGCTGTGTAGAGGAACATGGGCTTTCACCACAGATCGCTTAACTCGAGAGAACAAAAATAGTGGGAAACAGCACATGTCACATATCCCACAATTTACTGACCAAGATTCACTGGACTACCTGACAGGTGAATTCCATCCTGACATCAAGACAATCCCCAGACATCTCCAGCTTAGTAGACCTACAATTGCTGAATCTGATCCATTGTAGCACAGACATTCAGCATAACAAAGCTCTGTGTAGTAACTATATTATGCTCTAGAGAGGGCATAACATGCCTTGAAAGCCTTCTCCAACTACTTGGACATGATGGACATTTATCTTTAATCTCTGCAGAGTCAGGAAGATGAAGCATGGAAGGACTCATCCCCCAAAGACCATATGATGAATAATAGCCTGAAAAGTGAAAGGAGCCACAAAATACACAAGGTTGAGTTTCCTGATTATGTCATGTAGATGAGAAGGTCATGTCTTATCTCAAGGGAAAGAACATTTGGGCATCTCTAGAGAAATAAAATAACCCAAACCAAACAATTAGGAGCTCAAATTCAAATGTTTTGAATGAGACACACATCAGCTTCAGAATCATGCAGTCTCTGGCACAGGAAAAAAAGGTACACTAATTTGGCTTCATCCACTATGACTTGCTGGTTCAAAGCTACTATCTTTATTCTGAAAGTCCAATCCTGAATTTTGTGACTGCTGTGTGTGCATAGTTTTCCAACAATGTTAGGATTATGGTTGGAGTTATCTTAATGTCCAAGAGAGATGAGGTTGCAAAACAAAACTCTCAGGAGTCCTGGATTTCTGAAGCAGCTGAGGGAGGAAAATGCTCCATCTTGCTGCTTGTATGTTTACCTGTGTTCCAAACAATTTCATATTCCTATATTTTGTCTTTTTTTTAATCGTTAAAAAAAAATTCGCAAGTTGTGCATAAAGTCTCTTGACATGAATTCTTGCACTGCTCTCCCATTTTCAGTATACATCATTGTATAAGTTTACATGAGCACAGTCTCTGGACATAATGAAAATAATACCTGTCTGTATTACCTATTAAAAAAATAAAAAGAAAAGAAAATTTAAAATCATTAATGATGAGTGTCAGTAGCATCACTCTTAAGGAACTTGTGGGTAACATTTCTATCTCAGCATATCTCTGCCTTCTTACCAAACAGAACAGATGGACTGAAAGATGATATTTTGGAGATATGATCCTTCTACTCAGCTTGTAATGTTAAAGATTTAATTCTGTGTCACTCTGGGTTTGGTCAAGTCATAGCTGTATTTTTTAAGGGAAACTCACTTTTTCTCATTCCACACTGTAAGATTTACAGATTCTTTAAGTTGGAAGGAAAGCTGTTCAGGGTAAAACCCATTTTCACTTCTACCTTAAAGGAGAAAAGGAGTACATAAACTCCAATTTTTCTCATTTTTGTGTGAAAGACAAATTTTGATTATCATGTTGTACCTGAGAATACAGACAACCAGCTAAGGGCTTTTTTTCAGATCTGAATGCGGTTTGATTTTACTCATCAGGCAACACAGCAAAGTGTTTCTTGTTAACAAGAGAGTGATACCCAAGGCCTATATCTGTTTTGACCTCTGGAGGACTTCCAAGGCTCCTTCTTCCTCTGAGTTCTCCAGGGAGACAACTTGTTCATAACAGTAAGAATCATTTACTGTGCTAGGTGCAAAGCTCATTTTCAATACAGAAGCAGAGATTCTTATGTTAAATAAAGCCTGTTCCTGGACAAGGAAGTTATTAGTAAATATTAGCATGTATTCAGCTTTCTGGAAATAACGTTTGGGCTCCTGGAACTAGGCTTATTTTAAACTAAGATGAACAGACAAAACTTCATCTCACTTATTGTACTTGTGTTGAATCTGCCTCTGTTATCCAGAGATTTAAAGGCCCTGATATGAAATTTGGACTGGGAAATGCCATGTGGTTAAACAAAAGTGTTTTTACCTGAATTAGAAAAAATAAAGGAAAAAAAAAGAAGACTAGAGGAGACTTCCATTTTAATTAAATGGACAAAGCCCATCTATCCACCTGTTCTTCAGGAAATACAGACCACTTCAAAGGAGGAAGCGCAATAAACAAATCTTCCTGAGAGCTTAATACAAAGCTTTGAGAGATGTGGGCTGGTTCACAAGAATCATTTGTGAAGTATGTAGTCATTCTTCACTATCTTATGAAGGTATCCTTAGGAATAACAAATCAAATTCATGTCTTGCTTGTGCTTCATAGAGTTTGATTATCTCCTGTCTGAGATGGAGACTGAACTGAGAGCCAGTCATGTGTGTGTGCTCCTTCACTGCCCCAAAGATAAATGTCTAAAACCCTTTGCTCTCAGACTTCATTCTCTCTTACCTGGACCCTTGGCTTCAGCAGAGCTGAAGGTTTCCTTTCATTTCTGCACAATATCTCATATACCAATTGAATAGACTGCTTAAGATAATGTTTTCCCTCATTTTGTTGCTCAAACCAGTTATGAGATTAATTGCTATGCAATCACTGTATTTCTAGGAGTTTGTCAATAGCTTATTACAAAACAAATTCCTTAAATATTAATACTGATTTAATTAATTGCACTGTGTGGCAGGTGCACCCACCCAATGAAAACAGGGTTTCTTGGCTGCTGAAATGTAGCAGCTACTAACTGCCTTTGTTCTTGGGGCTTCACGGTAGTTGAAGCTTCATGGCCAATAGGAGCCACTATTGACCACAGATCAGATTCAGTCTGGGTATAAATGGAGTACTCTGGGGAAGCCATTATGAGCTCGTCCCATGGAGCAGCATGCAGTCAAGGACTCTCCCCTTGGGTTGGGACGCAGCCCACAGAAACTCCCTGAGGTTACTTGAGTCAGGACACTGCCCTGAGAAGGTCCTTGAGATTGAGACCCCTCACTTGTTAGGTGAATGATAGAGTGTTTTGGGTTGTTGTTAAACCCCAGAAAGTGGTGCTTTGTTCTGGGTTTTGGGTTGTTGTTAAACCCTAAGGAGTTCTCTTCTTCTCTCACAGGCATTCAAACCTGTAGTTGAATAGTTGTGGAGGGCTAGTTAATTGTGTTGACAATAAATTTTTAATTTTTGATGGTTGTTTATTTGAGAGCCTCTGTAACACATAAATTAACAAATCCACATCTCTGCCAGTGGTTCCTTTAGTCCTATGAAAAACCAAACTACTGTCTAAAAGAGTCCTAGATTTCTGTAGGATAGTGAAAACTGATCTGAGCCAGAACTGTGCAGTTTTTAAATGCAAAAAGTTACTGCTAGGCCATTGGAAAACATGACTTTAGACCCATAGCAGAATCTGAGGTGTGTGTGTGGGTGTTTTGTCTTTTTTTTTTAATCTTTTGTGGTTTGTATTTGTCAAATAATAAGAATATTAGTTGCTGATAAGAGGTTGGCATTAATTGCTGTAGACATGCTGAAGACATTGGACCTTGGTTGATATGCACAAGGTAAGGATCTGATTTTTATGTCCCAGAATCTTTCCCTTCATGTTGAAATCAAGTCTCCTTTATTCCTGTCATATGCTTTTGTGTAATTCATCATGCCACATCCAGAAGGATCTTTCCTTTCAATAGCTGTCAGCACTTTTTGAAAGCTTGACGGTTATTCTCTTAACAGTTGCAGGGGAGAAGATACAAAAAAGCAGATTTATAGGCTGCAGCTTATTTTTTCCCCAAAATTCTATATATTTAACCTACACTAAATGAGTGCCCACCAGAGCACTTTCAGTTTGCTAACATATGCTGGAAAGATCAGAATTATGCATAAAGATACCATTTTATATTTCACAGAACAATCACATAATGTATCTCATTTGTCTTCTAGGAAGGTTAACTGAACATGGCATATTTGGTGCTAGAAAAGTAATAGCTTTGAAGATTTAGGTTCCTATTTATTTGGGACCCAATGTACTCTGCAGTGCTTATGTTCATGTGCCCTGTCTGTACTCACAGAGTTTCCAGGCAGGGAGGGATCATGCCTGAGCCAGGATGGGGAACAGAACCAACCTAAAATGGATTTTGTCTGCTACCTAGTCTGAAAACCTATACTTGTTCAGCTGTGTGATGGCTGCTAATTAGTACATCTACTGTAGTGTCCTAAAATGGCTTGGCTTCTGGGCTTGAAAGCAACATACTTTATATACACATTATCTAAGTTGAAGATCTCAATGCTTCATTGTGCATGTGTCTGATATGATGAATATTTAGCTGATGCAGTTTTGCCATCATGACCAATGAAGTTCATGGAAAGCCATTTTTGCTGGTACCTGATAAAGACATTAAATATTCTTTTTTCCTTACTCACAAAGTTATCAACCACATTCAAATTCAGATAGTTTTCTTGGGATAGAAAGTTCCAGAAAAGGTATTTGTAATATGAAATGCTTTATGAGATATTAATTAATATTTTTATAAAATATTTTAAATGCTCTTGTTCCATGTCTCCATCTGCCTCTTGTTTAATTAGGATTAAAACACTAAAAGTAGATTTAAGTGGCTCTAACCCAGGCCCCTGAAGTTTGTCAATCCTTCTGGAGTCCTACATCACATATTCACACAATGTCTTTTTATATGTAGAACAATGTATAGCTGTATAGTCAAATACTGTAGTTTTTACTAAAGTTAAAAGTGCCACAGATTGCTTTTGCTGTGCAACCCCTCCTCACGTCCCTGACAGGTGCTCAAGGCCACAAGGCCATGCTTTCACTTTCAAGTTTGTCATGACTCACCTGCAGGCTTACAAGCAAAGTTGTGCTTAAATTCTAAAAGAGTAAATTCATATAATTAAATCAAATTCTAAGCAAAATTGTTCTCATGCTCATCTTACATTGCACCTTACTACTTCTGTTTCTGACATAAAGAAGATTTAACAACTAGAAAGCTTGTCTGTTGTTGCGACTCCACCACTGATTCAACAGCAGGTATTAGCCCTCACAACATAACTTCAATACATCAGGATTTAATTGAAAAATAGTCAAATGAAAACTAGCAGTGAGGTGACTGCTCATAGCGATGAATAAGGTTATGAGAATTAATATTTTGCTGCTATGAGAAGAGTGATGCGGTGACATATATCAGGTATCTGGGGATATGGCTAGGCATTTACATTAATTTCACCTTAATCTGTTTGAATTCAGACAACCTGAGCTGTGAATGTGACTTTGGAAACTAAATGCTTCTGCCACCTAACCCGTCATATTGAATTCCTGTATATAGTTACATTCTATATTTCTAACAGTAAGCACTGGAAAATAAAGTGCAAGCACAGATAAGAAGTGACTCTTGTCAAAACACCAAAGCCAATTTCTCAAACAACTCCCTGGTAGCAGTACAGACTTTAATTGGTGCACCTTCCTTCTGCTACTCTGACCTCTTTTCCATCTCTGTGTGATGCTTGCCTGAACATTCAGGCAGTTATTGGGTGAACTGGACTGAGGAGCTGATTCATCGTCTAGCTTAAGCAGTACTGTTATTAAACACTGAACCACACTCAAAATAGTTCTCTCATGTAAATCACAAATTAGGAGAATGTGATCAAAACATGTTGTGCTATAGACGTAAATACCAGCAAGAGAAAAACACACATGCACCCTTTGCCTGTCCAAATATCCACCACTTCATCGTGTTGAACTGTGTCTGAAAGCCCAATGAAAGTTCATGCTGAGAAAGCTCATGCAGCAGGAGTAACATCCTGGCTCAGAAAGGCAGATATTCCCTTTACTTCTTCCTCTGTATTTGATTTTTTGATAACTTAAGTTTATGAATGAGTGGGGAGTCCCAACTCTTACCCAGTGCTTTCCAGGGGTATGGATCATTTCCAGTTTAGCATATTACATGGGGTAGGAAATTTAAGCCTTGATAACAGCTCAGTGTTAATGGTTTGGAGTTTAGTGCCTTAATGAAAGGATGTGGCTTGAAAAATAGCTCTGGAAACAATAATCAGCATTTTCCCTTCTAAGAATTTCTCATTATTTTTACTGGGGACCAATGCTTAAATTCTCACGCTGCTTAAAGACTTGACCCAAGGACATAAGGACTTGTGGTTTCAGGAACAAAATTACTTAAATGCTTGTGGTGAACAAGAGCACAATCTGCCTTTCATTAAAGTCTTTGTAATGATGATGGGCAGGTTGGTGGACCTAAGTAGCCAAGTTTCTAGTTCCTAAGTAAGTCACCCTGTGAGACTGACCTTGTACTACTTTGTTAGGTGGCTCACAAAGAGCACAGCATAAAGGTGCATGTCCTCAACCACCCTGCAAGCCTTTGGGGCATCTTTGGAGAATCAGTCACATTTCCACTGCATCAGGAACAGCTGCCTTCTCACAGAATGTCTCCCATATCTAAATATAACACCTGGGAAGGTTTTGCCAGTTCCCATCCCAAGGCAGGGTTTCTGGGGAATGTAAAGCACTCATAACTCACTATACCTCTTTAAACAACGGGCTCTGAACTTGTTCATGTCATTATTTGGAGCAAAACTATAGAAATGAGAAAAGCTAGTGAAGATACCTTGGGTAACATGATGTACACTCAGCAAGCTCATGTTGGTTGGAAGCTAAGAAGAGGAGACCAGAGGACAGCTGCTTTCTGAAGACATTACTGATTTCTTGTCAGAAAAGTTTAACATTATTGTGATTTTTCAATGTCATGAAAGCTTCAAATATTACCACACATAATTAATAGCAAATTTAGATACTAAAATTACTGTTTAACTTCCTGAAGAGCCATTGTTACTCAAGGGAATTATAAAAGTAGGCATCACCAACAGAGTAAAACCAAATGATGAAAACTATGTACAAAAAGGACCACATCTTTTCAAGACAACTCTAATACTTTTCTAGGCTCAGGTTATGATGCATACCTAAAGCACAAAGATCTTTTTCCTTTAGTGTGCATCTCTTTTTTTTCTACTGCTACTGGCACCTCTGCAGTGTATTTTTATTTACTTTAGATATAATGCTAATTTTTCAGATATTATTTCAAAGTTATTGTAAAAATGTCCTTTTAAATTGCTTTTTTCATCCAACACGCTAGTTTAAAATAGCCCAAAGGCTTCAAAATATTATTTTTTTGTTCTTATGGAACTTTCTTATGCAATTATCTATTCCCAGAACAAATGAGGTTTTTCCTCCATGACATTTTTGTATCTGAGCCAGGTCTCACTGCTTCTGTTGTTCTTCAAAGTAAGGATGTCTGCAATGAAGAATAAAAATCCCTTTGCCCATCCTCCCCTCAGACAAAAGGCCAAATAATGCTGGGACACTGCTCACCTGCTACATCCAAAAGAGAAATTACCTGACTAGAGGACTGGTTAATTAGGAAGAGCACAACAGAGAGTAATCAGAGTTTTTAAATCAAGCACCTAACCTAACATTAGCATTCCTTACATACCATCAGACTATCCATGCAGCCCTGGTCAACCAGAAATGCTGTGTTAGGGATCTCCCAAATCCCAGAAGGTCACTGTCCACTTACACAACATTCTTCCATGTCTTTTTCCTCACAGGATCCTGCCAGCCAGGAGCCACTTGTGCTTTAGGTCCACCCAGATGGCTCGTATGGGACCAGAGCCAAGTTAATATTTAATTCAGAGCAGCCCTAGGTTGCTATGATTTCCACTGAGGCAAATGTAGAGGTTTAGGATCAGGGAACTGGGAGCTGCCTTACTGTCACTTACTTAGCTGCACCCAGTACAGTCCAGACACTTCAGGCAAGCGCTGAAGTACATACGGTAATTTTCTGAGCAAAAGGCAAAAAACCCATCCCTTTTGACTCTAAATTCTATTTAGTTTGTCTCTACCATCAATTATATACTTCCCAGTCTCTGTTCTGGTCTCTTGTCCAGTCTACTGTTCCAGCTGTCCTAGGAGAGTAAACTACTGACCAGAGGGGAAGAGGAAAACAAATCTCTTAGAAGACAGAGATCAATTTGTAAGATCTTCTCCCTCCTGCTACAAAATGCAGCCATAAGTGACCACTCAGCATCTATGCAACATAAGTAAGAAAAAACTCCTTCCAAAGAACTGATTTTGTTTGTAAGCTGTAATAGGCCAACATAGTATGCTGGCCAAGATACTCTTGTTATTCTAACCAGATGAAATAAGTAAGTCATGGAATAAATTTAAAATAGAATTTAGGTGCAATTGGTCAATTACCTCTAAACATAATTGGTCTAATTGAAAAAATAAACAGCTACACTCTCTGTAGTCACTCTCAGATCATATGAAGTTTAGCATGATGCTTTTGTTGGCAGGAAACAATAAAAATTAAATTATGCATCCTTACTATGTTTGTTACAAATATCCTATGTATATACATCATGTTTCTATGGTATAGAAAAGTGTTATATATTTGTGTCAACACTTACTATTTATTAACTTTCCTATACTGTGACATACATAGACATGTATATATAGGATACATGCAAGAACACACTATACAAACAATATGATCAGAAAATGGGCAATACATTAAATTTGAGGTTTCTTTAGGAGTCATATGTTTTCTGTATTGCTGAAGCATTTATCAGAGTGGGTTTTCTTAGCTTACATCCACAGGAATTTTGACCTAAGTGACTGGGAACAAAAAGAATAGAAATGAACTCTCAGACCACAGCAGAACAATGTGGAGATTAAGATAAATGTTGAACGTTTTCCATTTTTAAATATCTTTTCTTTTTTAATTGCCAAACCAAAAGGGAATCAGAATTTCTGGAAATAGTTATTTGAATGAACTTTAACTATGAAAAATGGCACAAAAACCTTTTCTTTCCTCTTTTGTAGGCCACAAAATGAACGTGAGACTATGGCATTTAAATCCAGTTAAAATAATGGTGCTAATTTTAATCTTGGTAGATGAGATGATGATACCAGTATAAGAAAACTGCAGCATGGTTCTAAATGCAGACTGGGCATAGGAACGTGTAGCCATGGTCTGTCCTCAGAGACTGTGTGACACTGAAGCCAGACCGTCTCCGTGCTATAAAGGCTAAATCCACTTCATTCTTCATTTTGATGTGTAGACATACCCTTAATACAGATAGGTTCTCTGTAGGAACGAGTGGAAAGCATTGCCACACTAATTTCCCAATGGGCCTGGGTACCTCACCAAACAGTCAAGTGGAAGAGTGGCTGGAGGGGGTACATGATGTCAGAACTGTGGGAGTAAGCCAGGAAGCCTGAGCTACCACTGCCCATGGCAAGGCATGAGGTATAAAACAGTGTAACTGAACTGAGACCAGGCCATGCTAACAGGGAACAACATAATGCCCTGACTGAGGGTCTCTTAGGCCACCTAAGGATGGAGTTGTGCTTGTTTTAACAGCAACCTTAGAAAAAAGTTATTTGTTTTGATAACTGTGTTTTTATAAAGACTTCTTAACTTACACAATGCATGGAGCCCAGAAAAGATAGGTAAGGTAGAAATAACCAAATATTTTCAAGTCTTCCACAGGGTTTATGGGGCTGCTGTATGAACTGTCATAGGAGCATGAAATAGTAAGCACCTCAAGCATTTCAAATAAGATATGCTTACTACTGCATGAAAAAACATGTAAACTCACCTGGTGACTTCGCCATTTGAAAAAAGTCAGCTGATTCTCAAGAGAGGGATGGCTCAGATTTCTCCCTAATATTGTTAGATGACCTGGCAAGGTTTACTGAACTTCTAGTTACCAGAAGTCATTCAAGCACTCTCTAGTAAAGATTATATCCTCCTCTACCTAGTAGATGGTAGTGAGCAGCAGGAAAATGGTGGAAACAGGTAACCCTACATTAGATTCTAATTACTTAAAATTTGGTAAACAATCCAAGGAAAAAAATTACTATTTCCAGATGATTGCCCCTGAACTTTGTGAATAAAGATAAAGCATGCTCATTGATACACAATAAACGAAAACACAGCTGAAAAACAATCACCTATTTGTGTATTAATAACCCTGCGGGTTCAGATATTTCTCATCTCCACAGTTTGAGCAGGTATAGGATTTTGCTTCCTTCTTGGTGATTATGGTCTCATTCCAATATTTTAATGTTCAAATGAGTTTTTATCTTTCTGTCCAAGAGACCCAGCTAGTCAATGGTTGAATAGTAATTCTAATAAATGTGTTGAACAAAGTAGATGGTGATCACCATTTAAAATCATTCCATAAATGCTCTATCACCATTGTGTAATAATGTAGCTTTGGACTGTGTTTTGGCAAAGTTTGCACTTCTGATCCATTGTTATCCTGGCCTCAAAGCAAGGGTCTCATTAAGAAAATTGTTTAAATGTTTTATCTGGAAGTTAATATATGCAATCTAATAGTGGTCATCATTGACTCATTACAATAACAAATAGCATAAATCTGATGAGACAGTGAGATTTATGGGGTCAACACATGGGGATAAAAGAGTGCAGGATGAGTCTACATTCATTAGTTGCTGGGGATCTGTAGGAATAAGGAAGATGCTGGGTGGAAGCAGGCAGCAGCCAGCACCAACAGTTTTGAAAAGCTACAGACCTTTTCAGAATGGTATATCAGATTTTTAACAGTGATCACATGGCTGTACAGTCATGGGGATAGTCAACACAGGTAGATAACCTCATCAGGGAAGGTGGCCAGCCTAAGGCTGAGCATCCTGGCACACCTTGTGCACCCCTGTACAGAGCAGCCTTGTCTGCACTGACTAATGAAAACTGTCTCTGACCTATTCACCTCACTAAGACTATTAAGCAAAATGGATAACTGGAGGCCAGAGCTTGAACCCTTTCCCTGGCTCCATTCAGTTTGCAGACTACTGCATCCTGCCTAATTATCTCACAAGTGCAACTGTGCTGACACAAGTTGGGTTCAGCACACTCATCAGAAATTTACATCATTAGCTATGGATGGAGTCTACATTTCCAGTATACTTAAAGAGGTTATATAAGAGGTATATCTGATATAAAAATACAAGAATATCTTTAAGATGTTCTTAAAAAGACTGGGGACTTGTATTCTATGTTGTTCATGACCTCAGTGCCAAATGGCTCAAATCAGAACTTCTCAAACATACCATTTCCTCTGTCAAGTTTTCCCAGCTTAGCAGAACTAAAACACAGCTAGCAAAGTAGAGAATTTAAAACAGGGCACTTATTGATAACTTCTTGAGTAAAAGAACTGGGAGTACTTATTAAGTGCCTGTGCTGTCCCACAGTGCAGTGAGGCTTTCCAAGGCAGTCAGCACATCAACTGCCCAGGAGCAGCTGGGCTACCAACTCAGGTGGTGGCATTCCCTGAGGCTCATCTATTTTAAACTGCTGGAAATGCTTCTGATTTCAATGTTGGCAGGTAAAACAGACAGCTCAGGCCTCTCTCTGTTCTTCTGCTCTTATTGCACTGAGAGATGTTGCCCTTTTTCCCGTTTGTCTCTATGTGGAAAGAAAAGCTTTTGCTTTCATTATCACAGGGGGTTGTGCCATTCTTTCACATCACAGAAATATGTACAGTGTTTTCTTTTAGGAAGCTGTGTCAGGTTCAGCCAATAAATGAGATTTTTTTGTTTTCTTTTATATCATCAAGTCCTCAGTGGACTTCCTGTTAGGTAGCAGTGGTGCTAGTAAGTCTTATTATCAATTTTCGACTGAAAAGAGAAGAAAAGAACTGACACGGTGGCAAGGGCTGCATTATTGTTTTCCACCAGGCTCTTGGATCACTTGGCATAGCTGAGACTTGCAATATATCTTATTATGAGCAGCTTGAAGTCATGCGTGTGGTTTGTTGTCGAACATCAAAATTAAAGGCTTACCTTATGAAAATAGTTATAATAGCAACAGTAAGTTGTTGAATACCACCTAGTCAATAAAAGTAGGGAAATTATATAAATGTCTTGAACAAATACTTTATTTGACTCCAGCTGATCCAGTCTTGTGCATGAACTCACCACTGATTTTATAGTAAGGTTAGGTTTTGTGAGGATTTCTCAATATCTCAGCATAGTTGAGACCTGTATAAGCCATCTTCACCATCTTTTGTATTTTTCTGCCCCCAGATAATCTTGGTCTGAGTTCATTAAACATCTCTTTGTTATACTTTAGAAAGCACCACACAGATATGTTTAAGCAAAATCCCATCTAGGCCTTGCAGCTGCCTCTCAGAGACAGAGTAAAGACTATGATTACACTATCCAAATACTCAATAATTTTTTGCTGTGTCTTATTCTCAGATTGGTTAATCACAATCTGCTTTCTGCTCAGTATTGAAAAGGAAGGTTTTGTTTTTTCTTTTTTAAACTGATCAGCATGTTGTGTTGGGACTCTGGGCAGGCAGAGCCACCTGCATCATTTTGCCTAAGGGAATACACCCCAAACCTCCCAAGACTTTTGAATCAATAAATCTAGAGATTTTTCAGAACTCACTGTAGAATAACTAACTCCTTAAACAGAAAAGATCAGGCTTAAATAGATGAAAACGAAAGGATTTATTGCAGGGATAGCTCCCTTCCTTCAGAGTAACTGGTAGCTCATAAAAATCAGTACAGTTCCCTATGGACACCTTGAGATTTCTCTTTTCGATCTTGTCTGGCACTTGGTTATGCAACTGCTCTCTGTCTTGCTGGGAACTCTCCTAGCCTTTGATCGAATGGCTGAGCCATGACTCAGGGGACCTCTTGCTCTCTGCCTGCCCTATCCAACAGCCAGAGAAAACACTGAGAGAAAATGTGATCTCTTCCCCACCACACATGTAAACCATTGGCTTTGTCTTGCTTCAAATTTGTCAGCAGCTCCAGAAAGTGCAACAAGATCAAACAAATCTTTCCCAGGTTTGTACACAAAATGTAAATCATATAATTGCATCTGAAAACAAACAAGCATTAAATTCCTTGGAGGGTGTTGTTTCTTGGTTAAGCATCTCTTAGCTATGGGGATAAGTGTTTTTTATTTAGCTAATATTGACCTCCTGTATGCAAAGACATGAAAATTATTTATGCCAGTGCCCAAGGACCAAAGTCTAGTTCTCCATTTGAATATATCGTGACTGTTTTAACAAGTACTGTGGTAGATTAACCATTGTACATTAGTGCTTCTGGGCATCATTTTATCTTGCTTTTTATGCTACAGCATGAACAACTCCTTGTACTGGTTTTGTTAATTCTGAGTTTGAAGAGTATACAACTTTCTCCCCCAGGTGTCTTTCTCATTTTATATTCTCTCTCATGTCCAAACTGCAGAACCACTATCTGTCCCTATAAACATCAGACCAGATGAAGCAAATTCCCTTGCTTGCCAGATTTAATTACTTTGTCAAAGGCAAATTCTGGATCTTTCTGAATGCTCTGCCTCAAATTCTGGAATAATGTGTTCCTTTTGTTGGAAACTCTCCTCAATTTTTACATTCTTCTGGTACTCTCTCACTAAGCATGCATCTAAAATGTTTGTTTGTTTGTTTGTTTGTTCCCAGAGTAAAAAGGAAATGCAACACTCAATTCATATAGTTATATCAAAGTTCTGTATTCACATAACCACTAAAGGCTTATAAATTATACTAGTTTATAAAGGGAGTTTTAGACTGATGACTGGAATAAAATCTATTAGATTGCTGGACTGTAGGAAAATTGGTTTGGGAATACTTTCTTTTAACATTTGAGTCTGCTGTTACACAACAGTGTCTGTGTTCCCTAAAGATGAATCAAGTTATAAAGAGACTTTTTGTTGGACAGAAGTTATGGTCAAGTTTTAACAACCTTAATTTATGATTGCCCCTTGTTAAAGATTTCTGAGTACAAGGTCCAGAATTCATTAATGAAGTTATAAATGCTGACCATGATCTACCCTTGCCTCTGGTAGTTCTCATATCTGCCTCCCTGTCCAGGGGCATGTTGAAAATGTATTAAAATATGCTTTCACAAAGATTCTGGCTAACCGGCCAGATTTTTCTAAGATCAATAGCAAGCACAATGGGCTGGACTCTGAGTGCTTGACCTATGAATGATAAAAAAAATCCCAGCAACCAAAATAGACAAGTTATTAAGATGTGATCCCAGCTAATTATTCCTGACCAAAACTTGAAGCCACAACTTTCATGTCTCTCCTACTGTGTCCTGTGGCACTATATTGTTGTCTCTGGGATTATCTCATCCATTGTTCAAAGGTGGATTTATTTGTTTGTTTGGCTTTTTCTGATGTCTCCCTCAACTCACGGAAGCTTCATACAAAAATGAATCAAGGCAAGCTGGAGAGAAAATGCATCAATTTAGAATGTCTTCCTGTGATTTCTCTCCTTTGTTTCATGCTGTACATTTTCATACTGTTTTCTTTCTAACTGAAGAACATGGTTCTGCAAACAAAAAAATAATAATTTTGCTTTGTGTTTATTTTTTGCTTTGTGTTTATGTCAAAATGTCAACTCTGGTGTCGTCTTTCAGCCCTCCACCTCAGACATCCTTCTGTGAAGTATGAAGTAACATTCCACCCAGAAAAGTCAAATCTGAAATTGTATCTTTGATGGGAACATCTAGAATATGATTCATCTCAACTAACATGAAATGTCTGAAGATGCCTAAACCTATGCGACTGGTTTAAGCTTCCTCCCTCATCAACAGAGAAAAACACTCACATTCATGCAGTGATTCATACTATCTATTTTAGGTACTTAACTGTAGTGAAAGTCTGGAGATGCTTTTTTTCCTAGTTAAGAGAGATTTCTTAGTTCTGTTAAATACAAGTTCATCAAGGCAATCAGGAGTGACATTTTTAATTAGCATGAAGTAGACTACATAAATTAAGATAAACTTGTATGAAATTCTGGCAGATTATTAAATATGTTTCTTTGTATAACACTGGAATGAATGTTTACTTGATCTAGTAAGAATTGAACACATGGAAACTTCCAGTGTTGAGATTGTCTTCTGATTTCTAATTCCATACTTGATGTTCTCCTTTATATGAAACCTGAAACATTTCCTACACTTTATCATAATCATGTCATAGGAAATTAGAATTTCTATGACAAGAAAATGACCTTCTAAAAAGACTTTTGTGATTTTAATTTATGTTTCTTCTTAATCTAGAAGTGTGTTGAATCACAAAGCAAACACTGCAAATATTGATTCACTTCTAAGGAGAACCTGGGATATCCTTTAAGGACATCTTTCTCACCTTCTGTTCTGTAATATGAGAAGCCACATAGTTGGGGAATATAAGTGAAACTGCCCGGGAAAAAAAAACCACAACAACCTAATATATTGATTACATCTGTTTTATTAGTTATTAGTATTAAGGGGACACAAGGCTGTCTATTCAGCTGCTCCTGAGGGCTGCATGCCGGGCAGGAGTGCAGAAGCTGGTGGGAAGGTGTTTGGTGGTGGGGAGAGATGAGTCCACCTTGAGCCTGCCTGAGCTGCAGCAAGGGGTTTGCCTGCAAGTTTATGAGAAGAGGAAGGAAAAAACCCCACAAAACAAAACACAGAGCACTCCAAATCCCACCTTTCCCTAGTCACCAGAGAGAACTGTGCAGTTTCAGGCAATCAAGGAAGCCAGGGAAAGTTGCTGGGCTAGCATCAAGGGAAAAGAAACAGACAGCAGGCAGAGGAAACTTGTTTTGAAACGTTTGATATAAAGCTTTTCAGCAGGAAGACTCAGCTTTCTCCATTTAAAAAGTGACCCTTTTTTTGTAGAATAAATATACTAGGAAAGTCTGACTTCAAGAGACTGAAAGCAGTTGGTGGTTTCAATGTGCTCAGTTAAAGGAAAAATGTTAGGCAAATAAATTAGGGACTCATCACAAAGAGCAAAACATTCCCTAAAATCCTCAGCTATAGTCACATTAACTTGTTTGTAGTAACAAGATTCCTGGTCCTTATACAAGAACTACTTTATGAATGGTAACTCAAGACATTTTCAAGATATCAGTTGGACTGATCAGAACATTTATGTCTCATCTGGAAACAAACCCTCTGAATGTTTCTGAATATTGTCATGGTATGAATAAAACAAGCAATAGCCTGTTGATTATTTAAAAGGTACTTCATAATATCCCAGTCAAATACTTAATGCACATTTTCCAGTCCTGAAATCCTTATGAAGGGGTAGTCTTTGTCTTTGTCCTATATATTATTTTATAAAAACCTAGGTTTGAAGCAAAGATAGTGAAGTCTCCTTAAATTACATGTTACTTTGATCTCAGTTAACCCTAAATCTGGTGTGCACACAGCAACTCAACTTTGCATACATAAAAATAAACTCTCTTTGGTGCATTGAGGGCAGCAGTAATTTTTACTTTAGGTTATTTGCATGCACTTTCTGCTTTGGTATTAAGCCTCTGCTGAGCTAGAATTGAGTTTACTTTAATTGCTTTTTTTTCCCTAATTTTATTATTTCCACTTTGGTAACATAGAAGATATCCAGCAGGGTAAGGTAGAAGCAAAGGAAATGTCCTTCTTTTTTGCAGTGTTTTGCCAAGGAATAATATGTAGAAACTGGCTCTGCCATTACATGAGGGCTAGAAGACCCCTTGGAAAAAGTTGCCTGTGCCAGAAAAATCACAGGTGAAGTTTTTGTTTGAAAACTTCTGGAACAAAATGTCCTGACATTCCAAACTACTCATATAGAAAAACAAATAAATGAACAATGGCATTTTAGTTTAGTTTAGAAAGAAGAGTTCATACTGAAGAATAAAGTCACTGACTGTCCAACTGTATTCTCAGTGGCCTATTATAAAATCAAAGAAAAAAGAGGAAAAATGGACTAAGAAGGTCACCTATTTTATCTCCAGTTTACATCAACTATACCTAACCAGTCCTGACAGATGTTTCTTTAACTTGTCCTTAAAATCCTCCAGTGACAGAAATTCTACAGCCTCCCAAAGCAGTCTCATACATATCAATTTATTATGATAGAATCTAAATAGAAAACCAAAAAGCTTAATCAGAGATTACATTTAAGGCTCTAAAGGAAAACATGTATATAGTTTTGAAACTGTCTGGCTATCATCCAGGCTGGCTTGAGAGATCTCAAGAAAAAATATGTATAACTGCAGTGCAGTCAAGGTCAAGGCCAGGACCCAGTGAGGTACATCCATTTACTCGAAAGGATGATGAATCAAGTGCTGAATGTAAATGGAATACAGAATTATAAATTACTGGCAAAGGTACACCATTAAATCCATGCAGCACCTGGTAAGCACACATGCACTCACAGCTTCACTAAGTACAAGGTACCCTAGTTCTCATCTATGGAGTGGGAGGAGACCTTACATTTGACAAATAGGGAATAGACTGAACATAGCCCAGTAATGTGGAATAGCTGATTTAAAACTCACACCACAGCTTATTTTGTAGTAATATTTTCATGCATCTATACCTACAGAAGCGATAAGATAGTGCAACACATAATATTCTTGATTATGCTTAAGATTTTGAGGAAAATATAGAAGAGGGCCTTTTTTTCTTTGTTTTTCTAATCAGGGTTTCCCCAGGGTCAACCCACTGATAATCATAGAGGAGTCTTACACTGAGAATCAGATGAAAAAAACAGCTTGTATAAAAAGTAAAACAGCCAAAAGATTAAGCAATATCAAAATTTCTCTGAACTAGGTAGTAGATTGGCTATTGTCTAACTGTACTGGAAGTTCAATATATTACAGATATTTTTCAGTTCCTCTAGCTCTCCCAGTATGAACAGAAAAGTATCAAATCTGTGTATTGACTTGCAATGGAGATTAGAAGGTCTTTTGAGTCAAGAATGTGTAGTCAGTGTTTTATATCAAACATTATATCATACATCTGTTGTGGATGATAGTAAATTCACCACAAGCTACACCCTCTAGAAAATGATGGCTCAAAGGCAAATAGAATAGCAATATTTGATCCTTCAGATATATTAGGACAGATATTAATACATCAGATATTAACACAGAAGTGTCTATTTACACTGACCACACACAACACCCTGCCTGTAAAGGGACCATAATTCTGCAAAAGCAGAGTAAAAAGCTTACACAACATGATCTACAAGACAAGATGGAAGATGCTGGAGTAGTTTGGGAAGCGAAGAGGTGGTCAAACAAAGGTGAGAATGAAATTAAGGGAATAAATATTCTACAATTCTTGGGAAAAAGACAATAGCTTTAAATTACACCAAGGGACATTTAGGTTGGAAATCACAAGAAGGCAGGGAGAGCTTGGTACTATAGTGCTGGAAAACAACTTCTTGGCAGACAGAGGCTGGGGAAACTTTATCTCCAGATATTTTTTAAGACCCTGTTAAAATAAATCTCTGTAAGGACTGACTTAGGAATAGCTGATCTTGACTTGGAGTAGGGGACCAGACCAAGACACCAGCATCTCCATCCTGAGCTGTTTTTCCAGCCCTATGGCTCTTAGAAAATTGCAGGGATTGAGCTGTGGGAAGCCACTGCTTTGCTAAATGATCCAAAAGGCCTTCCAGCTAGCACTTAGACAAAAACTCTACCTTTCTGTCTTCTGCCAGAGACAAGTTTCAAATTCTTTGCTTTGTATTTTCTTGGCTGCCTTTCTGTAATTCTTTTTCTGTGGTGATTTGCCACTTTACCCTCCAAGCACCCAGACATACAGCTCTGAGCAAATCAGTCCCTTACTCCTCATTTTTTCTTTTTTTTGTCGGAGCTCTTAGGTTTAGAAGGAAGTCTTTGGCACTGCCCATATTTGCACAGTCTAGTTTTTGATGTCTGCATATTCATAGTTTCTTCAGTGGCTAGATATAAGGCAATTTATTTCCTTATTTAGTGTGTAATGACTGTCACATCTGTCAAGAAGGTGATGAGATTGCTGACCTAACTCATAACAACGCTTACTCACAGTGGGAGCTACTGCTCAAAAAAATGAGATGGAGATGGAAGAGAGAAGAAGAGAAAAGATGTGTAAAATTTACCAAGACAAATGAAAAAATATGAGACCATAAATACAAAGCCACATGATGGCAGCATTTTGCTCACCCTTTTCTGATTACTGTGCACTAAGAAACTGGAGAAAATGCTAGAAAATAAACAGGAGTGGTCTTTTTCTTTAAATAAAACCATTTAAAAATGTTTCTCTCATGTATATTTTTCATCTCTATCTCCCCTGGAAAAGATGAGCACTCAGAAAACAAATGCCACTTTCACTCAGGTACATTATGGCGATGTTAGCAAAAGGGAAGTGGTAAATTAAATAAATCATTTTATAAGGTGTGGTGTAATAAGATGCATTTGAAGGTCAGCTTAGCTCAAAGATCGATTGTGGTTAAATATCTCCAAATAAAAAATGAAGTCAATAAAATGATAAACGCAAAATTTAGCACAGATCTTGAATCCACAGCTTTACAAATTCCAGTACAAATGATCAGAAAAGACTTTTGGTTACTCTTTCCAGAATTGAAATCAAAGAAACATTATCCTACTGTAAGTTCTTATGAAACTGCACAAGACACTAGCGTGGAAGTATGAGCAGATCTCTTCAGAAGTAGATGATATCACCACAGTCAGTGCTTTTGTAATTCAATGTCCTCAGAAGACTGAAAAATGAACAGTGGCTTGAAGACTCACTGATTCCAGGGAAAGAAGCAAGTTATTTCACACTCTCTTTAACAACCAGTCACCCTTGCTGGGCAGTCAGAAAGCTGCAGTCTCTGTTCTCTGTACAGCCCTGGGGCTTGCAACTCATGTGCTGAAGAGACCTTCACATGAAGTGCAGCATTCATGCTATAACACGTAATATCCATGCTCAATACAAATGGTTTGGACTGTTTGCGAGAATATTTCTGTTATAGATATGAAAAATAGAAATGAAAGTTTAATTTGGAAAATAATTTAACGAAACTATTGTGTTCACATTCAGCATGTACTTTTTACCCTGCTAGATATGTAAAAGCCAGAAGCAATACTGATTGAATTGTAGTAAGATTCAGCGTGTGGTTCCAGCTCACTGAGACTCCATTTAGTATTCAAAGAGCTTAAAAGACTTCAAGAATACATAACGCCAATGTTGCAATGACCTCTGCTCAAACAAAATGTAATAAATTTGACTTTTCTGCCTACAGTAACTACAAACGTATTTGAAAGGATGCCAGTAGCATAACCTAAACCAGAAATTGCTACACAGAGCAGATTTTTAAAAGTCAAAAATGTTTGTTTGCTCTAGTATAATTGACATAATTTATAATTTGTCAGTAAAGGCAAATGAAATGGAAGCAGAGAGTTTTCTTCACTGCTTTAACCATCTAGAGCTAATGAGATTTTCCATTACTGATCTTTGTTGCAGATCCATTTATGACTTTATAAACTTTTTTGTAGGTTTGCCTCAATGCAGGACCACAGTGCAACTATACCAATTAAGTCTCAGCTGAGCAAGAGAGAATGAAATGAGAAACAAGGCACTACATCCAAGGTAGAGACTATTCAACAATTGAGAGAGGAATCTCTGAATGTAGCTTATTATAAAGGCTGCATAGGTTGTGTTAAACACTCTCAGTATAAAATCTTTCTGAAAAATGTATGTTGTGAAATGTGTGAGCTAACATACTTTAATGGATAATCTGCTTCCTGGTCTAGATGTAATCTGGGGATGAGCCATTACATGTACTATGTGTTGGTAGTCCAAGTCAGTGAGAGTAACATACATAGTTCATTCAATTTAAACATATACATATGTTTATATGTAACACAAGCTTCAATGCTTGTGCCCCTTCACAAGGACAAGGTATTAGCTGAACTTCTCTACAAGGGGTTTCTTGTTTGCTTCTGTAAAATTTTCAGTGGGGAGGATAACTAAATGAATGGATGAATCCATCTAGCACAGCTCAGGGAAATGTCTTCCACGAGCAAGTAGGCTAGTATGTCACAGACCAGGTGGAGCAGGCCACAGTTGAAATACCAAGCACATTGAATACCCCAAGCACACTGAAACACAACTAACTAAACTTTCATGAGAATTTGTAGAACTGCTCATGGATTCTGGGTAGGGGAGTTAATTACTTTTGCAAACCTTATAATTATACCATCTCTTAATTTAAGCCAGGCATTTTTGATTCAAGAGATTTGAGGCTGGGTGTCTTTGCTTGTACATGATGATATGTTATTAGCAGCCTACCAAAAATATTTCTGGAAATTGGGTGAGGGTCAGACATGCAGGTTCACCACTTGGAGGGCAGAATGGTCCCACTGTAGCTACCAGAGAATAAGAGAAGGTACAAACATACAATTATTCTTTTAGTCCTCTGAAGTGACTGCACAATCCAACAAACTTGATGTTGTTACTGCTGCTATAGTCCCAATGGTTACACTGAGCACTCTCCAAGAAAAGAGATTTTACAGCTGGTCATCTTGTGTCTCTGTGTTTCACGGGGATTTACTTCAAAGCAGAACACTGCACCAGCCATGGGACTCATATTGTCTCCATGACTCTTCAGGGAAGTGAAAACCATTCTGTCTCCTTCCTAGTTTGGACATTCACAGAGGAGGAGGGCACAGTGTACCACGACCTTCTAAAATTGAAGGTAATCATTAATCTGTATGCTTTTCTCAGTCTACGAACGAATCTGTGTTACCATGTGTTTAAGCAGCATGAATCTTCTCGTACATCTGTGCATTTAATTTCAATTAATTAGAAATAGTGCTAATGCTAGCTGGATTATGCATGGATTAAACACATAGTACAACCTCTAGTAAGAAGGCTTGATGTTTTTCAATGCCATGTTGCACCACCTAATAACCAAGCATTCCCTCTAGGGTGCATGTGTGACCAGCACAGGGTCATATATACAAGGCCAAAGAAGCACACAGTAAGATTTAAGAGGAATGCTTTAGACTTTGAAATTGAAAAAAAACCCACCATAGTTTGATTTTTTTTTTCCTAATAAATACAATCCTCAGTTTAGAGACAAAAACCCCAACTCATTCCCAAAAACTCTAGTGAAAGGTTAATGAATGTATTTTAAAAAGCATAATAAACTAATGAATAAGTGTCTAGTGGGCAAAAAAGTAATATTTCCCTACCTGTGTAACTATTTTAGGAGAATTTTGCTGTTTAATGATCTTAGCCTATTTCTATTTCTAGTTTTGCAAGTACTGCTGTTTGAGAGTCTCACAGCATTTGATACTTTACACTGGTGTGCGCTGTCCCAGATGTGTCGTTCTAAGTGCTAAAATATATTTGCAGCGTTGCAGTTTTTTTCTGCTGACTCTTAGTACAATATCAAAGGCAGGTGCATGCAGAAGTTGGATAAAAAAATTGTTAACTAACCTATAACTTTTTTTATCATTAATAACTTTTTTTTTTTAAGTATACAGACATTTTCAATACTGCAGGGATAAAAAATGCAAAGGTTCAAAATTTGAGTTGTTTTAATAAAATTCCATGGAGTCATTTGTTCAAACAAATTTAACTATTAGGATTTATAGAGTCATTAGGACTTATAGAGGTCATTAGGACTTATAACAGTGTCACCGAATGGCTTTCACCACTGCTGAACAGTTGTAAATACCTTCCTGAGGAGGGGTTCATCAGGTGGTGCACCTCTTCCCATGACATGTCTGGAGGTAAAGATTAGCTTCACAGTAAGAAGCAGACTAATAGAGCAAACGGGGAAACACACACAAATCGAGTAAACACAGCAGACAAACAGGGAAAAACTCACAAACCCATTAGCCTGCCTTTATGTTGATTTACCAAGTGAGCAAGATTTGTGTGCATATGTCGGTCATGCCTCCGTGTAAAATCTCTCTTGTACTGATGCGCTCAGAGGTTGCCTGGTATTGCTGTGTTTTCTTTGAGACTTGTGCATGCCTGGAGACAGCAGGTGCTGGGCACTGGCACACTGCACCTGCTGTGTTGTGCTGTAGGCACTGGTTTCAGTCTGCATTGCCCTGTGCTACAGGGTGCCTGTGCTCGGCAGCGACAGCATGCTAAACAACATAGAAAATACAGATTCTACAACAATGAATAATTTGTCCAGTTCTGTGCTATTAAAACAAGGGATATGCACAAATGCTAAAACTTACCTTGGCTGGGTAGGCACAGAGGGAAATTACACCTAAAGATGTGAAGAGAATATGCAACTGGAAGCCAAAAATATCAAGATCAAAAGAGGTATCTTTGGAAATAGAGAACTTGGAAATATTTAGAAATATTGGGACATATATAGGAAATGAAATATTGTATAAAGTATAAAAATATGTTTTTTCAATGCTTATAAGTTTTGGAATCTGTTAACTGGATTCACCACTAAGTAAACAGACATAGGTAAAATATTATTTATGTGACTAAAACCGTTCAATCACTAAAACCAAATTCTGTTTTCAGACTGTTCTAAGACAAGAGCTTTCTGTTTATTATGTATATTCCTAAAGAGGAGCAGACATTTCAACATGTAGAGCATTCCTGCAGAAGAAATATAACCTTTCTATTCTGTTGACTACTTTGAACATGATTTTATTGTAGCTTGGTTGACAGACAGGGAGTTTGTTCATGAAGTAAAGAAAAACCACTTTGCACATTGAAGAAAACCTGTCTTATGTCATTTCTGTCAGAGAATGATAGACTGCAGTAGCCTAAACATATTATATATAAAGAATACACAAAAAATGTGAAACACATAGTTCATGTTTAGTAAAGAAGACTCCTGAAAAGAAAAAACCTTTTAATGGAAAGACTCACAAAAGCTTGAGGGGAGGCACACTTTCTGCATTCCCTGGTCTTTCCTCATTTCAGTTAGAAGAATGAGTTAACTACATTTAATACTAAACATTATGTCTACCATAATTTTTCATTAATCCAAGTAAGGAAAGAAGAACTTTTCAGATAATTCTCAGGCATTTCACTTGCTATGCTAAAATTATGTTTTAACTTCACTTTGACCTTACTTAAGGTGCAATTTTATCTTGGGCCTCTTGTTGACTAAGACAGAAGTGCAATTTTTACTGAGATAATCAACACTGGATATTTAAAATCCTAGGGAATATATTGAAATAAAGTTTTAAAAAAATTGTGGTGTTTTCTTGACTTGTAACTTTTCTGAAAAGTACTAATCCTTTGGGGTTTTTTAGGACTGTATATGAACCATCATGTGTTCAGCAATGGAATTTGAAAGCTAAGTTTTTTTGCCTGAAAAGACATCCAAATTCTATTCTTACTTTTCATCTGACTCTAATGAACTGTAATGTGGTTTTATAAATGTAGTTCAAGCAATTATTAGAGTTTGATGTTATAAAACATTCTGAAAATATATGTGTTCAACCTATGATGGTATTCTGTGACTCCAGGTAGACAGTATCCACTGTTCTCCCCACATCTACAAAGTCAGTTATTTCATCATAGGTTATCAGGTTGGTCAAGCATGACTTCCCCTTCATGAGTCCATGTTGATTACTCCTGATAACTTTATTGTCCTTCATGTGCCTGGTAATGGTTTCCAGGATTAGCTCTTCCATCACTTCCCCAGGTATCAATGTGAGACTGAGGGGCCTGTAGTTTCCTGGATCCTCCTGCTTGCTGTTTTTGAAGGTAGGAGTGACATTTGCTTTTCCTCCTTTCACTATTCCAATTAATCTTGTTGTTGTCATTAATTGTGAACAGTTTAACGACATGACTAGGGTGTTACTGTATAAGAAAATAAAGATGATTACTTTTTTTAATATTCCCAAGACAATTCCATCACTTAGAAGTATTTGTACTCTGTCTTGCTTCAGGTAGATGTAATTCTCAATTCAAAATTATGTGAACAAAGGAATTATATTCCTAAATTTACATCTGAGGAAAGGAAATATCTAAGTGTGGCTCCTTGACTTTTCATGTGGTCATCACTTCAGTCAACTGGATTAGGACCTACAGCAGTAGGTCCAAGATACCCTTGGTCACGTCAGTTCTGCTGGTAGTAAATCAAAAAAATCTGGAAAAATAATCAAGGAAAGATCAAGAAAATTAAAAGGAAACTTCCTTAAAAAAAAAAAAAAAAAAGGTCACTTTTCTGGCTACTTTTGTTTTCTAGTAAATACTTGCCATGTAAATCTGTTTTGTTTTTTCTCTTTTATAATGATGGAAGATTTTATAAGTAAGGTGAAGAAATGGACATTTCAAGAAAATCTGACAAAGCTTTATACATATGCATTAGAAAGAGTACATGCCAAGTTTCTGTGGACGTGTCATGAATAGAACAGCTTTTTATAAACCAGGAAGAACTGGATAAAATGAGTCATGAATACTATCAGTAAGAATGTGTTGTTTTATTCAAATGATTTGTGTATATATACGACAGTATGTTCTTTCTCTTACTGAACAAATTGCTCTTTCAAGATGGTGGAAAAAAACTGAAGAGAAATAGCTTCAGATATCTGACAGTAAAAAGCTGATGTATGTTTATGAGGAAGGGTAAGGCAAAAATCAGGGCTGGAGAAAATGGATGTGCATTAGAACATGTTTTTAAGAATCAACAGCATTAGGCGTTGTTTAAGTGCTAAGTTTTCCTCAAAACTTAGAAAACGTCCCTGAAAGATAAATAGGTACTGCTCGCATGCATAAGGGAGTGAGAAAAACAGTGTGTCAGACTGCTATTTCATCTTCAACAGAGCTTGTCCCTGAAGAATTTGGGGTCTCGTTACTGACACTTAGCTCAGCCTGTGGGCTATGGTCCCCAGCAACTCTGGGAAGTGGAGGCTGATAATCTGAGCACTGCAAACTCGTGAGGTCACCATACACTTGCTAGTTGCACTGTGAAAATGACCACCACTAGCTAAAACACAGATTTCCCAGCCCAAGCCCACGCACCCTGTCAGTACAGCTGACACTCGACCACTGCAGTCTGGGTCCTGGCCAGCCCAGGGTAACAAGGCAGCATGCATGCTTCTGCCGCCCTGTGCACTGCTGTCTATGCCAACCCACATGAAGGTCATTCATTCAGATCTTCTGGGTGCTGGACTGTCTTATGTAGCATTGAAGTCATGTCCTCACAACTCCAAAGCTGCCTCAAGCAAGCAAGGCCACCCTCGCTCCGACCTCAGTTGCTTCAGCGCTGTTATAAAGCCCAAGCTAATAAACGTAACTGAACTGTACCCTGTTTTGGGACACATTATTAGTGAAGTGTAGTCTCACTTCTTGGGAAATGGTGCTTCAGACTGATGAAGGCATTACACAGCACAGTCTTAGATGCTCATCTGGAGTAAGTCTCCAAATCTGACTCAGTGACAGGCATTGCTTATGTTTCAGCTAGAAATCTTGCTGCATGAAATGTCTTGTGGGAATCACTGCTCTGTAGGTGTGCTTTTATTGTAACAAACAGCAACATTCCCTGCTATAAAGAATCATTTCACCAATTCAGTTTGTCTTACAATGGTTAATTAGCTGCCAGAAGGTTGAAACGTGCTTTAAATAGGTTGGACTATGGTGAAACCACCAAACCCATCAAGGAAATAAATGAAATGTACACTCTTTCTTCTGTGCTACAGTTTGCCTTATTTTGAGCACTAGTTAAATGAGTGTAACTGAAAGAAACACTTTCACCCAGCAGCACTGAGCAAAAGAGTATTAAAGGGAGATGAGGTATTTTTCCGTGTATGAATTTGAAATCTATATGTCCCAAAGAAGATGGTGGCTTTTATAATTTCAGGACTATCTTATGTATATAATGTGGTAACACACAGCAATAAACTTTAACACTGGATATTTAGAGATATTAAAACCTGGAGAACTTTCCATGCAAAGCCCGTTCGTGTAGAACACACAAAAGCTGACCAAAAAAAAAAAAAAAAAAAAGGGGTGGTGTAAAAATCCAGAAAATCATAAACCAACTGGAAATTATCAGGAACTAGTAGAAAAAAAAAAAAAACAAAACCAAACCCAAAAACTAAACAGTGAGGATATAGCTATTCTATCAGTGAAATCTGTAAATTGTGCTGAATCTAAAGCAACAAGCAATGGTTGGCTCAGATACAGGATAATTAAAAATAGAGTGCAGGTCCTGTTCAAGCATAATATATTACCTAGCAAAGGAAAGCAACATCTTTAAATGACTGATAAAACAATAATTTACCTTTAATACACTTAACTGAAGCCTTCAAATCAGAAAAATTGCCTGCTTTCTGACAATTGTCACTTTGAATCAAGTATTTGCAACATCGGCATGTTAAAATGCATTTTTGCCACAGAAAATGGGACATGCAAAATGGAAAATTAAATAAGAAGCAGTATTGAAGAGCCTATCATCCACGAAAAGACATTGCTGCACAGGTAGATGGACAATGGCTGATCAGAGACCATACAAAGAAGTATAGGGATAAAATGTAATGAACTGATAATGGTTTATGTAGAAGAAAAAGAATGTGTTAAAAGTAATTCTGACTTCTGAGCTGTGACTGAAGAGGATGCAGTTGGATCCCCTGGGGGACAATAGGTGCCCAGGTACTACACAGAGAAGTTGATGATATTCTCAGCACCCTGCTACTAAACTTTGAGTCCATCAGCTATAAAACAGGTGCCTACTGTTTCTAGACTCTTCCCCTTCACCTACATACTTGCCCCACGGATGAATGAATTCCTGGTGGTGGGAGAGCCTGTAACTAATATGAACTGCAACCGAACAGCTGGGCTGTGCATCTAATTCATACTAAAGCCCTGAGAGGTCTGCAGTGTGGTTGCACATCTAGGATGTGGGAAGGCTCTGCACTTGCTCTGAACAGAAATTTTAATCCAGACTATTCACCTCCTTGGAAAACATCTTAGCCAGCAGGCTGTGAGATAAACACACCAGACCAGTTTCAACTGCAAATGTTAAGAAAATCTCCCCATGCAATACCCTGGTGATGGGGACACTCAGGATATTTCTCTCACATCACTGCCCAACTAGAGACTGGGTATTTCAGCTGTAGTCCTTTATATTCCAGATGATTTTTATTCATTTATCTGGCAAAAATCCCTAGCTTTCAGCCAGAAATGAAGGCCGGGCTTTGTTTAGGCACCAGATGAGAGTTCTCAGCTCTGAATCCTGGATGGAGAAAAATGCTTCTCTTTGGCCTAGAAAGAAGTACGTGGCTCAGCATCATCTCCTCTGAGGAGAGCTTTGGCTCTCTGGTCTCTCTTTTCTCTTTCAAATTTTGTTTCTGGGTCAGGCCTCCCCCTGCTCAGTCACAAGCCTATTTGTAGGCTCCTAACTTGTCACATGTATTGTACCAGGGAGTCCCATCAAGGTGAATACTGTGAAGGACAGTCTAAAAATTTGGTAGTCCACAGTGAGTCTACAGTTCTCACTTCTTTCTCAGTTAATCAACAGCATTTTTCAAGAGATACTGCCAAAATATGTCATCTAAAGTGATTTACATTACTAATTAAATGAATGCCAATGAATATCACACTTTCTTAGCCTATCCAAGGCATGGTTTCCAAGTGTATATAAGGATAACGGATTTTAAAAATTGTGCATGAAGTATTTCTAATAGGGACACAGAACCTGAATTTCACCAGTTCATCCTCTGTAAATAGCTTTTCAGTACTTAGACTTTTATTTATTTGGGTTTTGAAACATGACTTCTAGACTGCTGAGGGAAGGTAATCCCAAAAACACCAGAATCTCTTACGTAGGCAACTGTTTGGAGATCAGAAGAGACTACAAAGTTGTAGCTATGTAACAATCAAGTGTGATAGAAATCAAACATTTATTTCAAAACCTGTAATTCTAACTGACATACAGAATATTAATGGCTGAGTAAGAAATAAAGGCAATGGACATTTCAACAATCTCTCATGAAAAATTAATATGTAACCTTGAATGGACACTAGAAATAAATAAAGAAAATTTTTACTTGTACCTGTAGTTTTGCATTTCTATATACAACAAAGCTGCCCAATCTGTTTTCCTTGTTCATGCTGGGTGAAATGAGATAAAAAAAAAGGCAGCAAACAAAAAGCCTGAATACTGGAAATCAGTTTTATTATTCTCACTCTGACACTCAGATCTCTAAGCTGTTATTACTGCCCCAAAAAGAAACACTGAAAAATAATTTCAAATTTCTCGCAAGCTATTTTTTCCCCTACTCTTCTTTGTCTGGTTGAAACCATATTAGTTTAAAGGGGTGAGACTCACATAGTCTGCATATGTGCCTGCATGGAGATGACTATATATTACCACACAGGCACAAAGGCTTCACAATTTATTTACAGTTGGATGGCACTGAAATTAGATGTCAGTTGCTCAAGCATTCATGTCATGAAAATGACAACTGAAGTAAAGGAATTGCTGGTGTTGTTTAATTGTTTACTACAAGAGGCATTTAATAAAAAGAAATTAAGATCCTGTGCTCTTGGCAGTGTATAAGTTGTTACAAGATTCTCCAAGATTTACATTTACCAATATTTTGTTAATCAGTGTTCTACTTCTGACTTAGCTGTTTGCATCTAATTTCGCGGTTGAATTCCTAGTATAATTTCTGAGCTTTATTAGTAGTGATCTGGTTATTAAGAGCCATATGGTGAATTAAAAAAACCAATAGCTTGTTAAAAGGGGACCGGATGCACAGTCTATTGAAGTCAGTGGAAATTTCCCTTTGACTGTGGACCAAGCCCAAGGGAAGCAGCATCTTGGCCACCAGGAATACTGGTAACTCACTACCTTCCCTCCAGTACTGTCCTGAAAGCAATCCTCTGCCTCTTGCCAGCTACAGTTTTGCAATCTTATTATTAAAAAAGGTCATTCTGTTTTGTTGGTTTATTTATGATTTCACCAACTTTAAAGCAGCCACATTTTATATTAAAATCTTCATTAGCAATCCATTTTTGCCCAGAAAACTCCCCACTGGATCCCACAGGTCTGCCTACTACCCACACTTTGAATCATTTTCTGTCCTTTAATCACCTTTCCTCCATTAAATCAATACTGCTCCCAAAAACATATATTTACTTTCTCATAAAGCACATCAATGCTGAAAACCACTGACATCAAACAGCCATTGTTATTGAAGTGAAAAATGAACCTCTATGGTAAAAAATGGATACTTGAGTAATATATATACAAACTAATATGTGTCAAAATCACCAGATTCTCACTTAGGACCTCAGCGTAGACATGTATATCCTTTATTGTTTTAACTTAAATACATAAATTCACCATTTTATGCAGCCCTCTTTATAGTAAGAATCAGATTTTCAGATTGTTCCTGGCTCGACTTTCAAAGAAATTTACTTCAATACCCACGAAAGACCTTTTTCTCTTTTCTTTCTTTTTTTTTTTTTTTTGTTAAGCATCCACCTCTGCTTTTAGTTGACTACATTTTTTTTTCAGTAATTCAGATCTTAGTGTGCTGAACTTTTTAGAAAATGCTGCTAAGGATGTAACAGGTAACACTTCCATAACTACTCATTAATATGACAGTCATCAACAATGATTCCATTTGACTTGATATTAATTATTTTATAGCAACACCATATATGCACTTAACTATGAATTACAGAAACAAAGACACTGATATGTCTGCCACCAATTCCTTTTTATACACTTTCCTGGGGCTCCATATGTTACTGAGGCATGCTTGTAGCAAAGATCTAGTTTAAGCTAGCACAGAATATTTTCATGTGAAGCTGTACGTAACTAAAATATTAGAAAGTGCTGCACTAGTTAAATTGGTACAGCATGCCCACATGCACACATACTAATGGACCAGATGATGGAAACAAGCAGGACACTCTGGGAGGTGTGCCTCTGCAGTGCAAGCAGCAATGCACACAAATGCATTGTCATGAGTGGACACTAGATGTGAATTGGCACTATCTCAGCAATGTCTTTGGGCACTCTCCTACTCCACAGTGAGAGATAGTCTCCCATTTTCCATGGACAAGGACATTCCTTTGACTTCACCAAAGGGTGAGATTAAGTTAGTACAGAACTGCTGATACTGCAAATTCATGTCCAGACTCCCCTGCAGTGACTTGTAGCTGTGACCATGCCAGTGTTACACCAGTGCTATTGTGATGGTCCTTCACCACGGGCTTGCACTGCTGTGTGCGTGACAGAGTCTGAGTGCAGGTTTAGTCCATAAAACAGTGACTAGTTTGCATCAGTAAAGGCATCAACAATCTACATGTTGCTTGCTGATGCCTTTACTGCAGATTTCCATCAGCTGCACTTCTGGGAATGCTGTTCGGCTTTTCAAATGTGCCCTCAAGAACATCTTCCACCTGGAAGCTGAATGTCACTAGCAAAATGGAGAGTATAGCACTGCCTGAAGCACAGGTAACACACTTAAGAGAAACATCCTGGTCCTGGGACAGGGCATTTCCTAAAATGTGGGTATTTCTGAGGAAGAATCGTGTGTTAACCATATTATCCTAGAAATCTCTGAAATTAATGTAAATTAATTTTAGGAGCCCTCTGCCGAGCCACAGTCACTCAGTGTCTCCAAATGTTAGGGGGAAGCATATAGTGGTTTCTGGAAGCAGTGTTTGGGTTTGCAGGCTCTCAGCTTGTTGCAGGCTCTCAGCTTGTCAGTATAGTCCTATAATTTATTTCCTACATGGTGCCTTTAAAATTCATCAAGAAAATTCTGCTACACTCTACAGAAAGGCCTCATAAGAGTCTGAACTCTGCAGCAGCCTGTGCTCTAGTATTAAGGCAGTTACCCGCACTGCGACCAGCTGCTTTTTAGATGGCTGCAGCCTATTCTGTCTCTGCAGGAACAGCATCTCTCACGTCTCCCTCCACCTTGGCAGCTGCCCAAACTGAGACGGCTCCTCCAGTGCTCCCCTTTAGCTCCTCAGAGATGGATGAGCAGGAGAGCATTTGGAAGCCTCAACAGATCACAGGGAGAATGTAAACACACAGAGATACAACCCATAGCTAAAAAGGTTTCACAGCTTGTACCTAAAAATTGATACTCTGATTCAGAAAATGGATGTTACTAGGACATTTCAGAATTAAAAGTTGATGAACACTTTCAATTTATTGTGAGTGAGGTATGGGCAGAGATATATTTTCTTCCATGGTTGTAATACTAGAGTTGAGTCTGAAAGTGAAGACAGATCTGATATGTCTGCTCATGATGGAATAGTCATTAAAGTACCAGCCCCCTTGAGCATAAAAAGATGTCATCTCAGCTCCAGAGCCAGGAGAGGAAGCCTGAAGTACCTTTTCCACACCAAGATGGCAGACTTGCAGAATAGCTGAGGTTGGATGGCACCTCTGGGGATCACCTAGTCCAACCCCCTTGCTCAGAGCGGGGTCACCTGCCACAGGTTCTCAGAGCTGTGTCCAGTCAGGTTTTCAGTATCACCAAGGATGGAAAGTTCACACCCTTCTCTGGGCAACTTGATCCAGTGTTTGATCACCACCACTGCAAAAAAAATTTCTTCATATTTTTAAGCGGAATTTCAATTTGTGCTTATTGCTTCTTGTCCTGTCACTGGGCACCACTGGGAAGGGTGTGGCTTCATCTTTACTTCCTCCCACCATCAGGAATTTACACATTGATAAGATTTCCCCTGAGCTTTCCCTTCTCTGAGATAAACAGTCTTCACACTCTCTGTCTCTCCTGGTACCCCTGATGCTTGGACCCCTCAGTCATCTTAGTGGCGCTTTGCTGGACTCTATCTAGTATGTCCACATCTTTCTTGAACTTGGAACCTAGCACTGGTCCCAGCACTCCAGATGTGTCTCACCAGTGCTAACTAGAGGGGATGGATCACCTCGCTCAACCTACTGGCAACAGCCCTCATGCAGCCAACTACGTCATTGGCATTCTTTGACACAAAGGACTATTGCTGGCTCATGGCCATCTCATTGTCTACCAGGACCCCCAGATTCTTCTCTGCAAAGCTGCTTCTAGCCAGTTAGTCCCCAGCATTTACTGATGCCAGGGATTATTCCTCCCCAGGCGCAGGATTTTGCATTTCCTCTTGCTGAAGTCTATGTGTTTCCTGTTGGCCCATATCTCCAGCCTGCTAAGATCCCTTCGAATAGTGACACAACCAACTGGTGTGTCAGCCAGTCTTTCCAAGTTTGTATCATCTGCAAACTTGCTGAGGGTGCACTCTACCTCATCATCCAGGTCATTAATGAAGATGTTAAACAGGATTGGTTCCAGTATTGGAGGGAGACTGTATCTCATGCTCAAGGAAGGGCAAAGTATTAAATGAATAAAACAAAGTGGTAAAAATCTAGCCTTTGATCAGGTCCTCTACTATGTAAATCTTCTGGTAACACATTCATCAATGCAGCTGGTTGGTAGAGACAAACGGAGTCTTTCAACACACAAGTTTTGATTTCTGTGGTATGGTTACTCCTACAAACCTTTGTACTTTTAGGTAGTATCCTAAACATGCATTAGACAGTCTAGAACTATTTAATTTCCAAGACCAAAGAAGAGCAGTATTCATCCCAGTATGACCAAATGTAGTATGCCCAAGTATAAAAGACTGAAAAGGCAAAAGAGGCCACCCAACACTTTTTCACCCCAAAGGTCGTATCTACACCAACAAGTAATTTGCGATGATAGGAGCATATCAGTAGATTGAAACAGCCGGTGTTGAGGCCCAGAACTCAGTTTGCAAGGGTAACTAAAGCCTTCTGCAACTAGAACCAACATGGGGTCTGAAAACCACAGCTGCTCTGAACTAAAACACTAACATAGGCACAGCCTGAACCACAGACAGCAGAGACAGAAATGGTTGTACCCTTCCAGAACATGCAGTAAAAAAATCTCTTTGTCCTTAACATCTTTACTTCATTTATCTCTAGGAATAAGGAAGTAGTTGCTGATGGGGACCCAGAGGAATAAGGGTCTAAAGAAATATGTAAGGAGTGGCTACATGTATATACATGTGTGCATATGTGCAAATGCATAATTTTTCCCAAAGCTCATAAAACGCAAGTTGTATAAATCCTTTTTCCTTCTGTATTGTAAAGAAACACATCTTGCTTTTTGTAGAGTCAGTTTAGCATTCACTGAATTAATGGAGAGTTAGCCTTGTCAGTTCAGCCAACACTTGATGAAATCCATATATTAGAACAGAGTACAGCACTTGGAGGCCTGGTCTACCTTCCATGAATAACAGAACACAGCTATCAAGAAATATTTAATGTTGCCTTGTAAGGTATTGATTTTTTCCTAAAAAAAATCAAGAAAATAATGTGAAAATAATAAGTCATGGTTTACAAACTTTCATTGTTTCATAATGTGTACAGTGTGTATATAACAACTCTGTAAACTAGGTTTCTATTAAAATCCCCTATTATTTATGCAGTGATAATAAAGATCAAATTTACCTCATTGAAAAGTAGATACAAATTAAATTAATGTATTGTGAAAAGTAATTTTTACTTTTCACAATGTTGCTTCCTTAGGCTATTAAAACGATTTGAATTTAAAATGTGATAGATATTTACATCCTTATCAGTTGCACATTTGCTACAGTAAACAAGGAGTTTCTCTGTCATCCATCAGTAATGTTGAATTTTCTCTCACTGTAGCAATTTACATTTAATCAAATTAGTGCAAGAGTAGCAACTGGTTGAATAGTGAGACCAAGATAGTATAAAAATATAACCAACCTTTTATCTGACCATAGCGGGTATATAATCAGATAGCATATAATAGCCAGTATATAACCAGATAGTACTAGCACTTTCAAGTACTGCAAAATAGCCCACTGGCAATAATTCTGGGGATGTATCACATTGGGGACAGGCTGCTGCCCCAAGTGAAGCAGCCATGTGGTAAGATGAAAGCCAAAATGGCTTTTGGCCATCCACCTATGATTGCACAAGTCACACTGCAGCCAGGGAAGGACTGGGTCCTGTGGTCTGTCAAGCTTTGTCTTTGTTGCATTCAAAGAAGAATGACAGTGCCAAACTTAGGCTTTTAAAAATCATGCATTAGAGCTAAATAATAGTGATAAATACTCTGCCTGTAACACATTGATGGCTCCTTTTTCTGTTTACCTTACATCCTGAATTTATTATCAGCTTGGCTATAGAGCAGTAAGAATTAATTTCTTTTTCTTTTAGTGAAACTGACATACTGATATGTTCATTAATCTAGTTTTGGCGTTGTTGTTTGTACAAAATATTATAAGAACTTCAATTAACTATGTGCTTCACACACTTTTAGATTGTTTTAATTAAAAAGGGATCCATTTAGGTATAAACACAAGGCATACTCATTTGGCACTAATTCTATAGGAAGATTCAAGATAGGAAAATATTTTGACAGAGCATAAAAATTTGTTTGTTGGTGGTTTCTTTTAAGTAATTACTTAACAATTTTCTCAGCAGCTACTTATTCTCTTGTTGAAATAATACTTTTTACCTTTTTACTCTTTGCCAAAACATCTTACTGAACTGTAAAACCAAGGCACAGAAGAGAAGCAACATATGCCTGGATGCTCGTAATAGTTTTGACATACCTGCTTAAGTCTAGGAGCAATTCTTTTCTCTGCACACTTGATAGGTAGCCTAACACCACGGCAGAGGCACACAACCAACAAGTGACACAGCAGAGCACTGGTGTGAAGTGACACAAGCAGCTGAAAGGCAAGGAGATGTTTTCTCTATGCTTTGCTCATGTGCTTTCCTTTCATGTTGCTAGATCTCAGACATGGTTGATATATTCACTGGTTAACAAGGAATCCCTGTAAAAGGGACCTTGGTCTTCAAGCAGCCAAGTTAATTTCATAGAAAATAAAATACTACCTCCTAGTTCTCTTTCTTCTATGCCCTTTGCCTCTTGAGATGATTTTGACTGAGTCCAGTATCTAAATCCTGAGGGGCACCTGGGCCCAAGCAGTATATTTTATTGTTTCAAGCAGGTCTATGTATTCTGGGAGAAACATTAAAAGGTACTTCTTCCACTTAGCATTACTCCATGAAATACAGGGCACACATTGTACCCAACTCACATCAGACTCTGAATTTTCTAACATAAACTGTCTAGTTACATGAACCTCAGTTTGATTAGGGGTGTACAGCTACATCCATGAAGATAATTCTGGCTGCATTTAAGCAGATGTGCTCTAACATGCACTGGAAATTTATTTCTTTATTGCTGTTCATAATGTACACACGTGCAGTGAGCTATTGTTCCTTGGAGCGAGTTAAATCGGAGCCTGGTGACTTTGAGTGGCTCATAAAACCATTTCTTGGCTCCTCAGAAAAACTAATTCTTTGTGAGAGACTCAAACTTTATTCTTATTTTGCATCTCTGGGGCTTCATGTATTACCATCACAATAGGCAGAACAATATTCAGGATTTACACCACTCGGATTTACTTTGTTTTGGACAACAGCCTGAGTTCAGGGGTGTGTGATAAGGATTAGAAATACAGTAAAAGCTGTGTGCACTGTCTGAGGTGAGCTTGGGACTCTCTTAAAAGCAAAGATATGGTTTGGCACATGACTCTGGCAATAATTTCCAGCCCTGTTACTCTGTTCCCCATCTGTAAATTGAGGATTATAACATTTCCTTGTCTCCCAGATTATTCTGAGAACTGGTTAGATATTGTTAATATCTTTGTTATGTTGACTAGCCAGGAAAATATTAAAAGATACCTGTAAGACAAAGATATTCACAGAACACAAACTGGCTAGAAAGAACTGAGGGATGAATGTTAGATGGAGTAGGTTTTTTGATCATCAGGTATCGGATGCTGTACAATGTTCTGTCAATAGGATGAGTTAAGGATAAAATCCCCTAACTAGTAAAGAGATCCAGCAGAAGATAGATCTGATGTGTAAGGAAGATCTCTTTGAACTTCTTAGTACGTAAAAAAATGCAACTATCTCAGCACTCTTCCCCTCAATTTTCTTTGTAATGCATACCTTATACTTTTCTGTTCATTTAAAAAAAAAAAATGTATTTCAAGACAGCTGAATGTATATCCCTGAAAAGAACTCTGAGTAATTTTAAGATAATTAGATAATAAAAGATTTTGTCAACTTAAAGAAATGTCTTACAGAAACCACTGTAAACTGTGTATGCTTTCAGCATTGTTATAAGCTCCCTAAAGCAGAAGTTACATGTGTTGTGAAAAAGGAGGGACTCTAATATAAATAAAAGGAAATTTGGATAACTTCCCAGAGTTTTCTTGGGTGAGGCAAACTGGAAATTATGTCAAAAGATATGGGGTTTAGTCATACAGAGTTCTTATTCAACTTCATTCTTCTGTTACTACTTTACAGAGAAAAGAAATTACTGAGAACTGAAAATAAATTAAAGTATCTCTTTTCAACTCAGCTCTTTTCAGTTTTAGAAATCCCAAATCTAAATGCTGTCTGTCATATCACTAAAACCAGTGTCCATACTTGCTCCTGTAGCAAGACTTTAACGATGTTACAAAAACCTTTGAAGATATGATCCATCTGCAATTCACAGAGAGGGCAATTAAGAGAAAGGACAGCAGTCTTTTCTGAGCTAATCACACCCAAATTCTCAGTTTCCATTACACTAACAGGTCTTCGCTGATGCCACCTTTTCAACACTGAACTATTCTGTCACCCATATGAACTATGACTGATATATAATTAATTGTTTAACTTCTATTTCACCTAGAATCAACACAACCACTATAAACAAGTTTGTTTTATATTATTTCTCTTCCTTTACAAATCTGTATATGATTCTTATAACAAACATTTTCAAGCTAGAGAAAAATAAAGCTTGACTATTTTTTTGAAGCAGACTATGCACATCTTCAGATCACAGATTAGCTCAGAAAATATTTTCTGCTGGAAAGTTTGTTCAAATTGTTGACACTGCGAATTCAAATACAGTCACTAAAGTTGCATATAACATTTGTTTCTTGAGTTTGCACTACAGGATACAGCTGACGCAGCTGCAACAAGGATACATGGAGTCCCTAAGCTGCAGGATCCCTCCTGGACAAAACATTGATCAACAAAACTCTACTGTTAGCAGAGTTGTTCATTTCATTTGTAGGATGAACACTGCAGACTGTATAGACCAATACTGTATCTTTCCCACTTAGAGCATTTATCTGGGAAACCACATGTACATTTCAATGCAGACTTAGACAGCATCCGCTCACATTTGTGTTAGGAAAAAGTGGCATTAGTCATACATTTCCTATTGCCTCTCAGTTTTAGGAACTGATGGTGATCTCATAGTCTTACTGTAGGAAAAAACAATAGTCTCAGTCCCTACATCAATATAATCCATAGGACTTTCTTTCATCTACATGATAGAAACTAGAGAAGCAAAAGTTGCAAGGCAGCTCTCACATCATGGGACAAATTGTTTTCTGCATGTCATCAGTTAATGCAAGTGGTTTTTCTTCTTGGACTTGGGTATAGACTCTGATTTTCTGCCCACAGGCCAGCAGAGCTATTAAGATGTCTCTGTTTCAGCATCAGTGTTCTGGCAATGTATTTAAGACTAAGTAGAATCTGTAAACCTGATGGCAATGAACAAAATTGTCAGACTGACTCTACACTTTAATTAATTACAATGGCTTGCAAATTATCTTTACAGATGTAAGACTAGCCTTAAATAAAGTGAATAATACATTAACTGTTAGGAAAAAGAGTACTTAGTAACCAAAAGCACAGGTTTACAACAAAGTAAAGCAATTAAAAGCTATAAAAAGGGACATCCTTACTAACTTACACAAAGGAGAAAGAAATTAATGCAAGAATGACAGGCCAAGGCATCATGGAAAAAAAAAAAATCTTAAAAAAGAGATTGGCAGTGGCAGACACATATGTTAGTACTTTAATTTTCAGATTTTCTTAAATTTTTATTGCTCAGAATAAAGGAAGCTAACCCCTGTATATTCTATGAAATGAAGAATTCCTACCTGGGGTGAGATAATTAATACAATGTTTTGCAGTTTTTTATGTCTTATGATAAATGCAGGTTCCATGCAGTCCAAGATGTAACTAACTGGGCAACACCATCATTCTGAAAAGTGGTTCTACTCTAAAAAAGTGACTGTAAAAACTCAGCTGTGTAAGGCTCTGCATCTTATGTGTCTCAATATCTGTGCATCACATTTGTTCAAAGCACAATTTATTTTCTTCTCTTCCAAAAACATGGCCAGAAGGCTTCCCTTGAGATAAGAAACTTCTGCTGTGTTCCTTATGGCTTATGCATCATCCTCAGAAAGATGATTAATTTGAATCCATATTTCCGAGTATGATATGCAAGCCAACAGGAAAGTAGCAGAAGTTTCTTGTAATACTGACTACTTGCAGAAGTCTTTAAATAATGCACAATGAGTTGGCTCTCAACTGCAGTGGAGCACCTCACCTGGCTAGCTAGGTTCTCTGAAGACTAGTGTTAAAATGGTCATATAGTTGCCATGGTTATCTTCTCAGTAGCTAACTGAGCATACAGGGTTGAATTTTGTACCATGTCCCTATAAATTACTAAAGCCTCCTTGAAGTAGAGTATACCACCAAACTTGAGATACAAAATAAACTTGCAGCAGTATGCAGAATACCACTGCTTCATGTTAATATTTAATCTCTTAATTAAAAAGATAGTACCAAGAGCAATCTGCAACTGCATTGGGCAGTGATTCCTCTCTGGGGTTCTTTTTAGCCAGCTCAGATGTTGTTAACTACCCCATGTTTCTGACTGCAAGGTCCGAGGACTGGAAGGAAATATTTCAAAATGCCATGAGTCTGTGCTCTGAAGTGAGAAAACAATCTCATTTAGCTAAGACTACTTTGGCCTGTAGAAAACTCTAGGACGACAGTAAACAAGCAAAGACAGAGAGGACTCTCTGCTGCTGAGATTTCAAGCAGAAAGCACGTTTATCCTCAAAAATTAAATAAATTGATAACCAACTTTTTGAAGCCTAATTGAAGTCACTGCCTGAATGAAGAGCAATGGCTGTAACAGTTCAGGCATGTCTGGAAGAAAAAAACAACCAGCTGAAGACTTGTCTCCTCATATAACAGCATTTACTGGTATTAGCTCTCCTTCCTACCTTTAATTTTTCAGTATTATTGGGCCGTAAACAATCATTGCACACAGAAAACCAGTTTGATTTGTAGCTGAACTAAATAGTAAATTCTCTTCAATACAAAGTGAACATGTTCAGCTTGTGTGCAAACAGTGGCAGTGCATACAAAATAAGTATACCCTGGTTTCTGTATTACAGATGAGGATGCTGGGCTATAATCCACATGGAAGCATAAGAAAGATGCTTATATCAGCTTTAATCTTGCCTGTTGCACTGCTGCCACAAATGAAGACTGAGTTTTGGCTGTATAACCACAAGTTTGCCGACAGTTTTTGTTCTAGCTTATAGCAGGAGACAGAAAGGAGTACAGCCCAGCCTGCTGGTGCTGTAGTGTTAAGTGCGAGAGATAGTAAAGACTTGTCAGTTGAGTGAACAGAAGAGGCTTGAGTGCATGCAGAAATAACACTGCCTGAGGAAAGAATTGGCAGTTTTACTTTAGCAGTTTCCAGCAGGAAGGACACTGTATCACCTGAGACATTTTACTGCCTTTTCCTATCTCCACTCTTTTGCATACTTCTCTTTATCCCTTTCTTTTAACTAGAGAAACGATTTCATGAAACTCCACTTTTCCTAAAGCTCCTTGTACAGGGGCTGCTCTACAACCTCCATACCAGGAAAAGGCTCCATATTAACAACAAAGAAGCAATGGCTGCGACTTGTGACTTAGGCCATTGAATCCAAGCTTATTCGAGCTAAGTGGCTGGTGATGAGGGGGCAGGAGCTGTGGGCACAGATGTGATGTTGCAATCATATCATCATAGAATAATTTAGGTTGGAAGTGATCTTTGGGGTCTATCCAGTACAACATCCTGCTCAAAACAGGTCTAATTAGATCAGGTTGCTCAAGGCCATGCCCAGTTGAGTCTTGAACACCTCCAATGACAGAGATCTTACAGCCTCACGTGGCTCCTGTTCCAGTGTTTGTCTACCCTATTAGTAAAAACCTTTTTTCCTTTATATCTAATTGGAACTTCCTATGTTACAACTCACGTTCATAATCTCTCAATTTATTGCTGTGCACCAACAAGGAGAGTCTGGTTCCACCTCATCTTTATCCTCTGATCAGGTATTCATAAAGAGCAGTAAGGCCTCCCCAAGCCCCACCTTCCACATCATCTTAAGGCTAAACAAGCCCAGCTTGCTCAGCTTCAAATTGTACCTCACTTGCTTCAGCCGCCTGGATACCTTGCTGATCCTTTGCTGGACTTCCTCCAGTTGGTCAATTTGTTTCTTGCACTGGGGACTCCAAAGTTGAACGCAATACTCCTGATTCAGTCCCACAGGTGTTGAATTGAGGGGAAGGATCACTTCTCTCATCCTGCTGGCTGCTGCCTTGCTAACACAGCCTGGCTAATACAGCTGCAATTGCCACCTTTGCTGCCAGACCACAGCCTTGGCTTGTGCTCCCCTTGTAGTCCACAGGATCCCCAGGTCCCCCTGTTCTTCTGCAAAGCTGTTTTCTACACAGCCATCCCCCAGGCTGTAACATTGAATAAGGTTATTCCATGCCAGATGCAAGAATTTGCACTTGTTTTTTGCCGACCTTCATGAGATCAATGTCAGCCCATTTCTCCAGGCCCCATTGAACACTGTTGTCCTTCAGCGTATTAATTGCTCCCACACCTGCCTCTGTCCTCCCCTGTCAACTGGGGGTGTTGGCAAACTTGCTGAGAATGCACTTTGACACACCATCAGGGTTAATGAAGACATTAATAAATAGTCTTGGCCTGAACAGTGATTCCAGAGCGATGCTGCTAGTTACCGACTGCCAGCTGGATTGTGCATCAGTGCCACAACCCATGCAACGGGTGTACACACCATTTAAAAGCCTTAAAAGGCAGGTAATCACTGTAAAGGGCCTGTGTTTGTCCTGGAGAAGAGAGTGAAAATTCAAGCTGGACTTGGGAAGACTAGAAAAAAGGCTAGTGTATGAACTACTAAATGTATAATTCTGTGCAGAGCAGATGCACCAAAGTTGAAGGGCTGATACTGCAGTGAAACTGCGGGAGCAGAGCTGAAGAAGTTTTGTTCATAATGCTTGGTATAGTGTGATATTTCTTTACTCTGGCCCTTAAGGAAATCCCTCTGTTCAATTCTAATGGGTTATGGTTTTTTTGTTGCATTCAAACACTATTCTCTAGTGCCAACAGGAAATAAAAGAAACAAAGGTAATAACCAAAACTTATGCCTACTGATGGAACTTTAATCTTAGTATATAGTATAATCTTAATATATGATATAAATGAGAGTTCTAGATACTACTTGCTGAAAAAATCTAAAATAAAATATCTAAGGAATTATATTAATATTTTCATAACTGGTTAACAGTTTAAGATTAGGAAATACTTTTGACTAAAACATTTCGCTGCACCTAAAGTTTGAAAGCAATAGTTGAGATTCCCAACATTCTTCTTCTGGCTGAAAAACTGTCCCATAGGGCACTAAGAATGGGATTGTACCGACTTAACAATAGCTGGAGATCACAGATGGTTGTAACAAACTTAAGATCCAGTGTGTATTCTTTGGATTCAAGGTGTAGAAGGCTGGGCTGCACTGCTGTCTGCATAAAAGCCCATGAAGGAGATATACACGCATAACTGAATATATTTCTGTTTTGTTATATTCTTTATAATTTAGTTTAATCTTTTTTCTTTATACATTACTGAATAGCTTTCATCAGTTTCCTGTAAGGCCCTATCTTCCAAGTGCTAGTACAAATAAACTTTTAATAAATTTACATGATGTTTATTAAGATAAGATGTTCCATCATGAAGTGCAATTTGTATGAGTGCTCTTAGATGTTAATGGTTAAATGAGTTACACATCTTTTCCTCCCAATACTCATTTGTTGTAGGGTGGTAAGCATAGTCACTAGGTAGTATATTTATTTATCCTAGACTTGCTGTTACTATCTATAATGAGCTTGCCTACCCCCAAGTGTAGTGTTAAAACAAAACTTAATGTACAAATAGATAGAATTAAATCGTATTCTGGATATTTTCTTCCAGATGGATTTCAAAATAATGCATGCCTCTGTTTACCCCTAGTGTTTGCAGGGCATACTATGAAGCAAACAAGTAACCTTTTCCACTTATAGTCTCTGGCTGCCCAAGACAGGTTTATCATAGTTTTGTGGGGTACTGTCATGATTTGTTGCCTTTCACCACCAGTACAGTGATGTTCTGGCTTCACTCCCAGAAGCCGACAAATGACTTACAGGATGTGCAAAAAAAGAAATGGGAGATAAGCCACAGCAAATTTGCCACAGTAAATAAGGAAGATAGGGGAATGTGTGGGATGGTAAGATTTGGTCTAAGTTTGAACAAATCTTTAGAAGAAACAGCTTCGGAAATCTTATATGCTGGTTATGCTGTGTCACAGTCTTCACCATATCCTGATCAGTAGTAATTTTTGTGGTTTTCATCTAAGTTTTCTGGACTGACTCACAGTAAGCTTGATTTAGCCTATTATGAAGTTTAACTAGCAAAGTTGACAAATCTTGTGCATATTTTCAATGTTCATAAAAGTAATTGTTAAACACAGAGTGCAATACTATTATAACAAGACAAAAAAATTACTTTGGTATTTTTCAATATACAAAAAGTGTTAAAAGAGTGCATGGGATCAGTGACAGAAAGTGCCCAGAATACTCACCAGTTTTGTGATTTTCCAGATTCTCTCTCTTACGCTCTTCTAGCAGGCTCACCTCTGATATCAACAAAAGCAACCAGCAAAGTGGGTCTATCTGCTTTCACTTCTCAAAATAAATGAAATAAATTACCTAAAAAAAGTCCTATATTTGTGACGGAAGAGAGATTGATTTCTCCTACTCCTCCTGCTTTATCGCTACCCTCACGACGGAGCTGCTTCGTACACTTAAATAGGACATGACATATTGTCATCTTTCCTCCCCTATCCTTTTCATGTCCTTCAGGGATCTCAACACAAATGCCTTATTTAGAGGAAATAAAATTTTTCTGCCTCTGGCACTTCTCTTTGCCTTTATTCTACTCATTGTTATTGTCACTTTTGTTCTTTTCACTGCTCTTTGGCAATGACATCAGTATGTCCCATTAGTATTGAGAAGCTCCCGCAAACATCTGAGAATGAAAAACAGAAGACAATAATTCCACTTGACACTATGTATTTTATCATATATCACAGCTGAAATTATGAAAAACCTGTTCTCAAAGACAGAAGAATTTCTGTATGTTCCAGATATTGAGTATCTCTTTCTTGCACAGGACTATTAGGGACAGGATAAGAGAGCAAAAAGTGACCCAGAAGAGTGCAGCAATAAACAATATGTGACCTCACTGACAATCATGGACTTGAAACAGCCAGCATAACCAGGACCATGACATATGGTGCTTCGTGCTCAGTGCTGTCTTCTGCAATAACACTGCTTACACTATGGAAGTTCACCCCAGATACATCAATTTTTGCCACATATTAACAACGCCAACTCTCTTTTTCCTAGCAAGCTGTAAAATAAATGGCGAAAGACCAGTTAAAAACACATTTCTTTCACAGAACACTAGACTATCATAGGCCAAAGCAAGAAAATAAAGGCTATAAAATATTAATCTTCTCATACTCCAAATCTGAGAGATGTTTCATGTGAGACATTTTCATTCAGATTAATTCAGCTCTCACAGAAACCAGAAAGACGGCTGTAATGGTTACCTATAGAGGATCAAAACCTAAGGGATTCACAAAGTCACAGATCCCTTTTTTAGTATTTGGATTTGTTATTCTGGGAGTTTTAAATGTATACAAATAAAACAGGAGATTAAAAGCGCAAAAAGTTTCTCATTTTCTGACTCAGAGGTTATCTTTGATCTAACCCACACAGTAGATCACACAGTGTTTAGGGACACATACCATCTTCAGTCATGTATGCAGTGGTGAACAAGTTAATTTTTTCCCACTGTCTAAAAGCTTGCTTTCTGATGTTATGTGCCAGTTGACATAAAATTACTGTATGTTCTATAAAGGAAGTCTATCTCTCTGTGTGCATTATTTCAGCCAAGATTTTGACTGGGAGTTCTGAATTATGTCCACACCTTTTTGTCTTGCAAAGCAGACATGAATGAAAACAAAAGCCTTGTCCCATCTAGAATCTGATTTGTCTGGTATCTCATGAACAGCTTCTTGCTACTGGATAAAAGAAAAGAGATATCCAAACCATTCTCTTGGATTTTCTTGGATTTTTCCACAGCATTCACCGTTTCTGTGATATAATAAGGTTCAAGTGAATCATTAAAATTACTTGAGCCCTTCCTGGAGGAAGGCGTCAGCATAATACCAGTTGGTAAAATGCACACAATGCACTTCCTTTCTTGTTTTTTTTTTTTGTTTGTTTGTTTGTTTTTGTTTTTGTTTTGTTTTGTTTTGTTTTTTTAAATTTCTTAATCTTTTTTGAATATCAACAAACAGGTATCATCTAAACTTAAATACCGTTAAGATACAGCACTGCCTCCAAATATTGGTACACATTTTTGTTGCCAAGATGACCTAGCACAGGATGAAGACAAATCATAGGCAGAAAGGGTATCGATCGGCAGATTAAAAAAAAAAAAATTGCAATGACAATATAATCTACATTACCATAGAGGATTCAGATGTGAATTGATCAATAATTATGGTTCTTTGTAAGAGCACCTCTAATATTATTGTCCATCTTCTCTTCTTACCTAGAAGATTGCTCGTTCCAGTCAACATGACCTGGCATCAGTTATTGCTCACACTGCCTCTTGGCTGGACTAGGGGAACCAATATAACAGGACATAAATCCTCCAGCACTTAGAAAAAGCTAATTAATTTAAAAGGCTGCAGGCATCTCTTCAACAATGCAGACTGCACCTCCGGTGTAAAAAGCAGAACAAACCCAATTTTTTTATGTTGACTTTGCAGAGAAATAAATAATTGAATGAAAAAAGAGTTAGTCTATAACTCCAAAATGCCCAACTGTCCGCAATGAAGACTGAGATCTGCAGTTACTTCCCTCTGATACACAGTACTTCTCTTACTTCAAAACTAGAACTCTCCATTTAAAACCTATACACTGCAGTGACAAAACAGGACACAGACTGCATACATCTGTTCCCTGAAGAAAATATGTAAGTAAAACCATGAGCAATGGTCACACTCAGTGTAGCACCCAGAGAACATCTCAGATTTTGTGATGTCAAGAGCAATATGGAACCTATGGAGTAGTCATTTAATAGAAGATATATGCTTTGCTAATGCTATAGGAACTACTGTTTGTGTCTATGTAAACTTTTCAGTTACTGTGGAGTTCAGAAGTAGTTGACATTGAAGATGCATTTTCAGATTGGACCTCAGGTTTGTTGAGACCCATGGTTCAGTATGAGTCCCTCTGGAGGCGCCTGCTGACTTTCCAGAGAAATGGTTCAAGTACCTGCTTCCCTGTCATGCACAGGCTAGTTTGGACTGGTTGTAGACTTGGCATTTGACATCTCTTCTCATTTGGTCTGCGGTTCTACTCAATCTGAATTTGCCAACGACTCGTCAGCAAGAACTAACTCAGCACTGCACGCCATCTTCAAAGCAGAGCATAGGGGAAACCATACTGCAAATCTGACATGTAAAACCCGAGAATGGTATAAAATATGGTATCTTTTGCAAGCATGTGAAATAACATGACATAACTGGAACAGTTTCAAGGATGGGGCAAATTTTAGTTTTAGTTCAAATGTGCACTTGAGCTTGTCAGTTTGTAGGCCAAGGATCACCTAAGCCATGGTGTACATCCTAAATCATCTAATGGAGTCAGTAAAGGTGGTTTTCAATTCTCACAAAATACATCTTTTTAAACTACATGTAGCAGTATTTTAAAATATATATGGAAGATACACAGGTAGATTTAAAATCAATTTATTTAGTTGCTTATTCTGCTTGTCTACTATCACTGTGTTTCTCTTTCTAAAGTTCCCATATCTTAACCTGAAAAATTCAGTGCTACCATAAGTTTTTAAGATATTTCATAGTTAAGATATTGCATGTCTTCACAGAGGTGAGGGAAATGTAACCATGGACCAGAAATTACACCATTTGCCTGTATGACCCACTACACCAATCAAGGAGGTGACTTAAATTGTTAAGTATGCAAAGGAGTACCAGGTACTGATTGTTGGTAAAAATGCATTCAAGATTCACAATACGGGTTTCTCAGAGGATATGCTTCAGGGCAATTTTAATGCTCTTACTCTTCCCTGCTTAAAAAAAAAAAAAAGGGAGGGGAAAGCCTAAATCCACTAAACAAATAAATTTGCACACCCAATTCTTATAGCATGTTCTAGACTGTACGAGATAATGCTTCTAGCACAGACCCATGATTTCTAAATAAACACTTTCTGTTCCTATCTTGCAACATTTATTTGAAGAATAACAAGAAGACTTCGTGAACAGAAGACTTCGTAACAGCAGAAATTACTAATGTCACTGTGTATTCCCAGAGCAGTTGAATTGCAGGTTTGTTTAAAAATCGAACATTTTATTTTTAAAACAAAACATTTTCCTTCACTTGACAATGTCACCTATAAAGTAGAAAAGAACTCATATGGATAGAAATACTGAAGTCAGTGTGAGAACTCATGAGTAAATTTTGAAAATAGAAACAGTAAGCTTAACTCTTAATGACATGTACCAAGGCATGAAAGTTTGCTGTTTAAAAGGAAATTTACTTTGGTTCCAGTTTTGCTGCCACTTTTAAAATTAAAATTAAGGTAAAGTAGGAAGTAAGTTGAGGTAGATATATTAGAAATGGACAGATTTTAAACTTGTATTAACTGGTGTGTAGGTACACATTGGTATCATATATAGTGATATGAAATATCACTTAAAAACAACCCATTGTTTCTTTTTGGTTCTGTGCACAAACATGTACGAAATAAGAAGACTGGACCAAACAAAGTATACCCTGTGCTGTGGTCAAATGTAGACAGAACTGAATTTTGCTCCTAAACAAGAATTTTCTAGTACAATGCTGGTTCTTTTGGAAAATATTTCATTGACTACAATTGGACTGGAGCTATATCTTAGTAATGCAAAATTTTAAAAATAATTAAATATCACTGAAAAGAATTCACAATACACTTTAGGATGCAATTTGAAAATCCAGCTACTCATGCTTGCTTAAAATTACAGTTTATCAATCTAGGATTATATTGATCCTTCTGAAGTTAATGCAATTAAAAAAAATCTACTATTTGTCTGAGTGGACTATGCTTTTTCATTTACAATCACCTAAAATGTAATTAATGAACACTACTCCCACATCAATATTCCCTTGAAATCTCAACTATTATACACAAGTTCAGAGATACATCATTGGGTATTGGCACCCATAGTAAGATAAAGTGAAAATATGACAGAATACATTTTTATTAAATTACACTAACGACTACTTGGGATTCTCCCCCAGGATATTTAAAATTTTATATATAAGTGAACTTCAGTTTCAAATTTGTACTCTAGAAATAAAACAGGTTAGTAGTGATGGCTTAAAAGAGAGTTTTGTGGGGAAAATGTTTTTAGCACCATGAATTCCTCTAAGCTGCAGAGTAAATATAGCTTAGGAATTGCTTGAGTAAACCAGGTAGCATCCTTGAATTTCTAAGACCTCTTCTTCCTACAGTGCACATAATTACTCAGGCAGTTTTTTCCCCCCACCTCCCCATACTTAGTGCATATCAATTCTGGGCTCGGAACAAAGAAAAGAGAAAAGAAAGCAGTTCTTTCATGGTGAAGCAAAACTTGCTCAGTTATAAAGATAACGAAACAAAAAAACATTAATGGTTTTATTTTTTATATATTTTCTTCAATTTATTAATAATCTTTTATATATATTTATTTATGGCTTTCAGCAAAGACAAAAGAAAAAAATCTAACTCATCCCTGATCATACAGTTATTGTAAGAATCAGCTCTATAGTCTTCCCAGCAGCAGTAAGATCCAACCTTTTTCATTAATACATTTCATCCTGTACAGACGTAAGATTTCATACTTATGGGCTTACTTATGTACAGAGAAAATAGGTCAGTTCTGAAACCTGCAATGGACCTTTATATTACAGGAATGTGAGTCATTTGTTTCTTAATCTAAGTATATGTACACTCATACATACATATATATATACGTATATAATTTTACCCTGTACCATTTTTTTTTAAATTAACATACAAATCCTAGATATTGTCCACTCTATTACAAAGTCATTAAAAATTATTTATGGTTTCACTGAAAGACCATGTGAATTAATATTTCTTCATAGTGCTTAAAATAAAATAAAAATATATATAAAAATATTTCACTACTAACCCCATTTCTCCTATCAAATGTAAACCTTAAACAGTTTGAAAGATCAGTTATATGATCTTAATTAACTGACAGAATTTGTTAGTATTAAAATAATATAAGGGGTATTGTACTGATAAATAAATGGTCTTGCAGCGTATCCATAATGTTCCAAACACTTTTAAACAATCACTTCCCCATATACTACTCTGGGCCCCTTAAATTAATGGCAGCAGCATGTTAATGGGTCAATTACAGCAATTTTTACTGGTGAGCGGGAGTCACCAAAAACTGGAAGATTTTTTTAAATTTTTATTTGAAGTACCACTTTAGTAAAAGGCATAACAGGCAGCATGGGTTCAAGCTCTGTTAGCTTTAGAATATTTACTTGGCTCTCAAGTACATCTGGATTCACTGCATTACGTAGTTTGTGATGTTATTTAATTTTTCCATGCATCATCAAACTCAGCATTAATGGGAAAAGAAGAACTCCTTTGCATTCACTTCCTTAACATGAGTCAGCTGAGTTTTAAGGAACAGAATACATGTTTGTATCATCTCCACAATGCTGATTTTTCAATGAGTTAAGTTATGACACATTTAGTTTCAATCTCTATTTAATGTGACAAATCAGGCACAAATGATTACGAAAGAACTTTTTTTTGGTGGATAAGATAATGTGAAGGTTTGAGCAAACAAAACAAAACGTTCACAAAACAGTATGCTTTAACCCTGCTTTCTGTCACCATTTCCTTTCTGTTTTGAAGACATAAAAAATAATAAACCTCGTACCTATGGGCTATGTTTGACACTACATGCCTTAGGATATACTAACCATTTAATTACAATATACACAGAGCAATTCGTGCATTTCCAGACAGACTTGATGCTATATTATATTTATTTTTGTAAATTAACACCACAGTCAACTACAAAACTACAGTGAAGACACAGAAAGCACCTGAAAGCCTAAATCAAGCTGTGGTTTACAAATAATCCTTTAAATGAAAAACCTCACTTCTAGACTTAAACCAGAGATTCAAAGTCAGCATTATAGGAATTTTAAGGTAGAGACAATTAATGAATGATTATTATTTTCTAAGATACCGTAAAGCCTTTTCCTACAATGGCTGACTGAACCTATTTTTATTGTCTTTTTTTTTTTTCCCCAAAGCATGCATGGAATAGTCTCAGATGCTATTGAGGGCAAGGAGAAGAAAAGTGATGGTACTGGTGAAGTACAAGCGGTTTGCAGGATCAAGCGTACAATTTTGCATAAAACATTGCATGTAAAAGTAACATTGTAGGTTTTAAGCCGTTGCATTACAATTCAACAGTTGTGTTGTACTTAGCTTCAACAAATTTTAAAACTGTAAATTTTGTAGTGAAGAGCAGAACCTAAATTCCTAAACAAAGACCTTGCAATGGTACACCACACAGCAGCTATTTTTGTTTGGGTCTAAAAAGTTATTTACACTGGCAATTTTTATAGTCTTTGTAAGTCTTTAGCAATGTGAATATCGATGTCCACCCAGTTTTCTGAAACAACAGAAGGGTTGACATGTCATGAGGTTACAACCTATCCAGAGGAGTGCTAGTGCCAGCCTTTTGATTGCAGGTGTTTGCAATTTATTTCTTTTCCAATCTAATTCCCAAAAGAAAGTGCTAACATATGAAATGCAATGGGAAATAACTGAATTCTTCATGAGAAATTAATGTGTTTGCAATAAATGAAATAACAAAGGTTTCAGAATATCACTTGGCCAGTGCCTTGTTAGTTAGATTGATATTTCTCTTTTTTTTTAATATTCTTGTTTGAAGTTTGTTATTGTGTTGACACTTTTCCCATGAAAAAAGCAAACCTCATAAACAGAGAAATCTGTTAGACTGATTTTAAAGTTGACATGTTAGAAATAAGTAATATTACAGCTCAATTTAGACTTCTTTAATGCAAGAAAGGAAGATATGAATTCAAACAAGCTTTTTAAGTTTTTTTTTATATATATATATTTTTATATATATATATATAATTTTTACATTCGTTATGTAGGGCAAAGCTGTCTAAAGTATTTTTCTCATAGTAGACTGCTGGGGTACATTAGGAAACAGGCTAAAATCGTTCCGGGGATGGTGCTTGGTTCGTTACAAGTCTGTTGCTCACAGTTACCAGGGATCATAAGTTTGACGCGAACCGTGGTTTGTCTCCCTCAGGCTCTGTGCTTAAGACTGTGGAAGAATCCCTTTGCAGAGGGGCTGTGGGTGGCGCAGCCCCCCGATTTGGGGGGATGGCTCCCGAGGACATCTGTCGAAAGAGTGAGACCCGATGGGGGACGGTAGCCCGGCCGGCTGGGGGCATGCCAGGCCCAGGGGTGGGCTGAGGGAGGGAGGCGAGGGATTCCCCCACGGTGGGGTGAGGCCTGGCGATCAGGGTGGAGATCTCGTGGGGCAGGGAAGGCTGCGAGGCAGAGAGGGGCCGCACCTCCCGGGTCAGGTTAGTGTTGTGGAGGGCCTGGGTGCTCTTGTGGACCTCGTTCTTCTGTGCGGCCCCCGGGGGCTGCTGGGGCACCTGTGGCTGCTGCTGCATGAGGGAAAGCTGTGAGGCGGTCGGCGAGGCGTACTGGAAAGTTCGGCCGGCCAGAGGGCTCTGTATGGGTGGGCTGCAGACAGCAGTGGTGTAGGAGCAGGGCGAGAGGATGACAGCCTGCTGGGGCGTCTGCGTGCTGGGCGAGGGGGAGTGCAGATTTCCGTGGGACAAGCTGCTGGCGGTGTACACGGGAGGGGACTGTGTCCTGACGCGCGATGACGAGGCAGAGGTGCTGGAGTTCAGGGCAGGCATCTGCTGCAAGCTCACCGGGGCGATGGTCTGCACCATCTCCCTGTCATGCTTCACAATCTGCTTCAAGATCTCATTCTCCTGGTTGTTGAAAACCCCGGTGTTGAGGTCCTTCTGGAACTTCTGCAGGAGGATTGAGTTCTTCTTCCCTTCACAGAGAGGCAGAAGAGTTAGTGAGCCTGACACACAGAGGCAGACTCCTGCTCTGACTTTGCATTTCAGCACCCATCACCAAGGGGTATATATCGTAAAAGCCTTAGCAAGCACGGCTCTGAGCAGGGGCCACGGCTTGGTGGCAAGCACACTGTAGTAGGCTGTGCCACACCGGGAACGCCACAGCAACTCATGCTGGCAAGCAGACCCTGACAGCTGGCCTCCATGCACACCGTTTCCCTCTCTCTGCCCCAGCATGGTGGGCTTTCATAACACCACCGTGCTCAAAGACACCTGGACTTTCTAAGCCTCTTCACTTGTACTGTATTGCTATTACTACAATTATTCTGAAAATGTAACCATGGTAATTTACTGAAGAACAGGGTGGAAAAAGCCATTGAGCTCTGCATGTATAACACTTTTCTTTCTCATTGTAAAACTGTCCTAATTTCCACTAAACTGTTACATAAGTTATAAATACACCTGTCATCTAGCACATTCCCTGGAACTAATTATTAGACATTAGTAACCACTGACCACTAGCTTGCAAGAAATCTCCTTTTCAAATGTTTGTAAACTAATATGAGCTCACAGATAATGTGACACCTGCTTGCACAATAAAGACTGCTGTACCCTGTGTCCTGATGTCTGCTTGATGGCTTTCAGTGTCTGCAAAATGTAGACACTATTGTGTATCATCAGATGCACAGGAACACAATTGCACTCAGTTGTTCCTTTTTTTAATAAAACACAGCACTTCAGATGGGATTGCCACTCCAAGAGCGGACCGGACTTTACTACTAATATTATTTAAGCACATATTACTTAGAGTTGGACTGCATTTCCAGAGAGTCTTGAGAGACAAAAGCCTTGATAAGATAAACTAATGCACTGAGTGCTCACAATCTGCAAAATACTGAAACAGGTCTATTAAATATTAGAATCGTGTATACCTGTACTTCTTCATCTATATTAAAGAAAACATGCTTTATTTCAAATCACATCTTCAGCTTTCAATCAACAGCACAACAACACTGCCCTGTAATTCTTTCTGTATTCACTTTGAAGAAACTGCAGATGTAACTGTATTGAGAAAGAGTGATGTGGGGAAATCCTTATACTGAAGTTTTCTTGTGAAGAAACAGGATAAATGATTTTTTATGCATAACTGCATTTTAAAACCAGTGTCAATAATGATGATCAGAATGTAATTCTTCCAACCAAAGATCATATATTTTATCCAGTATGTCCTATCAGAGAGGTCCAGAATGTCTGGATGCACAATAGCAGACTGCACAACCTTTTTTGATAATCTGCCATATCCTTCTGTCTTTCATTTGGATATCGTTGGCCTGCTTTTCTGATTGCAAGCAGATCTGAGTAATGCCAGTGTGCAGCCATCAATGCTTGCAGTGCCCATGTTGTGAGGAAAATGAGAGCCCTTCTGCAAAGGATTAATTCACTTCAACAAACACGGGTTTTGTGAGTGCTGAGAGGCTTCAGCTCTTCTCAGCATTATAGATGTCATCTGTAAACAATTTATGCAGGAAAATGTCATCTACTGCTCATGAAACAGCACAAATCCTATAAAGTGCTGAGGGCAGCAAAAGAAATATAAAGGATTAATAAATAACACTAATGATGATTAAAGTATACAAAATAATCCTCAGAGGAGTATGACAGCTTTCTAGAACTCAAAGATTTTTATTATTTAAAAGTGAGATTGCAGAATTTCTTGTCTGGACATGTCTTATTCATAAATCAACAGAACATCTGCTGCAGTGTAACAGAAACAAAGCTTTTAAGAAGGGTTTCATCTGGGCATTTTATCCTGCAACTCAAGGCAAAGAAAGGGTAGAAAGGTTTTAAGAATTCCTAATATGGAAAAAAAAAATACCTATCCTGTCAAGTCTATCAATTGCCACCGTCTCAAAGGCTCTTCTCATCATGGGGTACTCTTCCAGAACCTCATTGAAGTTGTCCACCGAGAGAGAATATAGGCGACAGTATGTGTCTGCTCGTACACTGGCAGTTCGACGGCCCTTTGTCAAAAGGCAAATCTCTGGGGAGAGAAAAATTCAACACACACAGAAAACAAAGACATTAGTGAACCATGTGAAACATAAAGGCTAGGAAGTGACTCAGTGCTCACAAGTAATAATTCAGTACTCAGCAGTAATTTTTCTATTGCTGTTTATGCAAGGTTGCAGGGACAATTCTGAAGGTGTTTGATTCTATTTTTGCTACTCTGAAAAAATAACTAATGTTCTTATAAAAATAAGAGCCCTGCTTATAGGTTTTCTCGGTCTGGACTCTGATTTTATCAAGCCTTTTAAAAAAAATTTTTCAAGTTATAGGAAATGATCCATCAGCTGTCAAATACAGTTTGCTGACTCAATTAACCCAAGTGATTCTATTGATCTTTTAAAACATTTGACTAACAGAGGACCAAGTCCTTTATTCATTCACCAGATTTACTAAACTAATTTAATACATAATCTAATAATATCTGAATGTTGTTCTAAGAAATTTGAATGCTGTTCTAGGAAAAACTGATTTAAGCATGAAAGTGCCTTCCTTTTCCTTGGGTTTTATGTCCTAGCTATTTTGGGAGAGTAAACATGATTTTAGACTTTTTTTTCCTCACTGGTCTGAGAAACAGAACCCTTTTAATCTCTGCTTACTCCATTTGATTAGTCTAGTAACCTTTCTCTGCAAGTGCCTCCAACAGAAAATCTTCATTCTGGAACAGAGGAGACCAAAGCCATATGCCGTCCCAAGAAATAGCCCCAAACTTGTGAATGCTTATTCCCAAAGCCACAGGAAGAGGGTTACAGATAAAGGCCAAAGTCAATGTGCGAGGCTTGTAACAGCAAAACATATGGGGTAGAATATTTATTTATTTATATTAAAATACAAAAAATTAAAAAGTTAATTGCAAAAAAAAGTGTTTGAGTTGATCCCATTTTCAAGCTGGGGAATAAGAACACAGAAATATCAACAATTCTTGGGCTCAGTCAGAGTGAGAGTTTACTTACTCAGTTCTAGCAGACAAGAGTTCATAGTTGTTCATATTTAAATACAGCTAGGAAACTGTCTCCTACCCTGCTTCTGTGACTATCAGAAATGATCATTCTCAATCTCAACCTACCATTCTCAAGTATGGAAAACCAAATATTCTTCATTAACAAAAATAAAGAATTCTGCAGACTTTACTTCAGATCTATAAAGTGATAGCATAGTTCTTCCTTTTTTGGGTATGTCTTCAACAAAATACATTTTTTATTATCAAGAATGTAAAGAACCTCGACCTTTTTTTGTCTTGTACTTCTTGTTGAAGAATTTCCACATGCCACCTAACCCTGAAGGCTTAGGGGCTAAGATGCTTAAATAACCGTGGATAAATCAAAGTAAATTAACGTGGGATCAGTACTAGCACAGAATGTAGTTAAACCCCAACAGCTTTGGGGAGAATATACAGAGGCGAATGGGTATTATGAGTCTTGACCTAATGTGCCTCACAAAACTTGGTGCCCATGAAATAATGACAGTTTACTGTAAAGACCCAGTCAGGTCAAACAGAAGTCAGTCCTTTCTTCTTCCATCCCCTAGCTCATCCTGACCCACTGCATTTTAGTTACAAGAGTCAGAAGGACATTTTGCCCAAAGGGAACAGTTAAATGCAGTGAATGCCTGCTCCATTTCCTAAGGTATTATTTAGATCTCACACAGAATAAACTTTTACAATACACAGTTGGATTTAGAGATAACTTAACTAGCTGGAAAATCACCTCCTGATTTTCAGCTCTCTTCACTTAAAATTGCTGCAAACAATACTAGAGACATAAGGAGGTGTCTTCTGCTACACTCAACAAATAGAAATACTTTGAAAAACACCACATGCCCCAAATGAAACAGATGTTGACTACAGATCCCAACCATTCTGAAGAGTGTAAAAAAAATGGAGAAAGTACTGTTTTCATCATTCTTAATCTATAACACTGTATTTTAGATTACTTCAACAAGAAAGCTGGGAAGAAACCATAAGGGACAATATTAGACTTCATCCCAGGACAATGGGACCATGGAATTCATGGATATTACTGCAGTAAATATAATTACTTTTCCCCTTCTTTCATCTTCTATTACACTTGTCAAATAGAAGATCAGGTTAAAGAACATCTAAGGAACCTGAAGGTGCGCAGGTCCACGGGACCTGATGAGATGCCTCTGTGGGTCCTGAGGGAACTGGCAGATGAAGTGGCTAAGCCACTATCCATTGTATGTGAGAAGTTGTGGCAGTCCAGTGAAGTTCCTGCTGATTGGAAAAGGGGAAACATAACCCCCATTTTTAAAAAGGGAAATAAAGAGGACCCAGGAAACTACAGGCCAGTCAGTCTCACCTCTGTGCCCAATAAGATCATGAAGATCCTCCTGGAAACTATGCTAGGGCACATGGAGTATAAGGAGGTGATTGGTGACAGCCAACATGGCTTCACTAAGGGCAAATTGTGCCTGACACATTTGGTGGCCTTCTATGACAGGGTTACAGCATTGGTGGATAAGGGAAGAGCAACTGACGGCATCAACCTGGATTTGTGCAAAGCATTTGACACTCTCCCAACTGGAGACACGTGGATTTGACAGATTGGCCACTCGGTGGATAAGGAATTGGCTGGACGGTTGCACTCAAAGAGTTGTGGTCAACAGCTCAATGTCCAAGTGGAGAGTAGTGAAGAGTGGCATTCTTCAGAGGTCAGTATTGGGACTGGTGCTGTTTAACATCTTGTTGGCAAGGTCGACAGTGGAATTGAGTGCACCCTCAGCAAGTCTGCTGATGACACCAAGCTGTGTGGTGCAGTCGACATGCTGGAGGGAAGGGATGTGCCATCCAGAGGGACCTGGACAGGTTTGAGAGGTGGGCCTGTGCAAACCTCATGAAGTTCAACAAGGCCAAGTCCAAGGTCCTGCACATAGGTGAGGGCAACAATCTCAAGCACAAATACAGGCTGGGCGATGAGTGGATTGAAAGCAGCCCTGAGGAGAAGGACTTGGGCGTACTGGTGGATGGAAAACTGGATATGATCCAGCAACATGCGCTTGCAGCTCAGAAAGCCAAACGTATCCTGGACTGCGTCAAGAAAAGTGTGGTCAGCAGGACAAGAGAGGTGATTCTCCTCCTCTACTCTTCTCTTGTAAGATCCCACCCGGATTCCTGTGGCCACCAATATAAGAAAGACATGGATCTGCTCAAGCAGGTCCAAAGGAGACCAGGAAGATGGTCAGGGGGCTGGAGCACCTCCCTTATGAGAACAGGTTGAGAGAGAGTTGGGATTGTTCAGCCTGGAGAAGAGAAGGCTCTGGAGACACCTTCTAGCGGCCTGCCAGTACTTAAAGGGGGCCTATAGGAAAGATGGGGAGGGACTCTTTATCAGGCAGTACAGGAATAGGACAAGGGTTAACGGTTTTAAACTGAAAGAGGGTAGATTTAGATTAGATGTAAGGAAGGAATCCTTCACTGTGAGGGTGGTGAGACACTGGAACAAGTTGCCCAGAGAAGCTGTGGCTGCCCCCTTCCTGGCAGTGTCCAAGGCCAGGTTGGACGGGGCTTTGAGCAACCTGGTCTAGTGGAAGGTGTCCCTGCCCATGGCAGGGGGGTTGGAACTAGATGATTTTTAAGGTCCCTTCCAACCCAAACCATTCTATGATTCTATGATTTTATGAAATAAGGGGAATAAAAAGAAACACTGAAAACTATATTATTGTATTCTGCAAACCCCATCAACCCACAACTTCTGGTTGAAGAACATCTTTTTGGAAGGCTCTTAATAATCATAATAGAGTCTTCTAGTTAGATAAGATAATAAAGGATGGGTCGAAAAAGACACGACAAATATCACAGCACCTAGAAACTGATCAGGGAGTGCCACCTTGGAGCCTGCCTTCTCAGGAAGCTGGGAAAGCTTCATGTTCTCAGCTGTAGTTGAATGGTCTCATTCAAAAGATGAACTACAGCCTTCTGACAGAAAAAAATACCATGTGATGAATACGCATGTAATGCATTTCCAGCAATGTTTCAGAGTTGTATTACAGTCACTGATACATCATCTATATTGCTTTGTTATATGTATCAACAGCATCATTTGTACTCTTGCCACAAGACTAATGTGCTTGTTAATTGTATGTGTTCTGCATTTAAGTTCATTCCATCTATTAGTTATTTGCTTGGAGCAAACTCTCAAGCATAGTAAGACATAATGTATGAAATCTTATTTACTTGGACCGGAGAGGAAGAACACAGAATGTCAAAATGTGTTCCCATCAAACACTTGTGTTCTTTTAAATAAATCCAAGTAATTGCTTATTTTTTTACAAATAAATAAACAATAGATTTCATGAAGAGAAAAAAGTAATGAAAATATCCATGATATATTTTAAATGAGTCTTAGTGGCTTCAAGTACACCAGGTGCCCTCAACAATTATGCTCTCCTTGATGTTCAGTTGATTTAAACAGACTGTGAAATACAAACAATAGCACAGGAGTGTGCAGTGAAACACAAACAGCTTGGTTCTCTATTAGCATAAAAAGAAAGCAGCGGCAGCATATTACTCACTAATATTCCCATCTGCGGTTGGCATGGTACATTGCCTTCATGCTGACACTTTCAAAGTGTCAAATACTTCTATCTTTCCTTTCCAAACAAAAGAATGTCTTCAATTCCTATTAATAATCATGTATAAGGCTATAATGAACCTGTAATTCAACTCTAAATGCAAGTTTTACTTTAATTATTTAATTTCTTTGGACAACTGTTCCCTAGAACATTCTGAAACAAATATCAATCACTGCACTAATTAAAAATGACTATTTGAAAGAACTAAACAATGCTAAAAACATTAATTTGTTCTTACGGTCCATATTTAATACAAATGCTATTAATTTGTCTGAAAATCACAATTTGTGTTCTGCTAGCATCAGATCTTTCCCACAGAACAATGCAGCTCTCAAAAGAACATGGAAAAAGGCTAAAACACAATGTACTTTCTGCTATCAAGACTATGACTAAAAAGTGGAATGATAAAGTTTAAAGCTAAGCCTTTTCTGAAGGTTATAATTATAAACAAAACTGATCACCAATATATCAGTTGCACACATACATAGGACATGGTTTAGAGGTGGATTTGGCAGTGTTAGGTTAACAGTTGAAGTCAATCTTAAAGGTCTTTTCCAACCTAAATGATTCTGTGATTCTATGGTTGTATTTCATCAAGACCATCAGGTTCAGATTTTGGAATACCATGAATTTCTGAAAAAGCTTGCCCATATCTGTATCTTGTAAAACAGGGGATGTGTAGATTGTATTTTATTATTGCATTAGTGTGACAGAACAGTCTAGATAGGAAATTCTACGTACCTGACAGACAGCACTGAGGAAGACTGATTTCAGGAAAACCCAAGTGAGTTAAGGTAAATGACACAACCCATAGGATGACCTTTAAAGAATTAGGACTAGTAGGCCTCAGTTTTGGTTCCAACTGAGAGCAGCTTCATTGTTCTTGTGGACTGTATCGATACGCCACTGTAGGTGATAATTTTCCTCCTCCCTTGTTGCTATGTGATTCCTAAACACTTTTTTCAAGAAAACTGCTGGGGATGTGGGAGCAGTTCACCTCTAGCACCATTTGTGATGCATTGCTTTCTTAGTCTTTGCTGGATGAGTACATGGACTGGCTATCCTAGCAATAATTTCCTGTTTCCACTTCATATAGACCTAGGAAAAACCCTTTTTTACTCCAGGAAGCAGTACAGTTTATCTGACAGTGTAGCACCTATCCATTAACCACCAGTTCATTTCCCATGTAAATTATACTTCAGATGTAATTACTCAACTTTCTATGTCACATTAACATTTGACTAGAGATTGAAAAACTTCAAAAATCAAAATAATATAAAGTTGCCTTGCAGACAAAATGTGTCCACCACCAGATAAACTGTGTTGATAAAGGTAACAGTTATGAATCCAGTAGTTAGCTGGTTTATTAAAGGACACCAAATCAGTCCTGTCTCCATGGAACATATTTCTTAGCTTAGGATGGTATATAGTGATAGGTAGAAAAATAATACAGTGAATTATTATCATACGTAGAGCTTTGTTTTGCAAGAACATGAAGACCAGAGTTAAAGCAAAAGTTCACTTTACTAGGTGCAGAACTTAATTTTCTGAGGTAGTGAATAAATGAGTTAACTAGTATTTTAGACATATAGTACTCTCCATACTAAAATCAAGTAAAAGTTATTAGCAGTTTCTACACAGTTTATTAAGTGCTCTGTCCCCTCCTGAAGCTGTAACAGATTTCCAATCATCTGTCAGATTTAACACTACAGGATCTAATGAGGTGTCCTTCCAGCTGAGAACAGCTGACTATTGCTTCAGTTCCTCAGCAGGAACCTTGTTTCATCTTGTAGCAAGAATATACATTGCTGGGCAAATGGGCAAGCAGCTATTCAGACCATCTGGTTACTTTCAGCAGCAGAAGAAAGATGGAAAACCAAAGCAATTCACAGGCTTGGGTCAGCTGGTCTAATGCATTTGTGAATGTTTTACGAGAATGGGACAGTGGATTAGAATATTGTTTATTTTACAGAGAGCAATGAATTACTGAATTATTATAGAAAAAATTTAGATGTACCAAAGCTCTTTCCGTCCACCCATCTTGTGAGTTTCCCAGAACTACCAGGTTTAGGTTATTATTTTTTTCTAACATAACTTTTCATAACAGCAACTCTTTGGTATGCTGCAAAGACCAATACTTCCTGATTTCTTTCAAGGTACTGAAGTTGTCCATTGACCAGAAACTAGTTAATGGGCACTTTCTTGGTGTGCCAGTCACAGGAAGGGACCTTCAGCTCAGGGAACTCTACTCCCAGCTTTACAACAGGTAATGTGAGTGGTGTTTACTTGTTTAGAAAAGGACTATATAAACTTTATTCAACTGAAGAAAAATAAATCAGTAATCTTCTAGACACCCGATTCTTTCAGAAATGAAATGACTTCCCAGTTCCATGTTGACTTAACATGGAACATAGAAGTTTGACATAAAGAAAACAAGGAGAAGATGTTTCATATGATAAAAATGTGATTGCTTTAACACATACTTCTGCATTTCTGTCTCCTATCTCTTTATCAAACTTTGGGAAACATCAAATGTATATACTTATAATATTTTTTTCTAAGTTTTTAATGTATTCTTTTTATCTTTCAATATACTATCACTAGTGCACAAGATGGAAAACTGAGGGATATACTGCTTTTTATTATAGATAATAAAATGACTAGCACCAGGTCTTATGATTAGTCAGAATGTGGCTTACACCAATTAAATGAGTTTCAGTAAACTATTTGCTAAAAAAAAAAAAAAAAAAAAAAGATTAAATGCTATGCCATATAGCTACGCAGATTTTATTTTTGCAGTTGTTTTACAAAACAGTATTTACATTCACATTAGTCATGACTGTGGGGGGAAAAAAAGAGGAAGTGATATCCCCCAAATCCAGATCTATGGAATGGATGGAAATTAAAAGGATGAGTTAAATTTAGCTCTGAATTCAGTCCTATATTTAAGAAACCTTAAAATATAGTCACTGCTCTACAGGAATATTCCTGCAGCAAAGGAGAGAACTTAAGGAGGAAGGAAAATGGAGACAATTACTGCCTTTTAGAAACAGGTTTATAATCTGGACTATCCAAAAGAAAGTTTCATAAAAACTACACCTTTTCCCACCTTATTTACACTAAATATGGCATTACAGACAAGACACTTTGAGTTTGAGCAATAGCAGACATTGCCGGCGTGACAGTTCATTTAAGAAATGCCAACAACAGTTGTCTGTAAAGTTGCTTTCAGATATCTGGCTTCATCAACCAGAGAGAGGGTTCATGAAAGAGGCCTGCATACACTGCTGAGTAGTTACTGTTTTAAAGAAGGACCGAAAATGGCCAATCACAATGAAGGGTCCAAAACAACTTCCTTAATGCCTCAGTTTCAGTCTCCTGTCACTTTCTGAACTATTTACCTAAACTTAATTTAAATTTATCTATTTGTGATAGGTGTTGCCCTTATATAGTCATCCTATTAAAAAAAAAAAAACAAACAAAAAACCCATCAGGTTAGTTTGTTTCACATTTTTATTGCCTGTTTGTACTCATTTGAAATTTCTGGCTCTGAAGACCCTGACACATGAGCTCTCAGCATGTTCAGGGTTTATTTTATTTTATTTTATTTTATTTATATTATGGTATTTATATTATTTTATTATTTTACTGTATTTATTTATTTTATTTTATTTTATTTTACTTTATATTTTAATTTAATTTTATTTTACTTAACAGAACAAATAAAAGAAATAGAAAACGTGTCCTAACAAGCAAGGTTGAAATTGACAAAATTTTAAACAGAAAAAGATTTTTAAAAAGTGAATTACACCTCTATTAATATATCAATTAAAAACGCAAAAATTTATTTCATTCAGTAGATTTCTAGAACTGTCCCCTCATTGCACGTTAGGGACACGATTCTTGTTTGCAAATATCTGTCCCTACTTGCCAGCAACCTTACTGGTTGAGATAATTTCTGCATCCTGAAGATGTCCCATATGTATCCTGTCATATATCTGAAGACAGGAAGAGAATGCAATAGGGACTGAGAAGAACATTTGCATATGACAAGATTCTATGGTGTGATAGCCAATAGTAATAATAGGGGTTTTACTATTCTTGAGGCAGGAAAAGGTCAGTAGGAAAAGTAGATGATAAGGGATATCAGCACCCCCCAAAAACAGTATTTTACCAGTCCCTTTCATCCAGAATGTTATCCCTGGAACACAATCCCCACATTTGGAAAAAGGAGAGTTTGTCCTGAAAGGCACTCTGGGACAAGAAGGAACCTTCAAAACAGACAAGTTCGAAGTAGCCGGAGACAGGTATCCATTATGGGCATTTTATAACCATTTTCCTGATCAAAAATACAGGTGAAAGATGATTACAGAATCAGAATCACAGACTCGTCTAGGTTGGAAAAGACCCTGAAGATCATCCAGTCCAACAACCAACCTAACATTGACAGTTCTCAACTACACCATATCCCTAAGCACTATATCAACCCAACTGTTAAACACCTCCAGGGGTGGGGACTCCACCACCTCCCTGGGCAGTCCATTCCAACGCCTAACAACCCCTTCTGGAAAGAAATACTTCCTAATATCCAGTCTAAACTTTCCCTGGCGTAACTTGAGGCCATTCGTTCTTGTCCTATCACTCATTACTTGGTTAAAGAGATTCATCCCCAGCTCTCTGCAACCTCCTTTCAGGTAGTTGTAGAGGGCGATGAGGTCTCCCCTCAGCCTCCTCTTCTCCAGACTAAACAACCCCAGTTCCCTCAGCCACTCCTCGTACGACATGTGCTCCAGACCCTTCACCAGCTTCGTTGCCCTTCTCTGGACACGCTCGAGTAATTCAATGTCCTTTTTGTAGTGAGGGGCCCAAAACTGAACACAGGAATCGAGGTGCAGCCTCACCAGTGCTGACTCCAGGGGTAAGATCACTTCCCTGTCCCTGCTGGCCATGCTATTTCTGATGCAAGCCAGGATGCCATTGGCCTTCTTGGCCACCTGGGCACACTGCTGGCTCATGTTCAGCCGGCTGTCAATCAACACCCCCAGGTCCCTCTCTGACTGGCAGCTCTCCAGCCACTCCTCCCCAAGCCTGTAGCGCTGCTGGGGGTTGTTGTGGCCCAAGTGCAGCACCCGGCATTTGGCCTTATTGAAACTCATCCAGTTGGCCTTAGCCCATCGCTCCAGCCTGTCCAGATCTCTCTGCAGAGCCTCCCTACCCTCGAGCAGAGCAACACTCCCACCCAACTTGGTGTCATCTGCAAACTTACTGAGGGTGCACTCGATCCCCTCGTCTAGATCATCAATAAAGATGTTAAACAGGAGTGGCCCCAAAACTGAGCCCTGGGGGACACCACTCGTGACCGGCTGCCAACTGGATTTAACTCCATTCACCACAACTCTTTGGGCCCAGCCATCCAGCCAGTTTTTTACCCAGCAAAGCGTGTGCCCATCCAAGCCACGAGCAGCCAGTTTTGTCAGCAGAATGCTGTGGGAAACGGTGTCAAAGGCCTTTCTGAAGTTGAGGTAAACAACATCCACAGCCTTTCCCTCATCCAATAAGCATGTCACCCTGTCATAGAAGGAGATCAGTTTTGTCAAGCAGGACCTGCCTTTCATAACCCCGTGCTGACTGGGCCTGATCATCTGGTTGTCCCACATGTGTTGTATGATGGTACTCAGGATGAGCTGCTCCATCAGCTTCCCGGTCACCGAAGTCAAGGTGACAGGCCTGTAATTTCCCGCATCATCCTTCCGACCCTTCTTATATATGGGCATCACATTGGCCAATTTCCAATCTGTTGGGACCTCCCCGGTCAGCCAGGACTGCTGATAAATGATGGAAAGCAGCTTGGCGAGCACCCCAGCCAGCTCCTTCAGCACCCTCAGGTGTATCCCATCTGGTCCCATAGACCTGTGTATGTCTATGTGATGCAGTAGGTCACTGACTATCTCCTCGTGGATTGCGGGGGTGGTTCTCCCAGTCTCTGTCTTCTGGCTGAGGAGGCTGGGTTCCCTCAAGACAGCTAGTCTTGCTATTAAAGACTGAGGCAAAGAAGGCATTAAGCACCTCAGCCTTTTCCTCATCACTTCTTACCATGTTTCCTTCTGCGTCTAGCAGGGGATGGAGGCTCTCTCTGGTCTTTCTTTTTCTGCTCACATACTTATAGAAACATTTCTTGTTGTCCTTGATTGCTAAAGCCAGATTAATTTCCAGCTGGGCTTTAGACCTCCTGATTTCCGCCCTGCATAACCTCACAGAGTCGCTAGTCCCTTCTTCCAAAGGCCCTAAACTCTCCTTTTCTCCTTGAGTTGCAGCCAAAGCTCCCTGTTCAGTCAGGGTGGTCTTCTCTGTTGCCAGCTTCTCTTACAGCACCTGGGGACAGCCTGCTCATGAGCCATTAAGACTTCCTTCTGAAAGAGTGCCCAGCCTTCCTGGACCCCTATACCCTTCAGGATCGTCTCCCAAGGGATCCTGTCAAGCAGGTGCCCAAACAAGACAAAGTCAGCCCTTTGGAAGTCCAGGATGTCAGTTCTGCTTCCCCCTCTCCTGGCCTCCCTAACAATACTGGATTCTATTATTTCATGATCACTGTGCCCTAGTTGTCCTCTGACCGCCACATCATCCACCAGTCCTTCTCTGTTCACAAAGAGAAGGTCCAGCAGCGCACCTTCTCTGGTCGGTTCATTCACCAGCTGTGTCAGGAATTTATCTCCCACACATTCCAGGAATCTCCAGGACTGGTCCCACTCTGCTGTGTTGTATTTCCAGCAGATGTCTGGGAAGTTAAAGTCTCCCACAAGAACAAGGGCAAGCGATTGTGAGATTTCTCCTAAATGCCTATAGAATATTTCATATACCTCTCTGTCCTGGTTGGGTGGCCTATAGTAGACTCCTACTACAACATCTGTCCTGTTGGCCTTCCCGCTGATTCTAACGCAAAGACACTCCACCCTGTCTTCACTACACTTGTAATCAAAGCAATCATAACAGTCCCTAACATACAGCACCACCCCACCGCCTCTCCTTCTTTGTCTATCCCTCCTAAAGAGCTTGTAGCCATCAACTGGCACACTCCAGTCATGGCAGACATCCCACCATGTTTCTGTAATAGCCAGTACATCATAATTTTTCTGTTTCATCATGGCTTCAAGCTCCTCCTGTTTGTTACCCATGCTGTGTGTATACATGTGTATATATGCACTTCAGATGGGCTGGTGTTTTTCCCCCTTCCCCCTTCAAATCTAGTTTAGAGCTCTGTCAATGAGCCCAGCTAACTCCTGCCCTAAGATCCTCTTCCCCCTCTGGGACAGGTGCATCCCATCTAATGCCAAAAGGTCTGGTGTCCTGTATGCCAACCCATGATTGAAAAATCCGAAGCCCTGATGGTAGTACCAGTCTTGGAGCCACAAGTTCATCTGTTGAATTCTTCAGTATTCTTCTTCATCCATCTCCCCAACTGAAGGAGAACACAATTTGTGCCCCCGACCCCTTAATCAGTTTCCCTAAGGACCTGAAATCTCTCTTCATTGCTTTAGGACTTCTCCTGGTAATGTCGTCACTACCTACCTGAAAAACCAGGGGAGGTTAGTAGTCCTTGGGTCTCAATAGAGCGGGGAATTCTGGTGTGAGGTCCTTGACCCCGGCCCCAGGGAGGCAGCAGACTTCCCTATGAAGCGGATCTGGTCTGTATATTGGGCCTTCAACATCCCTCAGAATGGAGTCACCCACTACAATGACTGTTCTGGGGTTCTTTTTAGAACTGGTTTTAATACCTGGTCAGAACGACCCGGCCTTGGTGGACCTTGGTCTTTCTTCCTCCTTCTTCATTCAAAAGTTCCAGGGTCCCAAGTCTATTGTGAATGGACACCACGGAGGGTGAGGGAGGTTGGGAGAGGATTTTCCTGCCTCTGTGAGCAGGGACCTGTTTCCAGCCTCCCCCACCTCTTAGGTGCCCTCCTTCTGCCTGATAGTAAGAGGATGAGGGATTGCCTGCCTTGTTTGGAGCCTCCATTTGCTCCTGTTGCTTTAGGGGTGCTAGGGTGTTATTCCACCAATCAATCTCCCTTTCACACTCCCTAATACTTCTTAATCTCTTGACCTCTTCTTTGAGTTCCACCACCAGGCTGAGCAGGTCATCCAGCTGATCACAGCGCACACAGGTGTTATCACTGCTGCCTTCCAACAGGACTGACAGGCTCAGACACTCCCTGCAGCCCGGGACCTGGACCGCTGCATGTTTGTGTGGCAGCTCCGTCTGGGTCGCCACGTTCTTTCTGGTGGTGGCTTTGACGCGAGTGGTAACCATAGCTCAGTCTACTTGTGGAGGACGATAAGATGAAACTAGCTCAGACAAGATCTAGACCCCGGAGATGGACTGTGCCCTGTCCGCTTGCCCTGCCTGCGCGAACTGCTGTGCAAACTGACGTGCCTCACCCTTCTGATGCGCCACGCCCTGTTTGCCCACCCTGTTGCTGTGCTCCTGGTCGCTCGCACTCCCTGGGGGCTGCTCTTGTATGTGAGGGTGTTGGGCGCCATTACTCCAGTCTCCGCCCACTCTGAGTCCCCCCTGCTCTTGTTCACAGCTCACTCTTCCTGTTCAGGGGGGAGGCGACTTGAGCCTCTCCCTCCTCCCTGGGCTTCTGCCTTCATGTCTTGCGGTTTTGCCACAGGTTTTTGATGCTTTCAGAATGGTCCCCCACTGCTATCCTCCTCTTTGGAGCCCCTCTCCTCCTCAATTAGTTCTTTTGTTATATTTCTTTCCATTACTCTCTGCCCTGAAGGTCTCCCTCACAAGACTTCATTTGCTTAACCTTTGTATATATATGTCAAATGTTTGGTACAGTAAGTGGTCTAATTACAGAGGTTCTATTATTTTTTTTTCCTGTAAGTATTTCTAATTGGCAGAGAGGTACATTTATTTCATTGGAGATAGCACAGATTGCCTGGTGCAAAAATTACTCTTCCAAAAAGAATTGCCTGACTTTCATTGACCCAAACGTTGATAGGATTTATAGAGGAATACTTACTTTAAAAAACGTTTCATATTTCAACACGACTGAAGGTATGCTTTCTTTAATTTGCCCCAAATTTGTCTTTTATGCCACCTACCTATGAGAAGCTGTTTCCTGAAACAACTCTTGTTCTTATCTGCCCATTTCCTTGAATAAGGCTTAACACACTACTTTATAGTAGCTCTGAGAAAAGTAGTATAATAACATGCTACTAATTTGCATGTTTTGAGACTTACTCAGAGCAGGCGTCCCATTATTTCCATGTGGAAGTCATTAAAACAATTTGGCAGAGCCTTTAAGATATTATTTAATGTGATATAAGTAAATGTAGATACAGAAAAAGACATTTTGGGAATATATCAATTTTCAAGGCGCATTTGGAAGCAGTAAGCCAATTCATTTTAGCCACTGTCTAATGACTTTTGTAATTTTTGACAAGACTGATATATAACTGGATGTTTTTAAGTCCTCATCTTTCCTGTAAAGTTAATGCTGATAAACTATTAAGCATATTTCAATGTAATATGCTTAACATATATTGACAGTAAAATTTAATTCTTTTCAGAAAGGTTGTTAGCCATAATTACATTTACATCAAGAAAGACAGCCAAATATGCATGGTTAGAATACACTTGCCTTTATAAAAGTGGTATGCTAGCTGACCCAGAGACATTTTATGTTCCATCCTGACCTCTCTTTTCTTTTTTCTATCTGAAGGTACTGAAAATAGCTGTGGCCAAGTTTTCATGACTAGAGCAAACAGAGGCCAGTAACATTTCCTACATCCTGGCTATTTTCTATTGTTAACTTAAATTTTTCTGAGAAAGCTCTGTTTGATAGAACAGAATCTCAGGTTCATTATATAAAATACAAATGCAAGTCCTTATTTTATCTTCAATGCTATTTATAACAGAGAATCCATACATTTTATTCTACTTTAATGAAGTGTTCTTTCTACCAAGAGAGACTAAGATAGTCTATTTATTATCTTGTACAAGCTCATAATTTGACAGATATTAATTTTATTTTCTTTAAAAAAAAAGAATAATTAAGCTTAGATTCTAAGATAATGTGCCTAAGTACAGATTTAGCTTCACACTGGCTGGGTCAAAGTCCAAAAGTGATTTTGTATAATTCATTAATGACTACTTTTGTTTAGATGGATGCTTATTCCCTGTTGAAAAAAAACCCACTCAGTTTCTTATGTATATATGTTATGCTCTTGTCAACTTGAGTTTGGCAAACAGCAACATTTACAAATTATTCAACTTGAATTTAAGTGGACTGTAAAAATATTGCACTTCATTTTTTTTCCATTAAATTATTAAACAAATGATCAGAGACTGCCAGTTCTGAATTAAATATTTAGATTACATATTTAATCTAAACTCAAGTATTTAGTTTAAATTCTACTGTGTAAAATTGAAGGTACTTGAAAAATCATGTTCTGGTTTGTCTGTGTTGGCCACCTCAGACTTCCAGGCCATGATGTTGTGATGTTTTGCTTGTGTCAGGCATAAAGTCTAAATTAAAAATTTACACTGTTCTTGAATTTGCAGAATTAGAATTATAATTTGGTTTGATGACTATGTTATTTAGATAGCTAGAATTTTTACTATTAATATTGCTAAATTTATACCTTTTAGCATCACAGAGTAATTTATTTTTATTCCATCTTCTTAAAAAGTCTCTTAGGCTTTTAAAAATACTATTCTGTCTGAATAGCAAGAAGTTCTTCTGACTGCATAGTATTTTCTATATAAAATATGGTATCAAAAGAACAACACAATGCAGAACAAGAAATTATGCTATATCATGAGGAAATGTATCCTCAAAGTTGCAGACTAGTCTGTGTCAAAAGAACATTTAATTTTTAGGACCTCTTGCAGACAGTACTTTTAGAAAAAAGTTCGACACTTTTCACCTGAAAAGTATTTTAAAAATGAGTTGGTACGGAGATCTAGAGAACCTGATCCCTTAAAGCATTTAATTGTGAACTTGCCATTAAGAATGTGAATAAACACACCTCAGGGAGGCTGCTTATAATTAATTATTTGGACGATGAACACTGAGAGACTTAATTCACCACTACCTTGAGTAAGAAGCAGCCATATGCAATATTTTTGCAAAATGTAAAACTGTATATTGTATCATGTTGTCCAGGTGTAAAGCAGTAAGCAGTCAGGCACTTTAACAGCAATTTCTCCATTTATAATAAGTATTAGACTGCAAATCTTGAAAAGTAGTCTATCTAAAGGAAGTACCTAGAGTGTACCCAGAAAAAAAGGAAGTGGCAAAATATGATCTAAAGTGACTCAACATTTCCGATGGTATTATTTTCCACTGCACTGGTCTAAAATATACTGACAGTTGCTGTTCCAAAATGGGGAATAATAATAGGTAGGTCAAAGAAGTTCTGTCTAATTGGCCTTCTAGAAGCTGCAGCAAATGCAAGATACAATGTTACTAGAATTTCAAGTGTGAAAGGATAACTGTTAAAATAGTATTAAATGATTTAAGCAAAATAAAACGTTTAAAAATCTAAAGTATTCCATGAAATACATGTTATAAAAAATAAACCAAAAAAGAAAAGATGACATAATATGTCTCTGGGACATATTCTGGGAAGATGGGGATGAGAATCTAATTTATATATAATTTTGATAAATGAATGATGAAATTCAGCACAGTTAGTGATACCTGCCTTTGAATAGTAAAATAAAACATGTATTTGTCTCTTATTACAACACAAGACTTAGACCATTACACTTGCATATTCATATTCACACGCAGCAACTCTCATACATATAAGAAGAGTTTTAAAAAATCACATGCACTTCTTTATGTTCAACATACCTGGAAGGTCATAGAAAAAATTATTTTTAAACAATATGTGGTTTAGCTAGTCTATGATTGAATGACTCCAAGTGGCATAATACCACTAGGATTCTCAGTGGGGGAAAAAAAGAAGAAACAACGCGGAAGGGGGAACTGCAATAGACACATCACAAATTGGGTACGATGAATTATTGCACACTTACCTACTGGAACTAGGAAACTCCCTCCAACTGCAAACACAATGAAACCTCCATGGGGCCCCCAGATCTAATTCATAAAAATATACCTACACTTCCTAGTCACTCAGTTTGGATTTTCCTAGCAATATCGGCATTCCTTCACCTCTAACACAGTATCTGTTAAAAACAGAAAAAAAGGGGTTAAATTTCCTGGAACATAAATCTGGGTTGCTGAATGAAGGAAAGCCTGTGTAAACACAGGTGGGAAAACAGATGGAGAAAGGAAAAGATAGCAGGGACGCAAGTCTTGTCTTGTGTCCTCTGAGGCTGAGAGAAATTTTGCCAGTGACTACAACAAGAGCAGGATGAGACCACAGTGAACAATCAGTCCTCTGTCCACCAGCAAGGAAACAAATGAAGTAACAGAAGAGTCCTGAACATATTCCCAGAAATCCCCCCTTCAGTATGTTGTGCTGAGCCTTACTGGTTGGGTAGTGCTGGATTTATTCCTTTTTTCTTCTCTTTGTGGGCATGTCAGCCCCACTCTAACATTCCAGTTAAGGACAAAGGCAGTTCATCACATGCTTAGTTGGATCAGGAGTGCATGCCCAAAGTAATTCCTCTGACTCTACAGGGCTGGCAGCTGAAGGGGAACAGGACATCATGAAATCACTGATGCTCATCAGTGTGCTCTACAATAGCTTTGGGACAGCTGTAACTTTTATGTTTGCAGGGGTAACAATCTCAGGCAAGTTATAAAATAGCAAAAAGCTGCTTTTCTCCTTTGTTCCTCAAGTAGGAGCTTGCAGTTCGTAGTAGAGTGCATGTGAACACCAGCAAACTGTGGTTGGGGTTAGGGGGATGCAGAGAAGTGGAAGGTCATAAGGCATCAGGGAGCAAAATGCCTTTCCAGAAGGGAAAGAGAAATTGCAGAGCCAGATCTTATTGTGATGACTAAATGAGCCTTATTAGCCACACATGGAGCCAACTGAGTAAGAGGAAGAAAATTGTTGGAAAGGAGTTCTTTTACTAAAGCAAATTTTTCTTCAGTATATTGAACTCCTGCATGTTTGTTGTTGTAATTAATCATGAGACATTTTGAATCACCAACTTACATAATATTATGGAGTGATTCTGATATAATTTACACCAGCAAAAATTAGAATTGCCTCATAGCAGTGGCATTACACCAGTTTCTACCAATATCCATTGGTACAATGAAAATTAGATTTGTATTAGGCTCATTAGATACATTACTATTTCTGCTTTGCAAAGCCTCAGTAAATGATGAACTATGCTTCTCTATAAGCAAAAGACTCATATTCTTGTGCTTCATCTGTAAAGACTTCAAAATCTTTGCATCTTAACAATTTTATATGTCTAGTGAAGAATTAATATGCAATCTGTTCAGTAATTCCTCCTATCACAAGAAGTCTTTGAGTAATTTTTAATAAAACCACCTTGTACTCAGAGGAAAAGGTTCAGTAGGATCAAAACCTGGCAATATCCTCCCTACCATTTACTACTGGGATTATAGCATAAATGAGTTTGGACTACCAAGGTATTAAAGAAGAGAAACACAAATATGCACCAAGACAGACAAAAGAATTGGGGAGCTCTCATTCTCCACTACTGTGTACTTAACAAAGACTTTACATTTTCAGTACTGTAAACTGCAGATACTCAAAACCATGAACAAGATGACAAAAAATTAAATAATATACCCATCACAACATCCTCAAAATACAATTGCCCACATTTTTCACCTGCCTCCTGATTCTTATTCTCCATCCCAGGAAGGCCAAATTCAACTGTGTTCATCTCAAGCTTGCAACACACGTGCAGTCAGATTTTCCTACCTGCGGTTCAAAAGCAATAGGTGTAAGCACCTTCCTGCTCCTTTCCAGCTTCTGAAGGTTTCTTTAGCCTTTTTCAGACATGCTTTTACCCCTTGTATTTTTTTTCCTTTCCCATTAATTTCATGCCCATGACGTTCCCCTGCACTCACAGTTCCTCTGTCTCGTATTTCCTTGCATCACTCACAGCCTGACTCCTACCCACATAGTCCTCTCTCTGTTGACCTCCATCTCACTCCCCACACTCTTCTAACCTCCTGTATGGTTTTGTTCTATATGTTAACATAGCCCTGCCCATCCACTCTTTCCTGACCTTCTTCATTCACACTTTACCCTCCCTAGAGAAGCAGCTAGAAGGAGGTCATAATTTCCATGGAGGGCAACCTTGTTTCCCCTCATATGAAAACTGCATCAGTCTCAGTGGGCAAAGTTTCTCTTTTATTTGTAGAGAAAAAACACATCTACTGCTTTGCTGAAAGTAGCAGCAATCCTATTCCTAATAACGGGGAACTGAGAGGCATTTTAGAAAACAGAGGGAAAAAGTGAAGGAAGACATCAAAAAATCCATAGACATTTGGGAAAAATGAGTATTGCTATATTTCTTCAAAATTCCTAGAGAATCCAGTTAAAGCAGCTATAGATTATTAAAATCCTGGAATTCTCAATTGGTAACTGTGGCTTACATCATTTCACTGATGTAGAAATAACTATATAACTGTGCAATATAGTGAAAATTAGCTTCATGTATTCTTCAATGCCTAATTCCTGTCCCTCTTACAAAAACTCACATATGATCCATATGATAATATCCTTCAATCAGCAGTCTGAAAAAAACTTACTGGGATGAAAATGAGCATCCTACATGCTGCTGGGCTAAGTAATGCTCCTGCACACAAAGTTCAAGATTAGATTTATGAACACACATGAAGGTTAAGGGATAGGATGCTCTTCCCACAGGAATACCAACAAACGAACCACAAGATCTCTGAGGTTACTGTCTTGTACTTACTCCTTCCTTCCAGAAAGGAGAAACCAGTGAACACAGATGAGGAAAGAGGCAGATGGTAATCAAGCCCATATCTATGGAGGGCTCCCTAGAGTCACCACTCTGCACCTCTCTCAAAAATCAACAGAGAATGTAAGGCAGAGGGGGAGTGTAGTCTGATCTATTCCATTGATGGTTATCCAGGAACATTCTTTCTGACAATTTTAAGCTGTTGTAAGGTTTATCTAGTTTCATGTGAGACTTGTAACACCCAGATCCATAGGAAAGCCTGTTTGTTATTTAAGAGCAAAGATCAGGCAAGAGAATTTAAATGTTCAACAGTATCTCATCTTCAAACCTCCAGATATTTCCTCTCTTTATTACTGCAACTTTTGGTTTTCCAGGCTCTTTTCCACTCTTCCAACAGTCTCCATTCAAGCCTCTCCTAAATACTGGCAACAGTGCTTTGGTTTTAATTAAATCTTGGCTTTCATACTAACCTCCAGTTCTCCAACAACAGGGTGTCATAAGTTTTCCACTAATACAATGTCATCAATACCCAAACATTTTACATATCGTAAGTTTGATAAATGTTTTCCAAATCCAAGGCAGGATGTTGGTGAAAACCCCCATGAGTTCTGGAGGTGAGCCTGCCTCTCCAGGGACTCCTGAATCCTCCCAGAGCCAGGGCCTCAGGGACACTCAGCTCTGGGACATACTTGACATCCAACAGTTAGCTTCTCTGAGCTGGGACCGGGAACTTCCAAATCATTAGACATTAAAAAACTGAAAGGATCTGTTTAGGTATGGCACAACCCTCCCACCTATGTGTCCTTCCCTTGCTTGTGAGAGCACAAGTGCTGATATTGATTTATTGTGTCAGACCTAGGAGCAATACAGTTGAAGTTTTTTCTTAAACAGTATCTCAGCCTCAGATTTTGCATGTCTCCATTAGGCAAAAAGGGGTTTTAGGATTTGGACCCAGGCTTACTCTTTCAGCTTGTTAATTTATCACTGTGAAACATTTCTTGTGTCTGCTTTGGTCAGGAAACTTCACTCAGATTCTGGTACGTATTTCAGGGGAAGAGGGTCTTCTCCAGAGAGAAGAGAATATTAGAATCTTTTTTTTCTGCTTTGACAAACCAAATCTTTTAAATTCACAGTTATCCAATGTGCAGCTTGTTTCCTCTCTTTTCAGCTGCAAATAGGTCTTTTCTCTCAGGGGTCTGAAATCCGCTTCTGGGAATTCACAATGCTACATGATATTTTGTTAAAACATCTCTGAATCACACAACTTTGGATCCTAGGGCACTGCCTTTCTCAGGTTCTTTTTCTTCCTGTGTACTTGCCCTTCCTCATCTTGCCTCTCCAGGTTACATTCAGCAGCAGCTATTATCTCCCATTTGCCCCAGCAGCTGCCAGACTTTGGATGCATTTGCCCCCATTTTTGCACCCCTTATCTCATCCCAGCTGTAGTCTGGATAGACAAAACTGCTTTGGTATGCAGCGTAGTAAGTTCTTGTGGTGTCTGGATATTGCAAATACCTTATTTTATGTCTGCATTCCTGCTAAGAAGGGTAGCGGATGAACAGGATGAGCTAAGTAGTCATTTGCACTGCAACAACAGGCTGACAGTTACGTAAAATACTTTCACGCACAATCTCCTCTGATCCTCTGCTGGTTCAGAGGAGTATTATGGTCAGATTCAGCACGCAGGCTCTTGCAAACTCATTTTCATAAACTGGGGCACTGCTAAGCATAGAGAAGACCAAGACCAAGGTTGCTCTGTTTTTTCATCCTCAGCATTTACCTTTTCTTTCTCCTTAATCTCCTGTCTTCAGCATCTACAGTTTAAACCCATGGGATAAACACAAGACCTCTTTACCAAAGTGCTTCTACAAATACTGGTACAAATCACCTTGCAGAGGCTACTGCAGAGTGACAAGGCCTCCTGGCCAGATCAGTAGAAGTTGCTTTAGCGTATTATTCTAAAATTGGATTAGTTAAGTAACTCTATAGCCCAATTCAAACACCGAGCCCAATTCACTTTTCTAAGCTTCCCACTTCTGTATACCAGCTAAATGCCACTGATTAGGCTTTCAAGTGAACCTCTTCTGAATACTTTAGACAAAGTTCTGGGATGATTCATGAGATTCACCAAAAAATTAATACAATGACCAACTAACTGTAACTGTCATGGGCAGCGGTGGCACACAAAAATGTTCAGTCAGCTTCTGGAAACCAGTCTTGCTGCTATTCATAGAAGCAGACACCTATTCTACTTCACAAAGACAATTTACAGTCACAAGGAACAGTATTTTCATACCAGTCAATTACTATATGTAACTGCTTTCATCCAAATATTCAGATGCCTTCACCTAAACAAAACCCTATTTTTCACTAGGATTACCAGATTAATTTGGATTAAAATTCATGTCTGTTTTTTATTAATGTACATCTGTTAGAGGGCTATCTAGTCAGATGGGGACTCCAGTTTCTAATAGTATATACTAGAAGGATAAACATTGTTGAGTGTTAAAATTCAGTGAAAAAGCACTAATAACAGCTTGAAATATTCATGAAAACCAAAATATCCCATATAAATAATGGTCTTTTATCCACTGCCTGATTTTGAAATTCTTACAGTGATTTTTACCTTTTAGAAGTACTTTAAATTTTCAGAGAAGATTAATCCTCTTTATTTTATCTTTACATAGCTATAAAATTACTATGCAAACTATTATATTTATATTTAAATACTGTCTGCTAAATAACAGTGCTCTTAATTCAAAATAACTTCAAAATTTAGGAAGGTCATTCTGCATCTTTAATAGCTATCCTCACAACACTAAGCAAACTCTGAACATCTTATTCAGAAATATTTTGTGCACTCTTCACTGCAGTTGGAATTGTCTAGGCAAAAGACAGTAGGTTTATTCTGATGTCTCTATGTGTCTGATATCTGAACATCTTTTGTTCTAGTGCATTCATGCCAATGTTATCATTCATTTTTTCCTACTCACCTCCAAAGTAAGAGCCATCTGTCAGCTTCAGCTCCTTGTTGGATTTGGTGATGACACCAGCAACACCATGCTGAATGAAATACATCTTTTTACCCACAGCCCCTTCTCGGATAATATAATCTCCAGGTTGGAACACCTCAAATCGCAGTTTGCTTAGCATGGCAGTCACAAAATTGGGGTCTGCATTAGCAAAAAGAGGCATTGTAGCAACCAGTTTCCGACAGTTGAAGTTGACAATCTCCTAAACGGAAACATAATGACAATAATGGTCAGCAAATATGTATAATATGATGGGCATTGAAAAAAAGACTTTTTGCTTTCTTCACAAAGAAGTTCTTTATGCTCATATTGGACTTTTCTGTGTTTCTTCTTGTGCCTAATTTTTTAATCTTTTCATTATATTTTAATCTGTTTCTAGTGAAGTGATTGAAACAGTAGTGCAGTCTGATTTGTATTTCTGAGGTGAAAGGTTGTCTTCCTCAGGTGATTTTTCATATGTTATTATTCCCCTTGGATTTTAAGGGGAAAAATATGACAGAAAGATAAAAATTAAATAGGAATTACACCGCCTGACAACAAGATTAGCTGTTGCAATAACTGTATCAAATGATAAAGTTACACAAACCCTGTGTTTTCAAATATTACACCAGTAACATCTTCTTGATCAGAACAACTCCAGTGGTAATTTAAATGTACATTCCAGTTAGTTGCAGGGTCAGCTGAAATCAACAGGAATATTTCCTTCCCAGAATTTAATTTATTTTATAAACACAGAGGCATACTTTCCTGCCCTTCAAAGACACCCATATATAGTAGACCCTTATAGGCAGAAAGCACTGCTATTTTCCTAAGAGTGCTACAGGCCTTAAGGAAGTCTCCCACCAAGAATATTTGTATTTACACTGCCAACTGTGAGCACATCTACATAAAAGTATTAGTACCAAAAAACTATAAATATCCTACCTGCTTTAAATTAAAAAAAAAAAAAAAAAAAAAAAAAAAAGAACAATTTCTGAAAGAGTTTCAAGCTCATACTTGCAGACCTTACTTTGTCTTAGGAAAATTAACGTGGTCCATTGTCATACAGATTTAACAGTATATTGAAGAGCTGAGACTAGTCAGTATTACATATGAAGAGGGGCTCAGGCAAGCAACATCTACTGAGTTAGCAACCCAAACATGACAGGAAGAGCATATATGATCATCTGTATATAAATGCACACAGAGCAAATAAAAGAAAAATACATTTATCAGTCACTTAACTACTTTGTAAAGCTAAACAGAATTTAATTGTCAGTGGAGTATCCCTAGCATTTATTACACTAAGCCAAGGCTTTGTGACTGATGTAAAGGAGACATCTCACCTTCCAGTGCTCTCACACCCTTGACTGAGGCCCATTGAACTCCTGCTAGAAGTTGCTTTTTCAACCTCCCATGCATCTGCTGTCTCATATATCCCATGCAGACAGCCCTCTGAGCAGCAAGATTAGATATCCTTGTCCACAGTTCAGACAAATTCCTTTCTTCTCCTCCCACCCCCACCCCATGATATCCTGCTTGCAGACTTGATGGGGAAGCTCAGATAATTCCACAGTATAAGCAATAAAACCATAATGGATTCTTCAAATCAGTCTCCTGGCATCTGGGAAGGAGATGGGAATCTCCCTTTGAAGGAAAGCCATTGGCTACTGAGGCAATTAAGAAGTTTGGACATGATCTAAGAGCAAAGAAAGAACTGCCTTTCCCTGAGAAATTATGTCCTTTCAAAATAAATCCAGTAGAACTTGGAAAAATAATGTGAAAAAAAATGTCTCACCAGGCACCTGAGAAGCAGAAAGCTGTTATCTCCAACAATATCTTATTTTCCATTTAAGAAAGAAAAAAATAGGGCAAAATTACTTTCTAGTGCTGCTCCTAGGATTGACTTATGATATCTTCTGACAATCCCACAAGAAAGTGTCATTATATAATGGCAAGGTGGAAACAGAAGTGTCTCCAAGCAGAAATGAACACTGATTCTTAACAAAGGGCAGTACAGAGATTCTCTTTAACACTGGTCTCAAGAGCATCAAGTCTATATACTCAGACAAACACTGTCAAGCCTTTTTTCCCCTCCTCTTTTTTTCCTCTGGAATGAGCCAAGGAGATACAAAAAATTTATAACTTTATATAATTATATTGTAACACAGATTTAATTCCAGAATTATTGGGTTAGAGTGAATGAAGAGTAAGATGCTACATCTTTGAAGTCAACCACTAAACTCCAATTGAATTCAGTGAGGATATGATTCCAACAAGAACATTTTATCTGAGAATTATTTATAAGTGATGGAAATAGAATAACACTCCTCTTCCAACACCTTTCACTGTATTGCCTCACTTTCTCTCAACCTCACTGATTGCTGTAACTTCCCCTTCTTATGAGTGTTTTGGCATGCCTGAAACATTGTATCATGTATGGACTCCATGGCTAAGTGTAAATGGCCTGGATTAAGACAAGGAGGAGACAGATCTGAGACCAAGAATAGAGTTCTTCATGGTTGCATGAAACTTGAAATGTACAGGAATACATGTCAGGAACTGGAACAGAAAAGATGTGAGAAAAAGAGCACTGAGATTTGTAATGACTGTGAGACTCCTACTTGTAGAAAGGAAGAGCAGTCTGGCTATGTCTCCCACCCAGCAGGCAAAGATATGGATGCTACTGGTGTGACACTATGGGACAATAATATCTACACAGATGACATCAGAGTCAGAGCTTTAAAAAACCCCACAAGCTAGCCTTGCTTGTAAAAACATGTGGAAAATTTGATGCAGGATGCGTCCTGTTTGCCTGAATCCAAAAATTATCTCAAGCAACAGCACTGCAATGTGTGAAATACCAAATAGGTGTCACTGACATTCAAGATCAGCAAATCCTGCTGAGTCATTAAGTCAAGAGAAGTAATCACAGGCTACTTCTTTAAGTATATTCTGCATAAGGGAGTAAATATTCTAAAGAGATTCCAGCTGACTATCTTTCTAAAGGATGAGGAAAAGCCTGTTTCCCTTCTCATCTAAATACTCCATTTCTCAGTAAAGCTTCAGCCACCATCTCCCTCCCAAGGGAAAGTTATTCTCTGCTCCCACTGCTTGCAGTATGGTGGCATCATGCGAGGAGTCCCAGACTATACCCTCAGCTCTGTATGAGACTGCCTTACTGCAGTCTCAGCTGATGCTGGAAAGCTGGCGATAACTACTACTTGTCTTGCTCAGGGACTTTTCAGTAGACTTGCTGCTTGTTTTCTGTTTCTGAAAACGAATAGCTTGTCTTGCATGCGCAGGAAGCAGAGAAAGAAAATTACTAAAGAAAGCAAAAATTGACTGGAAATTATATAGAAGCTGGTGGGGAAGCACAGAAAAGGCTGGGCGAGTGGAAGGTTCAACTCCAATCATGATCAGAAAGAAAGAGTAAAATAGACCTAATGTAGTAGTATTAAAAAAGAGAGAATGGGAGGAAAACAAAAAGAAGGAACACAAAGACTTAGAAGAAAGGGGAAAAAAGAGGCAGGAAGGTTGACTTTAAAAGCAGATTGAGAAACTGAAATTCCTGAAAAAGTGAGAGCATGGGAGCACAAAACCTGGAGAAAAGGTGTCTGGAGTGAAAGCTGAGAAGTAGGGCAGATGAAGTAAACGAAAGGGAAATTGCAAAAAAAAAAATGTAAGTGATCAGTAATGTCTCTTAATAGCATCATAGAGGAGCATGATACAGAGAGAGGGGAGAATTCAGACCTGCATGACTCCTCCGCGCAGAGCCAGTCCAGCCCAACAGAAAGGAATTCATTTCATCTTGGGAATACCTACAAATCACACCTTTGTCACAGGATTTCACCCTTGGAACCTCATGTCCTCTTAGGGCTCCATCTTTTGCCCACCTTTCTCTCTTGATATATAACCTATATCTGGATATACTTACGTATACACACACATTACCTGCTCAGCCTGAGGTGCCTAATGAAGGTACCAACATAGCTACAAAACCACCCTGCTGTGGTAATTTCAGCCGTTATGTCCCAGTAATGCATTCATTTTGTTGATTAGTTTTCTGTGAAAGTTTATGTTAAAGTACAAACTTTCCTTATTTAAGACATTAGAAGGTGGAAAATTACTGAGTGAGAAAGAGATGTGTCATTTTTAAGTGCTTTGTTTTTCTTCAAAGTGTTCTTTTATTTAAATATGAGATCATTCAGAGCAAGTAAAATACATTTCCCTGGATCTTAATCACAGGCAGTGCTGCAATTTCAGATTTTTGTGTATGACTTTAAATATCATCTTGAGGAGAAAGAAACAGTAAAGATTATGAACGTGTTTTATGTAACTCAGGAAGTACTAGGAGGAATAGCTCTGTGTTTTAAAAGAAAAGTAACAAAAGAACAAACTGCCAAGTTAAAAGTTGACATTTTGTGCAGAGAACAATCTTTCACTTGTATTTTCATTGAGTTAATTCTTTGGAGTCAGTCTGGAACTAGATTATGCTGCCCAATATGATATCTTAATTAAATGAAATAATAATGATTTTGTCTCACCTCTAAATGGAGAAAATACCAAGTGAAGCCTGAGGAAAGTATTAGGAGTATCTTACACAGCTGAAGTGGTTAAAGGGCAAGAGTGATTCAGACCTATATGGAGCAAGTGTTGATCTAGTTCAGGTATTGGTCTCTGTTACACAAGAAGTAAGTTGGAGGTGCAATGGTCAGCTTTACATAACAGATTGGCTAGGTAATTACACTGGCTCCTGCTCCTTTATACTGTACTGGTTTTATTACTCATCTTGGCCTTCCTGGCTATTTTTTCAAACTGATGTTAAACCATCAGATATTCCAATTTTGTGTGGGTTCAATATTTTGGGATGACTGCTCTGATGCATCTCAAGATGTCACAATTACAAAGGCAGCCACAAGGCTGTCCTGGCTGTGACCAGGGCACGATGGTGATCAGCTTCTCCAATGGCATCTTTAATGGTTTTTAGGACCTTTTCTCCAGGATAAGATTTTTAGATAGAGGTAATGCTTTTAGTTAGACTGACTGGAAAAAGCTGTGGCTAGAAAAAAGCAGGCAAAGCTCTTGAAAGGTCTGTATGCCTGAAAGGTTCTTTGATATTCCCACCATTCCAATTGAGCTAATAAAAGGCACTACTTCCATCTACAAACTATGTCCTTCTTACATGTAGGCCACCAAAGTCTGTTTATGACTATACCAAAAAATAGCTTAGTTTCATTAGGTCAGTTCTACATACTATTATAAAAATCCAGTGCACAACTCAAACAATGCACATTTTTTTCTGAGTGTCCCTCCTTTACACTCTGCTTTCAAAGGATAAGAATCTAAATCAGTCTTAATTTCTTGGTCATTGAAAGGAAGACATCACATTATTGAGAAAGATATTTTCACTCTTAGAAATAACTCAGAGAAGAAGAATTACTGAGCAAGTGATTAAGAGAGAACTATAGGAAAAAGCAGGATATTTAGGGATTTGGAGCTGTATGAGCAGGTTAAATATATTTAAACCCTGTTTTAAGGAGTCATATCCTGTATGTGTTTATGATTTCCTGTAATTTTTTTAACCATTGGTCAATTACAGTTAACTTTGGCAGAAAGATTGGAAATTGGCCAGTGTGATGCCCATATATAAGAAGGGTCGCAAGGATGATGCGGGAAATTACAGGACTGTCACCTTGACTTTGGTGACCGGGAAGCTGATGGAGCAGCTCATCCTGAGTACCATCATACAACACATGCGGGACAACCAGATGATCAAGCCCAGTCAGCATGAGGTTATGAAAGGCAGGTCCTGCTTGACAAACCTGATCTCCTACGACAGGGCAACCTGCTTATTGGATGAGGGAAAGGCTGTGGATGTTGTCTACCTTGACTTCAGAAAGGCCTTTGACACCGTTTCCCACAGCATTCTGCTGGCAAAACTGGCTGCTCGTGGCTTGGATGGGCACACGCTTTGCTGGGTAAAAAACTGGCTGGATGGCCGGGCCCAAAGAGTTGTGGTGAATGGAGTTAAATCCAGTTGGCGGCCGGTCACAAGTGGTGTCCCCCAGGGCTCGGTTTTGGGGCCACTCCTGTTTAACATCTCTATTGATGATCTAGACGAGGGGATCGAGTGCACCCTCAGTAAGTTTGCAGATGACACCAAGTTGGGTGGGAGTGTTGATGTGCTTGAGGGTAGGGAGGCTCTGCAGAGAGATCTGGACAGGCTGGAGCGATGGGCTAAGGCCAACTGTAGGAGTTTCAATAAGGCCAAATGCCGGGTGCTGCACTTGGGCCACAACAACCCCCAGCAGCGCTACAGGCTTGGGGAGGAGTGGCTGGAGAGCTGCCAGTCAGAGAGGGACCTGGGGGTGTTGATTGACAGCCGGCTGAACAGGAGCCAGCAGTGTGCCCAGGTGGCCAAGAAGGCCAATGGCATCCTGGCTTGTATCAGCAATAGCGTGGCCAGCAGGGACAGGGAAGTGATCTTACCCCTGGACTCGGCACTGGTGAGGCCGCACCTCGAGTCCTGTGTTCAGTTTTGGGCCCCTCACTACAAAAAGGACATTGAATGACTTGAGCGTGTCCAGAGAAGGGCAACAAAGCTGGTGAAGGGTCTGGAGCACATGTCGTACGAGGAGCGGCTGAGGGAACTGGGGTTGTTTAGTCTGGAGAAGAGGAGGCTGAGGGGAGAACTCATTGCCCTCTACAACTACCTGAAAGGAGGTTGCAGAGAGCTGGGGATGAGTCTCTTTAACCAAGTAATGAGTGATAGGACAAGAATGAATGGCCTCAAGTTGTGCCAGGGAAGGTTTAGACTGGATATTAGGAAGTATTTCTTTCCAGAACGGGTTGTTAGGCGTTGGAATGGGCTGGCCAGGGCAGTGGTGGAGTCCCCATCCCTGGAGGTGTTTAAGAGCAGGGTCAACATAGCGCTTAGGGATATGGTGTGGTTGGGGACTGTCAATGTTAGGTTAATGGTTGGACTGGATGATCTTCAAGGTCTTTTCCAACCTAGACGATTCTGTGATTCTGTGAAAGGAGACATCTCACTGATATTAAATTCTCAGAAGTTTTATGACAACAGGCTTTCAGGTGGACTAGGATTAGTATCCCCTGAGGGAATGACTACATCATTAGCTCACAACTTGTTTAATGCCAGAAAATCTACATTTGGCAATGGAATGCAGTATTCTTCCTGGTGCACCTGAAATTGTTCAGATTGCTTTGACACATTATGTGTCTATGAAGAGCGTATGACTTACTTAAAAATAGATTTTGCTCTAAGGCTTTCATATAGGTAGTAACGACTGTGTACTTTTTTCTCTTTGAATGGGATTCCCATGGTTGTTGAGCAGTTTTAACACATAGATTCTGCTTAAATTTTACTTACAAATAAGGTAAGTTTTGGATACCATCATTTATGTCTAGAGCTGCATGCAGAAACACAATTCTTTTTTCTTCAGATCTTTGATATTTTGCCATTCTGTTAACATAGCTAGATATTGCACTGTGTGTATGTTTTAGAAAACAACACTGTTTAGCTCCTCTGGCTATATATTTTAAAGCCCATGAATGCTCTGCTCTGAGGCAACCTGTGTATTTGACCTACAAACAAAGTACAAAACCTGAAAAACTCTGATCTAAGGCAGACAGTCCACATGATCTCAGTTGCCTTGAAAACTAGTGGTCAGTCTGTCCATTTATATTTTCAAAGCCCTCAGGTCCCCAAGACCTCCAGCACACTTGGATACAGGTTGCTCAGATGCAGAAAATTTTCCAGCCAGATGTGAGATAATATTAGGCAGGCAAAAGTAAGGGAGAAATAAACAGCTAAATGATTAATTAAATCCCCTGCTTGGATTCTACCAGGCCTGAGTTGAAGCAGGTTTGTGGGGTTTTTTTCTGTCTAGCTCTGTTCAACTCAGTTTATGACAAGTCAGCGTTAAAGAGAGCATATGGTAGCCAGTATTGCTGTCTCCTAAGAGATAGCAATCTTTTTTATGCATTTGCAAGCAGAAGGAATATAGATTTGACCAATTAGATTTTCCTGGCTTCATTGATGAAACGTTGGCCTTCCGTATACTTTTCTATCATTCCCTGATTGATCAGAATTTTCTATTCAACTCCCTACATGCATTTTTTATGCTTCAGAATTATTACTGCATTAAATTCAAATGCAGACAGGACAAGCCTTTTGAGAATGTATGATTCAACCAAACCTCCTCCAATATAGTCAGTCTGATGAAGGATATCCATCTTTTTCTCAAGTTGTTAATTGATTTAATAGAGCTTAAGGGAGAGCAATTTTGTGCATCTCATGCTTCTCTACTCTGGATCTTACATTATATTTAGAAGATTAAAAAAGAGCAAAAGAAAGAAGGAAAGAAAGAAGACACTATCTATCCATATTTTCATCCACCCAACTGTCCATCCATTCCTTAACTATTGGGCTATTTTTAAAGGGGACTCAGCTTTCATCTTCTTCAATGTTCTGAAATGTTCTATGCCTTATAAGTTTGGTGTCCAGCTGGGAAAAGGATGACAGGTGTCAAAATGAGAACAGTGATACAGACAATGTTTTAAGGCAGTCTGTAATCATGAGATAGCCAGTCTAATTTCAAAAGCCTGAGAAATCCTGATAATACAGGTAAGTACTTAAAATCTGGGCCAGTTGACCAATCTCTACTTCTTGCAGGTTCTCCCTTCTGAACTGTATTGCTGAACAAATTTCCTAAATGTTCTCGGTAAATAAACACCCATACTTCATTACAGAAGGTAATATGGAATTAGTGCTGTATGATACAGCAGTTGCTGTAGAGACTGTTCCCTTTTATTAACTAAATAAATAAACTGCAATTTGAAAATGTATTTAACAATCACTATTTCAGTTTTCTGCCCCTGAGTAACCAAGTATCTTCATTCCCATTTGTGTGTGTGTGTATGTTTGTGTGTTATGGTCACTAATATGCTAGTATTTACTAAATAATATCTTGGGCAGGTGGCACTTAAGACTGAACTCTTGGTTTAGTAGGGCTTTTTAAATATTGAGTTTGGCCCACTATGTCAGTGAGACTACAGATTTAAACACATGTATTGTCAAATTCTGGCAGAAAGGTGAATCTTAAGAGGTGTGAAGTTTACAAAATCCTATTGGTATCCATATCCTATTGGTATCTCTATCAGAAACTTGTATTAGTATGTGGAAGAGTGGTGTGAATTAACCATCATGTTTATTGTACAAATAAATGAAGCACTCCTTATGTTTTTCTGAAACAGTGATTAAGAAACAGGAGAAAGTTGGTTTTGCTGACAATTACAAAACTTTGTTTAGTCTGCTTGCTCACAGGTTAATATCTACTGTAGCATTGCTTTTCCACTGTCTTTGGATCTTCCAGCCACCTCCTCTATCTGTTAATCTGATGATTCTGGAAGCCATATTAATTCTCATGTATTTGTACTGAAACTCCAGTAATAACCACTTGTTAACACCAATTAATCTGTGGTTGACCTCATATGTGATCTGTGTGTCAGCTACTATTTTTTTCTACTATATCCTTCTAAAAAAAAGCTCAAATGCTACTTATAGCTTTTCTGAATGAAAAGTACTTCTTATATTCACCAAAGTCAGTGAGATTTCACCTGATGGCCAGAAAAAAAATGATTTTGTTTTAGAATAATGTTGGAAAGAGTGCTGTTCTCAGGACAGTGCTTGATTCACCTGATTGCAAGGAAGAGTAGTTGTGCATGAGAGAAGGAAAAAGAGGAAGAGACAGTGGAGTTTCATAAAGGCACCTGAGCTACACTTACGTTTGTGTGACTTATTAGGTAAAATATATTAATTTGGGTGCTTTGTTGTGTAAAAATATGTCAGTTATAATGCAGAACAGGATGTGACGCCTGAACAATACAGCTTCTCTCGCTGAAGAAAGGGAAGGCCCTGAAGAGAACAACTTGTGGATCAAAGCAGAGAGGAAAAAATCTGTGTTTGAAGCTAACTGGGGACTGACCCAGGGGCTAAAAAAAAGTACTGAAGCAAAGAACTAGGTGGCAGGAAAAATCAACGTTAGGAGAAATAGAAAGCTATGGCTTGGATATAAATTTGTGTGTTGACTTATTTCTGATTTGCACTTGTTTGATCAAGATCAGAAAATGAAGCTAGGAATGCTCCCATGGAGAGTTCATTGTGAGCTCTGCAACAGACAAGAAATTTCTTCTGCCATCCCATTCTCCCTTTGTCCTCTCATCCCTTCTCCAGTCCCCTGCAACCCAAATGGCCAAAACAACTGAGTCAGCAAGGAGGTAGTTCTCAAGAGAATGTGCTTTACCTACACCCTATGTGTATGGTTTAGCTGACACAGTAACAACCACAACAACCAGGAAAACAGTTATTTAAAAATCAGTGGTGATTTGTTCACTGAGTTATTTTAAAGCTCTCCAAGAGCTCTGGATCAGAAATACTGTTATCTTGTTAATTGCTAGGTTAACACTTACTTCTTATTATGAATTAAAATCCCATTGGTTCAAAGCCTCTCTCTATAAAATTATTAAGTGGCTTAAATTAAATCTTACTGATTATACTGGATAAATCCCAGTTAGCTGAGCTTGAAATATCCACACTGAAATTATGTTTAGATTTTTTAAGGACATTTCTGTTTGCATCTGATTTGTAACTATTTGATGAAGGCCTACTCTACATTACCATATGGGAGAAACATGAAACTCCTAACTATATCTAACACACAAAATCTAAACACTGATACATTATATATAATCCATAACTTGAAGTGGCAAAAAAGAGCATTTATAAACAATGAGAAGATTTATTTAGGTTTCTTAGACAAATGTGTGACAGAACCCTGAATGCCTGCGTGTGTTTGCGCTAGAATATTTAAGTCAGCTATAGAAGTACACATCTATATATAAGGATATAAAAAGAAAGATAAGGAGCCTGCACAATCCCTTTCTAATTCTGAATCAGCCTTCATCACTGCTTTGCTATGTGAACTGGGAAAAGCTTATTATGAGACCATTTGAATTTGCCTTCTAAAGGAAACTACTGAAAAGGGTGCTGGAGTGGGATCAGGCGCGAGGGCTCAGTGATGTTATGTTGTGAGTAGCAACTTGCAACACAAGCGTAAGGAGCTCATCACCCACATTTGGGCTGCTGCGCCAGAGCGCAAGCATACAGCAGTAGAAAAATATTGAAAGAGCTGATTCTAGAGCCCAGTTTTGCAGTGAGCCATGAGGATGATGGTCAACTGTAAGGGTGAAACATGGAGAGCAGGCTCCAGAAGAGATATTACTGCATGGTAAAAATGAAGCTTATTCATTTTATACTCTGGCAATAAAGTAGCAGAGTGACAGCCAGACAGCCCTGAAGATAGAATTTGCTTGAGAATGCCACTTTGACTAATATTGGTAGCAGCAGGGTAAAGAGATGCATAAATGGTATGGGAGGTGTAAAGAGTGGAAGAAATTCTGAGAAGTTCAAATAGGCACGGTGACAGCAAGAACACCCTTGATAGCAGATCATGTGGAGAAAAGAGAAGGAAAACTGGCAGGAGTAAGCTAGTCAATATGGATTAGTAATAACAGGTAGAGTAAAAGTAATGGATCAGACTCTTTAAATACCCAGTGGGCAGACACACTTTATAATGACATGGTATCAGAGTAACAAAGAAAGAGTCACATTACAACTAGAAGCCAAATCATGGTCAAAATTTGACAGATCAAGGATGCACAGGACATCCTCAGCATTAGTACATCCCGAAAATTTTTGTTCTAGGGAGCATGGAAAGGAAGCGGCTATGTAAATAATAAACAAGAAACCACGGGAGATACCTGCAGCCTTCTGTCATCTACATTTAGTAAGTATGCTGTGCTTGCTCTCTGCATGCAGTCACTAAGGCCTTAAATATTTGTGCTTGTGCTTTCCCTCCAGGACTAGACGTGCATTAAAAGCAAAGGGGCCTGATGACAGACAGCAGGGAACTCCGGAACTCCCATTAGCATCTGTGCATGAGACCTGGCAGACACAGGATGCAGGTGCATAGGCAGTGCCACCTTCTTTACATCAGTTAAATATTCTTTTCCAAAACAATTTCAGTTCATCTCCTTGCCCAAGGTTTTAAATTTATTTAATCATTAATAACATTTAAGTATAATTACATTACTCACTTCATGAAGTAAATATAGGCTGAGGATTATTTTCATAAGAAATATGTTCTTATAATTTATTCAGATAGATTTTAAAATTATTTAAGACTACACCTTAATCTCTACATTTATGAATAAATTTATCTATATTGATTTTATATCATAGGAGAGCCCTTAAAAACCTTGTCATTTTAAGGTAGTATATTATAAACATAGACTGGTGGCATAGGAAATATATGTTGAGATATACTGTAAGAGTGAGAAATATAAAGACCATATTGGAGTACATAATGAAATGTATGTACTTAGTAGTATGCAAAGATATCAACAGAGTATTCGACAGTATTCTTCTAATACATACGTCTTGGACACATGTGTTTGCTTGTATGTGCCTGAAAGTCTCTGTATGTGTGTATATATATATGCATATATATGCTCTCCCACACATATGTGTACATGAACATATATATATGTGTGTACAACTGTACATATTTGTACATTTAATGTTACAAAAATCAAAGTTTAACTAATTAATGTGTGCCATTAGAACTGTATTTCAAATTAATTTTAGTTAAATATTTAGAGGTTAATATAACTCATGTAAGAGTGTGTGCTTGTACAACTGAAGTTATAATCTACAAGGAAAAAGGTAAGAGGAAAGAAGATTCTGCTCCCAGTCCCAATTACATTCTTTGGAAATGAAATGTCCTGATGTTCTATATTCTGCAAGGACACATGATCTGTATCTATTTTCAGTGAACATCTTCTCACATGGTGGACTAAAAATAGGCCAGCCACGAACTTTAAATAATGGCTCAGGAAGGGTATTAACCTCTTTCTCACATTCTAAGTTTGTCCCATTGCTGTAAGTATCAATATTATGAAGAACGTATCTGGTGTTAAGAGAATGACAAATCAAGCTACATACACTCCATTTCTGCTTCTCTACAGTTGTCATTGCTGCTTAATTCCTTTCAAGGTGTGTAATATATTAAGCTGTCCACACATAATATTGACAGCATTTCTCTTCCTCTCAGTAGTGGATCTGTTCTGTGCCAGATGCTAAAAAGCATGAACTATTTCATTTCCAAGCACTACTGATGGGAGACTTTTTACTCTTGGTGAATTATGGATGATTCTGAAAACTTGTATTTTCATAAATACACAAGTGTTTATACAATGTATGTCAATGAGTAGCTAGATTTTTGTTTTGGGGACTGTGGGTGTCTGTACTATCCACTGTATTTCCCAAATAATCTGGTACAACTCCCATAATGTAACGCTGTCATCAAGTATATTTTTCAAGTGATTCTCAGTCATTCTACTCTTTTCTTACTTTTTTTCATAGACACAGACACACCTTTGCTTCCTGATTTTCAATTTAGTACAAGAAAAAACTCCTCACTATGGATTAAACTTATTTTTAATATATGTAAGTGACATTCATGAGATCACAGAAAAATAAATAATAGTTTTCAGTTGCATAGTTAACTAATGACTGCAATCCAGGCTAAAATGAAAACTGTTAATTACAAAGAATGGGACTTTTCTTCGTATATAACCACACAGGTATTTATTTTATCTACAAAACAGCTTAGCTTTCTAGTAAGGCACCACCCATTGCTTCAAATGTAATAGAGTGATTAGAGTGCACAAACATTCAATGATCAGCCCACAAAACTTGCAACTGTACGTGCTTTAGGGCACTTATTAATATCCTCTCAACCAACCACAGAGATTTTGCTTTTCACAAATGAGGGAAAAGAAAAACTAATTTAGTAAGAAGAAAATTCACAAACATAGACTCCACAGAACAAGATGGGAGATTAAAATCCTCTTAGGGGAACTCCATGTCAGTCAGTGCTCTACTCCTTCTGAGGCTGGCTTAGGATCCAGTGCTACCACTGAGTAGCACTGTGTGAAGGTATCATGAAGCAAATGGAGACAACAGATAAAAACCATTGCCTTGAACTCATCCCAGGAGTTACCGGGAAGTCTGTACTTGTACTCACAGTGTCAGACTCCTCATTTTGTAACAGCTTTTAAATCCACTTACCTCTAACAATCTTGTATCACAGTAGTTTAGTCTCAAGGGGAGAAAGACTTTTGTTAATCACTAAAAATATCAGACACTATGTTCTTCCAGTGTTAGACACTTATCTTTAAGTTAAACAAGTATAATTCAACACCTTGTGCATCCATATCTATGCTAAATTTAATTAGCTGTCAATTTATAAGTAATTTCAATTTTTTTTTCAATTCCCATTTACATTTAATTTCTTATAAAAGACTTCATCAAAAGAGATTACACTTTCAAAAGATTATTTTTCAACTGAGGAGGAGACCCCTGATTTTTCAGGTACTAAGACTTTAGAAAAAAAAAAAATCAGTATTTCACCTTTGGTTTACCTGCAAGACAATTTTTGGAGAAAAGTATTTGCTTATTGTGTATGTTAGATAACAGCAAAAGTCCAAAACTACAGATTAGAAAGAGTTTTGTGCAGGTTTCAAAATAATGTACATTTTTTTTTGTTCAAGTGGCACTAGGAAAAAGGCAAAACAATGATCTAGCATTGCCATGACATGCAGAGTTTAACTTGGCTATCTGTCACAGCTTTAATAAGATGTACCTCGTCAAATCACCAGTATACCAACAGGAAATTAAGTTCATAAATGTGCATTCAGAACAGATTTTGTGCTTGCTGTTTCTGGTTCTCCTTGTCGCCTTTGAGATCACATGCTTTTAAAAGGCAACTCCAAATTTATGCATGGGAAATGCTGTGTACTGTTCTGTATGCTGTTACTACCATAATCATAATGTGCAAGTGAGTGCATAAAAATAGGCACATACATTTGTTTCTGCATCAGCCAGTTCAAGCCATATTTATCTCCTCTTGCTGGTGGTGAGTCACAACTCTAATCTTCATTTGTGGTGACTTTCATGGACATTGGCACATTTAAAGGGTGACCACTCAAGACAGAAACTTTCGTATTACGTGACCCTCCCCAGCACTTTTACTGACTCCAAACAAATATGCTTCAAAAGACTTTATCCTGCTTCTGAATCTAGAATTAAGATTCCACAGTGAAAACTGAAGGAAAAGATGTTCCCTCTCACCACCTCCAAGGATGAGATATACAGCAAAGGGATGTGGACATGTCCATACCATGCATCCCTGTCTTGTCTGTACCACATTTCCTACTGGGATCAGGGCTGCATCCTGCCCCCTGCTTTCCCCCTTCCCCTCCCCATGCTCCTGTTATGCAAGTGCCATGAGTTTTTACTGCAGAAGCCCATGAGGGGAAAATGGAGAACCCTGGCATGTACCAGACTGGTTTTCTACAGACAGATCCTGCATGTCCTAATCTTGAATTAAAACAGACTGTGTAGTTTCCAACCCTGCATAAAGAATTTTCATTAGATGTAAGGAAGAAATTCTTCACAGTGAGGGTGGTGAGACACTGGCACAGGTTGCCCAGAGAAGCTGTGGCTGCCCCCTCCCTGGCAGTGTCCAAGGCCAGGTTGGACGGGGCTTTGAGCAACCTGGTCTAGTGGAAGGTGTCCCTGCCCATGGCAGGGGAGTTGGAATTAGGTGACCTTTAACGTCCCTTCCAACCCAAACCATTCTATGCTTCTATGGTTCTACGAACTATTGTCAATTATAAATCCAGTAATGGATGCTTTCCATTGTTTTGTTGTGAGAGTACCCCCCTTACAAGAACTGTCACAAAATACCACGCTTGATGCAGCACTAAGGACCATGCAGGATCATTTTCAGAATCTTACACCTGACTCATTAGGCTGCAATAGGTACCATAACGTACTTGTTACATTCAAGTTCTATTCCTATGGGAACAGAACTTCACACATTTCTGCTCAGTTTCAGAAAGAGCATCTTATAAAGATGAAGAAGCTTGTTAAAAAGAAACTAAAAGCAGCTTCTTATAGGCTGGTTGAAAATTACAGATGGAGACCAATGTTAAGTGATATACCTAGACAAATACATAAAATAATGTATCCATTACCTCTTAGGGGTTAGCTCTTACAGCTATAATTTTTAAAAAAATTAAACTCAGTGGTTGAAAGTGACTAAAAAAACAAATTAATATTAGGAATTATTAGGAAAGGAATTATTCATATTACTATAACATCAGTATGCTGGATGCAGATCTCGTGCTCTCATCTCTAAAAGACTGTATTACAGCCAGGAAAAAATCTTGAGAATGGCAAGAATGACGACCATGGGGGTGAGCTGGCTTCCATACAAGAAAGAATTAAGTAGACTGTCTCTTTACTTTCAAAAAAATACAGTTTAAGGATGTTATCATAGAAGTCTATAAAATCATAACCGGCATGCAAAGGGTGGGTAGGAATTGACTCTACTATCACTTTTGCTACAAGAATTAATGGCCCTCAAAACCAAAAAACCAGTAGGACATAGGTTCAATCCCAAGACAAGGAGGTGGTTTCTCATGCAGCAGAGTACAGGTCTGTGCTCCGTGCCAAAGGATGGTGTGGTTGCAGAGTATGTGGATTCAAGAGGAGTGTAAGTAATTGGAAGAGACATGCATTAAGGATTGCCCAGTAGACAAATCTCATCAGTCTCAGAGAATCCCTTGAGCTGAAAATATCTGGAATCTAAGAGAGTCATTAAGGGAAATACCATACTTGCCCAGTTCTCATTTTTCTGTGGGCATCCACCTACAGCCACTGCTGGCAAGGCTGGTAACTTACACAAACGCCAGAGCTGAACCACTTTGAATTTTCTTACACTCTGTTCTTAGACGAAACTGCTTATATGTATGTCTTTAAACTTTTGGATCTCAGATGTCCTTTAGAAATAGATTTCTCTTAGCTGGGGGGTGGGGGGGTGTTGTTGGGTTTTGTGTGTTCCTGTTTACCATCTCCATTTCATGTCATGACAGTTATAAAGACATTTGGGACTAGGGCCTTCTGATGCCAAATGATGTTCAAGCAAGTAGGTGGTAAAAACTCCTAGTTAAAAAATGTGAACTTCAGAAATCTTCACAAGTATCTCTGCTGAAAAAGCAGACATGATATTTATATAAGGGATACATGCAAAGTGCTACCAATTGTTAATTGCTACCTCAAGAAATGAGGGGGGGAGATAGTTAATTGCAAATGCTTTTAAAGGCAGCATTTATTTCACATGTCAACTGTTGTCTGAAGATGTAGTCTTTTTTCTAAGCTAGTCATCTAGGTTTTCTTTACAGTGAGAGTGTGCATTGAGGGAGGGTGGTATGTGCAGAGGAAGCCTGATGATTAGTTCAGACTCGTTGCAGAACTTATATGGAGCTATAGATAGTCTTGATTAATCCAACCTTGCATGGCCTGGAAGAAGCAATTTAAAATCTTCCATCTCTACCAAAATTGTAACTGCCAGGAGTCTCCTGACTATTTGATTCTCAAGAAGGCTGGACAGTTATTATCAGATAAGTCTAATTACGAAAAAGGGGATATTCTTTTCAGTAAGAGTGAAATTTCTGAATGTAACGAAAAGAAACTTTAATTCTTTACTTTCATCAGAGAGCACCTTTCCTTACGAGCAGGTGGTAGTAGTAGTACACCACATATGGCAACGCATGGTTAATTCAGTTTCAGTGTGTAGAGCTGAGTATATCCAATTAACTACATTAGCATGGAACTTATATACCCAAATTGTGCAACTAACTTAACCAGGGAGAAGATAAAGTTTTTAAATCCCATTTTCTAATAAGTGTCTACCTTAATTCCCAGTCATTGAGGGGAATCTCGTTATTAATACAAACTTATCCCTGAATGGTACAGGTCAGCTACCAGTTGCTTTACTCAGCTATGAAGCAGCTAGAGAGAGCCTTGTAAACTTTAAAAATGTTCAGGATTCTTTTTTCCTTTTTTTTTTTATAAAACCCTAGTTAAATCCCCACAATAAACATGACTCTATTTCTGTTACCCAACAAAGTTAGCCACTCACACATATGCATCAAACCTTTTCTTAGCTTTTCCTTATTTTAATAATTCAATCTACTATAAATGTTCCATACATTATCTTTAGAAGCTCAGTAAAATGAACATTCATCTTCTTTTACCAAAAAAGTCTTTCTACTATAAGCATATACAGCTTTATTAGTAGCATTTTTTCATTTAAGAATGAATTTCACACCAGATTTTTACTGCTAATTCTGTGTCCTTTAGCTATTTTTAATGGTTGAATGATCATATTTATATCATGCATAATTACTTTTCTGCTAAAAAAGAGCGAGTCGAACTTCTAAACATGGACCAGAAAAGTTCATGGTTCCTAAAGAGAGCCTAGCTGTGGAAAATTTCAGCCCATACAGTAAACTTGAATGACTGAGAACAAAGACAACTGAAAACATCGCAAGATTTTTTGTAACATTTCATGATATTCATGCTATAATTATGCAGTATTTTATGTGTTTTGTTTTGTTCTGCTTACTGTAAATGAGGACATAACCGTTTCAGTTGAATCAGAAGCTGCTTTCATCGAGATTCTAAATGTTTAATTCTAAGAATCATAGAACCATAGAATCATCTAGGTTGGAAAAGACCTTGAAGATCATCCAGTCCAACCATTACACAAACACTGACTGTTCTCAACTACAACATATTCCTAAGCACTATGTCAACTCAACTCAAAACACCTCCAGGGATGGGGACTCCACCACCTCACTGGGCAGCCCATTCCAACACCTAACAACCCGTTTTGTAAAGAAATGCTTCCTAATATCCAGTCTAAACCTTCCCTGGCACAACTTGAGGCCATTACCTCTTGTCCTTTCGCTTACTACTTGGTTAAAGACACTCATCCCCAGCTCTCTGCAACCTCCTTTCAGGTAGTTGTAGAGGGCGATGAGGTCTCCCCTCAGCCTCCTCTTCTCCAGACTAAACAACCCCAGTTCCCTCAGCCCCCCTCGTACGACATGTGCTCCAGACCCTGCACCAGCTTCGTTGCCCTTCTCTGGACACGCTTGAGTCATTCAATGTCCTTTTTGTAGTGAGGGGCCCAAAACTGAACACAGGAATCGAGGTGCGGCCTCACCAGTGCCGAGTCCAGGGGCAAGATCACTTCCCTGTCCCTGCTGGCCACGCTATTTCTGATACAAGCCAGGATGCCATTGGCCTTCCTGGCCACCTGGGCACACTGCTGGCTCCTGTTCAGCTGGCTGTCAATCAACACCCCCAGGTCCCTCTCTGACTGGCAGCTCTCCAGCCACTGCTCCCCAAGCCTGTAGCGCTGCTGGGGGTTGTTATGGCCCAAGTGCAGAACCCAATTCTTATCCTATGATAAACTCAAAGTATAATAAAATGCAGGATTAATTAAAAACTTAAGAAATGCAGTAAATATTTATTCTTGAATGATGCACCTAGGGTATCTGTGCTATCACCTGAATATTATAGGCTTGTTTAGTTACTGGCATGTAAGATGGTATATCCCATCCAACATACGAACAATTGTGTTCTCTCTTTAAAAGGCTCTAATTTATTATCCATTACTAACATCAAAAAGCTACTACCTGCACTACCAAACTGTGCATGCTGAAGTGGTAGCTAAAATAGCATTTGAAACTGCTAAACTAAGCAAATGCCCAAGTGGTGTTTCCAGGGCACAGTGCATGAGCTGCCAGAATTTGGACAGATTGGTTGGAAAACCTGTTCTGGCACTGCCGCTATCCAGTTCTTACTTTTTTTTTTTTTTTGTCTTTGTCTGGGGCAACTACTATCTTGTCATCAGGGCAGTGTGCAACCTGATTGTAGCTAAGTAAGTTTTTCTTATATAATACAGAGAACAAAGAAGACATGCTAAGTACAGCATGATCATAACAAAACCAGAAGCGACTCCTTCTGTGAAATTCTATTCTTACTCCATGTTTTTAGTGGCTCATGTATTTTTGAAATTTTCCATGCTTGATCTCTCCACAGAAGTGCTTTTTGTTTTTTATGCTTGACCAAATGTGCCTTCCTGCTCTTAAGCAATAAGAAAAAAGGAAGGGAAGGGAAAAGGACTAGGGGAAGGGGGGAGGAAGGGAGGAAACAAAGAGGGAGGAAGGAAAGGAGGAAAAGACAGGTAATTAGAGTGCCATAACTGAAATTTGTTGTTAGTAAAAGATTTTGCAATGGAAGGGTATTAGACTTCATTTATGGAAAAATGCTTTCCTTAAAAGTAGAAACAGATGACAGTGTTTCTGATGTCAGCCACTGATGTGTCTGTACATGCTTCTGTTCTTTTAAAACAAAAGTTCCATACTGACCAAGATTCATGTTTTGATTGTGACTGTACTCTAGGGAAAATTCCCACACTTTTCTATCCTACATGATAGATTTGTATAGTACATTGTCACCGTGACATTTCAAAAGCTACCAAGGAGAGCCACAGGGTAAACTGGCAGAGGCAGTGCAGAAGCCAGAGCCCTCCAAAACACAAATTCACAATATAACCAAAGGACTCAGGCTACATCTAAGTTAGGGAATTAAATTGGCCCATGAACTGGAATTCAGTCATCTGTACTGTTAAGCTGTCAGAACAATCATGGTTTGGCCTGATTTTGACTTGAACCACCTAGCAATGACCCAGCAATTTTGGGTACCATTCACCATTCCCAGTTGGCAGTTTGTAAGGAGGGAGGTTACTATCAAACTTTTGTAACACAGACATGGCAGAACTGTGCCAGCTGTCCTCAGAGTCTGCAAACGGGCAAGGCATTGTTTCTTATAACTATTTAAATATGGAACTTGATTGATTTTGGCAATGGATTGTATGACATGTTTTCCCTTCACAACAAAATGCAAGATTCAATGGTACAGACAATCCATCACAGACCTATGCTCTTATGCCACAAAACTTGTTAAAAAAACCCACCCTTCACATATCTTTTTAAAAGTACACACCATCCTGTGCTCTGTTGGGTGTTATATATACATTTTATATACATACATATATATATGTACACACGTATATAGACAGACATATATGCAGCACCACTCCTCTCATGGCAGAGGATACTAAAAGGCATTACTTGAAAATTAACACAGATTTCATCATGTATCAGACTATTTCTCCTTTATTTTCCCCTCTTCTCATTTTTTTCTCTTTTTCCTGTTTATGTTTTCTTCTCTCTGAATTTTTCAACTTGATTCTTCTCCTGGGTTTTTTTCCTTCAGTAGAGGATATAAGCAATGGATAACACAAACATCCTTGAGCACATCAGGCATGAACACCACCCAACAGAAGACAGTCAAATTTATATTTCCATTAAGCAGCTATCTGTGTTACAGCAAGATGAACACTGCCTTCCTCCCACATCAGCACCTTGCCAAAGAAAATTCCAACTGCTTCCACCCATAATGTAACTCAATGTAACATAACGTTACACAACATAACACTACACAACATAATAAAAACCCCAAAACTGGAATACAGACTACAGTTTTAACAAAAGAGAATTTTAATATCTTGTATATCCAGGTTCCTCATCTCAGGTGAAGACCATTTTAACCATTTTAACTACTTCACAGAATGAAACAAAGCAGATCTCTCTTCACTGTGGCTTTCAGTGGTTTCATCTGCACAGATGTGTAGTTAGCAAGTGGGGAGAGCAGAAAAAACCTTTCATCCAGGATCATTCTAGTCCAGCTCCTCTCTATTTTAAAGAACGGCAGAATACCATGAGTTTCTCTCAACAAATAAGGACAGGGTTTTACTCTTTGACATCCTTGGGTGGCAGGGACTCTGACAGACTGCTACAGAACAGAGTGTAAATCTGCTTATTTCTTTGTGTCAATTTAATATAAAATTCATACTTCTGCTCATTCATTGACTAGGTCAAATGAGATTAAATGTTATATAACAGAATCAGAAAGAACATTTCAACACAGAAACAGCAAAGACATCAATGTTTTCTGTACCATGAAGAACTACCCATATATTTTAATCTTACCTCCCTGAGTGGATCATTGAGCTCATTCAGAATGTTTTCTTCATCAAAGATCTTGCCTTGGTAGCGGTGCTCATAGTAATCATGGATCTTCTGGCGCATTTCAGCAGGTAACTTGTGGAAAGACATGTACTGTTCCACTTGTTTGTACTGTCAGGACAATAAAAGGAAGAATCAGAAAAAAACCCCACTTTTTTACTCTCTAAAGGCACCTAGAAAATGAAAATTCATTCAAGTATCCACTTAAGCTTTATGTATTTTATAAAGATAACATTTTATTCATACGTCAGAGAAACCTCACACGAATATTAGTTAATTTAGTATTACTCACGTGACAGCACAACTATAAATTACAGAAAATGCCTTTAGTGGCAGTGCTAATATCCACATCAATATTTAAGTTTTAGAAGCCAAACCTCACCCTTTTCATGTGTTCTCTAAATTCCAAGCTATACAGAAGTTATGAAAGTACATCAATATAATTTTTACCTCATTCCATGCAGCAGACAGGGAAACTGTACACAGTGTTGATCTATGTCTCTAGTGCTGCATTTGGAGAGAGTTTAAGGTGTGGAATTTCAGAAACTGTCTATGCTGTATTAATATACAACACATTAATGTGTATGCTTATAAAGTGACTGAAGAACAAAGCTAAAATCTATGGAGATAATGAAGTAGAAAGTATTACTCAGGAGGAATGAAGAGAAGAGAGAAGTGAACTGGAAAAACAGGCATGGCATCAGGAAATAGTGGGGCAAGAGAGAGATGCCAGGACCCCAGAGACTCAGAGGACCTCACTTCATTTACCTTGTGCATTTGGTTTCCTTGTTGCTATTAGTCTTCTGTCCTGTCTTCTGTATTGTTTGCTTCCCTTCTTCAGAAGCCTTTTTGGATAGCATAATTTTCAGAAAAAAAACGTCCCAAACTAACATACTCAGAGTTGTATTGTACTAAACTGCATGATACATCCGAGACCCACAAAATGGAGAAGTTGCCTAAACAGCAAATGGACAAGGACCCCCTGACCAAGACTTCTGCCCCTCATACCTCCCATATTGTCTCAGCTGAAGAGGATAAGGCACTGAGACACAGAAGGATAAAACCCCTCCCAGGCTTATAGGTGAGTTACAACTTGGCAGGAGCTTGGTTTACTTATGTAAAGAGTCTTAATTTAATTTTTTATTCATTTTTTCACGCTTAATTAGGCAATTTTAACTGTTTTCAATGAAAAAGCCAATGAAGTCTTAATTAGGATCAGCATCTTTGTAGAGCAATTAAATGAATTATAATGTACCCGCACTCCTTACAAACTGCAGCACATATCCTTTAACTTGTATAATTGAAGGCTGCTCCATCCTCTGGAATTTAAATTAGTTTTTGCTTTGTAAAGTGGCAAAAGATTACATGAGGCCACGTGTACAACATGCATTCCACAAATAAGAGGATAGTAGTTTTGCATAGGAGTATTCAACAATGTATGACGAATATGTAAGTCTGATTTAACCTCTCTACAAGCTATTTTGCACCTCTGAAGCAAGAATTCTTCACCCCCATTCTTTAGAAGTGAGACTTAAATTTGCATGCTCATTATTGGTTTCTGTTCTGATATGGAGAAATTTATCCCTACACTGTGGGTTTGAATCAGAGTTCTGAGTCACCAGAAGACAGATATACTCTACCATAAACAAAGTATTGCTTCTAAAATTACCCTACTAATCAGTTACAGCTAATCTAGACACAGATTTATTTAGAGGGAAGGGAGAAGATCGCCCAGTGCTGTATGTATTTCACCAAGGTGGTCACACAGTCCCAGCTGCCACGCAGTGCTCCAGCTTTTCTGCAGCAAAGCCAAGGAGGAGATGCTGCACTGCACAATGTCCCCTTTGTGTCTGTGTCCAGCCCTCCACTGCCATGGCCTCATGTAAGGATATGTAACATGTCATGTGCCGTAGCATACACGGACAGGGAAAGGACTTCACTATGCTCTCTAGCACAGAGGCTGCACCCTCAACCCAACGTTATTTGCATACAAATATGCTTGAGCAACACTAATAAAGAGTAATGCTTGCTAATAAAAAATATACATTAACTGAAATGTATAATGCAAGAGAGCTGCTAAGGACTTTTATACCAGAATAACCTTGAAGAAGAGAACATTCATGCTAAAATCAATTTGCTTTGCCAGCAATTTACACCGCTCCTTTCCATTAGTGCTGTTACTTGAATAGGTGCTTTCTCCCACACAAATGAGTTCTCTTCTCTACCAGGGTTTATGCTTACACATGAGAATTGAGGGAAACAAAAAAAATACAACTAGTAGGAATGTAGTGCTTATCACTGGTATGTCTCAAAATGTTTCCAAATTAATGACACATAGAATAATAGGAATAGCAACATTTTCTTTAAAAAAATCTACAACAAGGAAGTTAAAGTTCCAGAAAGGAGGTTAAAATTCCCAGAAATATCTACCCATCTAAAATACTATCAAGGTCTCTTCCCATGTCAAAATATCTGACCCTGTGTGTATACAGTATACTATCACTATCACCCTGTAATAAATCTTTTCCTAATCTTTCTCAGTGTGATTTTGACTCATATCATTCATGCTACTACTACTCTATTCTTGACATTTGTTTATAGCATTCATGTGAAGTGTTCCGTCAAAACTTTTAACTTATTCATTTCTTCAGCAACTGATACCTTTCACTAACTCAGTCCAAGTAAAGATTGCTTTTTTATTTCTCGGAAAAGCAAGTTCATTTTTTCAGCCTGCTATATGTTATCGGCAATATTGAGGGTTTTCCAGATTAGTTGTCACTGTGGTGTGTCACATGCCAGTTGCAAAAAAATGTGCTACAATGAAGATACAAAGAGAGCAAACTTAATATGGTCTTGTTCATTTTGTGTAATAAACTATTATTTTGTCCAAATTAATTTTGAAAAGTATTTTCTCTGTGGGTACCACAGATATCAGTAATGCTTAGAAATGGAGATAGTTTTCACTTTAAATAATTACACTGATTTTTGTTGGCTTTTTTTTTTTTTTCACTCATGAAAAAATGCAAATAACTTAAAGAGAACTGGACTGTTTTCTGGGAAAAAAATCACATGTCAAAAAACATTTAAAAATTCTCATTAGCACTGTGAATCCCTAAATAAATACAAAAATTCAGTAGCTTCTTCCCCTAATTTTTCTAAGTATTATTTTACATGTGAAATTGATAAAATTGTCAGTGAAGTTAAATTTTGTCAAAACTTTGTATTTTAATCATATTTAAAAGAGCTGTAACTGATCCTGAGTCATCCATCAGACCTGACACTTGAACCTGCATCTTCATATGTGAGTGGAATAATATCTCTCTAATGAGTCTTCTCATCACACTGTATCCCATATCTTTTCCCTCTAGACTGAAAATTTCATTTTGCTTGGGGTTTTGATTGTTTGGTTGTTTTTTTCTTGTTTTCTTTGGTTTATTCAGAAAAGAGACACAATACCACATTCACAAAAACACCTCTGGTGCTTTTCTTACATCTGTGAATGCCACAGCAAGTTCCTTCAAAACTGACTTTAGGGGTTTTTTTTATTATTTTTATTATTTTGGCTTTTCTTATGCCACATGAGAAGCAGCAGACTACACTCTTTTTCAATTTAAAATTGCCTTTCCATCCTTGCTCCTGTCCTGCACCAAGGAGCACTTGATTTTCCAGGGACAACTAGTAAGAGTCTCCACATGTGAACATCTAAAGGGATGTCGGAGGCCTCTAAAGGCAATGGCAAACTAACTCCAATCTCAGGGTTCTGAAGAGAGAACGAAAAGACATCCAGGTTATTCAGCAGAGCCTGTGCTGGATGAAAACATGGCAAGACAAAGGAAAGCTAAGATAAACTTTTTAAAATGAGAACATTGTTTTGTCTAATGTTACTACACACAAGTATGAGCTTATTTCCATAAAACCCTGGTAATCAAATGCTTTCAGACAGCTTTAAAAAATGTCTTAATACATAATGATGTAACTGACTGCAATTAAATAAAAAGATTGCCAACTTACTTTCCTTCCCTGGCTAGCTTATACTCTGAAATATGGAGATCACAAGCCTTCTGATCCTACTTGATGCATTTTAAAATGTTTTTATTATCGGTACAAATACCTATTTTTGTATCCTTCTGTGTTTCTATACTATCTACACTTGTTTTGGCCTGTACAAAGAATATATTCTTTTTGTATTTTAATTTTTATCTCTCTCAAATTAATTACATGTTGTCTTATATTTTCATAAAAGTAAACTATTTTTGAACGCTGATGCTGTTTTTCATACCTGTTACAACTATGTATTCCTGGTCTATTCAATATTTCACTGAATGGAAGAAATACTGTGTTGCTGACCACTCCACACCTGTTTTTTAAGATGAATATTCAATTGTTTGTCCTAAAACAAGTAGAGTGTGATTTATATATTGCACTGCCATAATTTCAGTAATTTCTATCCCAGTGTTTTATATTTTTTATTATCACTGAAATTAAAATGCCCGTAAATGCTACACAAATAAACAAAACTGCTGAAATAGTCTAGAGCTCAGTGGATTTTAAAGTTAAGTAATATTTCATAGATTTTTACTGCAAAGTACCATCCAGTAATAACTATTTCTTGTTTCAGCCATAATCTTATTCATGGGCTCCTTGTACGTAGCAAAATTCTGCTAGTGTGTTCCTCCAGCAAAAGGTGAGTAGTATGACACTGATCATATGAGGTCCTGCCATGTATAAAAGAAGAATCTAAGCAGCTTGTAATATGCAGGAGATTTAAGTCACTGAGAAGGAGAAGAAAGGTGAGAGGAAGCAATGTGGTCAAGATGAAGCCTTTCTAAATAATGAACATCAAGCAAAGAACCATCACAATTCTTCATGGTTTCTAAACTACATTAGGAAAAAAAAGGCCCCCTGAGTTACTGAATTCATTCCCCTGCTACTGCAAAATCTCACATCATTTTGTGTAATAAACCACTATTTTGTCCAAATTAATTTTGAAAAGTATTTTCTCTGTGGGTACCACAGATATCAGTAATGCTTAGAAATGGAGATAGTTTTCACTTTAAATAATTACACCGATTTTTAACTCCTATCGATAACTCCTTACAAACAAATCAAGCCATCTCAGAAACAGTTAGACTTTCTCTCTCCATCAATCCTTTAAGGATATGGTTTCAAGAAGATCATTGGTCTTATATACAGTTCTGAACCTTATTTTAAATTTCAGTCTAAATGTATGCAGATGTAGTTTAAATCAACTAATACTTAGTACAAAATTATCTACCAGCTCCAAAAGCTCCTGTCCCTTGGTATTTCTCTCTGAAGTGTTTATAAATGGGACTCACATCTCGTAGTAACCACGTCCAAGAAGTCTACTCTACTTTTTGCTCAGAAGACAACATACTGGCCCTCTTCTTTTTCATCCATTCTAGTTTGAGTTCATCTTTCTCCAAATGCAATTACTAGAGCTGTACATAAGATTTTAGAGGAAGTCTCACTGATTCATAGTTCATACTATTATTTCTTTCCCATCTAGTGGAAAACCAAGATGCATTAAAATGGTTGCTTGCAGTTATTTTATGAGAGGGTTCATCACTCAGATTCTTCATTTTCTTCTTGCCACTGGCAATTGCTGTGCTCCTCATCTTCCAGTTTATAGCAGAGCTTGCGCTAGTACCTGAGTCCTTGAATTTTGAATTTCTGAATTTCATCCTATTCCTATTACTTCGCCTCTCAAAATTCAACTCATTCTTTCTATAAAGTATCTTGATCTTTCTATAATATTAGCATCTGAAGCTTTATACCATCCTAAGCATACCATAATTGAACTCATCAGCACGCTTCTGAAGGTATTATGCAAGCATAGTGACAATATCATGCCTTTAGGTATTTTTCTACTAGACTTGCTCCAGCTTGGTATCTGGAAAACTCACAATGGGCTCACAACCAAACAGCCAAGGCCTGGCAGTAGTACATGTGAAAGCAAATTGCTGTCTTACACCAGCTTTGCTTGTGAGAGCAGGATGAGGTCTGCATACCCTAAAGCAAACCAGTTCTGTGCAGATGACACATTAGTCTACATAGCAGGTGTCACATGGAAGAGATACCAGAAACTTCTTATACATGCTAATACTCAAATGATTTTAATCTTTGTAAATTTTCATATACTACTACTTTCAAAAAATCAAGTAAATCAAAAGGCAGCAAACTTGACTATCAGCAAAACTGGACTTTGAACAGAAACTTTTAGAATTATAAAATTAAGACTGCTTTCTTTCTGTGCTAAAGAAAGATGTAAACTTTGTAAAATGTAAACTACTGTAAAATGTACAATGTAAACTGTAAACTGACACAAAGATTGGAAAGTTATTATTTCAGCTTTCTAAAAGTCAAGTGTCTAATTTAAACCAGTTATCCTGACTCTCACTCTCAGAACCAGAGACAGATAACAAGGGGCAATTAATCTCATTCTCAAATTCATGTCTTGCTTAGATGGAATAAACTCGCCTTTGTCATCCTTATCTCTCTCTCTCCATTGCCCCTAGGGAAGGTCTAAATGACTAGCACTGACCAATTAGCTAAACATCAACTGTAACCATGTACTTTAAAATAATTTATTTAAGTATTCTAAAATATGAACCTTTCACTTGTGATACATATATATATATAGCATCTGATGCAACAGGAAAATACTAAAGGATTACTTTCAAGTTCAATCATTTGTCTCTATAAATATGCATCTAAAATTTTAGACTTGAAGAAATTTAATAAATTTGGTTATCAAAAGAAGAAAGTGAATGCTACAGAGGGACACTGATGAATCTTTAGTTATCAAAAGCCAGGTGAGGATTTTATATTTGTGTTTCAGATTCCTTATGAAAAAAAGCAGGTGGGTGCACTGCATTGGAAGGGCCATAAATGAGGTTCTCCCTGAATCACTATAAGAGAAAGGTAGTTAGTATGCCAATACATCACTGAATAACAACTGACAAAATGCACCAAACTACAGAACTGACTGACATATAAAGGATTTCATTCTAACAAGGCAATATAATTAAAAAATTTCTCCCCAGTCTAACTTTTTAGTAGTAACTAGACCCATGATTCAGGTGACTGTAAGTTATCTTACCTGGCAGAGCATATGGCATTTCAAAACCAGCTCCTCTTAATAGGTTTTTCAAGTAAGTGTTGAACAAAAAGGCCCAAATATTTTCATATTATTCAAATAGCTTTTTCTTGGTAAAGTGTTTCTATAAACACACAGTTTACACTGTTACAAAACATTTTTCCAGTGTTTTTTAATCCCCGTGAAAGTTCACTGGGTTTACACCTCAGGAGTTCAACTGTAATTCCTGCATTTTCTACAAAATACAAGCAGGCATCACTGATGTCAAAATCCTTTTTCTCTGTGCTATTGTGCTGTAAGCCTTGAAACGAGCTGAAGGAACTGAGGAGCTTTGCCTCTCCTCTTGTCCTTCATTTTGCTGGGCAGAAAATTTTATTTTCTAGCTACAGAATTTTTGGGTTTTTGTTGGTTTGTGGTTTGTTTTTTTTTTTTTCCTAATGAAGGAAAGGGTGAAAAACTTTCTGAAATAGTTTGGGGAGTGGGGGGGAGGGCAGAGAGGGAATTGTTTCAAAGCATCTAAACAGTGTTGTCTCAGTTTGACATTTTGCTTACTCATGGAGTTTTAGGCCACTCACTTCTCTGCAGGAGGTACCAGACAGAAGACAACCTTTCAAGAAAAGATGGGATGTTCAACAGGGATCCTGAGACACGGAACAGGAGGGATGGCATTTGCAATGGTTGTTTAAGCAAATACAGTTTAAGAAAATGCAGTTAACATATCCAAAACAAAATGTAAAATGTTTTAAGCTAAAACAAAATTATGCAGTTTGATGATTTTTTGGGTTTGGTGGTTTGGTTTTTTTTTTACATGGAAAATGGCTATCATTTTCTTGGAGTGTGGAAAGGTTAATGGTTTAGGTAGAAAATTTTGTTTTGTGGAAAGTGTGTTTCTTATTAAAAATACCCACCTCCCCCTCAAGCAGTGCTAATAGATAACAAGAGCTGTATGGACAGGGACAGAACTGAACAATGATCACACATTTGCAAAGAATCGCAGCTGGGGAGAGGCTTCGCCATATTGAGAGGTTTTATTGCCTCTTTCTCAAAATTACTAAAATGCATAAGTGAACCTGAAAGCAAATAATCATAGAATTACACAAACTGTTAAATATTCAAGAAACTTCAATTCCCACTTAAAAATTAAACATATCAAAATAACATTCTGGTTTACAGTTCACAGAAATATCTGTAATGTCTACTATGCTTAAATTTGGTATTCAACTGAATGTCAACTTATCACTCAAAGTCCATTAATGAAGGAATTTTAAAAATGCAAATTGAAGTTTCATGTGACAAAAAATTCAAAAGCAATTAATTTTTAAGCAATATATCTATATTTCATCTGTTGAGATTTCATTCTGCAGCAGAAGGATAACTGCATGTGCAGTGAATGAGTACTGAAAGAATATAAAGGGGAACAGATTCTCTCCTTGTGAAAAATGAGAAACATCACTTTTAAAAAACAATCTTTCTGCAAAATATACTTTTTAAGATTAAACTGATAAGATCTACAAAATTATGTGGAATGACAACATAATGAAAATACATAACTTCCATTTAAAGATGTTATTTTGAATGAAAACATTGTGTATTTTAAAGCAGCCACTTTGCTAAAACACTTTATAAACTGTTTCAATAAATTCCATATATTCTATTATGCAATACTATTAAAATGGTATGTACGAATTATATGTCGTGTCCCCCCCTCAAAAATGTGTAATTCCATATGGCAAATTTCCCCCTTTTTATGATATCTCTCTCTTATAAGAAATAACATATTAATTTACTTATTTCACTCAATCATTTGAGAAATTAGATAATAGATTTTTTACAAGCTTTTAAAATTACCTCTTAACCTGGTATTCAATAGTTCCATCTCACTAGCTGAGCTGCACGGTTTGTATGTCTAAATATCACATGATATTGCTTCTGCTTGCTGAATGAATAATCTAATCTGTATAAATAAAAATAATGTCTGAAAAAAATCCCTGAGGCTCGATTCTCTTGGGAAGAATGTGAATAACATAGACAGTGGGCTACAATTTTTTTCCTTTTTCAAGAACTTCCAGTCTAGCTTCACAAGTGGGTTCTATGTTAAAATAATAATAAAAGACACTAAATTACGGATTAATGGGAAAGGAATGAGAAGAATTGTATATCTTATATTTATTAATGGCTATTTAACAGACTTTAGATTCAATTTTCTCTTGTCACATTTATTCCAAGCACCTGGTATTTTTCTTTCTTTAACTCCTTAACCTGTCACCAGCTGTAAGCATTGCTCCTGACACACAGTGATGTAAATGAGGTAAAACCAGTATTCCTGCTCAAAAAGGATAGGGAAGCCCTATTTTTGAACCATCCATTGTTTGACTGTGGAAGTCAGGGCAGGACATGTCGATACTGCAGGATACTGTTACATGCATCTTTTCCATCTCAGACTGCAAACAGTGCTATTTAATGAATGTGTCAGCTGGGTGATAAAAGGTCCCCAAAGTTATTATCTCTTCTCTGCAGTCATCGTCAGTCATACAATCCATTCACCAACTGTTTGTGTGTTTAGATTCGCAGTTACAGAACCAAACAGTAATATACTGAGTCTGCTGCTCTGTATTACAGAATCACAGAATCACAGAATCATCTAGGTTGGAAAAGACCTTGAAGATCATCTAGTCCAACCATTAACCTGACACTGACCGATATTAGTGGTGCTGGTGCCCCTAGCCTGGAGCTTCAGCTACTGACAGCTAGAATAGAGTGGAGAACATGATCACCGATCAGCTCTCTTCTACAGTAAGGGAATCCTACCTCACGAACGTGTATTTCTCAGTACTGCAAGGCCCTCATGTTCGGCAAACACAGCATAGGTCTGAGCTTTTACTTGCTGCCCTTGACTGAGGACCTGAACAGTTTTTAGATTACTGGAGGACAGAAAGTAGAGGGATATCAAAAAACACCTTCCCAAGCTATAAAGAATTCTGGATAATTATTCCTAAAGTGTTTAAACTCAACTTCTATTCAGTCTCACCCAACATTTAAAAAACATTATCTTCATTACCTGCTACTATGTATTTGCTATTTGTGGTGCTCATTCTCTTCATATGGCAACAGTTTTTTCATCTGCATAGGAGTGGACTCATTGATTCTGTTCTAATATTAAAAATAATCTCTTTAAACTCCTGCTTCATACTCACTAGAGAGCTGCAGCCAGTTTCCATGTGCTTGGCTAAAGGGGACTTTCTACACTGGAAATTCAACCAGGAATCAAGAAACATTGCTGTGCCCCTTGCAAGTGTTCCTGTATGTCTGGTGGTTGTACAGTTCATCCTTTTAAAATCCTTTTCATCCTAGCTTTGACTGGGATTATTAGGAAAAGAAAGAAAGATTTTGCATGTTGAAATATCTCCATGTTTCAAATGGGGACAAGACTCAAACCCCTGTCCCTCTCTTGTATGTGTTCCCCTTAACCACACTGGAAAAAGGAATGAGTTCCCTTTCACAAACACCTCTTATTTATGTATAGTCCTCTGGCCTACAATGGCAGGTTATTTCATGACCAGCTGAAATTTTGATCTGAACGTCAAGGCACCAAAGGACAATCTCTAACCGAATATTTGGTCAAACTTGAAGTTAGCACTAACATTAACATTTACTCATAGGATGATTATCTGTGATGATAACCATGTATACCAAAAATGAGTAAGCACAGATGGTTCTCAAATAACCAGATACCTGGTTGTGCTCAGAAAAGACACCAAACAGTGAACCTGCTGAAATCAACCACTTGGTTATCCTATTTTGGTAGCAGCAAAGTAATAAGTTCATATAAAGTCCATCCTATAGTTGCTGAATGGCTGAATTTGCTACAAATCCTGAAATATTTCTATAATCTGCCTTCTTCATTGCTACTCTGCTTAACACACAGATATTTTCACAGAAAGAAAAAAACTGTTTATAATCAACCATAGATTAAAATAAAAAGTAAGTTTCCTACTGAATGGTATGATAGATTCACGTTTATAGTTCTTCATCATGAGATGGAACTGAAGTGATTTGTTTAGCCTAAAAGCTATCATCTGTTTACCATCTAGTTTTCACTAATTACCCCCCAAAGAGTACTGTTGCTTGCAAGAAGGCTTTAAGCTGTCATTTTACTTACATGCAGTAATTAAACATTTCCTTTCAATTGCCACAAAATACACAATCTCTTATTATTGTTCTTTTCAATTAGTCTAACTGAGAAATTAATTAAGTTATAGGGAATTTTCTGAATAGGATTTGTTTTCTTAGTCTGTCCTTTATCTTGTGCAAATTTGCTTTTTACTGTTTTAAAAAGGGGAGGGAAGGGAAGGAGCATGAAATCCAGGCTCAGATCCTCTCTTCACAGAGGCAATGACAGAAGTCTGATTTAATGAAACAACTATTAAAGCCCTGAGGCATGAAAAGAAAAGCATCTCTTCTCCATGCTACTATAGGTGAAACTGTATCGAGTCTAAGGCAGGATGAATTTCTTTTTTAATGAGAAAAATACTGTACAGATGATAGCTTTTTTAAAAATGTCAGATATGCTGTAATGGTCTCCTTACAGTTGCTAGTTTTGAAGTGAAATTTAATACCTATCCAGTCACCTTGTACAATTTTCCTTATCTTTTGAATGCTCTGGATTCCACTTTTTTCTTTTCAATTTGTCTGTGCCAATAAAAGAGAATATACATTGAAAGAAGTGCCCAGAGTGGAGGGAGAGGAGGCAGAAGGAGTGTTAGTCCCCATATGCACTCTGGAGGAAGTGGGGGGTGAGGGAAATCAGCTCGTCTCTGCTTGGTCACTCCTTCAGTTCAGTTCTAGGCATGAGCATCAGTTTGTGCAGCTCAAGGACCTGTGATAGGGACATCTGTTCCTAGCCACTGAATGCACACTCCAGTAATTTTTGATGCTGACTCTGAACACAGGGTGACAAGTGTCAGTCACCTATTTTAATTTGAATGAAATTTTTTTAGAGATGCACATTGGGTCTGCCTATCAGAAGCAGTGGTTTCTGTGTCATGAGCTTCACCTCACCCCATTGATACTGCAATACAGAAACACTGCATAATGCTAAGTTTGGCATATACTACAATGCCTTTAGCTAAATGGGTGTGCTTAGTTCTTAGCATCTTGCCCACAGGAAATCCACTTATTTCAAGAAGCAATTTGAAGTAGTAGTTTAGAAAAGTAATACAGAAAAAGGTATAATTACCTTGAAATTATGTAACTTTATACCTATTGTTTAATAATTGTAATGAAAAGAATAAAAAAAAAGTTTTACTAGCACCATAATGGTTACATCTGCTTGGTGTTGTGCCAACAGCTATGCTACTAGCAGCACCAGCACGAGCAAGACAGAAACACTGGCACAATACAGCTGCTGATCCTGGAAACTCTGGCTTCGATAAGACCTAGTTATGGCTTGCCAGATCTTTTTGAATTAATTAGGGGAAAGTGCCAATTCATCAAAGATAACTTGTTTTTTAAACGGATCCATTTCAGTGACACTTGCATGACAGCAAATTTATCATGCATAGCAAGGTCTGTCCAAAGCTAAAGGGAGAGACAAAGAGACTCTTCAGTAAACAAAGATGGTCTAGTTGCTCAGTTATTGAATGTATTGCTTTTCTTGACCTCTGATCAGAGACCTGAATCTGGCCTTCCCTCATGTCTCAGCAGTGTCCTAATGAGGAAATGGTTATTCTAGGCTGGGCATCTCTGTGTCTTTTGTGCTTTGCCTAATACACACATATCAAGGTAGAGAGAGAGACAGAAAGTTCTCTTGTTGTTCATAGGGATAGAGATAGCAGTGCAGATGATCACATTTCACCTTGCTTTTCCAATAAATTATGATCACTTACACAGAATCAAGGTGGTAGTAAACACTGACAAAGACTCATCTCATGCAGATGCTATTTGTGGGAAAGAAAAATCTGCACAGGGCCATCGGCCGCAATTAATTCACCTCCTTGCAGGCATTTCACATGTAAACACCTGAGTCAGTGTGAGACAGCTGCTGTACTAAGAAGTTTTTAAGAACCACAGGAGCTTAGATGAGACCAGAAAACCTCTGCTCTGAGCAGGTAACCTCATTAATACTATTATTACTTTATGATCTATTGTTTAACATATACAGTCTGAAACTTTCTTGTATATTTTATTTGAGTATACAGCTTGTTACTGCATGATGCAAAGAGCTCTTCCACTTATAAAGGAGACTTGGAGTTTATAATTTTCTTTTAGATAGTCTAGAATTGTTTGTCAGACTGTTAGTCTCCAGTTTCACCTGAATCACTGAGGTTAACAGACAATATTCCCTATTCTGGGCCTTCTGCACCAACTGCAACAATCTGACAAACTGTTCCTCTTCTTCATGTTCCCAGCCATTGTGTTTCATTCATTCTTAGAAAATATCTGTAATTTTATCTTCTTTTTCTCCTTACCTTGTCTGTATCTATTCTTCAACTATAAACACTTCAGAGAAATCCTTAGGGAAATGAATTTATGGCATCTGGAAGCTTCTTTGATAAATGACAGCCATGGCAGCAAAGTAATACTCCAAGCAACTTTTTGTACTCCCTTGAAAAGCATCATTATAGATCTGACAGTTCTAGAGGAATGCCTGTGAGTGACGGGATATATCCATCCTCTTGTATTCCAGAATTATGGAACTTATTCACTAGGTACAGAAAAAACTTACTAAATATTAATAAGAGTTAAAGATAACTCTTTAATTATAATAAAAATGAGAAATAAGAGAGTTAGAGAGCCTATCAGGGATAGAAAAGCCAGTGGAGAACATTTCATAAAGAACATATTTTATGGCAATTTAAAGCTTTCTTCAAACAAATAGACTAACAATCCTTGTGATATTTCTGGTTGTGAAGAAACAGTTCAATGCATCAATGATTCAATCATCCAAATGCATCAAATCTCATATAAAAAGTAAGTCTGAGTTTTTTAAAAAATAGACTAAAAGTTCTGAGTAATAGCAGATTACTTCCCACATCTCTATGGAGATTTAACTCTCAAACAAATGATGATATTGTACTTCTATGCTCATCATTTCTGCAGAAACACTCAGGGAAAGTGTTTTTTTTCAATATAGCTCAGTTCAACCAAAGGTAAAGTCACAAAACAGTAATTGCCAAAGAGAAATAATGGAACTTCAGTCAAATAATGCTTTTAGTTTCTTTTTTTCCTTCTTCCATAACAAGAAGGAGAAATATAGGGAACTTTGGAGACATGGGCAAAACATCTGTAAGATGCTATGAAAAAAATGTGAAAGTGGAGAAAGACTAGCAAAGAGTTCTTAAAAAATTCTACAAACAGTTGTAAAATAAAAAGACCTAAGGATTACTTACATTATCTTTGACTTAACAGAAATCATATTTGTAAAATACATATCTAGTTCTTCCCATCTTCAGTACTTTTAGGAGAACTCTGCTCAGTGTCTGAAATTTTAGCAAAATTTACCTTAGTTTTAGAGTAGAATAAAGGAGTCTTTGATTCCATGGCAAGAGAAGATACTTGCACTGTAGTACCACAGGCTGTGATTATGACAGCCTCCAATGGCTACTGTTTCACACATGCAACTGATAATATAAATCCACTTTTATTCTGAACTAGTACTCTAAACACCACTACCAGCACTGACAATGGCATCCCACTGAAACACTGCAGTGCAGGACCTGTGGTGAAGTCGACCTGGCACCTGTGCAGCCTGGCCGAGAAGGGTCCTTCCAGGTGGGCAGTGCAAAGTGTTTGGTTCTGGTTAAAAGAATTTTTGTTTTGTTTTGTTTTGTGAGGGACTTGTTTTTATAGACATGCAATAGATAAATAAAAGATCACCAGACCCCTTTTCAGTCTTCAAGAGACATGTCATTTAGACCACGAATTTTTGTGTGATGGTCATGAAATTCTAGGGAAACTTTCCCAGGAGAACAGTAGTGCATCCCCTATAGAGAAAGCAACACACAGGCTGTGTGAAAAACACAAGTAAAAAGCTGCTAGGTCAAGAAAAGGCTTTTCATATGTATTTTATTTCTCAACTGAATGTGAAAACAGAGCCAGAAGAATTTTGAATGTCTTCACAACAAATCAATATATTTTAAAGCTGCATATACCATTTTGAGTAGCCATAATCAAATATAGCATATGGGCTCTACAATGCTAATTCCTGAGGACTACAGAAACAGAATACTAAATATTAAACAGCTAAAACTTCAGTGTTATGTAAGAAGCTTGCTATAAACAATGACTACCTGTGGTAACCTAATGATTTTAAGGGATAAAACAGTAGCCATTTCAAGTATAAGCTGGCATTTCCTTCTGTTTTTCACGTCCAATACTGACATTTTCTCAAATTGATGGTCACCACAGAAGCCCTCTCTGCCACCCAGGGGAAGTATGTTAGAAGTTGTATATAATGTAAATTACGAAGTTAAACTCTGTTTTGAGCAATTTTACGCCTTTAGCCCTGGTGTGACAGAAACCCAGGCCACAGCACTGAGGAATTGCCCTCAGCTGCTGCAGATAGAGACAGCTCATTTTCTCAGCCTGCCACAGGATTGTTGCCTATTCTGTTCATAACTGTACTACAAATTTAAATGTCACATGCAATGGGGCATACACCTAATATTAATGGATATGCCACAGTACAATGCTTTCATTATTCACTTTTTTCCCCTTTTTCTTGCTTTGTCACATTATTCTATGTAATTACACCACTGCAGCCTCCCTCACGAAGTTCTCACTTCGATGGCGTAAGTGGCACAGCACCCTTCAGAAAATGAAAGCTTTCTTTTCCTGCCGTGGCAAGACTGGTGGAAGGTTTAGATGAAGGTCCTATCTTCTCTAAATCCCACAAAGCAGACAGTTTCTGTGGAGGGTTTTGAGGATAAAGAGGACAAATGTTCTCTGACAGATGCAGAGACTGCCTTGGACAAAGGCACAGGGACTAGAAAGAAGATTGGTAGACTGAGAAACTATGCAAGAAAATAAAGCTGAGGCAAAAAACAAGGGAGAGTTAAGGTTTATATCTGTCCCAAATAATTTATGGGTTTGGCACTGTTCAGCAAGGTTACACAGTTCTTTTCTATCTTCCCCAAATGATGAACTCTTACAGAGCAAGAGTCAGTTTCTTAAATATTTCGCAAACAGAAATTTAAAACACAATCTTTCAGCAATAAAGTGTTACATTTTCTTTTACTGAGTTATATATACTAGTGCTTTTATTGTGCAATTGCTTTTTGGTCAGAGTTACTCACTGATTTTATAGTTTTGCTTTAAAATCAATGACCCAATAGAATCCATTAAAGTTTTCAATATCTTTTTCCCTTTTTATAGTAGTTCATTTACTTCCTTTCAGATTTTTTCTAGAAAAACTGTTTGAACAGTAAATACTGTTGTCTGCCTTACAGGTACACCTGATGGTGCAGGGATTATCAGCTACTATCCTGTCTCTCCCATGCAACCCAAAATCTCACGACTGGCTGATCGGATGATGTGAGATGGCGTTCAGGTAATTATTACCACTGATTTTTCTCACTTTGGGTCTCTCCTGTTATTTTATTTGCACTCTCCACTTATAGAAACTACAGATGTTCAAAGTAAGTTGGGGAAATTCAGTTGGAAATAAAAGGCTTACCTCTATCCCTTTGTCCAGCAATCAGAGGGCACACCAAATCATTTCCAAATTTATTCCAGATAAGATCATGTACTGCCCAATGGGAGGCTCTTCTCAGCAGATGAATTTAAGGGCCATCAACAAATCACTCATTATAAGCTCCTATGTCTATCACAGTTCTTCCCTAAAACAAGCTGATTGACTCTCCCCCTGGTGTAGTCCCAGTTCCTTCCTCTCTTCATCCCTCCCCACCTCCCACTTCACATATATTTCAGCTCCTGCTACTTCCAGCTGCTGTTTTCCTTGCAGGCATACCATAGAAAAAGTCACAGATGCCCTTCCACTACCTCTATTACACTGATCAGTCATCTTTTGAGGCTCTCTCCCTTAATTTTCCTTTGCATTAGCCTTGTAGGCTGCCTCTGGTGTCGGTGGTACTCCTGGATGAGGTAAGGCCATGTCCATCTCCTAATGCTGTCCAAACAAGGGCTGAAAAACTCCTGATCCTGTGCAGGAGTGAAGCAGCAACAAAGAGAGCTAAACTCTTCTGCCAGGTGATTGCCCGCTCCTCTCACTTGCTTACATTCTCTATAAAGTCAGGGGAAAAGAAAGGCTTATGCCAAAAAAAAAGAATGTTGAAAAAGGAAAAAGGATAGGGATGTATCTTAATTAGGGGAATTAACTCCATTAAACTCTGATTACCAGCTCCTATCAAATGCCTAATAAGAAACACCCAAAGACTTGCCTTCACTTTTCATTTAAAAATTGCTCAGTCTTTTCTTCAAAACTTTGTAGAATTATTTTACACCTACTTTAAATTCTGCAGTGAAGAAATCTGTTTGGCCAGCTCTGCCTGAATCCAGCACTGCCCATAATAAAAGGCAGCTGATGAACAAATATTTTGTCTAGAAGGAGATCGTATAGATACTTACGTGAAAAAGACATTTTCCTAACTCGAAACTGTACAATGCGAACCCATAGCATTGTGATTTTAATGAAAATATCTGCTTTCATTATGCTTTTAGTAAATATCTAGTGTTTAGAAAAATTTTTCAAGGTTAGTAACCACTTGGACAAAACTGTCAATTTAGCATACAATAGAATACAAAGGACTGTTTAAAAAATTCTTTTGCAGAGAAAAGTTTTCAGTCCTACTGTTATCTTCTGCACTCCAAAGTCTTTATAAATCTATATTGCATGCTTTAGTTATACAAATTGTTATGTTTTCAAGGCAGACTTGCTTCAGTTACTGAAACCTCAAGAAACAGGGTGAGGTCGGGAGACAATTATGATTTAAATATCAAGATAAAAACAATCAATCCTTCTTTTTTCCCTTCCTCTGTCACAAGGCAAAAGAAAAAAAAAAAGAATCTGCACAGCAAGGATTATTTTCTCACTCATAACACTGTGCTATTTCTTAATACATACAGGACACAAGCACAATCATTCTAATGTAACTGGGATAATTGCTACCGGTTATATCTATCTGGTGTGAATCACAGAGTTTTCTCTCGCTGAAAGGTAGTTTGTGCTATATGCAAACAGAGACTTTGAAAAATGAAAGTTAGTTCCTTGTTGTTTCCCTTTTTTTTAAAAAAAAAGATCTATTTAATGTATAATCCTATGATAACTACAGTGAAAAGAAAGCAGATTGTGTGTAAAATCTGGCTCTGGTATAACTTCAGGCCTTCACAGCTGATTTTATATAGTCATCACGAACATGGCTGAAATTGTAATGACTTTGCTCTGCAATTTCATATGGAAAACTGTTAGAAACCTAATCCATAATGCAAGACAGCAGAACACTTTATAGGTAAATTACCCACAACATAGCAATAAATCAAAGTAAGTCCCATCTGTCATTTTAGAAGCAGTGGGAGTCTATTACAGTTTGGCACAGGTATGATGCAGCCGGGTGGATAGCACTTGGCTTGCACAGTACATGCTGCTGGGAGGAACCAGTCTTCTTTTTAGAGATGCAAGGCAAAAATAATCAGCCCGATTACCCCAGCAAGATTGACCATAATGAGAAGCTGAAACAGAATAATGAAACACCAGGACAAAAGAGGAGACCAGTCTAGTGAGAATGTTCTGACTGATTTATGTTCCTCTCCTAAAGTCTTACCCTGAGAGCACTACTCAGTTCCACTTGAAAAGAAACACATTTATTTTGTTATTGTTGTATTGTTAAAGGTAAGTAACTTCTGATTTTTGATTAGGAGAAGAGGGGAAATAGTTTTTGTTGCAATAGTATCTGTTGTTTTTTCCCATTTCAAAACTTGAGAAGATCAAGGTCAAATTAAATATCACAACGAGCAGCAAAATTTCAGGTAATTATAATAAATGCAAATTGATAAAGATGGTCTTACAGAAAGAGAAAGCAAGTGATGCCAGTAGAAGCCCTATCTTGACACAACAAATATTTTCTTGTTCAATGAGTAAGTCTCTGTGCAGTCCACACCAGGTCTTGTGGCTGTATTTACATATTCTTTTATATGTCAGAGGGTTGAGTTCACGATGGTCTTAACTATGAATCAAAAGAATGCACACAAATAAAAGAATTAACATATCTACAGGTTCATTTATGTGCATGTTCTTTTAAATAACAGTATGCACCCTGTGAAACAGAATATCTGAAAATTTTTTTCTGAGCTACAGCCATGTGTTTTTTCCCTTTCAGAATGTTTTGTAATTCAGTTATACCAAATATCTTTTAATAACTTGCTTTATTCTAAGAAATCTCACCACTTTCTACAAGGATCAGTAACGCTCACAGAAGACAATACTACAGATATCCATTTAGCAGCCTATCACCTGATGTTTGCCAAAACAGCGTAAGATGACAAGATGATTCAGAAATATTTCAAAAGTCAAGACTTACAGACCCTTTTCTACCTATAAGACACCCTGGACTTCCTCACAAAATAAGAACTATAACTACCAGAAACAATCTACAGATACTGTCTGAGGCAGTGACTCTCAGTTATGCCTAAATATTTAGGGAATAATGAATTTTCTACTTCACCATGCTACAATGGCTGTAATACTTTCGGCACAGTCAATACTTGGTCCAGAAGGTCCAAGACTGTACAAAACTTCAGCAACTCTTGTACCTGATCACTCATAACACACTTCAAAAATTGTTTACTATTTAAAATACTGTGCTGTGGCAAAGCTAAATAGGCTATATATCTGTGCAAGATGATGAGAGTTTTATAAAAACTTACAAAACTACAGGCTGATAGTGGGAAGATTTTGCTTTATTTCCTTTTTTTTCTTTTTTTTTTTTACTTTTCAAGTAGATATAAGTACAGGTTAAGGTAAACTATCCCTCATTCTCCAAAGCAAGTAATTCCTTTGGAGTGGCATGTATACTGTAGCACAACTGCACAGAAAAAGGTAAGATTTATCTGCCAAGTGGCTCACTTTCTCCAGCAATCTGAACATGGCATGACCTATTGCTAACATTATGCTAAGTGAAAACAGACTATTGTTAAGAAAAGAGAAGGAGTTGAGACCAGTCACAGAACATTTTTGTGTTACACTATTTTCAGGCTTTCAAAAAACCGCTAGCAGCATCAGAAAAGCAAGAGGTCCCTTTAAAAAAAAAAAAAAAAAGTAACATCATGAACTTAGAAACCAGTATTTCATGAGAAACTTTGCTGCTCAGATAAGATCCAGGAATTACATGCTAAAATTCCAGTACTGTAAGTTCAGCTGGGTGTCCAAAATTCAAGTTCTGCAATTTTGAACATCTGTCCAGTTTAAGCAAAAAAAGCCAGAACAAGTAGATTTTCAAAGATTTTTATGAATGGTATATATAATATGTAGGCAACAGAAACTCTATGTTTCACTCCATCTCATCTGACTCTGGACTCCAGCAAGGGCAAGCTGACGAAAAATCATATTTACATGTACATTTATATTTAGTTTAATAAAAAATATACAAAAAGCTGATACAAGCCTAGTTAAACAGTGATGAGGTCCTGAGTGAGCCATAGCTTTTCCTTTCCTATGCATCTGCATCATGACCAGAATTGCCATTTCCTAGACTTCTGTGGAAATATGCAAGAACCTGATACTTACAGATATTTAAGATTTTCCAGAAGAGTGTCCTAGGCACCAGAGCAGTACTAATGAGCATGCCAACAACTTGCTATCTGCCTTGTTCCACCTTCAGTTTAACCAAAAAGTGCTTGAAACTTAGGAAAACATGAAAGAGCTGCCTCCTATTCCTCTTACGAAAATTAAGAGGTGTCACTGGCTGAATGAGTCTTGATTCCCTCTTATGGCAGAGCCCCTCCACCACACCCTAAAATAACCCCTCAGAGAAAGAAGCACAAAGACATGAGCCCCCTTCGCAGTTTTCAAAGGGAGGACCTCAGATGTCTCACTGCACAAGGTGCTTGAGTACGTACCACAGCCTCATAGAGGGGAAGGAAAATGGAAACATGCTTTAGCCACTGCTGCCCTAAAGCTGCCCCTGAGGGCTTGCTGCCTCTTGCAAGTGCATGTCAAGTGTCTCCTCATGGAATACATGGCCAATTTAGATATCCAAACTGGATCTGTGAGGGGCTGTGAGGGGCAGACTTGCAAAGCTGGTGCAAGGCCTTGCGCTGCAAAATCTAAAGCCACCCTCCTGTGCCCTAACTCTGTTATTAATTTGTAAACATTTCTTTGGATGCATAAGAAATGAAGAACAAGCAATCTGTGCTTCAAATCCCAATGCTGTCTATGTAAAAATACACAATGCCAATTAGTAAGTTGCTTTTAACTTCTCTTTATATGCAGCTATTGCTTTTTCTCTGTAGATAAGTACCTTTAGGTCCTTTTCTCCCTTTGAACTAGACAGATTTAACTGATGGTGTGTTAAAACACCAAAAATTAAGGGATAAGATAAAAGCAGAGTACAGAGTTAGAAGGAGATGTCCTTTGGGACATTTGAAGTTGATGTCAAACCCTGAATTCTTTCACAGCTTTAATAATGTTTTAACATACCTTCCCATGACTGGGACAGCATCCACTATATGGAGATGTCATTTTTTTCCATTTCCTATGACATGTGTACGGTTGAATTAAATATGTTTTAGGCGTCTTTACTACTTGCAATTGGTAAAACTGCTTTGACTGTTTTTCTATTTTTGAAACTTGTCCAGTTGTTCGAGTTGTTTAACAATAAGAAAAAATCAAAATACACAAAAAGATAGCATAATGAAAATGGATCTAATAACTGTCATTTTATCAAACCAATTTAAAAATCTTTATGCCATGAGACAATCTGTATGCCATTACAAATCTTGCCTCTATTAGCTTGTTGTGACTTTATTCCTGGATATTTTACTCCCACAACAGACTGGAATGGAGGAAATATTAACCTGCCTTCAATTAAAATTATTCAATGACATCCACAGCATTAGGTGAACATCTTCCTATTAAAAACTGCCAACATCTAAAGGAAGAAATATTTAACTAATGAACTTCACTTCTTTGTCAACTGACTGTTCACTTGGCTGGTTTCACACTTTGTTAACAAGTTTTGCATATGCATTTCTGGTCTTTTCAAATAAATGTTACCTTTGCAAAGGCAAACGAGATGTGGAGACTTCCTAGATATTAGAAAATGTCAAAGGTGTTATCACTTAAAATTTTACTTCTATTTACTACTGCATCATCTTTCACTTATACCAAAGATGGGAAGGAGAGTGCTAAGATGCCAGTGATTCACTGATTTATCCAGTCCCTTTATAAAGTAGAATCGTCTGTCAGACTTTCTTACGGAAAACGGAATATGAATTGAGCACACCTGGCTTGGACATGACATTCTCCTTAGCCAGGTGTTGGCCCTTCACTCACTGATGCCAAGATCTGATGTATGCATTCAATCTGATAGGTATTTTTCTCTGAGAACAAGTTCAACTCACTTCAGCAGAACAACATCTGAACTTCCTGAAAGTGACCAGAATGTACCAACGCATCCTTTTTTGTAGCATTTCTTGGTATGTGGTTTTACTGTCTACCTTTTTCATTTGACAGCTTATAATCACTGTTAATTTCCTCTGATAAATGATGTCTTTGGCTCATAACAGTGAACACATGGAGCAGTATTTGCTTTCTTATTGTACTTTGATTTCTCTCAGCATGCAATGCTTGGTACAGGTCAAATTCTTAGCTGGTGCTCTTAGATGGTTGAAGTATTTGGTTTAATGAAAGCTCTCTCTTGACTTCCTGTGTTTATTCCATTTTGAGTTATGCCTGTTCTACTTTTGCGTACCCTAAGCTTTGGGATATCTGAATGAGGAAGACATGGTGATTTTAGCAAATATGTAACTTCTAGCTGCTTTCAGTGTGAGAAGGACCAGAACTCTCCTTCCATTAGTTGCATTCCACAGATATATTTATGAAATATAAAAAACAGAAAAAAAAAGAGTCCAAAAAAAACCAAAATAAGATTTTGGCATGATGTTACTCAGAGAAGAACCAAAGAGCAACCTCCTTCTTCATCTCTGCTACCATTCTATGTTGCCTAGCAATTCATGCTAATTACCTTATTTTCTGTAACTCTTATAAAGAAAACAATGGAGCCAAGAAATACACAATCCTATATATGTAAGACTAAAAGAAGACGTTGATCCTAGCATTTAAGCCCAAAAAATCAAAAGTCTCTTGATTTTTCCAGTTTTTTTAATTCCAGGAGAAAAAGAAGGAATGCACTAGGCAAAAATAGACATTGCAGTATATATATTAAAACTTCGAAACCTGTAGCTGGAGAATTGATTTACTTTTTTCTCAAGTCTCAGTTAAGTGAAATATAAGCTATTTTTATCTGCCAATAATTTAGAAAATATGCTGACAAAATGAGTAGCACAAACTGGTCTTTGAAATAACCATTTATCTATTTTCAGACTAAAGAAAAATATACAACATTCATTAGCAGTATATAGTTATGACATAATTCTTAGGCTATAATCAATTATTTATTTCAAACTATATGATTAAACTATGATAAAGCAATGGGCAAGACTAGACAAACATGTCAGTATAGTTGTTATACATATGATTATATACATATGATTTCAGAGTCTCAGAAATCAGTAGAAAAAAATTCTTTAATTAAGACAACCTTTAGCTCTAGCCATAGTATAGCTGGCATACAAATGGCTGCCAGAAAAAGAGAAACATTTTTCTAATGCATAGAAACATGCAATTTCTGGTTCATTTCTTTCATTCATTCCTGACTGTCAACGCCATGTTATGCTTTTGCCTCTGATGTCAGGAAACATATAAGAAATAAAAACAAAACCAAGAATGAAAATGTTGAGAACTGCAGAAGCTGAAAAATGTCAGACATTTCTACACTACTGTTTCATAAAGTGTGTGCCATAAAAAGCAGAGAAAAAACCCAACTTTTGTTTGCTGTTCTGTGAAAACATGAGAAATGCAATACCACTTGACTGCTGCTAGGTTTTAATTTACATGAAAACTGCAAACAAAACTGACTTTGCTCAACAGTGTAAAATATATGAATATCTTTACAGATGCACTATATTTCTGATGCTCAACACATTGTGATATTGTGCTGCAGCCAGCAAGGTCTGAGGATAATGGTTAAGTTGATGTTTCAGGTGGATGGTGACATTTCTGCTGATTTCATACATCTATGTATATGTGTGTATATATATTGACCCTAATCTCTAATGAAACTGCAGTTATACTAGGTTTAGTGTTTCCTTCTCTATGTCTGCCTTCATGTCCATGGTTAAGGTGTTTCAGCCCCACAGATCCCTACAAGTGTCCCATTTTGATAAAATTACTCTCTTTCAGCTGTCAGAACAGACCCAACAAGCCAGTTAGCTTGGGTTACATGACCTACCAGGATTACCCCCGTGACTTTATACTGAGATGGATTAGGGTGTTTCACATGGTCACTGACAGACCTCAGACTTCTGGAGGTTTTAATGCTCACTCATCCTTTCCTTCTAAACCTCTCATTCTCACGTTTCAAGATAACATTGTGTGGGCTTTCTTGCTTGCTAACTTCTTTTTTAAACAGCTGTGAGATTAATGTGTCAGCCACTGGTTAATTTTTCTGTTACCAGATTTATAGCTCATCCTTTACCTCTCCCTGTGTCTGATATACTGACCCTGTGGTCTTGTTGCAACTTAAGCTTAACAAAAGTGAATGTACTCTTTTTCTCCGACACACTGTCATTTACTCCCTTTTTGCCTACGTGTAAAGAAAACACCCCAATCCTTCTTAGTCAATTTTTTTTTTGACTTTTCCTTTTTTGTTGCCCAGCAAACTCAGGCCAGGGTCACCCTCTCCTCTACTTACTCTCTGCCAGCCTTCTCCCCCAGGCTTGTGTTACATCACACTGGAATTTCTGCCCAGTTTGCCTTTCTGGACTTTCTTACAGATATATGCCAAATAGTATTGCTCAAGCTGTGTTTCTTATTTGCTGATGTGAACTCTCTGATTTCACTACTTTGCTCAGCTGGCCTCTCTCCTGCCATGGCCTCTCCAGTTGTCCATTTACTAAAATAACCAATTTTGGCTTCTTTTAAGCATCTCAGTAACTCTGCGCATTCTTATTGTCCCTTGCTGAGGTGAATTCTTATCCTTTCTTCCTTATGTCACCATACCTACCCTCATCTCTTGGTTTCAGAGCTTCACCCACATTTGCCTCTGACTTTTATTACACAAATGACAGTGTTAATTCATACTCATTCCATAAAGCTCCCATCTTGTACCCATTTATGTCTTTTTAATTCCAATTATACTTCCAAGGAATCAAAGAACCTTTTTCCTCCTGTTTCATAAAGAACTCTCTTTCTTCCACTAAACACTCTCTAGTTTTCTATGCTTTGGCCACCATTACTTTTGTCCTTGGAGAGGACCTAACAGGTCATGGATTAATGTGCAAACAATACCATTACAAAGCAAACTAAGACCTCTTCTGAGCACTTCTCTGAGGTAGTTCCAAACAAAACTAATTGATTTGGTCTGGTCCTCATTTAAAGGCCATTCTTTTGACATGTTCAAGGTTATCCTAAACTGCAATCCAAAGGAATGACAGGAAATTGTATAGACATGCCCATACTACCGACCTCAAGGCCCTTGTTCAAGCTACCTAGATCAAGTACCCACAGAGTGTAGCACAGGGGTACAGAGCACAGTTTGAACCAGGGGGTGGAGTTTTCACTGAAGAGTTTAATCACGTGTCACATCCAAGATTTCATTCAATGCATGTGACACGCAGAAGTGTCCCCTTCCTAAGGAAAGTGGGTTCGTGTGGGAAGATGTTGAGCTTATGGAGTGTTCTGAATTCCTTTGTGTTCAATCAAATCTGCTGCAGGATTCAGATGCTACTAGATGATTTCATGTAAACTGAGTCGGCCTTTTCTAAAGTTTAAACATCCATTTAATCTATTTCAGAACTTAAGGAGTTACATTAAAATGAGTTACCTTTTCTTGATATTGTCGCCGTGAGGAATCCAGAGACTGAATGAGGGCAGTGGCGTGACCAACAAACATGGCATAACAAGTTGCCCCCACAATCATACTCAACATGGTTATCCAGAGGTCAGACATGCTGACAGGGGCGCGGGCTCCATAACCAATGCAGAGCATATGGCTCATGGCTTTGAAGAGTGCATATGAGTACTGCTTTCCCCAGGAATCGTTCTGCAAGAAAAGAGACAAGTGACTGAGCCAGCAAGCAGCTGAAGGGAAAAATACATTTGTACCTGTAGAGTGGGATCATGGATTACTGGCTCTGAAAAAGCAGACTGTTAATGTATCCTCTGTGCATGAGAAGAGATATTCCATCTAAATGAACTGTTAGATAAAGCATCAGAGATTCTGCCAGATAATACTTAGCACAGTGAGATGAAATAAAATTGACTCTTTTTAATACATGATTGTATTCTTAAATGTGGGTGCTAACCTAATTACAACTAAAGGTCAATTTTATTTTACAGTCCATGGCAGATGGATTAGAAAGAGCTGAGCATGCAGACTTATCAAGCCCAAGAAGGTAGTATTTTGTTTTAATAGGCACTAACACATTCCTATGGCCACAATTCTTTCTTTTCAGAGTTGTCCATTTTAACACACAACTACATTGCATCTTATCAGCTCTTTCACTTCTCAAGGATGGAAGAAAAAGTGTTACTTGTAATGTCTGCTTATCCTGTTTTTTCTTGTAATATTGTGTTTATACCAGAAACATCTCAATTCAAAAGAAGTCTGTTTATTCTGCAGTCATTGCAAACACATGCTCACAACCACAGTCTGTGAAACACAGCTCAGAAGAAAAGGTGAATACCTGGGTCCTGCATTTCTGATGTGTAGCTATTCCTTCCCATTCTCTCTGGGAGATTAGAAGGACCCGACAGCTCACTCACAAGATTTTAAAATTGCAAAGGTGTTGTTAGTATCCTCCCTTTAGGTTTACATAGAGACAGTCAAAGGGCCTGTTCCCAGAGAAAAACAGACACTTTTAACACATTCCAAAAAGCCCTGGGACTCCTTGTCATATTTTTCTATTTTTCCTTGCTGAAGTAATGAAACGAGAACAGGAAAACAAATTATGCTTGAAGGCAGACAGTATACATGAGAAACCACAGTTTTTACCACAAAGAACTCAGAATAATATCAGAAATGAAGAAGTGAAGAAGGAAGAACTGGGATGGCATTAGTAACATTAGGCAGTTATACAGTATAGTGTCTAATATACAGGACCAAAATAATAATCCTGTTAACATAAACAAATATCCAAATCAGCAATAGATTTATATATAAAATTTACATATGAAATATCGATATTTGTGTCTCTCTCTTCCATCCATGCAAGCTTTGCTCAAATGCTCCTGTTCCTCAAACAGAATCAGGCTTGCTTTCTCGCCATTTAAATGCCAAGGTCACTAACTACTCTTGTGCTTTGCATTTATTAAAATGATTTTTCTAGACCCCTATTAGCTAAAATAACCAGTAACAGGAAATAAGCTAACAATTCTTCGATTGTAGATGACAAAGTTACTATTTATTCACTAATACAATAATTTACAAATTAATGGTTCCTCTGTATTTGCACTTGTTTCACTTTCTAAGTTAAAGCTTTTCAGATTTGCGATCTGCTTCTGTCTTCACCAGTGAAAATTTTATGTTGTAAGTATTGCTAAGGAATAGGTTTTCAATGTGTACTTAAAAAAAAAAGAATTAGACTGCTCGGAATCGGGTGGGTTTTACTGAGTAATAAGAAAATGAGTTTCACTTGTTTTGGGGCTTTAAAAAATATCAAAAAATTAAAGAACTGAAGAAGTTTCCCTGAAAAGTCTCCAGTTCAGGATTCAAATACCCAGCTGGAGCACTGAAACTCCTTGTTGTCTCGGTCAGTGCAGGTATTTTAACACAAATTCTCTGTCTCTCAAGAAAGTAACTTTGAGCAATCAAGGCATGATCTATTTTGAAGGACTTTCCTTCCAGCTGGTATCAATCTCTTTTGGCTTGAAATAATTAACAAGAGAATTGTTAGAGACCCCATACCATATTCTTCTGCAGTTGCAGCTTTATAGAGACTATATATAATGGGGAAAACAATAAACTGCTTGCTGGAAAAAATATGTCTGTTTTTTAAGGCTACAAGTAGCAACGAAGGCCACAAAGATGATCAGGGGGCTGGAGCACCTCCCCTGTGAGGACAGGCTGAGAGAGTTGGGGTTGTTCAGCCTGGAGAAGAGAAGGCTCTGGGGAGACCTTAGAGTGGCCTTCCAGTACCTAAAGGGGGCCTATAAGAAAGATGGGGAGGGACTCTTTATCAGGGAGGGTAGGGGTAACATGATGGGTAATGGTTTTAAGATGAAAGAGGATTAGATGTAAGGAAGAAATTCTTCACTGTGAGGGTGGTGAGGCCCTGGCACAGGTTGCCCAGAGAAGCTGTGGCTGCCCCCTCCCTGGCAGTGTCCAAGGCCAGGTTGGACGGGGCTTTGAGCAACCTGGTCTAGTGGAAGGTGTCCCTGCCCATGGCAGGGGGGTTGGAACTAGATGATCTTTAAGGTCCCTTCCAACCCAAACCATTCTATGATTCTATGATTGTTAAAGCCACAGTATTCAAGAGGTTGCAAGATCAAAACCACAGTTCCTGCAGGGGTCCGTACAGTGGATCTTGCTGCTAAACTGTATTTTTTAGCATAAATATTATAAATATTAAATAACAATAAAAGCTGATCTTCATCTTGTCTACGAATCTTTTCTAGCATATCCTTGGTGTGATAAATCTCAGTTAAAATTCTTTCAGTAAAGCTGTATTTTTACATCAAAGTCTTTGAGCTAATCCAAACACTGGCTGATTTTATTTCTTGTCTGAGATCCTTTCCATATCTGTGAATTACAGTTTTAAGTAAAATACCACTGTTTTTAAGAGAGAATAAGAAAATGAAAGTGAGGAGAAGCAAGAAGAAACAAAATACAAGGAGGGCTTTCTACTAAGTATGTAACAGGATGAGTTAAAAATAAATTAAATATTACTTGAGAAGTAGTACCATGAGGGAATAAGCAAGTGGTAATGACACAATAACTAAAAATATAGATCAAAATAAACAAATGCACATTTAACCACATATCTACCTTTATATATAAGCCAAAGTAGGCTTCAAACAGGCATGATTGCATCTGAAACCAGATTGGAGTTGATGGACATCTCAAATGGCCATTCTGTTATACAAGCAGCATTAGATATGTATGACTATGTAGCTTGTAATAGACCTCATTACAGGCTAGGCACATTTCAGACATCTGTGAATGAATGGTCCTGAGCAGCCAGTCCTCAGATGGGTAGAAAGGGTTTAGCAGAAGGAGAAAAAGACCTGGTGAAAAAGCCTGACAAAACATTTGAATTCAACTTGGATTCGTCTGAGGATTTTCTTGCTGAAAATATTTGCCAATATTTTTTTATTTGTTTCTTTTCAATAATCATCAGTTCTTGTACAATCAGTTGCAAACATTGGTCTTTTTGGTTTCTATGAGGTTTTTTAAGATGATGCTGAACAAATACCATCGTGGAGGGTATAAATTTCAGTACAGTTACTTGTATTGTTCAATGATTTATCCCATATATAAACCACTTAAAAAGAACATTGGTTCTAATGTCAAATCCTATAAATCATGTATGCTACTAGTAACATTACTATATGAAATAATAATTATTGTTATTATTTAATTATTTTTCTGCTTCTGTTGTATAACCTAAGGGTTTGGCAGGAGCAACTCTAACTATGTTTCAACATGAGATGTTGGAATTTTCCACAAACCCATTCCAATGTGCTGCTCTTTGCTTTACAAAAGTGAGGAGTGGCCATTCTTCTGCTACTAGCCTAGAGATTTTTTTTTTTAATAAGAAGCATTTTTCCATAATAAGGAGATTTTTACATAACACATTTACAGATAATATCCCTGAGTTAATAAAAGCATATTCTATGAAATAAAGAATCCTGTGTTTACATAGTCAGCTTTTATTTAATGTAATTTTAAATTATTTTTATTTATATAAATACACATTAAATGTTTCTGTAAATGGTCATATTCTGGTTTTAATGTATAGATTTTATAAAAAACAAAACATAAATCTCTATGAGCTGAAAAAATCTCCCACTCATCAGTAAAAAGGGAATTTAATTTGTTAGTTGACAATGGGTTGGTCACTGTTTCCAGATTAGCAGTAATCGGTTTAAAATGTTTTAAACGAAATGACATTAATTTGGAAAAACTATTAAAGACTGTAATTGTGAGAAATAGGGAAGCTGCTTATGCAAGGATTGATTCCATAATCTATCTTGATGACATTAGGAAATCCTCACATTTGTGAAAGGAATGATCACTGATAATTTGCAATTATTTCTGTAAGTATATACATTCACTTACAGTTATCCTGAAGGATACATAAATCATAGGACATTTCTGATTTTTAAAAGTCTGTTTCCAAGCCTCTTCCTTCAATGCAGGATGCTATCCTCTGTCTCATAATTTTATACGAACCTGCTACATATATCTTTTTGTAATATTAACTTCTGATCTCATAAGAACTAAATCACAGAAAGGTCACATGACACCTTCTAAGGAAAAACAATAAAAGGCAAATTATTTTTCTCAGTGGATTAAGAAAGAGTTTCTGTTTTACTGGAATCTATGGAGGTTTTCACCAGGAAATTTTGTTTTCATCAGACAATCAATTCCACTCCCATATTGTAGTCATTCCCTCAGGCACAGCTTATCTTCCCTCAGCCATACCCTTGCACTGAGATACAAATTGATTCAGAAATCTCATAACAAGAAGACTGTTGCACAGACAGTAGTGGTTTCCAAATTTTTGACTCATGTCACTGCATGTGTCACAAAAATGGTCCTCTCAATTTGCAAGGGCATGCTTTACAATCATGAAGCAAAGATTTGACTTAGGAATTAAGTGAAATGGTTTTTACAAGGATCTTGAAGTCACACTCTTGTTTCCCCCTTTCAAAACTGCACTAGGAATGGGGAAGTAGCCTGTTCCTACCTCAAAGAGGTTGCCTTGTAATCAATCAATCATCACACACATTCATTCATGCCCACCATTGCCTTTAGGTTCTTCTGAAAGGAGTGAAGATGGATACAAATGGATACAAATCTTGACAGGATGTAGATGGTTTGTGTCTACCCTAGTAAATTAAAAAGTATCAGAAAGCATTTCCAAGCTCTAGAACTTGGTTCACATGGGTATACTATTAGAAATGCCCCTGGTGTGGCATGGGCCACGTAGCACCCTCCCAAGCAATAGCAGATCTACTTTAGAGCTGGTGTGGGTGAGGAATCATTCCTTCTAGGCAGGTGGCATGAGCTCGTCCTGTGCTGAAACCCAGAAGAGATTAATGCTATGGACACAGTAGGTAGCTCCTACCCCAGTGCCCATTAAAAGTGGGCACTTTTAATTTATGAGGATGGAGGCAGCTAGACAGTCCATAAGTAAGCCCTCTGGTTTTAGCATTGTCACAGAAAGTTATTGCACAAAATTAATGTAAAGTTCAGGATGGGGCTTCAAAGGTCGAAGAAAGCACAAAGCATCCTTCCTCGCATGGTAGCATACACCATAACGCAGTAGTGGCCCCAAGGAAACATCTGCCTAAAATCTGGAGGACATGAGCCACTGCTGGTAAAGTTACTATAAAAATTACAGTCTTTTCCAATGGGAATTCAGTTAAACTGTATTTTGTGTCTTATATAGCCATATTATTTTTATGTATTTATTTGCAAGCCATTATTTCCAACAGTTTCTTAAAGACTCCTTAAATTTGGTAATATTTAAAATATAATTTAACTAATCAAAAAGGTGTGCTAAGAAAAGGCTATACCTGAATGTTAATGACATTTCTAATAGGTATGTCAGACAGAACTAGAAAAAGGACATGTTTCTTACCAAATCCTGCATCATCTAAGTTCAATGGCCAAATCCTCCCAACTGTCACACTTAAATTTCCATAAAAGTTTTACTGTCCTCAAAAGTTTCTCATGCTTTGTATTTGGTATCTACATGTCTTAAAATTCTGACTCTGCTTTCATATTGCAGAATACAAGTAATATCTATTATGTAATTTTCCTGTGTCAACTAGTTATAGGCACATAACACTGATGTGAGACTAGAATTGGGCCTCTATATGAAATCTATCATTTCAACAGTAATCCATGTATATATTTTGATACAGATATATAGTTTACATACTTTCCATCAGTCAGTTGCATAATTTACTGCCTCTGGCTTCGTACAGTACCTTAGAATGACACTTAGTTAAAATCTCAGACAGGAAAGTACCACAAAATACTATCTCAGCACTTCAACTTTTAAAGTTGTTTGAATACCACAATGAATAACCAAGTTGGCCAATGGGAAAGTTGTGCAATATTTACTGTTTCAAAACTCATGCAATGGTGAATGTACTATCATGCAAATCCTCTATTTCTTAACACAGATATTATTATTAAGAATCTCTTATTGTTTTCTGAAACTAGTAAACGAAGGCAAGGTGAGATCAGACTTGGAACACTAAAAATTCTGCTGCTATTCTAAAAATCTTAAGAAGTGCAAGCAAGAAGAATGTATTTGAGGAAGTGTGTAAATATGATTTAAAAAAAAAAACCCTGAATCAGTAAGCTTAGTGGAATAAACAGATGTCTTCAGAAACTTCTCAACGTTTCCCTCTGCTGATACATGCACAGATACAGATGGTGCAAATGACTCAGCATATACTTTCAAGTCCAATACTGACAGAAGAAATTTAGAAAGCATTCCACAGGAAAAGACGTTTGACTGGAGGAACAATGACTAAATATTGTATATTTACTTTGTTCAGAGTCGTTACGTGACTTTGCTGTCATTAAAGTTTATTCATGTTTTGGTGCTATGTCTTTGGCACTAGTCATCAAACAAAAACAATGCAGCGTAACAGATCTTTCTTTTGATTAAGTCTCCTGATGCAGAAAAAATTGAGTACTTATCTGCTAATACGTTCCCCCATTAAAAGCAAGCAGCAAGAATGTCTACCTGTGATCACCTTTTTGTAGTAAGGATGCATAATTTTCATTGTAGAATCAGTGTGGCGATTCATAAACAACAACAAAAGTGCAGGTATTTGGCTTATGCACGCAACCTGATCTTTCACATATATGAGTTATTATGTTCACATGAGTAGGCCCATTGTATTTGAAAGGACAGTTCACATAAGATATGCTCTGACTCTCATAGGGAAGGCTTCCCTGTACACTGCTCAGTACTGCTCTTTGTTGTGTGTATCTATACCTAATCAGAGATACCATAATGAATTCTTACAGCTGTATATATAAAGTTACAAAATAATAAATTAAAGCTTATGGGAAAAGTACTTTTTCTATTCTTTTGCCTATGATTCAGCTTGCTCTGACTTGTCCTTTTATCTGGTAACTGTGCTCCCTTAACTGAACCCAGAAGACTGAAGAAAGTTTGTAATGCATGAATCCCATTTAAAATAACATTCCATTCCAAAGGATTATTTTAATAAGAATTTTTAAGGAATTTCAGCCTACAAAGCTGTTGCAAAGTTTTTATAAAGTTTAGAGTGAAATGTTAAAAGTACTATGTCTATTTTTCCCATGTGAAATTTTAACGGTGCTAGGAAACATTCTCCTATCGTGGAATCTGATTGTCTGTACTTGCAATTTTTCGAAAGCTGTCATTTTGGCTCAGGCCAATTAATTCTCACCAAAACAACTCCTGCACACAGACTGAGAGTTAGCAAAGGCTCACTTGAAGCCACCTTGCCTTCGTAACTGAGAAGTCCAGTTGTACGGAAGCAGGCTGTGAAGGCAATTGACTTTCAGGACAGAAAACAGACCTGGGCATGTTTAATCTACCGGTATTAACACAGCCCCTGTGTCAATCAGTCAGTGACAAACTAAGGGATGACTACTGGTGAAGGAATTTTCAATGTACCTATGTACCTATTGCTTTGCCTCATGCCCGTCTGCTGGAAAATTGAGATCAGAATGGAGTGAAGCTGTCAAGTATTTTTAAAGGGTTTGTATTTCAGTTCCTTAAAGAGCTCTCACAGGATGTGAACTGCTCCTGCAATGGGGACATCAGGGGCTCTAGACTTTGCCTATGAGTTGTGACTATTTTTTTATACATCCATTTGAAAACTTATTAGGTGGCATCATCTTTAGTAACAATTACTACAACTGGAGAGCATTCCTTCTCCCCTCCTTAGAAATCAATTTCATTATCATAAAATATACATTAAAAAAATAAAGTTTTTACAAATGCATATCACTAAAACTGCAGATGTTACCATGCCATTCTATGCTGAACTTTGTTCTTCAAGATCCTTTTATTGAAATTTATTAAATAACCTAAAAATCTGATGAAGACATTTGGCTTTTGTTCTCCTCTCTCATAGCACACTCAAAGTTTGATGAAGTTCAGATCACACTGGTTTTTGATCCTGAAATAAGTGCCATTGTTTAAAAGGGGCTGACTGGAACAGATACACATTGACCATCAAAGGGAAAATATGTTGTAATCACAGTAAGTATTGTGTGGTCATAATAAGTAATTTCAACAAGTATATCTACAGGTTTTTAGTAAACATAATTTCACTAGGCAAACAATGCATCCCAGAGAGAAACACTTTCTTACGAGAAAAGGGAAAAAAGAGTCAAAACAATGGCATAAGAGAATACATTAATCCTGTAAGGAAGCATTTTCAATGAGAAATAAGTTCATGAAATAGCACTGTTCAGGAAAGGTAAAAAATCAGAGTTCATTAAAGACACTGTATCTTTTTTTTCTGCTCTTTTCAGGTGGTGAAAGGAGCTCGATATGATGCAAAACAATTTACTTAACAAGCCTCAAGCATTGAATCAAACCATTTATGAAATGCTTTTATAATGCAACCACTGAGAAAAGCTTTAAATTTTCAACAGTAGCTGATAGTCAAGAACAGGCAGACGATAATGTGGGCTTAATATAGCACAGTTCTGGGAGATGGCTGAAGGAGTGAAGTGACATAAACCTGACTCGTGACTCCACAGTGTACTGCTTTACTGACAACTGTTAGGAAAAATCTCCACCATCACAGACAATATTTGCAACCAATTTAGAAAAGGGAACTCAGCAGAAGGAACTGCATCTCTCTATTCTGTGAACAAGTCAGACTAGACAGCAAATTATGTGAAGCATCTGATCCCAAATAAAATGACAAATGAAAATGATATGTTTTTGGGAGTGGACATTTAGCTTTCTGAGTGCTATCACCATTCTTTTTGAATCAAAGTGATTTTGAAGCTACATAAAAGCAAAGAAACAAACAACTAACTTAGCAAGTGGCAGAAAAGGCTATTATTAGGAAAAGGCTAGGCAAACTTGACACATAAATTGAAAGGTATATAGGCAGACATGCACAAAATTATAATATCATAATGTTTTCTCACTAAATACATCTCAAAACATTCAAAGCCTGATTTTCCAAGAAATATTTTCATCATTGATCTATATACATACATACTCTAGCAACTATTTTTTTTTGTAAGTATTTGTAGGAATGTGTCCTTAGGAAAAATAAAAAACAATTGTGGATTACAGTAGATTAAAACAGTCTAATATAATCCACTCATAAAGGCAAATATGTCTACATAGGTTCTGAATATGTTTTAATCTGCTTAAAAATTTATCAAGGTGAACCAATGCTACTTTCACACAGAGAATCAGTGTAAGGGTTGGGACTGGGATTCAGAAGTTCCAGTGCTTTAAAAAAACAGGTTCTTTCCCTGGTAAACTGATGCTTGGTACCACCCATAGGCAAATTCAAGTATTTTTCTCCTTAGCCTAAAGACATAATTTTATAATGTTTTATTTTCTCTTTAAGTAATGCAGTTTTTAAGGCAGAGGTTCAGTGCTGGTTTTAAGCATTCTTCTTCACTTACCTGGTTTTGAAGGCAAAACTTTTGTTGTCAGTTTTTCAATTTATTTCCTAACCTGATGCCTTTGAGACTTTAGGCTACATCTGGTTAGTTTACAGTTCTTCAAGAAATTAATTTACTAAATATCTGAGCCCTCAAGAGGCTGGTCTGCTTTTCTGGTAGATCACAATCCTTCATCAGATACTATGTCCTACAAAAAGCTATGCATTATTTCATTAGACAGTGACAGCAGGAAGCAAAGGAGTTTTGCAGCTGACATCTTATTTTGCCTCTACCAAAAGAACAAACCTTGGTGTCAAAGCACGTAGGCTGGATCTAGGTCAGAGGCTTTTCTTTTTCTGAGAATTCATCTGAGTTTTGCTGATGACCTGTTCTTAAATTCAGATGCCCTAAAACTGCAAGTGCTTACCAGAGTCTGCAAGACTTTCATGGTAATAAAACAATACAAAGAAAAAATTATTTAGCAACCTAAATGCCACCCACAAATGATGTCTAGGCATGTCCTGGCTTTGGCTGAGATAGAGTTAATTCTTTTAATAGTAGGTAGTATGGGGCTATAGTTTGAATTTGTGCTGGAAACAGTGTTGACATTTCAGGGATGTTTCAGTTATTGCTGAGCAGTGCTTGCACAGAGCCAAGGCCTTTTCTGCTCCTCACACCACCCCACCAGCAAGCAGGCTGGGGGTGCACAAGGAGCTAGGAGGGGACACAGCCGGGACAGCTGACCCCAACTGACCAAAGGCATATCCCATACTATATGATGTCATGGTCAGCATATAAAGCTCGCAGAATAAGAAGGAAGGGGGGATGTTTGGAGTGATGGCGTTTGTCTTCCCAAGTAACCATTACGCATGATGGAGATGGCTGAGCAACTGCCTGCCAATGGGAATTGGTGAATGAATTCCTTGTTTTGCTTTTCTTGTGTGCACAGCTTTTGCTTTACTTATAAAACTGTCTTTATCTCAACCCATGAGTTTTCTCACTTTTACTCAGATTCTGATTCTCTGCCCCATCCCACCAGGGAGGCACGAGCGGCTGCGTAGAGCTTAGTTGCCATCTGGGGTTAAACCATGACAAGGCATTAGAAAAAAAGAAAAAAAGACTGAGCGACTCATGAAAAAATTCGTTTTCCTCCTCTACCAGAGGTAGGTAAACCTAAATCATACAAGAATGTCTGAACTTTTGGGGTATCAACTTCATACTCTGAGGGGAAGGAAGGGGAACACGCTCCTCTTCTAATTCCTTTGAGGGAGTAGACAGAGCACCTGAGTGACTTTTTAGCATTCACCTAAGAAGTGAGGAGCACACAGGTCCCAGTTCCAGCAGCTCTAAAGACAGGAATGCCCTTGTACAAGGAGCAGCCCATGCCCACTCAATAACTCCGGACCCCCTCAGGTAAAGCCACCCCAGCACAGGGCACAGTGCCAAGGCCAGCCTGCAAGGCCAGCTCAAAACCGTAACAGTATGGCAGAGTCATGACGTTGTGTCACTGTGCCCACACTTCTGGTCTAATAGTAAAATTCACATGAACTCAAAAAGTGATTGGACAATCTACTGGAAGAAACGCACAGAAATGGCTGTTAAACACATGGATACCAGCTCTGGATCCAGAAGTCCCTCAGCTGCATATTTCTGGAAGCCTGTAGGATATGCTAAAGGAAACATCACTCTATGCTTGCTGCGGTGTGATCTTCCCTGGGCATCTGCTCCTTGATACCCTTGGAAAGGGGCCAGACAGACCACGGGCCAGATTCACATGGCCACTCTGTTGGTCCCACAGTCCCACCTGAATGAACTCTTAACAGCTGAATCATTAACCTGGATGCAGCCATGCATTCATTTTGTCTTTTCTCTCCTCTGCCCACCTTCCTACCTCTCCCTCAAAACTAGAGGGACTAAAGCCATTGATATATAATTCTAATTTCATGTTCAGTATTTTGTATACACTGTTTCATTGCATTATTTTTACCTGATTAGTGATCACATGGGATATAACTCTCTCTTACTACCACGTGTAGTTTTTAAACCAGATTATTTGTTGTTGATCAGAGAAACATCATTTCAAAGATATTAATTCCTTTTTCTAAACTATTTACCTCCACTAGGATTTTTATTAGAAGAGGGAAAAAACGTACTTTGAATTAGTGAAATATGGAAAGAGCTACGACCCAGTCATAAATAGGCTTCATTGTCCTGTACTTTGTTTCCACAGATTAGTGAATACAGAAAAGGACTAAGTCATAAATTACCTACTTTTCATAGGTGCAACTTTTAACCAACTTGCCTTCTCACAGCTTCATACTAAGTATTTATGAGATACCCATTCCATCCACACAGCAACGGTAATGTCATTTAACTGTACAGAAATGCTTGGAAAGCATACGGGATACCTTCATAGCTGCAACATAAAAAGCAAAAAAGTCTCTCGCTGAAATTAAGAATTAAACTGCATGCTTTGATTACAGGAAGATCCACAAAATTATCCTGCAGAGAAACTATAACATGCACCTGCCGAGTATTTTAAAGAAATTCAGTTTCCTCAGTCTAGATACTGAGGATGAAAATGCTCTGACTGAAATGGGTAAGGCTGAGGAAGATGACCAGCCCAGAGGACAAACCCTGGGGAGAGGCCAGTCATGGGAGGTCTATGACTGATGTCTGAGGGAGAGAGGAACAGGAAGAACACCATGATATTGAGCAATGGAGGATGAACAGTAGTAACAGTGAATTGCATTTTGTGTTGTTTACACATGGGTATCTACAATGACCAATGGCCAAACTTGTCCTGGGTTTTGTTGCAAGAATGGGCGATAAGGGAGGAAAGCATAATACAATTTCTCATCAGCTGACTTCAGGTACTTCATTTGATGGCTGACTTGGCGAGTGTCCCTAGGCTCCCTACACAGTCAGCAAAAATCAAACTCCTGCAGATGGTGATTCAGAGTAGAAGGTTAATGCAGGTGCTCTTTATCACCTCCAGGGGAGAGTTTCTCCACCAGCTGCAGCAGGACACCATTCAGCTAAAGCCACCTCCATTAGCTTCCTGAGCTCCCCTGTTGACCATGCCTCTGTTTTCATGGACAGACATGCCTTCCCATTTCTTCCTTGCTCCAATCCAGTGGAGAAAATAAAATTCCTAAGGACAGTCTTTTCTCTCAAGCTATGTTTTTATTTTATGATCCATGGTTTTGCTCTTACACTTGAATTTGATATTCAGATCAGGACATGGTTTGGCCTTGCAAAGGCTGAGAAAAGTCAGTGGAGCTCTGTAAGTGGTGCTGGAGATTGGACTAGGTGAACTCAGTTCAAGCGCAGTGGCTTTAATGTAAGCATACTACAGTGAGACGGTATCATAAACCACAGATAGGAGCAAGCAAGAGACAAAGAAAGGTACCTAGTGAGAACACAGGAATGCTTAGAATGCAAACTTTGTAACTATTAACTTATTTGGATAAAGTTATACAGCCGAGAGCACACAATGAGAGTAAGAGTTTTTGGATTCAGGACACATATTTGAATATCCGCAAATTGAATGCATGGCATTTACTTTGCTTGAAAAAGGTTGAGAAGCATGTTAAATTGGAAACATCTTAAAGGACTCAGAATCTTATGAAAATACCATATATTTACCCCCAAAATTGTGTTATCTAACTTCCAAATGGTTGGAAACCTTTCTCAGCTAGAAGCTTCATATTTACTGGACACCTGCTAAATGACAAAATTGATCCTAAAAATCTAATAATCCACTGCATATCTGTTATATGTTTAGTATACTCAAAAGAATAGTCTTTTTTATTATTAGTTGGTCCATTGAAACAAAGTAATCAAGCCATTCACTTAAGAGAAATTCAGTTATGTTTGCCTTGAAACCAGTACCCACAGCATTATGTATGGCACTGAGCATGAACAGTGATAAACAATCATCTATTTTTATTGCAACCATGTTTTGCATCTTTCAAGTACACAGGTACAGACAAGTTTTAGCTGACTTAAAAACAAAAACAGTTTCATAATTCCCACCAGAAAGTTACAGACTAAAGCTTTCGTTTCATTGAAATTAGGTTTAAAATGGTCTTGAATCAAATTTAATTTCAGATCACATGGTTATTTCTTCCTTCTGAAGTTTACATTAAAAACCCCATAATTCTTGATGAAAAAAAGAAAATAACGTATTTTTCAGATCCAACCTTTAGAATAAAATCTGTGAAAAGGAACAAAATCACTCCATGGGAAGAAGTTCATCAGAGGACAATATATCAAAGCAGATTTCATTCATCAAAACAGCAAAATTCCATGGTTTTCTACTATCTTTTAAAGTTAAATTAAGAGTCATTACTGATTAGAAACATGGGTTATATTATATTTGGGTGAGTTTTTCATTGCTACTATACATATTTAGTTGTTAATTCAGATTATGCATTCAGTGTCACCACTGTAAGTGAACAATTTAAATGGTATTTTTTCGGCCTTTAACATTATTATTCATAAGTAAATTTTGAAGAATATCTTCTAGATAGTCTGTGTACAGATGGCAGTATATTAGCTGTATGAGCAAGCATTCAGCACTTTCTTTTGTCAAGTCTGAAACATTTTAAAAGCAAAAGAATAAAACCAACAAGTTTTGTTAAACCCTTCATCTTTTATTTATTTGTACACATGCCAGCTTTATGTTTCATCAAATCACGTTGAGATGGATGAGTGCACTGGCTCATACCTTTTTTTTAAAAAAAGAGACTTCTGCTTCAGATGTTATATTTCTATTTAAGTGCCTCATTCCTTCTTTCTCCTCCACACATTACTCTATGTGTGTGTGTTTTGCCTTTATAATTCAATTAAGCTGGTTTAGAATGAATATATTTTATTGGTCTGCCAAACACGTTCAGTTAGGAGCAGTGCAGTTATACCACTATTTCTGAGGGCATGTGGCATTTCCTGGATGCACTTCCTGCCGTCATTTATGTTACCCTTTCCATAAACATCTGCTTTGTAAAGATACTGACTGAAAAAGCCTAAGGGAACCTTATCCTTGCATATTCATACAACTCAGAAATAAATTAATTACTTTTAGAGTAAATTTTATACTACTCCATTTAGGCACGAAGGAGTATGTAGCAGAAGGAAAGTCTTGCTGCAAGAGTAAGGCCGTGACAATCAATCAGTGTTAGAGAATAACAAGAAAGTAAAGGCACATTTTATATATTCTGAATTGCATCTGTGTTTAATATACAGAGATGAGGGTAAGGGACAGGCAGCCTTTAGGTAAATGGTAAGAGTTATGAGAGCTTATACAGAGACATCCGTATCGGTTCAAAAATTCCAAAGCCAAATCTGCCATCACCTACTGGAAATGTAGCATGCCTGTCCATTGCCATTGAGTCTACCTTTCCAGGGTAAGCTCTTCCATCTTCTTTTCACACAAATCTTAGTAAAATTTATATTTCGCTCCCACCAAAGGTTTTTGTCATGCATCATAAACTTTATTTCTGAACATCTGGAAAAAGCTATTCAAAATAAATAGAAAACTCCTTCAAATAGTCTTCTGTCAGCTTTGTTCTAGGAACATTTAACTGAGTTTAGATTTGGTGTAACTTTTCTAGTTGTATCTAAGTGATAAATTTAAAATGTTTTTCACTATTAGAGATTAGCATAGAGATATTAGGTATTATTGCAAAGTTTTACAAATCATTGGTGCTATGCCTTTATTCCTGACCACTACTCAATTACTCTGTGAAACTGAACTAGCAGTCTGACGCTGCTTGAAAATATTACTTCTAAGTAGAAAGTTGTTCAAAAACAGTCATGTGAGTCCCTCGCTATTTATATCAATATAGATTATCCTTTTTTGATTATATGTACTATTGACAAAGTGCTAGGCTACCCTCAAATGCAAGCTAACTTCATCCTCTTCCAAATATAAAAGATCAAATACAGTGACTGCACTCTAATGTATTTTTGCCTAAAAAATAAGGACAAAAATCTTTTACAGAAAACCAAGAGAAATTACATTATCTTATTTTATTACAGATTAGGGCATCTCGGGTGGATTAAAATGGTACATGAGATGGACTGGAAAATGTACATGAGTCATCTGTGAATAACATGGGAACTGTTTTCTTGTCTCATTCAAATGCCAATCTCTCCAAAGAGATTGTTTCAAAGCATCTCTCTCATTGTATTAGCAGAAATGCAAAATGTAGGTAAAATTGTGTTATTGAACTAGACCTGATAGTGTACATCTCTCTCTGCTCCAATTCTATTCATATGAGATTGCCATGAACCTTTTGTAATAAACACGAGCCATTCAAAACAAAGAGAAAAAAATATTAAAGTCATGTCAATAGCGTTTGCTAGAAATGTAGGGAAAACTGGTTTTATTTTTACACCTAGATTAAATAGATTAGTAAATGATTTATAGCATCTTTTTAAAATAAATACTCTGCAAGTTTTTAATGTTAAACTTTCTATTCGTCCACATGAGAAAAAAAAAAAACAAAAACAAAACCAACATTGAATATTATTAAAAGTGTATGCAGATCAGAGAAAGTCTCACCACAGGGCTTTGTTCTTTTCCTTACATTATCAGTAGTAACTTCTAAACAGTAAATGAAACAGTCATAAGACTCCAGATAGCAGAAAGAAAACAAAATATATTTAAGAGGCATTTAATATTTAAAGTAATTTATACAAGAAAGTGCTCACTGCTTGCTCATACAAGTAATACACAGACATCTGTACACAAACTAGCTAGAAGATAGTTTTCAAAATCTACTCAGGAATAATAATGTTAAATAAGATGCTGCATATTTCAGATAATGTAAAATTTGTGGAACACTACTCTATTTCTCTTATAGAAAATCCTTGCCGTCATTGCTATTAAATTACTTCTACCTGAATTACTTCAGGTTGAGTCTGCTCAAATGAGTGTATGTGCAGAAAGCAGGAGGAGCAGGAAAGGGGAGAGAAGGGAGCAATGTTAAAGAAAATTATCCTACTCTTTTAAAACAGGTAAAATACATGCAGCCTAAATGTAAATGAGTTGTGTACATCCCTGGTTTATATGTATAAAAAGTATGAGCACAAACAGTTCAGACATTAAGAAAAATCAGTAGATTAAAACAAATGAAAGAGAACAGTAATGCCATATATTTCCTGCTTTTCTCATGTTTTGGTAATCAGAACTGGATGCAAATTCAGACTTCTAGTTCTACAGGGAATTCTCCTTGTTTATCTTTTAACTTCATTCTGAATTAAAGTGAAAATATGAAATATTAAAATTTCCATGGAAGGAGAAGTTCAGAAATAACCAGATTTAAAAACATTGTTATGATACTGTCTTGCTTTCCTCTGGGATTCTGGGAATCCAGTTTACAGATCTTATAGACTACTGATGTAGGTTGGAAGGACACAGGTCAATGGAAACAAAAATATCTCAAGTGTCTGATGTATGAGCATGGCTCGGTTCAGAATTAAATGACCCAGAACAAAGTACCTTGCTTTGCTTTTTTTGTAATCTGAAATACAAGCATTATAAAGGCACAATTTTAGGTGGCCAATTTTTATGACTAATTGCATCTCAATAGAGACTTCTCTCCAGATGTACTTTAGATACTAAAGATGAGTCAGGTGCTGAATAGCCATGTGTAGAAAATTCAAATTTGATATGGCAAAACCCAGTGCTCCTGAGAAAACCAGATTGTGATATGGCTGATAATGACCCCTTGACAATAATATGCAGCCTGCGCAAAGCCGGTTATCTTTACAGAGTCTTAAAGCATACAGATCAAGATTTAGACTGTGCATACTGTGCATATTAATATAGTTTTGCAATGAAAAGGAAAATTATTTGCTGAAGAACAGCTGTATATGAATGGTATTCGGCTGGATGTATCTACACCTAGGTTTATTCTAGAAAACCTGCTCTGGCACAAAATATTCCAAGGGTTCAGTTTTTTGATATTCCAGTTAGAGAAGAAGGCAACCCACGGAAATCTACTTCAGAATAATTGTTCCACATTCATATCCCCGTTCAACATGCAGATAAACACTTACTGTTAAATTTCTAGAGACAGAGCACAGTAGACTAATCCAGCTCCCCCAGAACAAAGGGAACACCCTTTTCTACAACAGAGAAGCTGCAGTTAGCCATGAAGTGCTTATAACTCCTGAATACTCATTTTAAGGCAAATGAGGGAACAAGGTTCTAAAATATGACAGGTCCAACTTAAGTTTCTGCTTTAGTTCATATTTTTTATTAAAGAAATGGCTTAAGGCATGCTTTATGATGTCTATTATTTCTCCCTAGAATGCCTATCAAACACAGCATTAGACTTAACCATATTATGTGCAGTTTCTTGTATTCCTTCCAGTTTAAGGCTTACATAAAATATTTTGTAATTTACAGTTACCAGAAATCCCTTCACAATATACTGCAGTATAGCATTTATGAGTTGGGTTGATTCATGAGGGAGAAACATGGAAATTTAATTTTGATGATAAATGGGCAAGTCCCTCCTTGCATTCACACCTTGATAATTTCCTACTATCTCTTATAATAACGAAGAAGTGTGGAAATAAATTAGTATCTATTAGGTACATCAATTTGCTTTTGCATGCTTCCTCTAACTAATTCTTTGATTATTCTTATCCCATATAAGGAAAGAAACAGAAGCATGCAAGGCAGTCAACTAATTCATTTAACACCTGTTATCACATCAGTAACACAGTGCTACAATCACAAACACGGGTGTCCTAATTTAGATCCTTCCTCTCCGCTGAGCACCAATGTCTACTGAAATAACTATCACCATCAGCATTAAATAATTATATCAATACTACAACATTGAGTTAAAGTATTTCAGTGACAGTAAAGTAAGGTATCAGGGCTTGTGACAATAGCTGGGTTCATAATGCTAAACAATTTCCAAAATTAGTGGAGTTGTAGGATTATAACTGGGAATACCTTCTTTGAAGGAATGTTTTCACTTTTGTCTCAATTGTAATCCAAATATTCATGGATAACATGAATACTCTCACTAATGTTAAACTCTCAGTAAGTTTAAAATTCCCCTGTAAATGACTTTGCACCTTTATTTTTCAACTTTGAAGGTGACCTCAGTGACTACGTCAGTGCTGTGTGCAAGAGAGAGCAGTAATTGAATTCTGAACAGCTGCACATACTAGAAGGGATATTATTATTATTTGCTGAAGATTCCCAAAATATGGGTATCTTAGTCCTAAGAATATCGGTTACATATTGTTGTTACTGGTATTACCGCATTTCCAAATGGTGTTGTACATAGAGCACTTATCTGAGTTGGAGAATTCCCTTTATTTTGATCATAGTCTCCCTCTGATAGGTAATTTCAATCTTTTATCTGTTTTGCACAGACTATATGAGAGGACAACTGTGCTTTTCTGTTCTTGTGCCTCCTCTGGTTTCAGCTGCAAGTTTTACTCCTAATTTTCTAAAGAACTATTGGCTCAAACTCTGAGGTATGATAAAGATGTTTGGTCTATGAGTCATTATTACACTAGTCTGAAGAAATGCAGATCAGAAAGCTGAGGATAAATCACACAAGGAGCTGCAGATAATAGGCTTTCTAAGCCAGGGAGAAATTAGGCAGTATCATTAGGAAAGTCTGAAACTTCTTCAGAAAAGACCTTTTTTAGGAATGAAACTCACAATCCTAGTGTTAAAAAAAACGTAGGAATGGCATCAGAAAGCCATATACACTCACGGAAGTAATTCACTGTTATTTTGTCTGTAATGGATTGGTTGGAACATGACTTAAAGTGAGTGGAAAAAAACAGCTGCTGCTTACTTTTATGTTGCATTTACTGTTTTTCTTGTTTTATAAGAGAAGTGCATCGAGATTCTGGAAGAGCACAAGATCCTGCCTGTCACTAGTAACTCAGCATTAATAAAGTCAGTGCAAACAAATGGCAGTAAAGATACAGAAATGGGCAAGTGGGATCACATTTAGAAAAATTAAAGGAAGATGCTGGCTCTGGCTTTGCTTTCATAGCAACACGAAGGCCAATATTAGGAACTGTCCAAGAAGGCCAATCTGAAGGTACAGATACAATATGGGTTCATTAGTAGTAGTAGTATTGAAGACAATATACCAATGCGATCTGAACATTTTTGTTGAACTACTTAAGCTGTAGGTTGGTGCAGTATTAACCAGTAGTGAGGTTATTCCCTTTTACAGAGAAGGCTTTTCATTTCATTTCATAGTCTACTTCATGATGCACTATGACATCTTTATCATCCTTTCAAATACAAAAACCCAACCTATTTATTTTGCTTTAATTGCATTCAGTCTCATTATTAAGACAGGCAGCAATCAAAATGCAGCTTGGTTTCATTATCCTACTCCTTTGTGACACTAAATCTAACCTATGTTATTTTTCTTAACAGTAATTCTAAAGTAAAACCATGAGCATGCCTATGGAATTTGAATACTTTCACTATCAGCTTGTACAGAAGAAACAGGCTTCAGGAGAAGGCTTTTAGAACAAGTTCTTGCACTCTGCAGCCTGAAGCAACTAATGTGTAAGACAGAAGGTAACTAAGGGCTGGAAGAGTACGCTGGGCTCTGTCAACTGAGGAGACAGCATGTTATTCTCATGGCATCCTTCCTTTAGCATCAAGTTATCCGTAAATGCTCTGGTTTGTAACTGACTTGCATATTGGAAAACTAAACATTTTTTGGCTAAGCACACATTGGCTTGAATAAGTCTTCATGCCAATGATCACCATGAATAAGTGTTAAAATTTTACTTCAAAGCAAAACTGGTGTATTACCCTGAGGTTAGCCCTTGTAACAATGTCGTTCTGAGGAATGTACATTGGAGTCACAGTCTGAAACACCTGAAAAGCTCACACAAACCATTCCCTACTCAAAAAAAGATTGAAATTCAAATAGGAGAATTTTGCCTTTCTTAGGGCAGTTGTATTTCAGAAGTACTTGACTCAGAAATTTGAACAAAACTCCAAATGGATGCAAGTACAAGGAGTTATCTTTACCTACTACTCTACCAAAATCTATGACTAAAATCTGAGTAGAAGGGAATACTTTGACAGAAAGGTGCATTAGCTGGGGCTAGGGAAGGACTTCCTGACAATGATGGTCTTTCGCCATAGCCATCACTACCAGTTCACAGACAAAGAACTTAAGGGCAAAGGAAATAATAAGATTCTTATCTGACTTTCTATCTCAACAGCATTTGAGTCCTAACCCTAGTATTAGGTGCAGTCATTTCAGTAACAAAAGTTTCGAAATTCAGAGTAGATTAAATTTTTATATGCTACAGTACACCAAGGAGTAAGGTACCCCTCTTCCCAAAGCTCTTGCAGTATCAGGAACACAAAGTCCTTCCAAATTCCAAAGTCAGCAGTCGGTTAGACTCCAAATACACCAGCAAAGCATATAACCATCATCACCATCATCATTGTCATCATCATCCTCCTATTCCCTCTATCATTTCAGAGGACTGATATTCCATGATGGCTTCTCTGTCTGTACTCAGTGCTAAAGAATTCACTTCCAGGGCCTGGAAAGCAATTAGGAAACATTTCGTAACATCATGAAGAAAGAAAGGAGAAAGAAGGTCGGAAGAAAGGTCTAGCTGCCTGCCCCAACAGTAGCCTTAAACATGTTCCTGGTACCAGGCTGGCAGTCAACAACTCTTTTTCTTGCCATAGGACTAAAAGACTGCCCATGCTGTGAACGTAATCTTGCTCAGTTTTCAGATCTCTCCACAATGTTCATTCAACAGCAAGAGATTCAGTTGCCAGACCAAAAAAAAAAAAAAGGTGCAGCTTTTAAAAAGGATCTTTCCAAGACTGTGTGTGGCCAGTAAGGAGAGAGTATGGTTTCCATAAAAAAACCTGAGCGTGGGCAGGCAGAAAGAAGGGTCTTCCTGAGCATGTGCACAGTGTGCAGAGCCTTCTTAGATTAAATGTAGCTCTTCCTATGGAAGAGAGAGAACTTAATAGTTCAGTGTTCTTTAAAAGTTAAATACTTCAATTAAGTATAATCCAAGGCTTTCTTTCACTTGTGAGCATGATTTACATCCAGATCTTTAACAAGGCAGTAGAAAATGTACCCTTTGTAAATGTGAATGGAAGATGTTACAAAGCAGAACCCAGAACGCAGCAGAATGCAAAGACGTGCCAGTCAGCATTCTTGTGACCTACTTTTATTCGTAGCAATCCCATTTTTGAAGATATGTCACTATTTTTTTAGGAATGCTGTACAATGAGGTGTCAGCAAACATGCTGCTTATCATTAAAGATGTTGCTTGATGACTGCAAATATTTGTCTGTATGACTGACAATCTTAGTCAGCGAGCTCCCACTGTAATGTGCAGTATCAGATTTCTAAAGGAACGAGTATCGTTATGTTTCTACAGTAGAAATATGTGGGACTGAGCAAGATGCCCAGCTACTTTAAAGGTGCTGTTTTATGGATTCTAACACTGTAAAAAATGGAGAGACACATGTTTTCAGAGGGCCAATGAGAGTGTTGCTTGGGGCTTTTTCTTTTTGGTATAGGCACATTTCAACAACTTTTTCAGTGTATTTCCCATGAAAATGTTCTGTGTATTACCTCATTATCTGACTTGATAAAAATGACTTAATTTTTCACAGCCATTGGTCTTTAAGGCAAGCAGAACATCATTACCCTTCCTTATAAATAAGGCACAGCCACATTCCATCCTTGAATAGTCTGTTCACACACACAAATTGTCATAGAAGTAAATGTTTTACTCTGATTTTACTTAGAAAAAAACTCATGTCAGTTGTTAAGTTGCGACAACTTGGTAAAGAGATCATGAGATGACCCAGAATTTATTTACAAAACAAACTGAAGACAACATTAGACGAAACAAACACCAATAACATGCCTTCAGAAGCATTCTGAAACTAGACCCTAAATTCAAAGTACTGGTGGACTGTTTCCAAATTTCTTTTGGTAGCTTTCTTGAGGGTAAGAGGGTTAATAAATTAAAATGACCTTAGAACTGAAAGTATTTTCTGGCTCATTTACTGACAATGAGTCAATATTATTTTATCAGTGATAAGGGCTACAAAACAAATTTCTAGTTCATTAGCAAGCCAGACAACAAAACCCAGAATTAACCTTGAATAAATTGCAGGGCAATGTTTTACTAGGCATATGTATTTTTACACTTAAGTCTGAAGCTAACTGTTTAAAAAAATAACGTTTAGAAAGCACAATGAAAAATGAACAATACTTACAACCATACCGTTTAGGGACACCCAGCAATCTGGTGGGAAATCCTGGAGTAATGGTACTAAAAACTGCAGACAACCATCCCAGTGGCACAGCAGCAGCATCATTCCAATCAGATTAAAGATTCTCACCACAGCACTGGCCAGATCATATGTCATGTGGAAAATCTGTGGATGAAAATTACAGGTGATGTACATGATGCAAATCAGAAACACAAAGCATTTAATTCTCATTGGGCAGGCTAAAGGCAAAGAAGTATCATCCTGAACTTCTAAAAAAGCTGAGATTTCTCAGCAAGGACCATTAATTTGGGAACATTAATTTGGGCAGAGAGCTGTGCTGACACACCTGACTCCTGGCTGCACACCAGTGTTACATAAACTGCTGAAAAAGGCATCTTTTGGATAAGAAGTCACCAACTAAAGTGTTTTCTTAAAGCCTACAATTCCTTTCAGTTGAAGCAAGTCTCACAAATTAAAAAAGCCTGGTAAAGGTAGTGAGACCATTATTTGTCTATGAACTTGGTGTCCAAATACTCACAAAGTTGTGGGAGATACAAATTCAAGGACACGTTCAGAAAAGATTCACCTTCACATTTCTTACCTTCTTAAAAGCACCAATATTACAATATAAGTAATTTTACATATTTTTTGACTTCTATTTCTATACTGTTAATCCAATTTGCGCATATCAGTTCGCCAATCAAAATGACATTGTTCATCGCAGCAGTTTTCCTAAAATACTGAGAATCCTGCAGCTACTACATCTGTAGTAGCTAAGTTTATATCAAATATAATCATTTGGATTTCAATATATTCCTCCATTCTTAGACAAACAATGTTTGCATCTGAAAAGTGTCTTAAATCACACATATATTCTTAAAAACAACATTAAAAAAACACATTAAAAAAGTGTCAAATCACACATATATTCTTAAAAACAACATAGACATTTTCAGGTTTGTCATGGGCAAATTTATTGGACAGCATGAACAGTAGCAGTCAGCTGCCAAATAGTATGAAGAAAAACAATCTATTTAGTACTTTTCTATTGGTTTTAAAGTACTTCCAAACTACAAATACAGGCATATTCTTTACCTATTACACAATTCAGTTAACTCAAGATAAATGTTATGCATAATTACCACTATGCAGGAGTTCCATTTAGAAGATGGAGAATGCCCACTTGGTATTTCATGGAATTTTAAGTAGAAAATACTATTTATTTGTACGGATAGACATAAAAATCAGAGGCTCTAGTGCTGAAAACATCACATTGCTAGAAGTATACAGGCATATTGGCACACAACATTTTGCATTTGTAAATAAGAGAATTCACATATGAAAGAGGGAATGTCTGTATCTTACTTTTACATATCTAAACTAAAATCAGAGATTAAGTATCCACACTGTAAATGAGTGCAAGTGCAAATATGGAGAATGTGTTATGGTATCTTTCAATATCATTTTCTGTCAGTGAGAGTTTGTCCTTGTTTGAAAAGGATGGTGTGTGTTTTGAGTCCCAAAGAGCAAAACTGGCATAGTAGAAACATACCTCAGACACAAACTTTATGAGCAAAACATTTTTTCAATCAAACATTTTAAGAGAATATATTCCAAATCCCAGTTTGATAGACACTGGAAACAGATGCTTGTAACATTATTCAAAATGTTGTGTCTTATCCAAATACCATCTAGCGCTTGTCAAAATTGAGGAGATGACACTGATATTTAGGGGATATATAAAGGGAAATAAACAGAAAAGTGCCACCACTACACATTTGTCTTGTTAAGAAATGTATTTACGTTACAGCTACTTCAATAGCTACAGTTTCAGTAGCATGATATGAACTGAGAGAGTAGATGTGTGAACTGAAATAATTTTATTTGAAATAACTGGGAAAATAGCAAGGATTACTACTGTTTGGCAACACTAACACTCATTTGGGTTACACTTTATCCACATGGTTATTATACTAGCACTGCAAAGTGCAGATGAATTCCTTATCACATGAGAAGTTGCAGAAGTTTTTTTTCAGAGGAAGCAGGATTTCTCCTAGAATATTTGTCTGAAAAAGTGCAGAACAACAGACAGAAACAATACATATTTTACACAGAGATCACAACTTCCCCAAGAATTTTCTACTGCTCCAGAAAAGCAGGTCATCACATCTCTACACTAGGGCTGGACAAAAATCGAAGTTCCCACCCACACTGTTTTCATACTGCCTCAAGCTTCCTGTTAGGATTTACTGTAAAAGACCAGATTTTCAGAATAATTCACTGTATTTGATACTGAGTGGTTTTTAAAAAATGGGTCACAAATATGACAGAGCCAAATTCAGCACAAATATCTTAATTTCTAAACTTAGAGAGCTTTTCTGAAAACATGCACCTAGGTGTGTGTGATAAACACGCAAAGATCTGGTTCTCCAAAACTCTCCAGAGGGCAAAAACCAGCACTTGCATATACTCAAGGCTCCTGAATCCTTATCCCAAAAAACAGCACTTGCATATACCCAAGGCTCCTCAATCTTTATCCTGCCTCTGCAACTATGGGCTTAGGCACCATGACAGACTGTGCATGTATCCTGTGATCATAGCTGCATAAAAATGGTAATTCTATGGCTCTTTCACTTGGATGGAGTCTAGTTTTGGGCATTAATTCAGATTACAGAGATGGTCTGCAAAACTCATAGAACTTCCAAGATTTAAACCATTTTGTGCTGGTACATTTTAATTTCAAATTTTAAAATTATATAATTGGGTAAAGTGCACTGAAAAAAAAAAAAAAAAAAAAAAAAGTGGGTGGATAGATTTGCCAAGGTATTTATTTCAGCATTTCCGAGATCTTGCCTAGTTCCTGTGGATGTATCACTCCCTGCCTACCCTACGAGACTGTGCTACAGCTCAGTAAGGCTTCCCAAACAAGCCAGTAGAACCAGGACACAGAAAGAGATATTACAAAGGGAGACTAAAATTCAAACAAAACAGCTGAAGTAGTGAGTTCAAACTAAAGGGCTTTGCTGAACCAAAGAGTCTGCCATTGGGTTTGGGCTCTGCGAGGACTATTCTATCTTGTCACAGTGGTATGACTGTCTAACTATTGTTCTTCTTCAAAGCCTCTTCAGCAGTACTGTGCCTCTGCAGAAATGGTCACGTACTGGCAAGAACAGCAACATCTTTTGCTTATATCGTCTAATATTTGTGTAGCCTACTCTAATAACTGTGATAACTCTGTATGAAAGAAACTAACTTCATAAGACAAATTTTAACCAAACATTGAAAAAAACTTTTAAACATCTCTGCATATTCTCTCTCCAGCAAATAAAAGCTGAGGTTTTTTCTCCTAAAAGCAATTTATGGAAACATGTGCTTGGTTGGAAACAAACATTTAAACACCCAAAGCATACACTGTAAGTGAATAATAATATTTGTTCATGGTAGTGTATTGACGTATTTACCTTTGGGGGCTTGTGTTTTTTTGAAACTAATAGCCAAACTACCCTGTGGACTGAAGTCATATATTGCATGTTTAATATTTTATGTTCTTCCATTCAGGAACTGATTGTGATATATTGAAACAAGAGCAGTAAGAGAAGTCATATTTTTATAGCATTTTCATTTTGTAATCACAAAGTTCAATTCCTGTATTAATGAAATAAATCTTATTAAAACTCCCAGGAGATGTGTGAATTGTAGTTTGTTAAGAGAGGAACTGGAGGACAGAAAGCTAATGCCACTTATTTCAGCACATGGTGGCTTGCCTGTCAGCTGCTTCTCCAGCGGGATAGGAAGAAATATAGGAAGACTACAAATTGATTTACCTTGATTTTTCAGTACAGATGTATTGTCAAATCTCTCTGTTTGAATGGATGTCTTATCAAGATAATATTCCTAACAAAAATAATTCAAACACTTGCATACAACTAAAGTTAGGCTCCTAAACCTGTTACTTGGGTAGTTAAATATAAATAGCCTTATTATCATTAAACACTTACCATCCACAGATGCCATGCAAATAAGCAGGAGTGGCAGCTGTAAAACACATTTGAAAATCTGGCCACTTTATTTAGATTCCCAATTTCATACCTAAATATTGAGCTTAACCAGCAAGAGCTGCAAATCTGGGACAACACATTTAAAAAAAAATTACGAGACTGACATGAGATTACTTCAACTGAGAAAAAATTAAAATTCCCTTGAGAATTAATGCTTTCCATGTTTTTATTTCACATAACGGGGAAGATTTAATAGATATTTCTCCTTTTTGCTTATTAGTCAGTTTCATTTCAATTACACATGATACTTTTTATTATTATCATGTTTGTTTGGGCGGGGTTGGCTGTAATACTGTCATTTTTCATAGTTTCCATATACTTCAAAATCATGTTTAATAATAAATTTAGTTTATGAACTCACTTCTGAGAACTCATAATTCCTTCCTGTATTATTTTCATAAGCCTTTCACAATACCCTGGAAACCTTGAATTTTTGCCTAAAGAGCTGACAATGCCTCTGACAATGCCTGACATGTAACCACAGATTAACAGTTTCTAATATTGTGGCAAAATATTGCACACAGAGAATAAGAAATTGCTGAAGAAGTCAGAGTTCACACGTTTTATCTCAGTTTTTACTCACACTTTATTAATGACTCTTTTTATTTCTATGTGTGAAGCAAGTAGCAGACTATTCCTTCCTCACATTTATAATGGAGCGTATCTTTAAATTGGTCCTGCTAACTGATTTCTGAGCCTGAGATAGAAAAATGGTTCCAGTCTTACCAACCCACTTGTTTAATAGCATTCGAGGGCTGTAATATTAATAGTGCACACATTGGTTAACTAATCACAAAATCTGTTGAACTGCTGTTGTGGAATGCACAGGTTACCTCTTCTGTCTTCTGATAATTGGGATGTTGTTCAGTTGTGATTTTTAGTTCAGTTTGATTTTTAGATTCAGTACATATATTTATATAAATGGTCAGAATTTAATTCTGCTTTTTTTTTTTTTTTTTTAAAAAGTAAGTCTTAGGACTTCCTAGAAAATTTATTCAAATTTCACATCACCAACTTGATCCAGACATCTCTTCTCTTCCAACCCTCAGCAGTACTAAAGATACCCAGTACCACAAAGCCAGCTTGGGTGTAATCTTCCAATTAGGATTTGTATCATGCTTCGGGCACTATGCAATGACAGTCATACTAGTAAGTGAGCTGTGTGGAGTTTGGAATATTAAATAGCCACAGTGGGGAGACAGAAAGAGCTGCACAGGTGCATGGAGGCTCTGGAAAGCATGCTGAAAGCTTTACCAAGGGCAACAATGGAACTTCAGGCTAGACTTCAGGGCAAAATAACAGGCAAAAAAATGAGAAGGCATTTTTGGTGTAATCTCTAGGTCAGTCCAGAATTATTAGGTTTATCCCTCAGAGCACCAACTACACAGAGATTATAAACTGTAGGATCCAAATTTCCTACCTGAGCTAAATGTTCACTTTTAATATAGCGGTTGTAACAAAGCTCCCCAGGAAATAAAATAATTTATAATGGGCAGGAGAGCACAATGCCTCTTTGAACATCCATCTCTCAATCTACTTTAAACAATGAAAGGCAATCGTGGCTTTTTGTTTAGCCATTTCTTATTCTACAAATCGATTTCAAAAGACATGATTCGTAAATATCACTTGGGATACTACGGGTCTGACTCAACTCCTGCCAATGCCAATTTCTCTGGGACTTGCAAGTTACTACACTCTACAGTGGGTATTTCTGCACAAATAGATGTATATGCTCATTAACTGAAATGTCTGACTGCCTTCAGGGTAACATTTTATACTCAACTGACTTCTGATGTGTGTGCTTAATTATATGATAAATAATTCATCATTGATAATTGGGTAGTGGGGAAAGGTATATAGCACTATTTAATCTAGCTGTATTTGTGACCTTAAACTGATGACAAACACAAAGGTCTGCTTCTGCTTTAGTTTGCCCTGAAGGGAAAACATCAGTGATTTAATAAACAGAACAAACTATTTTTAATCAAACATATCTGGAAAAAAAAGCTGAGAATGGCCTACTTCATGTGACCTTTAAAAACTATTATTTTCTAGATGGAGTCAATCTGACATTAGTCTTATAATAGAAGTCCCATTTATTCCAATTTAAGGCATGTACAAATGGAAGCCAGCTTCTCTGGAGCAAAAAGAACAGCACAACAACATAAATGTGACAGTGTGCTATGTCCAGGTTAAACCTGAAAGCATTAATAAAACTACTTTACTGAAGGAATATTTAGGCAAGCCTGGGAAAGGTCACATATAACCAGCAAGTAAAAGCTATTTGCTATATATAAATTCTGTAACACGTATTTTCTACTGTAAATTGGCCAATGCCATACTAATATATTATCTCTCACACAGAGAGCATGACTTCACTGCCAAAACGTGTGCTTTTATTATCCGGTTGTGATTAATGTGTGTGATCTGTCTTGACATCTAAGTAGAGCGGAGCACTCACTTTAGTTCTATGATGAAGAAAACAAGCCAAGAATGACAAACCTCGGGATCTTGAAAAAAAAATGCAGTGCTAATTTTCACTGTGTTTTTACAGAGGTGGAGGTCTCACTCATCACATACATTGATGACAGAAAGTACCTTATTAGACTAAACTTTTATCTTCATTAACTGAAGCAAAGTAAAAACAAATGAAAACGAGTTCACAGCTGTCAGAAAGACACCAACATGCAATACTAACAGCCTGCCTCTGTGACAAAATTTCCTGAAGCTCTTCTGCTTAAGTCATAGTACCAAACTGATAGTGACCATATGTCAAAAAATACTTGAACTGTACATGAGCACAGACTGAGAGTTTTGTCGGCTTGAAGTATCGCTCTGTTTCCATTTCAGCATTATTTCAGGCATCAGCATCACCTGATCTTCAGCTCAAGCTTCTTGATGGGTGAAGTATCTCAAGTGACAGCATCACTGAACTTAAGCTGGAAACCTCTGTGAGTGGAACTGAGCTAGAAGGAACATTTCATTTATTATCTTTTATAATTATTTAAAAATATATTTTATATTTGATTATTTATAAAGAAGGCAGCTTGAAGATACAGCTAGTCTCTGAATAGCCCAAAATATTATTTATTATTTTTCTTAGTAGCTGAGCAAGAGGAACTGTTTCTCATATTAATGTGGAGATGTACTCTGGTGGCAATAAGAGAAAAGAAATAAGTTATTCGCCATCACTCATCTGCCCACACAAAGGCCAAGGCAGGGACTCCCACAGTGTTGAAAAGGGCAGCAGAGCAAGCAATGTGAATCCTAGAAAATATCACTGCCTACAACATTTCAAATATAAGGGTATAAAGTCAGATACTTGACTACATTTTCGGGAATTAGTATCAGCCTGTGAAGCCTATCTTGCCAGTTTTAATATACTTACACAAGCAGTTTTCATCCTTAATGAATGTGAAATAAAACAATAAATACCAGACATATATTTATAAAGAAATCTACCCTAAAAAGTGTGAAAAACGCTGAGACAATTTAGGAAGATCCTTAGGAAGTATCAAAGTCTTCACAAAAAGGGCCATGTCTGATAAAATAGTTTTACAACATTATTGATCACTCAAGTCTCACAAACCCTGAACCCTATTGATTTCCATTTTTAAAGCATAAATTTGGAGATAACCACACTCTACCCCTGGCATGCTAGGTCTTTTCCTCTGAACCACTTATTTAAAAGAGAGAAACAGGGCAGTGCCCTGGCTGCACCTGCCATTGAAACTGGCAGGACACGATCCGAACTCTCAGACTCCTGGATCCAACGGTGAAATTCAATAAAAATTCATAAACACAAAGCAGATACACTGCAGGAAGCATTTATAAATACATAGAAAGTAACGGCATATCCCAGGACAAATTTTTTACAATCAACATTGCACAAATGGGACGCATGTAACCAACCTCTGTCAACCTCAGTATTTTCCTAAACTTCATTCTTTTCTTTTTTTTAAGATAATTATGTTTTAACTTCCAAACTCTGAACACAAAATTAAATCAGATACTTTCTGATAGTAGGAGAAACACCATAAGATTGGATGTACACAGAAACTTGTAAGTTTTACAAAAATTGTATCTGAAACTAGTGTTCCTGTGAAACAATTCTCTTGGTGCTTCTTCCTTTCACGAGATATGTATGTCATGACAGGCTGCAAATACTTGAAGGATCTTCTCTTGTCTCAGCCAGAACCAGGGTTGTGAAGCAAATGAAAGTGTGTGAATAAAAGGAAAATAAAATTTTCTCTTACATCATCCTAAACCCTCAAAAGAATCAGTCTGAGATTTAAGGAGATGGTTCATTATCATTATTAAATTACCAGTTCTTTTTACATAGTGCCTATCCCCAAAGTCACACTGCAGCATATCTGAGCTTCAAAATAATTGTCTGAATTATAATACCTTAACATAATCATCTAATAGCAAACAACTGAAATAATGAGGAATATTTCTCCTGGGAATTTAAATTGGTGTCTTACTGAAGCTGTTGAGGTTAATCTCCCAAACATGGAAATAATGGACAAGGAATTGAAAATGAAAGTTGTTATGTTAAATTGCCTGTGGAATAGAAGTTCTGAGACCACCCTGATTCACAATGTTTTCTTTTAATATCATGTGATACCTTTATTTTAAAAAGCCTCAAAATGTCATTTTATGAAGAAAAATTGTTACATTTTTATGTTTACATATTTTGGGTGTTAGGATTAAATATAAACTGTGAATAAAATATGTAAAATTCCATACTATGTTAGAGTCTAAATTTTGCTTTTTCTAGTAATCTAGAGTACATAGGCCAATCCTTATAAAAAAAACCAGGACTGTCAGTACAAGTCAAGGCAGATGATTAGTGCATAATACTGTGTGAAAGTCAGAACTCTTCATCAGCTGGATGCTTAAGGCCCAAAACACAGAAAATCCATTTATTCCTTTGAAAAACTTGCTAATAGCAAATATGATAAAGTCACTCATATATCATAATCACACACACACACACAAATCAAAGAAATAACATCTAAAAGTATGTATGTGAATAATTTATTGTGATAATTACATATCAATGATTTGAGGTCTAAGTCAATGTTTCACAATATTGACAAATGTTTTTTAAAATTATATGGATAATAGAACTGCATTATAGAAACTTTTTTCTTGGAAGTGCAAATGAAGTCCACAGTTAAAATCTGACTGTCACTCACCTCGTTTGGGGTTTAAAAAGCTAAATACCAGAGAAAGAATTGATGCCTGGGCAGGTAGAAAGAACATGTCAGAATCATAGTGTTAATAATTTGCCTCAAAAATTGCCAGCAGAAATGAAGAATTCAGTTGCCTGATAAAAACTTCATGTAGTCAGAAAACTATTACTAGTTTACAGAAATTACTGTGAAGATTTGCATACAATACCCTCCCTTGTAAAATACTATGTTTACTTGGTTTAGTACATAAAACTACCTTAAGCAGAAATTTCAGATGCTAAATTATTCTATTTTTGTAAATATATGACTACCATTATTATGAAAAATGCTTGCATACCCACAAACATAATTTGCACACAGTTCTGAATACTCAAAAGTCTCTACAGATCTCTAAGAATAGTCTATGAAAAAGTGAGAGATTGAAAAAAAAAGACAAAAAATGCATACAAGTAATATCAAAAAAGAAGAGCTACTGTAAGGAGAAAGAAGTGTTCTTTTATGGTTCTATATAGCTTCTTTTTTTTTAGTGTTATTTCAAAAATATTATTTAAAATAACATTTGCTTTTGATGGGTAAAATTTTTATGGATTCAATACATGATCGACTTAGACTTTGTGTTTTAATGCTATCAATTATAATGATGAGCTGATGGGGAGACATTGTGCTTGGACTGATTTTTTCCCATTGTTTTTTGAGCAAATAAGTTAATATTAACTAAGTAATTAATTAATTATATTTTATAATGTTCATTTTACTATGTGAAGGTATTTTGAAAAAGAAAACTGTTAGTGCACAGCAAGCCTAATGTGTAAAATCACAGTACTTACTATCATATAATCTCTCCAAGAAGAGTTACATTTAGTAATTTTTATTATTTAAAAAAGTAAAAGCGTCAGAATTTTGTCTGCTCTCAAGAACACTTCATGCAGCCTTTTACTGACGCCCATCTCCAAATCATACCTGTTACAAGCACACCAGCAATTAAAGCTCTCTCACAGCATGGTAGTCAGTGCAGGCTGGTGCTAGTGTTACCTCTTCCTTGACATCACAGACTACAGTTCAATGCTGTGTTGCAATACTGTGCAACACTGAGCAATTCTCATGTTTGTCAACAGTGCAAAGCAAAAACATCTCTCGTTTCACATTTTCTTATTAACAGACCGCATTTGCTTGTTGGCTTCTGAGTGAGTTTAGTATATGCTAGCCCCCACATAGCCTTTTTCCACTCTCTTGTTTCTGCCTTCTCTGCCTGCAGACACCATAGCAGACACCACAGTCCAGCTGGAATCAAACTGGCTATTGAGCAACAATATAACTCAAATATGACAGCCAAATGATTGCCAGCCAATGAAGACGACACATAGTGAAGCAAAGCTTAAGGCTAAGAACTTGAAGCAAACATCTTCTTTGAATTATTCCATGTACTCCTGCTTTTTTCAATTCTTCCTTGAACAAAAGAAAAACTTTCGGACATTTCCTTTGGGATATATAATAGTTTTATCTTCCATTCCTTTTACATTGCTGTTAAAAGATGGGAGATTTTTCTCTGTAGTGTTTGAGCGCATTCCTCTACAATACAGGCTACAATCTACTGACTTCCTTCTCAGTCTGTTTCTGTCTAGCCTTTATTTTGTACAGCTCTAACCTCCCGACATTTTTGTTTTCTGCTTTCTATATATAGCTCATATTCAAACCAAAAAAAAGATTGCTAAAGCAGTATCATGTGTTGTTTTGTTTTTTTTTTAAAGAAAACAGTAGTATCCTTATTTGTCTTTGTGGATTATAAGCAATTCCAAACTGGTGTTGAGATTTTGACTCACTTGTATTTTTAAAGGCAGACTCTTCTGTTACTAAACATCAGGAGGAAAAGGATTACTTTCAGGAAGTAGACCAGAACATCTCTCTGGTTTCTGTGCTTTCTCCTATTCTTGGTCCACAGATCATCCCTGTAGTACATTTTCACAGAATCACAGAATCACAGAACCGTCTAGGTTGGAAAAGACCTTGAAGATCATCCAGTCCAACCATTAGCCTAACACTGACAGATCCCAACTACACCATATCCCTCAGCGCTATGTCAACCGAACTCTTAAACAGCTCCAGGGATGGGGACTCCACCACCTCCCTGGGCAGCCCATTCCAACGCCTAACAACCCCTTCTGGAAAGAAATACTTCCTAATATCCAGTCTAAACCTTCCCTGGTGCAACTTGAGGCCATTCCCTCTTGTCCTATCCCTTATTACTTGGTTAAAGAGACTCATCCCCACCTCTCTGCAACCTCCTTTCCGGTAGTTGTAGAGGGCGATGAGGTCTCCCCTCAGCCTCCTCTTCTCCAGACTAAACAACCCCAGTTCCCTCAGCCGCTCCTCGTATGACATGTGCTCCAGACCCTTCACCAGCTTCCTTGCCCTTCTCTGGACACGCTCGAGTAATTCAATGTCCTTTTTGTAGTGAGGGGCCCAAAACTGAACACAGGAATCAAGGTGCGACCTCACCAGTGCCGAGTCCAGGGGTAAGATCACTTCCCTGTCCCTGCTGGCCACGCTATTTCTGATACAAGCCAGGATGCCATTGGCCTTCCTGGCCACCTGGGCACACTGCTGGCTCATGTTCAGCCGGCTGTCAATCAACACTCCCAGGTCCCTCTCTGACTGGCAGCTCTCCAGCCACTCCTCCCCAAGCCTGTAGCGCTGCTGGGGGTTGTTGTGGCCCAAGTGCAGCACCCGGCATTTGACCTTATTGAAACTCCTACAGTTGGCCTTAGCCCATCGCTCCAGCCTGTCCAGATCTCTCTGCAGAGCCTCCCTACCCTCGCGCAGATCAACACTCCCACCCAACTTGGTGTCATCTGCAAACTTTCTGAGGGTGCACTCGATCCTCTCGTCTAGATCATCAATAAAGATGTTAAACAGGAGTGGCCCAAAACTGGGGGACACCACTCGTGACCGGCCGCCAACTGGATTTAACTCCGTTCACCACAACTCTTTGGGCCCGGCCATCCAGCCAGTTTTTTACCCAGCAAAGCGTGTGCCCATCCAAGCCACGAGCAGCCAGTTTCACCAGGACAATGCTGTGGGAAACGGTGTCAAAGGCCTTTCTGAAGTCAAGGTAAATTTTCAGTTCATCTATTCCAAGTATTTTTCTATACCCTGTCCCTGTGCCATATCGGTTTTGTTTTGCATTTTTTTCATACACACTCACACAGAACATGAACATTACATCCAAAATCCAGAAAATGTTCTCCTATTTATAGCAAGTAACTCCATCCTATTTCAGAGTGATAGTATCCAGTGGCTGCCATTAAAAGGTTAGTATTTCAACTACCACATTGTGGCAATATTGCCAACTCCAAGCCAATATAATTGTGATGTAGGTGACCTCATAAAACTTGAGATTAATTTAAAAATATGCTTTGGGTTGTTCATATTTGTGTGCCTATCTAAATTCCCTCAGAAACTGGTGAGAGTCTAAAAAATAGCTATAAAAATAGAAAACAGTATTAAATCTGAGATGTTTACAAAATCACAACTCCAAGAACATGCATGCAGAGAGAAAAGCAATACTGTAAGGTCTACAATAACACTGGAAGAGTCTGCAAGTTCACAATGATATTTCAATCATCCTACTTAGTCCTAAATTACAGAAATCCTTTGTTTCCAGAAGGCTGAATTCTGGAAATGTTTATTCTGTGTGCTTTCGGGACTGCAGTTTGCATCTCTGGGACAGTGCCATGACAGAAACTATATAGCAAGAACAGTATTTACGCAATTGCAGTGTGACACTGAAATGGAGAGCTATTTTTGTTGTTGAGTTTGGCAGCATCACCTAAGTGCTAGGTGCTTTGGCTGTTTCAAAATGGCTAGTTTGCACATGGTAGAGCTAATAGCCCACGAAGAGATTGATAAAAAACACAGAGGTGGCAGGAGGGAGAAGGGCAATTGTAACCAGTACATGCAAAAACCAACTCAGCATGAGTGGAAGTGGGCTCAAGGGGTTCAGGTAATGCTATCAGGACAACTGAGTGATGGTGTCTCACACGTGGTCAACAAGGATGGAAAAACAATAGCCCTGAATTGCATCCCCAAGCAACAAAGGTTGTGAGTGCCAGGAGGAGCACTGGCCCACTGCCTTCAGGCCTGCAGGCTGCCCCTTCCCCATCCACCTCTTCTGACATCATCAAATATCATAATAATGGCAGGACATTCATTTTTTGTTATTTTTTTCCAGTTGACTAGGTTTGCCCATGTGCCAGGATCAGGCATGTGAGCTGAGCCCTTTACACAGAGAGCTGGGGTGTCTTGAAACATTTGTGTGGGGACAGTGGCAGACCCTCTTATTTATCAGCTCCTCTTACTTCTAATGAGGCAGTGAAAATAAAATACAAGGAGCTCCCAAGCAACCCCATCCTGCAAGTCAGATACTGTTTTATCACCTAATACTTTTCCAGCTGCCTAACTGTTGTGTGCCTGTGGTGTGTGCGTGTGTGTGGTGTCACTTAAGGAAGGGAAAAGGGTAGGAGAGCAGGAAGGAGAAGCTGTGGTTTTAGAGAGCTGTGAAAACTATTTGCCTATCCAGTCCTTGCCCTGAGAGATGGGCTATAAGCAATGAAAACAGCCTGCAGGGAGTTTTCCGAAAGACTGCTGAATGTGGAATAGCATTTACTGAATTCTCTACCAGGCAGTATTTCCTAAAGTACTATTTTGATATTACTCTGTACAATTTATCACCTGCCCAAATGACCCTATCACTTGGCCATCCATCTGCCTGGAACTTGCTCTAATATTCCCAGCAACAGAAGCAGCAATAAACAGCTGTAATTTTTTATAAATCAACCTTCCAAATACAGTTTTCTTCTTCCCTGTCTGATGCACAGAACAAATAATAGTCATTCCTGGGTCACCCACATGTTTTCTAGACATTAAAATGTCGTAATTTTCACTGCTGAATAGAAGAAGGAAAAAAGAAAACCAACCCACAATCACGACCATTCTGGGAAATCCTTTATGGTTTGAGTGGCTACCATCTGACTTCTATTTCTGGAATAAACACATTAAAAATAAAGACGTTGTCTTACTTTTTTAAGGTGCCTCATGTTAAATACTCACTGTGCTCTGCACAAGACTTCCACTTATTCAGCTCACCTGCGCATTTTTACAATACTAACTACAGAACAGCTTATTGTTGAGGAGCAGGAGACACAGACACCACGGCTCATCCCTGGCTCCCTACTCACTGGCTGGACAAAGAGTGGTGGCACAGCAGAGAGAGGACTCCTCTGGGGTTGCTACACCCTTTCTTGTGCACCCAGCACAAGCAGGTTGTATATGTCCCACATATAATTTCCCACATCCTCATTACCTTTACTCCCCTGAGATTATGGACTCAGAGCGCTCAGTGTCTTTACATGAGAAGAAACAGTAATAAATATCTATATAAAAAAAGCCTAAATTTTACACCCTTTTTTTTTCAAGAACAAAGGAGTTCATTGCATCATGGTAACAATAAAGTGAACATTAGCTCTGAAAGTCAAACCAAACCAACTAACGAAGTACATCATTATTTTCAAAAAATGGAAAAGGTTTTGTAATCGCAGACTAAATCCTCTTTAAACCACAAGCAGGTCTCTACAACATCTTCCTTTCAAACTCAATTTGAGTTTTCCTCTCAATTGATTTGTCTTCCCTTTGCACTTTAGTGATTATTGATTTTTCCCTTCTGAAGGAGCACAATTATAAAACAATTATCTGCTCTCTCAGTATTTCCCTGTCAGCTACAAGCAGAATGTTATTCCATTAGTGTACTGTTAGATCTTTTCTCTTCATTAAAGTACAACTGTTAAAATGGGAGAACAGTGTACGATTTGTTTTCTGATGCTGGATATAATGTACTAACTTATACGTGATATCATCTGTATATGTGTGTGCATGTATATATGCATGCATAAATATATATATGCATACAGATGACATACGACAGTGATGTATGCAGAAGTAACACTGGGCTTTTGACACATGCCTGAAGCTCTTAAGCAATCAAAACCCCATCTTCTACTGTAGTCACACTCTCTTCAACATTGTTTCACTACCAAATGCACAGTTTCTGTGTATAAACGCAGCAACAACCAATGCCACGCTCAAAACAATTCTTTTCCACCTGCCCCATTTGTTTTTCATGTTCAAAAAGCTCTTTAGTTAAGAACGTACGGAGCTTCTTCAGAGGATGTATATACCTTCAGGCATCCTTGGGAAATCCTTGGCTCCCAGAAGTTGGTACCATTTTGGTATTGCCTTCAGTGGATCCAGCATTTCACTTAGTTTTCCCTGTCCTCTTGTGGTTGAATTAAATTAAATTGCAGTTAGTATGTCCCAACCATAAGAGGAGAAAGGATCTGGGAGGCATGAATCCAACAGACAGCCAAGAGGTAAAGACAACTGTGTGGTAAAGATAGCAGAAACATGAGAGCTGTGATTCATATGGATTTTAGTTCAAGTATCATTCCCTGTTTTATCAGATGTCGCACATTTTGGGTTTATTCCTGAAATAGCAAAAGGATCCATTAACATTTCCTCATATATCTTCTACATCAGAATAAATGTAAGTTCAAGTTTTATTTGTATGTCTCTACTGGCACTGAGAACATGCACCTCTCTTTGTTACCAACAAACAGCAGTATTATACCAGTCTGTATTCAGGTTCTTGCATTTATTTTATCTGTAGCAATAAAATTGGCCATGCTGGTGAACATGATCTTTTCTGAAAACAAATTTGTCTGAAGACAAATTAGGAGATTTTGAATCTTTTGCAGTTTACATAGGATTCACATGGAGACTGGATCTTATCTAACCAACTGAAGACTACTGTCATGTGGGCATTTAATACTCATGTATCTTCACCTGATGACCTAAGAGAAAATAACACTGACACTGTTTTATATGTGCTGTGGGCTTAAACACTATTTAGCAGGAAACTGAGAGGAAAGGGACATCACTGTTAAATTTGTGTACAGAAATACAAACTACAGCCCAAATCACCAAGCACTGCAGATCAGCATAGAAAACATGCACAACCCCATTACAAGATTTCCTTGCTATTACTATTATTATTACATATTTTAGACCAACTTTAAAACAGGTACAAAAACTGCCCTACTAAGCAACTTGCAACATCACCTAGACCTGGCTAATTAAGGATTCAGAAAAAATACCATGCAGCTTAATGCATAAAATGAATACCCAGGATGTCTGAACATTTTGTTCTTCTCCAACACGTAGCCTATTTCATTTTAATCCACTCAGCTTTTGGGTAACTTTTTTTTTCTTCCCCAATCATTTCAGCTTTCAGACTTATTTTTCCATTACTGCATTTGGTGTGACAAAGGTCCCACATACACTATTTTGAAAAACTGCATTAGTTGTAAAAGTGCCTTGTGACTAATATTAACCATTTCAAGGCACAGTTAAAGGGTTTTTGTGTTTTTCGTCTTTGGTTACTTCAGTTCTTCTACACCAGGTGTCACAAAAACAATTATCCCCCAGCCAACAGGACTGAACCCACGTTCCCCAGTTCTACTTCAGCAATGTTCGAGGTGTCACCACTACTAATGATGTCTTAGCTATCACAGAGATTCCTCTTTGGTATCAGCTCAGCTATCATGCTTTACCTTTTGAAGCTTATTAATACAGTTGATATTTGTGATCACACTGAAAAGCCTACATATAAACATGTAGAGACCTATAACCTCTCTATATCATTTACCAATTGGAGCACAGCGATAATGGCAATTCATATGGAGGACACTTCTGTATAAAAAGCCAAGAGAAACAACGAGAGAAGATTTTTCTCATCTGTTTCTCCTCTCATACCGCACACACAGACCAACCCTAGGCCTCCTGTCTCTCTCACTCAATGAGCCAGATGAGCACCCTTAATGGAAAAATCCTCCAGTGTTGCTAGAGCAGGAAACCTGCATGATGTAAACTACCCTCTGGAAGAGTCTCTCTGTTCCATTGAATTTAAAAGGCACCTGGGAAGACTCACATTCTAATCTCAGCACCTAAATACCCTTACAGAGGTTTTTCTAGGTTATTTTACTGCAGTAGTTGGGTTTATTGCTCTCCACTATCCAAAGGCCATCAAGATCTTTGTTCCCCACTGTAGGAAACTTGAAAGAGGGCTGCACCAACCTGCAAGGGCACTTCTCCCTGGTTGTGGGGGGTGCAGAGGGTAGGAAATAACACATGTAGCTCTTCTGCTCCCTCGACAGTCTCTTTTGTTGCATGCTATGCAACAAGGGTGTGAGTGACAAGCCAGCCTGGGTACTCATGCAGCAATGACCTGGTGCTGCACTGCCCTGTGTTTGCACTGTGCGAAAAGCTGACACGGGCTCATGGGGGTGACCTATCTCCACACAAACCCACACGGCAGGCTTGCCCAGATTTTGTGTTTTAGGATAGCTCTTCACTAAAAGTAGTCAACAGATGAAAAAGAAAATGTAATAATTAACATACTGCAACCTTAAGTGGTCACCAAAAAGGATTAATCCTTTTGTGCTGCTGTGCTAAATTCCATTAAATAAGCTTAAATATGGATGTAAAAAAATACATAAGCAAATAAAACCAAAATTGGGATAATTTATTCTAGATTGGCCATTTAATGGTTTGTCAATTTCCTATTAATTTTAATCCAGTATGATTAACCTTGTCTGACATAACTCCTGTTATCTACCTTTAAAAAGTCTACATTTCTTCAAATCCTGATGAATGTTTTAACTCATTAGTACCTTGAGACACATGGTTGTCACCTGATGTAGAAAAAACCACTATTTCTTTATAATGCTTTCAATTTATTACAACGTAATTTTATTGTAAGAGTCTGTATTCTTAGCAGACCCGTCAACCACTCAGACCCAGTCCACTCCTGTTTGTCCCTTCTCCAGTGTTAGCATGGCTTTACCAGGGAATTTTTAATTCATATTAAAATCTAAATAAAAAATACAAACATATTTATTGAAATATTTATACTTTTTTAAAGATAAATCTGCATTCAAGTCATTGTACCTATTTTTCACAACAAAATTCTAAATAAACCTTATATCAGGCGATCATCACACAAAAATGGTTTTATGATGTGAGTTATAAAAAAACTTGTTAGCCACCTTTATTAGAGAAAACATGGACTATTATACAACTGACATTTTAGAGATCATCATGTGTATTAAGCTGTTATGATTTTGCTTTTATTTACATGTAAAGTCTTTGATTACTTTTGAACAAAAAAAGCATGTAGTGCCACCTAGGGGTATTCATAAGGTTATGAATTTGAATTTTTGACAGCTCAAATATTCTGAATTAGGTTTATTCTTCATAACTGCATTCCTAGGAATAAAAATATGTATTATAGGAGGTTTGTGCAATTTAGTTTTGCCAGCCTGACAATAGGGCATATGCTAATTCCAGAAACACCATGAAATTAAGTTTTTTCTCTGTTTCAGCCAGCAACTCTAAAGTAACTGGCTTTCACAGAAAATTACAAAATAAATAATCTGTATATTGAAGGAAACAAATAATTGGGAAAAAAACTCTTTCTTCTCCTGCCTCAAAACTCCCACCTTACCAAAACAGTGGAAAGCTAAGAAACATGTTAATTGGCTGTATCAGATGTGTGAAACTCCATTTCACATGCTTGAGTTTGCATTTAATTCCCTCCAGTCCAACAAAAGATAGGTCAGGTGGGAGGATTCCTTGGCAGCAGCGTGAAGCTGAAAGGGAAGTCAGCTGCAGCATCTACTTACTCACTTCAGTTTTTATTTCTTGGGTTGTTTTGTTTCCTTGTGTTTTGTTTTCTCACGTGCTTGATAGTTTTTGTCAATGAGCAGAATTCTGGAAATATTGTGTATAGAAAAGTGGATTATTATAGACTACTTTCAGACACAGTTAATTGATCAAAGTGCACTGCTACCCAAAGGAGCCTTGAATGTACCATACTGATTACAGATAAGGATTGCTTCATTTTTCAGGCAGATTTTGTACAGAAAATACTACAGTAAATGTAATATAGGCAGAGGACTAATCCTCACTATTGTTTTTCACGGCAAACTCGGAATGACCAAACTGACCACACTCAGGAAAACATTTTAATCAGGCTGCCTTATTATCAGGAAATGCCTCACCACCTTCTGTGAACACGATATGGACCCACCCCGCAACAGTACCCCAGCACTTCACCAAGCCAGAACTCTACACATTAACTTGTTCAATAACAAAATATGCATTTGCAGGTGATGCAGCACAAGCTTTTTCTGCCTAATCCCACAAAGCGCTTTTGAAGTACATTAAGTACATGAGTCTTGACTCAGTGGGAAAAAAAACCAATCAAACAGGGCTGTCCATCATTTTAACTCTGTATAGGAATGTTGGCATTACTGGAAAGTGTGCAGTTACTCGTCTCTCTTGACCCTGCCTCTTTTGTCAGACACCAAACAGAGCAGTCCAACTCTCAGTTTAACCTGCTTATGAAATATCCTGATAGCACTTTCACAAATACCACAGGTGCAAGAAAGGCTGGTTTTAATATTCTGAACTAATTTATCATCAACTTTCAGTCTACCCATTTTTTCAGTCATATTGGATCATAGTGTTATAGTAATCATTCAGTTTTACTGGACAGAACCAAAAAAAAACCCACCTAAGGGCAGAAGTGGTAGAGTCTATTCAGTGCAAACTGTTAGAAAACCAGACAAGTCATTTAACAATCTATGTTCGACATGGCTGGGGTTTTTTCACAGCTTCCTCCTCTCCATCAAGCACACCCACTCTTCTCCACGCTCAAGTAATTCAAAGATGTTACCAGAACGTCTGTGAGGTTTGAAGAATCTGTGAAATTGTATGGATTATTTAGAAAGCACTGTTCAGAAACACTGTATTATAATGGATTTTTCCCAGCTTGTTCAACATTTCCCTTAGAAATCTGCAGGAACTAGAAACATAAGCACAAGAGAGAGGACTTAAGTCTTAATTTAAAGCACTAACGTCAATGCCAATGTGGACTGTGGAATCTTCATATTCTATTATTAAGCATTCAGACAATACAACAACATTAAAACAAGAAAAAATCTATTAATCATGCTAGTGCTAAATAGAAAAAAAAAAAGGCTAGTAAATTTATAATCCCTGGCAATATGGGATTTTTCAGACTATTTGGGAGATCAGTCCTGTAATACTGGGTGGGTTCTCTGGATCCAATCCAGGAAAACAGTAAGTATATTAACAGTAGTCTTGACTCAATGGGAAAAAAAACTAAAACCAACCAAACAGGGATCTATCCATCATTTTAACTTTGCATAGTTAGGTTGGCATCACTGGAAAGTTATCTTGTCACCTGTCAAAACATAGATCCATTCTGATTTTAGCTCACTCTTAAATTGTAGGTGAGGACTCTTTGCTTTACATCATCTACCAGACTCGAGGCTCCTCAATTACATTATCTCTCTTCTCTGAAGCTGGTAGTTCTGCACCTAGATCCTGCAAATGCTATTGCACCCTTGTATGAGGGTCCTTGCATACAACTCACGAAAGAATAGCATTTCCATAGTTGCATTTCATTCCAGTCTAATTCTAGTGGAATGGTTTAATCATCTATTTGGAAATACCACCCCACCCCCACCCCCCCACCCACCCCCCGCCTCTGTATTCTCTTAGGCTACTTTTCCCCTTCATGGAAAGAGAACGGTTATGGACAATTAAAATTACTCTAAGTGATAAATGGAAAACTACATTTGAAATTCTATTCAGTAACTAACAGCTTGTTGAGCTGACCTCTCTGACTTACAGAAAGGCCTAAAAATACAAAACAAACAAGTACTTCTCCTTTATACACTGCTTACTGACTTTCTTGTTCTTACAAAAAAAATGTTTAGAGGTTGTTGGGTTTTTTCCCTTAAGAATTACTGCCTTCATTTACCCACATTGAAATTTTTATGAGTGAGGGACAATCTAGGCCAGTCTGTCTCCACCACATTCCCAACCTTTCATAGTTTTCAGTCTGCCCAGAAACTTACACAATAGTCTCAGCTAAATCCCATGTTCTGTGGTAGATCTGCTTGGTACACTGTTTGCCCCTTCTGCTCTGTACAGGCAACATAGCACACTGAGTAATGGTTTCTGAAGCAGTGCTTTTAGCCACCTCCTCTTCCCTTTTGACTACTATTTGATCTATTTTGTACATTTATGTGTTTAGCTCTTCAGCACCTGTTTGGCACTGATCACACCAGAAATTCTAACCAGTTTCTCCTTCTGCATAAAAACAGGGGGAAAAAAAAAAACAACACCTTGTTGTAGGCATTCTGGGCTTTCTTATATATGAACTCATCTTTCTTGAGGGGTTCCACACTCAGACCAAACTGAGAACAGGCAGAAGGTAATGCAAAAGGTAGAGTGTGAATCTTGCAAATCAGCATGGACTAAACAACAAATGCCTATAAATAATGACTGTGGAGAGCCTCGTAAAAACATCAGAACAGTAAGACAGGATGGGGTAAAACATGTGAGGAGTTAAAATAAGCCCCTCCAAATAAGATTTTGAAGGATTTGTGGTAGTAGGGAGGAGCATTTAGCAATATCAGTACACCTGCTGATTGGGAAAAGGAGTATCAGAAGACAGAAATACATTCCTTAATTCTTCCTGCAGAGCACACGAAGAGTTAGGGAGCAAGTTGTCTTGCCTGAGTGCCAGCCAACATCCCAGATCTAAATTCACTGCTCCGGAGGTACCTAGTAATCTGCTGAGACAGAACGGCAGAGCAAGCTAAGATACTTGATGCTTGGTATGTGGCTAAAGGCCTATTTTGCTATTTCATGAAGCCAGCTGTAACAATTTTAGGATTCTCTGTCCAAAATAACAGCTCTAGCACCAAGTTTCAGCCAAGTGTTGCTTTTCTACATCTCATACAGAGATCCAGGCTGTCCCTGGCCAGCCATAATGCAGAATAAGGACTTTGGCAAGCTACAAGGAGTCCCCTCCTTTCGCACAGTTCCAGGCACCAGAGGCCAGCTCCCTTCTTGCCACCACCAGTTCACCCAGCCCCAGGTGGTGAGGAAACAGGACTGCACACTAGCACTTCAACTCCACACTCCTGTGGAGAAGCCCCTGACACATCTGAAATATGTGGTGAACTGCAATTCTCATTTTCATTTTCAAACCCAGAGCAAATGCCCTGGCATCTGTTTAACTTTAAATAAAATATCTAATTCAGCTTTGACACTTGAATTTGGACTCGTAGGTCACCTGATGGTTTCAATGGAACTGTCTCGTACATACTTACATGAACATGCAGAGATAAACCTATACAATGCAGACTGGCAGGTTTTCACATGAAAATACAAAATGGCTAAAGTCACACATCGTCCCCTGATATAAACTGGTGGAAAATGGTACTGAATGCTCCCCCTATCCAGGTCTAAGAAAATTAACAAAGTACAAATCTCAGAATAAATAGGAAAGGAAAAATAACTACTTTTGGTTCTTAGCTCATTACTGCTACAGTTAAATTGTTCTGTCAACGCTTACGAAGCGTTACTCACAGATTCATACTGCCTGTGTCCAAAAACTATTCAAAAATCTAATCCATACATTTCTTTCTTGTTCCTGGAAGACTGCAATGCTTTCTCAGCAGATCTACCAGTAAAGCTGATTAGTAACTCCAAGCAATTAAAAATCCTGCTGCAAGACACATAGCTAAAAAGAAAAGGATATTTCTCAACCGTAACCCCAGCATAAATCTTTCAGACAGACTTCTAGTTTGCACTTGGAAACATCATTTTCCATAGAACACAATAAGATTCTAAATTACCATACTAAGTTGTTCATCACATACTTCATTCTCTCCTCACTTTCCCTTTGGTAATATGGAAAACAAGATTGTCAGCAGTCTGTTTCACTGAAGCAGGATTCTATTATAATCTGTATTATCACAGAACCCCACTGCAATACACTAATCAGAATAAACTCCTAATCCAGAAAGTTTACCCTTTGGCAGGACAAATAATATCTCTAGAGAGGAGAATAGAGACAATATGGGACTTTTCTTATCATGAAAGGAAATAGGCGACAGTGAGAGAATCCCTCAAATTGTCCCCAGACAAGTCGTGCAGGCAGCAGTGCTGTTCACTGCTCTCCTGTGAGCAAACAAACCAAGAGGAGGAAAGAAGAGCAAATTGAGGGAGGCAGCACAGAGACCTACATGAAATGTTAGGTAACTTGTGCTCACAATGTATGCTCCCAGCTATAGGGTGCAGCTACACGAACATAAACCCTGAAATGCAGGATGGTTTACAATGGAGGGTATGTGTGCATGCCTGTGTCTTCCCCCATGATGTACTGCGGCTGCAAGACTCTAGAAAATGCTTTTCAGGCAGGGATAAGCACAAAATGACATTTGGACCTATTTCCTACCTTTCGCAACTGTGATGCTATAAAATAGCCTAATGGCTAATGGCTTTTAAGCAAATTCATATGCATGTGACACAGCAGAGCAAACTGATTTGAGATGGGATTGGGATAAGTCATTCTTGTACATCTGCTGGTACTTTTTAGACTTACATTTTCTACATCAAAAGTTGCAGTTACAGGGTAACTTCAGGTTACACGTAAATTCATTTCTAGGAGAGGAGAATATGCATTCCAATCAACAGAAATTAAGACTGTCAGGAAAATGGAATTTAGATTTTTAAAAAATAGTAAAATATACTACATTTTGCTAGAACTTATATGGCATTCAAGATCACATACACCATTACTCTCACTTGAGCAATCACTGCCTCATATTTTATGTTCTGCCTTCCTCTAAATCCCCTCCAAAGTTGAAAATTACACTTTTTATGATGTCTCATTATTCTGAACTCACAATCAGCTCATGTTAAGGTACCAAAATGGTTACATTGCTATCATCTTTCTGTGCATGAGAGATAATTTTTCACTAAAATTCCAATGTAATTTATTCATGCTTGACATTAAAGTATTAATTAATGGAGTCCAATTTCTCAGGAACAACCATATGAATAATGCTGTAATCATTCATTTTAAGTATTATTTACTGAAATCCAATTTTGAATGTTATTTACATTATTATTGAGTATTCCAAGGGTTTTTTTTCCCCATGAATATTTGGCGTTTTTCAGTTTTACACAACCTTCTGCTTCCTCTTTTTAGTCACCAGAGCAGCAGATAAGACGATTCATCTTGACACCCCATTCATTAACATCCTTGGGAAAGCTGCAGAGGAGACCATGACAATGAGGACACATGCAGGCATTTCTCATTTGGATTTCTGTATTTGTGGAAAATTTAACAGTGAGTGTAAATCGAGAGAAAAGAAGCAGCATCCTCACAATTTAGTGACCACCAGGGGAAGTAAAGAGGGCAGAGAAATCCTTTTCACTCTTGCAATTTCCCAGTGTCTTCTCTTCCCAAGAGGCCAACAGAGAAAGCAGTAAACATTCTTCCACTACTGTTGGGAATTCCAATTAATTTTTTGTAAAGCAGTGGTAGTTTTATGGAAGAATAAATCTTTCACTGTTGTTAACCGGATACTCATTTCTTTAAACTACATGTCTAATTTTTGTCAGTGGCTTCAGAGGCATATGTGCATGTGTGTGCATGGAGGTCTAAGTGCCAGCAAGTGTAGTGGGAGCACAGGTGTATCCATGGTGCCAGCAACAGGAGAGCCAGCATGTGTGCATAGCACATGGGTGTGTATATCAGTGCATAATTGCTAGCAAACACCAACCTGCAACAGCTGGTAAGCAGGGTAAGAGGCTGGGGAGCCAAGTATCAATGAGACCATAAATCTGAGATGGATACTGGAGAGACAGAGGGTCTGTGAGTTGGTGTCTGGAAGTGCCAGGGCTCCAAGCCAACTACTGGAGAGACTAGGGGGTCTGGGTTTTGGCTAGGTCATATGCCTGGACCAGCTACTGGGCAAACGTGCGTGGATCTGCATGTCTGTGCACTAAGTAACTGGGAGATGGAGATCCAGGGCAGCTACCAGGCAGACTGAGTTTCTAAGTCCAGTTCTTGCAGGGAACGATTGTGCATGCATGTGTGCATGTGTGACTGTCTGTGTGTGTGTCTGCACGTGTGTGTGTGTAGGGCAGTGGGCCCCAGGGTTTGTATGTCCAGGTGTCCAGTATGTGGGGAGAACAAGGAACCAGGGACAGCTACTAAGCATACCGAGTGTCTGAAACCAGCTGTTGGTAGGGTCCACGTTGTGTATGTATATATTTAGACACGTGTATGTTTTGCAAGAGATGGGAATAGGCTGTTTGTGTTTGAGTACTACATTTTCTGCCTGGGTAGATCTGTGTGGCTGGCTATATGTATGTGTATGTGTATGTGTATGTGTATATGTATTGTGTGCATGTATAATCTACTGAGAATACACGTTCAGTCTCACTCAATTCATTGGCTGGACCTGAGTACATGGAGCTGCAAAAGCCTTGACTTTTTTGGGCTACCAGATCTGTCAACCTCTAACAAACATCACTAACATAAATACATATTATCAAAATAGTATTATGCGCTACTACAATTCGATTAAAAGAGCTTAATATGTCTACTGCTGTAGCTGTGTTACAATATATGATGATACAAGAAATGCAAGGCTTGCAGACTAGCTGACACAGCTGGGAAGGTGCACAACCTTTTGGACATGCGGTTCTGTCATTAAATATTTTTGTAATTCTTAAAAGAACAGTATTATTTGTGCGGAGAACCTGTTTCTCTAGATAATACATATCATAAAAGTGTAAAGCTGTCAATGTGACACAGAAACTAATTGCGTTCTGGCTGAAGACAGATGAAGACAACACCAGCAACAGAGAGGCTTGGGAAGGCTAAGCTAAGCACAGAGAACAGATTTTCTGCAAGAAAGCCAAAGGAACCAAGTATCTATGTGGTCTGGAAGGATTTTACGGAATGATAATAAATCCCCATTAACAATCTCTAAATCTAAAAATGGTTACATGTCCTAAAATTAATCTACACTGCCAACTATGCAGACTTCCCTTTCTCTCAGTTAACCCCACAAAAAAAAAAGGATTTGGGATGCCAGTATTTTAAGTTTGCTTTAACATGACTAACATCCCAAGGTGTATCGCAGCAGATAAGTGAGATTGCATTAAAAGTGCAAAAGTGTCAATGTCTCTATCCTGATTCCATTTGTTATGCCAGTGGATCTCCTGCCTGACCTTAGTGAATAAAAGATAATTCTGTACAGATAAGTAAAATCACCAGCTAAAGAATCTTATTATTGAAGCGGTGCAGCTGACAATTTTTGAATCAATTGCATTTCTAAGCTCCACCTGGCCTCCCCAAGGGCACTCGCTTCATTTCCCAGGCTGCCTACCCCCCTGCAGTGGGGCTTAGGTGGCAGCATCCCACCGCTTGCTGAGATCTGCTTAGACGGTCTGTACCGAGATCAGTGCTTCTCATCACATAAATGACAAGGTCACCTACTGCTCTGAACAAGCAAAGGAGCATTTGCTCAGAACAAGAAGATTTGGGGAGGAGGAGGAGAAAACGTGTCTCAAACTATCGAAGTGTTTACATACCTGCTCAGTTCATTGGGTAACAACCCATCATCTTCCACAAACAACCCTCAGGTATTGGGAACACCAGAGTCTTCAGAGAGGCTGAGGTCTTTGAATATAGTCCAGGTAGGTTATGTGAAATTTATTACCTAATTGTTTCATTATTCATAATCTACATTAATTATCCCTCTTGGCTTTACTTTCTCCAGAAAGTATTCCATATTTTACCCAGTAAAACATGTAACCCATTAAAAATACCTAAAATAGTGTCTGAATATTCCCATGCTCCGAAGTATATTGAAGGACAACAAACCATGTCTTTACTTCTTCTAACCAGAGAATTTCCATTTACTTCACTGAAGTTCATAAATTTATACCAGTTAAAGAAGGAACGCCATGGTTTACATTACTGAACATGACACAACCACTGACAAAAGTAAAACATTTGTCACCTTAAACTAAGGTGAACCTCACCGACATCTTTTAGACCCTACTTCAAAGGGCTACTTAAATTGAGAAAAGGTTTTGTTTCAAATCTGAGTGCACTTCAGAGACATTAAATAAATGATCTGACATCACTGTTACAAGTAAGCCCACGCTAACCTGACCTACAGGTAGGCTCAGCTTTAAATAGATGGTACCGATTCTGCCCAGAAAAGATTTGCAATTCAGTCTCAAAATTTGCCTCCTGCCAGAAAGCAAAAAAAATTACTTCTGCCTTTGAAAGGAACATTCTCCATCCTTGCCCAAAACTTCATCTGGTTTTGACATTTTTTCTCACACATCAACTCTAGAATTGTGTGATAATTTAATAATCAAATTGCATTTTAGCTTGGTTTCTTAAGGGAAAAAAAAGGAGTATTTTCTTCTGTGAATCTCATAGTGCCCCTTTGTCATCACACTTTTTAATGAAATCCAACAGAAGGGAACACAAGGGTAGATTTTAATATATCCCTTTCCTACAACTTTCAGGAAAATGGCAAGCTGGAAAGAGAATAGAGTTCACCTTTTCTCTCCCATCTCTCCTCCTCATCCAAGAGGAAGGCCATCAAGTCAGCTCAAACATTATCCATAAAGGAGAAGTCCTCACCCCAAAAGAGGTTCAGAGATTACACCTTATTAAATGTTAGAGGATCTACATGGAACAAAGCCACAGGAAAATGGGTTAATAAATATCACTCTTTCCCAATCTACAACCTGAAAAATGCAAGTCACTCACTCTCATGATTGCCCTGAAAACCTCAGAAATGCAGAACCTGGGTCTCATAAATCTGACATAAACCCTAAAAGGATTCTTTTTGTAATCTTATGATCATGACATGAAAAATAATTGTTTCTAATGTTTCAGCTTGTATTCAATTTCTTGAATCAGTTATATGAAGTTTCATACAGTTGTGTAACTGCAAGTAAAATCTGTCCTGAAGGCTCCAAATGCTTTTCTCAGGAGGATGCTAATAGCACAGCTGAAATGAGTTCCTCTACTCTATGAGTTCCTCTAACTATATTATCTGGCAGAGCTTTTATTGTGATAACAGATCATAATTATTTTCTGGTTTGCAGTGTACTGTGAAAAATGTAAAAATGCTATACATTCTGTAAAAATTTGTGGAAAAATGAACTATTTTTAAAGGAAAGTTGCTTTCATGATATTGTGGAAAGTAGGAGTCGAGTGAATGTTAGTAGACCAATGCATTTCAGCATCTCTTTTTCTGTTGGAAATGAGAAGGAAAAAATAAATCTATACAGAATGATTGTTCTGGCATCGGGGGGGGTTTGTGTCTGTATCCTCCATGTCAATTTTATTTGGTTGCAAATATAATTACCAGACAGTGATGCACAGGAGTAGCCATTCACTTTGCTTTGTCTTAATAAAAGCAGAGGAAATATGGCAGAGGAAATTTTACCCCGGTGGAAAATTGCTTTTAATGAGTTTAAAAAATATTTTTATAGTCATAGGGTACTAACTACATAGAAATACTCCTGGGTGCTCTGGCAAGTCTTCTTTTCATTACAATTGTTTCTTCATTACCCTTCTTACCCCTTCTTGCAGCAGGAACCCAGGTATCAAAAGGAGGAAGATTATCTTAAAGCCAGGCTTTTCAAAATTGGGTGCCATATTTAAGCACCTATATATAAATGGCCTGGTTTTCAAAAGAACTGAGGACTCATCAGTTCCCATTGATTTCAATAGAACCTATAATTGATCACACCTCTGCAAACCAGTCCATTTCTATTTAGGCATGTGCATGTGAATACACCAGAACTGCTTTAAGCATCTGTGTTTAAAAAACACAGCCAAAAGTTCTACCGTACAGTTTTTTAGACAAAGACTGCAATCTGAAAATGAACTCACAGCAGCACAAGAGTTTAAACAGAGACACCTGAGCTGTGACACTTACTGTTGCCCAAAGGGAGCTGGTGACAATTCTGCTGCCGAGAACAACTTCTCTTCAGAGCTCTTCAAAATTTGGAACTTTTCTCTCTGTAAATAAGGTGGATCTGAATAATCTCATATATTCGTTTTCTTTCTTAACTAAAATAACCCAGTTCTCAGTTTCCATTTTGCTAGCTGCCTGCTGTGACACTAAAAACTATGTTAGTTATGTAACAACGTGCTCTTTGTAGCTGCAGAATAAGAGAATAGTGACAGGGACTGGGACAGTGAAGTCCCCATGATGTTTCAGTTTTAGCTGTTTAATGACAGCAGGTTGCAAATGCACTTTGCTGAGTTGGAAGGAATTTGCTCCTTTATTCAACAGAACTAGTGAGTTTCAAGGAAAAAAATAAAAGGTATAAATTGCATGAACAAGAGGCATGACATTCGTTTATAAACATCATAATTGTTGGGAATTAAAAGACCACATACAAAGGAATTTTATGTGCAGTTTCAGAGACAGAGAAGCAATAAAAGCAACCTTACCATTTCACAGAAAATGTCAGATTTTCTTTAGAAACCATAAAAATGACATACTGTGATACAAACTGGTCTCCTTAACTTTCTCCTCTAAAGGTACTTTTACAGGTCTTAATAAATGCACGGGGGCAAAGATCTCCACAGTAGCATTGACTCAAGCCACTGAATTTGCTGAGCTGTGTAATGCAAATACAGAAGTTTACATGTGGAAGCAACACAGGCTTGTGTGGTGCTGCATCCAACCTCACATATCTCTATAAGGTTACGTGATAAAAGCTGCAATATCTCTTAGGTGAACAGACAGAAGGGGGGGGGGGGGGGGGGGGGCAGGAGGCAACCCTAATAATGTGTTGCCAGGCTGCTCCCAGGGCTCCCCCAGGAGAGCCTCAGTCCCCATGTAACAGGGGCGAAACCCATCAAACCAGTCAACACTGCCACAGCTTTTGACTGAGGGGCATGGGACACATGATGGGATGTAGAGGAAAAGTCAGCTCGGACAACTCTGTATCACTGTCCTCCACAAATCTAATTCCAACATGACTCTTCAATTTGGTAACTTTGCAATCAGGATAGATGAGACAGGTATGAAAACAGCTGCCAGTAATAAGCTCAGAGCAAGAACTTTCACATGTAAGTTTGTAAATACAAACTCTCTTTTGCACAGAATTACCGACCAGTCCCTTTGGCTCCTAAAGGACCACTCCTAAAGCACTGCAACAAGGGCACAGCAGCACTCTGCATATGCCTTTGCTCTTCAGGGACTTTGATGGGTATCCTTCATCACTCCTCTCTCCCCACTTCAAGGGATATGCTTGTACCAAAACTGTTTCATTCTCCCTGACCATAAGGCATAAATATTATGGTGCCTTCTCTTTTTGACAGTTATATATTTATATGTTGAAACAAGCTTTTTGGAACATTTGTTTTCCTTAGCACAAGCTCACTGAATCTTAATGCCTTTGCAATAAACAAGCCTTGTAAACTGAGAAAAAGGAGAGGGTTCAGGAGTGAGGCTTTTTGTTTCAAACTGGCAGTGCTGCTGCTCTTTTATGGAGGTGTTTTGGGAAGAATGTCACTTAGGTGACAGTGACAGAGAAGCAGCATCAGAAAAAAGTTGTCTTGTGACACTGTAACTTTGATTTGGAGGTTTACATTAAGAACTCAGAAAACTATTATACCTCAGAGACATGTTAAAGGAGTGGTTAAAAGCGGGATGCAACTACATTGTGAATGAATGGAGGAGAAAACCAGGCATCTGTGATGGCAAATCGATCGGCTCCTGTACACTGAATTCATGCCGTAACAGTCAGTTCCAAAAAGGGCCAGGGAGCTTCTGCAACCTGAGCCCCTACTGCTCCTTATAACGCTGTAATTTCTTATTCTGTCTAAGTTAAAGTGTGCCAGGGATACTTTTCCTCTGCTATAGGGAAAGAAGTTTCACTGAGACGCAGAACATGCTGTACATAAGCACAAAAAGCTAAAGTGTAAAAAATTTAAACAGCTAGAGTGTTGGGGAAGCTGTAGCCTGGTTCCACTTTGAGGCTAGACTGAAATACAAACTGCTGAGACAGCTTGCCGACTTGCACTGAAGTAGAACTAAGTGCCCATGAATACACAGAAATCCTTCCAGAAGAGTATAAAATATATATGTCCTTGCATTGTGCCAGAAAAAAAGTATATTTCAGTAGCTCCAGACAAAACAGTGAATCCATTCAGATTAACAGTTGTTGGAAGGGAGTTGTGGTTTTCTTCCTTTTTGTGCATGATGTATAGCTTGTGTAAATTCTATTCATCATTTTTCCCTTTTGCTAGTTACAAATATTCCCTTGTCAGACCTAATTGACAGCACTTTCACATACTCCTAGAAAAGGGCTGTGGTATCATGTTTCTATTCTGAGGCTCCCTTGCACTTTCAGCTTGCACAAATTGCTGCCTTTGTGATTGTTCTACTTATAAATAATTTCTGTGTTATTGTATATATATACAAAGAAACTCATGATCACATTATTCTAAACTCTGAAGTCTAGGGAGGCAAAAGATAACAACAAAATGAGAAACTGATCTTGGGAATACTAAAAGAAATGTGGTTCATAAATAATAGGATATGTACAAATGAGGCTGATACCAAGAAAATACTCATCTATCATATCAAACTTGATTTCTTGAGACCTCCTTATCAGTTTCCAGCTGACTTGACATTTTTATTCAATGCCTTCCCATTTTTTTTCTGTCATTTACATACTTGTCATTATTATACGTGTATCACTGATTTCTTATCTCCTTTTGACCTGGATGTCTTCTGACCAGGGTCAGAAAAAAGTATGTCAGAACGAGGTATTATAGATTCTTTTACCCCTGAACATAATTGTTTTATTTAAGGGAAAATTGGAGTAAAGAAATACACAATTGCAAAGGTACACTATTAACCAAACACTTCCCAATAGCTCAAGGATTCTTCCCATCCTTTCCCATCCTGAGCCGTACACATTAAGTGGGGGGCTTTTTACAGTACTTACAAGTTCCTGCTGTTTTTTTCAAGACAACTGCTAGGCATTGCCATAAAATTAATTGGGGAAATGATTGGGTTAAAAAAATGATAAAAAGTCTATTTTGGTTTTGAGCTTAGATCTTCTCCCTGATCTGCTTTACAGAGTAATCTGACAAACACCCACAGTGGTACAACCAAAGGGGTGAATTCAGGTAAAGGAGGTCAAGACAGGCACTTCAAACTAGTTTTTCTAACAAAGCATATCCTCTGAACTACACTCAGCTGCAGCTTTTGAGAAAGAGTCCTTCCATAATGCAGAGGTATAGCCTGTTCTCTTTGTCTCCAGGTCTGTTATATTCCTTACTGCTGGATTAAAATGACGGATCAGTTTTCTTTCAAGATCAAGTTTTATAAGCAAAAGTTTTATATTTTCATTCAAGTTGCTGACAAATATATGAAAGAGCACTGGACAATGAGCAGATTCTTCTAATAACCAATAATTTTCTGAGTTATATTGGTTTTCTTTTTCTCAATTTTCAGTGTGTATTCAGTATGTTTAGCCCTATTAGCCTTGGTTTCTTTAGCCTTTATCAGTTCCCAGCTACCTGACTTGACATTTTTCTTCAACACCTTCCCCTTTTTCTGTCATTTACATACTTATCATTAATATACATGTATCACTGATTTCATATCTCCTTTTGACCTGGACAGTTTCTGACCAATTCAGGTCTGAATAAATATGGATTCATGGCTTCTAGACATTCAGGAGGATGTCCTTTAACAGTTTTTTGGTTTTTGTTAAGACTTAGGCCTAACTTAAATGCATAGTGTTTTGGAAGACTAGTCTCATACAGGCCTAAATTCTGCTAATCTCATTTACATATGGAAAATACAGCTAAATGATAATCACTGTAGTCTGCACAGTGACTGTTCTTCATCCTCCATAATTCACTGTTCAGAACAATGTCCAACACTGTTTGACCTGTTTTTTCACACAGGACTTTCTGGTCTGAGACAGTTATTCTGACTTCTGAGGAACTCTGAGAAGGTTTTATTGGGTTGTGTATTAATCAGAGAATCCCTGAGGTGGGATGGCACCTCTGGAGATCTCCTAATTCAACCCCCTGCTCAAAGCAGGGTCACCTACAGCAGGTTGCTCAGGGCTGTGTTCTGTCAGGTTTTTAGTATCTTCAAGGACAAAGACACCACTGCTTCTCTGGGCAACCTGATCTGTAGATTACAGATTAACATCACTGACTAATTACAGATTAATATATTCTGTTTACTCTGGAGTAACCTGCTGAATTTGGGATTATTCAATTACTGTGTTATGAATCTTTGCAGCACCTACCTGTGCATGGAGCCTTCCTTTTTTATTGCTAAAACTGAGATAGAAGACATTTATTTTCTGATAGATTTTAATTTGGGATTTTGATGAGAATAGTATAAAGCAGCTATTCAGGAACAAAAATCTAACTTAATTTTAGCAGTTTGGACCCTAAGAGGATGTGGAATTTCACTCCAGTCAACATCAACTGATGTGAGGTAGATCAGATCAATCCAAGTGAAAATTTGGCTGAAAACACAAAACCAAGTTGCTGCTCCTCCAAGTTTATGAACTGCTAGCATAACCACAGTTTTGAAAAATAATTCAACCCTACCTACTCAGTTCCAACAGGTGATAATCCTTGGTACATAAACTGGAATTGCAATTGACTTTGCAAGAATAAAGAACTAGACTTTGTTGCTGAACTTGTTTATTGAGGGTGTTCAAGTTTAATGCTTTGTACCCGCAACCATTCGGTAATGAAGTATGTCTTTTCTATAAGGCTTCAAAAATCACTGTTTATTTTCTATTAGAGCAAGCAACTGAAACCTCCTTCCTTAAAAGTGTAACTAGGCCTCCTAACTCTTCTTCATTAAAAGAATGTTAATATTTATTTGTACTCTCAAAATGAGGAAGCATTAAGTCTGATTGCTAGAGGACAGTCCTTCTGCTCTGATGGCATAATTCTCTGCCATAATATACATTATTGACAATTATATTTTCTTTTGTAACTCAAAAGACGATTAGGAAAGTTGGCCACTACAGATTTAAACTGTAACAAAAGTCTCTTCAGGCTTACTCTGAAAAGCTCGCTAACAGCTGTTTGTCTTTCAGATTTCAAATGGAAAACAAATCATAAAGCAGCCAATATTTAATGTGAAGATTTGCTAAAATTGTTTCCCCCCCACGCTTTTTCCCAAATTTGACACTATTCAAAGGATGGCATATAAAACCATAAAGCAGGTGACGTTGCTAGAAGGGAGACCACAAGGAAGAAAAAATGATTACCAAATCAAATAAGAAGACATTCATTATGAGTTTAATTCCCCTTTCTTTGACATTTCTTCCTCAATTTAATTAGTCTCTCCTGAGGCTCACAGTCTTAGCTGTCTTTCTATGCAAAAGAAAACTTGCTTGCCAAGGAAAATATGTCCGAAACTCTCCCAACTCTGCATCAGTGAGACTGGATTCTATAAATAACCCCTCATGAAATCTATCACGTTCTCAGCCTGCAAAGTCAAATTATTAAACCTGACATCTCTATTATATTCAGCTGTGGCAAAATTCCTCTCTTCTATCTGAGATCTTCTACTTTGTCTTGAAGACAACAGAAATGCTGCAGCTGTGGATGGCTAGTGTTTCCTAGGAGAGACTTAGACGAATACTATGAACTTCGATTTAACAGATGTAACAGATTGCATAAGAGAATCCTGGATTTTATGAACCCTAGATTTTCAGCACAATAGGCTTTGTTTTAACAAAGGGATAGATTTTTTTTTTTAATTCAAAGTTTAAATTTGATTATTTTATTAATGCTTACATGCTATTTCAGCAGTTTACTGCCCTTCAGTAGGTGTTGATCCTTTTCAAAACAAGAGGAGACTAGTGAACTTTATCGAGCTCGTTAAGGGCCTGATTCTGCAGACCTGCTCCTGAGAAACCTCTGCACTGCAAGAAGGCACAAAGTCATTGTGTGTCTAATGGTTCCTGCCCTTTTAAACCTCATACCCTAACATCATACCCTGAAGTGTCTCATTTTTAGTGTCTCAATTTCTATAGAGATTAGGAAAACCCTGAAAAATACTAGTCTCAGAGGCTCAAAATCTAAATGCAACCCTTTTTTCTCAAGGAAAAGTATTATGATCTCTGAGGGACATAACTCCTGAATTTCAAACTCCTGGCAATAAATCTGTACGTTGAGCCATGAAGTTATATTGGCTTCCATGAGATGCTTTCATGGAGTATAGAACGATTTACAAACTCAGCCCCTGATGACAGGTATCTAAGACAGAAAGAGAAATACAGAACTGTTACTACTGCCCTGAATGTTCTCAGTTTTAGGCAAGGTAACCAGCTGCAAAATTTTGTTGCTGCTTCTAAAATCAGGATGCTGCTTTGCTCGCACTAATGTATCCAGCTGTCCTGTTTGCTTTAGGATCTGCTTATCTGCAATAATTTTTTCAATGCAATTATACTTCTGTTGACCAGTTTATAACTGTAGCTATGTTACCAGTCTTTTTTGTCACAGTTCTGTGCTGCCACTTTCAAATATGGTGTTGCTTTCTTTATTTCTCACTTTCCCTCTGTGAAGAATGTATGAGTGCTAAGCAGAAGAAACAATGAAAAAACAAGAACTTCTAAAATGGCGTTTTATTTTCTCGTTATGTTTACTTTAAAGAAATGAAAGAGGAATACTCAATTTTCTATTCCATGTCTGTAAATGAACAGACTATTATATCTGATATCAAACCAGTAATGAGAGAGTCTGCATCAGTAAATGATCTTTCCACTTCTCTACATGGCTATGTCCTGAGCATCAGAAAGCTTCCAAGTCTTTTGTACCAAGCACTCCACTGAACACTGTTAGTTTTCTAAGCAGGAAAAAAAATCAGCTAATTCTCCCTTACTACAGTCTTTCCAAAGTGCATAAAATACTTGCAGTTACAATTACACAGCCCTCGTAATATATTTTGTCTTCCATAAAGCTGTAGGCATTACAGCAGTTTACCAAGAAGACAGCCTATCACTTCAGGCATTTTCCCTAGAAGTCCATTATGTCATGACCCAGTTATCTATTCCTCTCTGGATCTGCTCTTAAATTGTTCATAGAGCTTTCCTTTTTCTTTGAACCATCACTCATCAAGCTCATTCATTTCTCTGCAGGAGAAGGCTACTAGCTTAAGTAAGAGTAGTGAAACAGGTCTTATGTTTCACACCAGAGCTATACACCTAGAGACCACTCAGAACATTACCATAAAGAGGGGTCTTCAAATCACAACTCCCGCTGGATTATTGTGATTCATGACAGATGTAAGAACAGGGATACTGCCCACAGCATTTCCCTTCACCAGCCTCAAGGCAGAAGACATTCAGTGGTAGGAGAGGAAATCTGTATTCCCATCAAGTACTCTATCTCACAAACACCATAATCATTCAGGAAAGGAAGATAGGTTCAAGGTGGGTTTTTTTCACTGCTATTATGCTACCCAGCCAGAAGCAGAAGGAGAAACCATCCATCTTGCCACATGCCTCTGTTAATAATTTGATGTGCGATCTTTGCATTTTAAGACCAGAATTTAATGCTAACAGTTCTCCATAGCATTGTTCTTATTGATTTGCATTTTAACGGTCTACAACTGTCAGCAGAAAGAACAAAGCACAGATACAGAAATCTACCTACTTCCTTGGCATCATCATTAAAGTAGCTGAGCTGGTACCAAGTGGTAAACATATTCCTCTTTATATACAAGCTATAAAAGTATAGGTCTATTAAATTACCCTTTCAGAGTCCTAACTGATTTTAGGAGGAATTTCTTCTTCATCAGCATATACTGACAAATTCCTCAGTATTTCCATATACTGACAAATACAAGCACCTTGAGTACATATTCAGCCAAACTGTTACCAATGTGTACATAAAAACCAGTGATTTCAAATACACAACCCCACACTGAAGGAACAGTGACTTGCTTTCTAAACTGAGCTTGACTTACTGTCTTTCTGTGAACAAAGTGAAGAAAAAAAGATGTTTACATAATTGTGCTGGCATTACACACACAGAAGTAACTGTTTGTCCTGTTGTATAGCATAAAAAAAATTCAGGCTTCTTAAGTAGTTAGATCCTCATGCAGTGAACCGATGCTTTGGACTGAAGTTAAAGCTAAAACTTTTCATCTTCCTTTAATCTTCCATGGTTTTATTCTCTGTGTTGCTCACTTTCTCCAGGAGACTTGGACTGACCTAGAATCCCAAGACTACGAAAGCTTTACTATGATTTACTGTGATCAGCACACAGCTTATCCAGACTTAAAACCACAATTTTGGCCCCTGTGTCAGCAAAAAGGTTTAGGGCTTTTTTCAGTTTTACCCACTGTGTCTCTTCTGTTCTTCACTGTTGCACAGACATTGGGCTAAAATGATAACCTTCGCTCCCTTTTAGTTCTTACTTTCTTTTTTTCTTTGTGTTTTATCCCTTCCTACAGAAGTTGACTACAGCATCTCACATCATCAGGGAGCAGTATGGTCAGGCCATGTGTCCTTTAGGTCAGAAAATGTAGTTAACAGGCAGTTGTCTGAATTTTTATTTTTGAGTAGTGTTTTCAGCAATGTTTAGGATACTGCTTAGTGTATGGAAACATCTTAGTCTCTATCCTAGTTTTTAATTTGCAAACTGCAAAGTCAGATGGTCCTAGACAGTCCTCCTCAGTATTTGTCAACCAGTGGCATATTTCTTGGACTGCCATGGCTACATGCTAGTGTTACAATGACAAAAGTCGTCAACAGTAATACAAAACACTGAAAAAGTTGTCTTTGATACTCAAATTCATAATCTCAGAAATGTGAGTTGTTAACAAAGACCAGACCCCTGAGACATGATCTTCTGTTGCCCTTATCACCCCTTCTTTTTAATAACCATTTTGTACGTTCAGTTTTGGCACACTTCTTTTATCCTCGCTTTTCAACTTGTGTCCAAATTAACTTGTGGAGTGGTTAAGAAGCCTTTCCATGTTTCAAACTTCTTCTAGAAGTGACTACACTGACAGCCCCTTTTATTATGTTTTGGAGATTAAAATGGTGTGGTTCAGTCCGGAGTAAAGAAATGGTCAGGAAATTCCTGGTCTTGAAGTATTTGTATGTGAAAAACACAAAAAAGTTTGGACCCCTGAGAAATTTGTTTGCTTGAGGCAGGATGAAGACAGCATACAAGAAATCAGAATTCAGTAGTCGGGGATCTATACATTAAACAATATGCAAGTTAAAAAATCCAAAAAACACCCAAAACCAAGAAACAACCACACAAAAAACCCCCAAATTCTCAGCCAAAAGATATCTAGCACAGTCACAGCATTTTCTAATAGATTTTGAATCTGTATTGGAATGCATTCCAACAATAATTGAAATTAAGTATAATTCTGTTGTGGAACAGTTTTTACCATCAAAATATTGAGTCATTTTATTCTTATGAAAATACCCAAGTAATAAAAATGGTACGCCAGTAATTCTGGACTCCTGGAAATTCTCTTTAAAGGTTATTAATTCCATATCAATTAAGTTTTTGGAGATGCTTCTCAATTAGCTTCCTGTAAATCCCAAACCAATATCTTATTGTCATATATCTACTGCACTCAGAACAAATTCTAGGTATGGCAACGTTAAAATTTGATTTAAATTGGTCAACTGGGTCAAAAAAAGTCTGTCTTCACTGCTGTTCTTCCAAAACTTTCTATTTTCAGGGAGTCTAAAACAAGGATTTGAACTTGACTGACAAGGATTATTCCATTTTCTTTCGTCAGGGCATGCATAATGTCTAATTCTTGCACAATTTATCTTTGGATAAGCAAACCACGAAAGAATGAGAATGACAAGAAACTCCATGACACCACACCACTGCTCTGCCAATGCAGAGCAGGAGAAAGTGCTGTTTTTGCTTTCCCTGTTCTGATAAAAAACGCAAGATGCCTCCTTTGCTTTTCTACTTTCTAGAGATGAAAGCTAATGACTATAAATGATTCACAGAGGAATAAAATGGGCAGATATGGAGGGTGGTGATGGTGTTTCTCAATCGGAAAATATTTTAGCTACTTTAGCATCTTTTGTATGCTGATTTCTTAGCTTTGAGCTTCTAAGGAATTTAGACTATAAATTTTCCATAATCCTGGTTGAGCAAATTTTTAATCTGTAATCTTCAATTATATCCTGACCTTACTGAAATCATTAGCAAAGTCACTAGCAACATCTGTGGAGTTGTGATTTTATTCTTCATGTTTAGCTGTTAGTGCTAAATTAGTAAGTTTGTTTGCATATTAAGCTCCATTAAATCCACTAGGAAACATATGTTTCATTTGTGGAAGAGTTCAGGACAATTTCACATCTTCAGCACTAAGCTGCTGCTCTTATTTTCTCTATTATAAATAAAAACGTTGGACCTGAAAGAAACCAAATGTATACTCAAGCTGTACATATCTCAGCCTGACAGGATCAGGGCCTTAAATTTGGCAGTCCTAACTATGCAACATAATCCCCTGTCAAAATTTCTTTGTATTAACTAATTTTGACAGCTATCAGAAAACAAATCCATACAAATATTTGGCATTAGGAAGGAGTGAGAATATTATTTGTGTAAAAACTGATTCATAGAATTGCTAGACTACCGTGTTTGACATCAGACTAGCATTCTACCCAAGCACGGACTGTTCAAGATGCTTCAATAAATATTACTTAAAATGAAAATACATTTATCAGTTGAGAAATGATTTGCAATTAACAGTTATAAAAATCTTTATACAGGTACATGTTTAGCAACTGGATTTATGATGACATTCTGAAAAGGAATGTAAAAAGTAATTAACACTAGGTCATTTTATAGCTCTGAAGGTTTGAAGGAGGGACTGAATATTGGCCCATGAGAAAAGAGGTTTCATCATGGCTTCATCAAACTCATTAGCAGAATACCCACGGACTCCAGCAGGACCCAAATTTTACAACCGGAATACAAATTTAAAAGTGAAGTGAGAAGTGTAACAAGGGCATTCAAGTGAGGAGGAAAACAGTGGCATTCTTCAGTTTAGACTGTAGCTATCTCACCCTAAAAATAAAAAAATAAAGAATATGCCAGGTGATTCACAGTGCTTGAACTTTACATAGTTAATTATATTCTGTCAACACAGGGTAAGAAATGTTCGAGAATTCATTAACCCCACTATGAAGCCTTTATAAAGTAGATGTTTTTAAAGAGAATGAGTTTCAAATAAATAGTTGTTACTAGAAAATGTTATTTTTTCTTTATATGCAGCTGTATGCATATATCCATAAGCACTGGACAAAATAGCCCAAATCTAAAATAATCACTGGAGTTTACACAAAGACTAACAAATATTTTAAATGAAAAGAAAATTTAGCAATTTCTAATCAAATTATACTGATATGCTTTGTATGTGTCATAAAATGACAGTCTGCAAGACTGAGTGACAACCTAAAAAAGAATCAAAATTGCTTGATCTTTTTTAGTTCTCATAAAATCAGTATACACATGGTATGCTGCAGAAAGAATAAGGAAATTTAAGGTGCATTCTCAAAATCCTGGAAAGCACTATATATACAAAAGCCAGCCTGCTTTTAAGATAAGACATGTGGGACATGTTATTTATTCAGGGGCAAGAAACATAAGAGAAGAAATAAAGGATGATCTGGTATTGAATAAATATGGGAAAGGTGGCAGGTTCACTTAAAAGTTCCTATTAGACTGTCTTGGAAAATAAAGGACAATAGAGAAAGATACATGGATTTGTGGGGACTAGAGGACTTTAATAACTATAACTACTTTTGGTTTTCCTCCTATGTAAAAGAAACTGTTAAATACCTTCTACAGTACGGCCCTGAGGAATTTTTCTGTCAATATGCTTCCCCCCCCTGGCCTAGACATTGATCAAAGAGCACTCCAGCTTGTCCCTTGGAGTCATAACTGAAAATACAAGGGAAGGAAATAGCATATCAAAGGGCAGCTGAATACTAGATACAGGAGTTGCCAGTGGAGATGGAGTTATTGTATCAAGTAAGATATAATGCACAGTACAAAAACTTTCTTCTTTTAGAGATGATCCTATCACAAAAGTAGCTTATATAGTATCAGACCATCTGTCCTAGTTGTGGAGTCTCATTTTCCAAATATATTTGAGGGTCAGCCTAAATGCAAGCTGGGGATGTGTTGCATTTTTTTTTCCATCGGGATTCTCATACAAAGCTAAATTTCATTAAAGCTTAAATCAGTTTAATTTCCATTTCAGGCTACATTATATTTTCTTTTATCTCAAGTAATTTTTCTAGAAATTATGAAATACTATCACTGCTTCAATACTGTTCATTTCCACTGGCACTCTTGAATGATCTTTGATTTATGCTGCACTGCTTGCTAGAATATCCTGTTATATCTTCCAGATTTGCATCTTTGGCACTGAAAGGAGTTTTGAGTTACAAAGCAGTCACATTAACCCTTCCCATCGTACTAAAAGAAGAAAACAAAAAACAACACCAAAAGACTTATTTTTGTTTTAAGAATATTGAAGAACTGTTCGAATTGCTCCACAGAGCTGAAAGATGTGGGGGGTTTTGTATCATTTCACCTGCAAACTGCTCTCCTCAGTCTTCTTGTAGAACTATGTTTTAATAGAATCATGTGTAATACTTTGTACAGTGTAGACATACAATACCATAACTATTCAAATATTCTAATTCTTATGATTTTGAAGAAGCTTTGTGTTATAACTGAGAGACCAGCGGGGACTTTCTGAGAAGAGTGATTTCTATTCTGGGCTCAGCAAGTCATCACTTCTGTCCACTCCTGCTTTCACTCTCTCAGATGCAATGATTGACACTTTAATGGTATATGCAATAGCAGTCATCTTCAAGTTTACTCCTTAGTGGAAGGCAGTATATAAAAAAAAAATACATTAACTTACCATAACAAGTCTAGAGGAGTTACAATCTATTGCAATCTTATCTCAATTCTACCACATTTAGATAAGCATCATAGGTAAAAAAGTAATATCCTAGAGTACTTCTCATTTTGAAAGGGTTTTGCATAAGGAAGGGAGAAGGGGGAAGAATTACCTTTGTTTGTTAAGACATTTGTTTCTAAACACAAAATATATCTACTGCTTTCCATTTTAAGCAGCATGTTACAATCCAGCTAGAAAACCTGATTGAAAATGAAACAAAACTGTCAGTCAGGCAAGTGATTAGGTGAAACCGAACAAGTACAACCTCTTCTGTGCCATGCACATGCATATTCATAGTCTGTTAAATTACCTGAGAAATGACATTAAAAAGAGAGCTCTTTTCCCACCACTGTAAATATGAATATATGAAAACAAATAATTTTTCAACACTTTTAAAAATTGGAACTGATGAGGTCAAACCTGTCAGATCAGCTAGCATGTGATCTGATTCAAAAATCAGGAGGGTTGTTGCTTTTTTAAATGGACTGCCACAAAACAGTAAGTCCTCTAGCTGCGGGGGGGTGGGGGGGGGTGGGGAGGGGAAAGGAAAGATTCCCAATCTCAGTGACATTTCGCAGTTGCAGAATTTTTAAGTTTTTATATGGCACCTTTGAAAGCTGAAAAAAAAACAAAGCCGTAACTACAGGATGCTTTTATTTAAAAGAAGGGTCTACTAGTGAAAAAAGTAGAGTTAAAACTATAAAGAACCAGGTGTTGGCATAACACTGAAATGCATTTAAGAGCACAGCGGTGCTTGATGACCAAAGAAACTGAAGTTGCATGGTCTTTTATATGATAGACGTGTGTCACGACAGCCAGAGGGAACAGAATGAGAAAGAATGGCTGGGGACAAGGCTTTCCAGGCTGCTGGGGAGAAGCTGCCTCTGTTCAGAGACAAGGGTGGTAGTTCAGAAGCCTGGAATGCAGAAAAACATCTATTTTGCAACAAACCAACTTGAGAAAGATTAATGCCAATGACAAATTACTATTTTAAGCACATCTTGTGAATACTTGTGCCAAAGAACCTCTATGAGTGATGAGGAAACACAAAAATGGGAGAAAGATTACAGAGGGCAGCCTGGCAAGGATGCAAGTAACAAATTACTTTGTGTTTTGTAACAAACAGTGTTTTAAGTCAGCTCTACTTTCACATATTTCAGCATCTGTATCGGATCAGCAAGGATCAACTACTCTTTCAATCCCATCTTATTTATTTATGATGTATTTTCAAATGAGGATGCTTTTTAAAGCTTTTTATAAGAAGAGCTTAAATTAATACTGTATAACGGAAGGAAGTAATTACCAATGGGCTTGAGGTATTTTGTGGCAATATGGGGACAGAAGCTGGTGAAAGGTATTATCCTGACCAGACACCTCTCTTTACAAAGATATTTGATCTGCTAATTGGCACAAATGTTAGATCCTGTGCAAATACCAAAGCAGAGATTAAAAGGCACTCCAACAGTTATTCTACTGTTTGCTAATTATTTCCTAATAGCTTTGCCTATGCCCAGTTCAGAACCATTTTGCTTATCACTTTTATCCTTCATTTCAAATAGCCTTCGTATACTGCATCTAGAGTTTTTAAAGTACTCAAATATCCTAAATACCTACCTTTATATACTGCCTAACCAAAGTACTGAGCAATGGATGAATTTTGCAGCACCTCTGTGGATTTCAATAGCACAATATGTTGCTGTTACTTGTGGTTGGAAAACAGTGTACAAGCAGCAAGAAAATGTGAAATTTTAGTGCTTAGCAATTCTAGATTAGCTCCAACAGCAAGAGGGATGCTTATGAGAGGATGGAGAATAAATTTCATGGCATTTTGACATATGCTCACTCCTGACATAAGCATTCACAAAATGAAAACTTAATTAACCTGAATCACCTTATTTAAAAGAAAAACAGTGGTGGACAGGATTAATTGGTACTTGAACAAGACCGACCCAAATCCACCCCAGCTATGTATATGAAGACACAGCTCTTAAATACTTTGTTATCAAGGATGATACAAAAATTCAGATGCAGTCTCAGAGAACTTAGTAACTACTTCATAAATAAAACTCACAGTTTCCCTTTACTATCAAGCAAAAAGTGACAGGCACAAAAATTGTGATGGTCATTATTTTCCAATTTGAATTCCAAAATTCAACCACCTAACAAAACATAAATCAAATTGAGCATTAGGCAGAATTGATACCTGTCCATACTTCATGCCCTAGTCATCAATAGGCCACTGTTTTGAGAAGTGATAGTCATCAACATGAACCTCATCAGACTTTAAGTTACATCTTCTCGATTCCAGGTGAGATCTCCAACCAGTAAGCTATTGCTCAAATGTATGGGCACCACAGTTCCCTCTGGCCTCAATTTAAAAGGAAGTAGTGAGTCCTCTTCTTATTTTGAAGGAAACAACTTCCATCCTGAACTCTAGGAGAATACTAAAATCCTTTCACTACATTCATTAGGAAATTTCAAGCCAATAGCATTCACTGTTAAAATCCAGTATTAATGAAAATAAAATTTATTTAAACTTCTTACATCCACAATACAAGCACTTACCTTTTACAGTCCTCACATTTTGCACATGCATTATCCGCTAATTGTTACCATACAAAAGTATAGTTTGCTTTCTAATTTACATCTATTTTGTTTCAGAATATGCCATTCACTCCACTAACCTGATTCATGTCCTATCTCTCCTCTGTGGTTTCAGATAGCAAGGAGGGATCATTCCATACCACAATTATTCTAATTTCTCAAACTTTTTTATTCTATATCTGATCTAGACAGAATATGTTAAAGTAAAAGCAAAGCTGCAGCAGCTCTACTGTCAGACTAACCAACAATTTTCTGCTCTTATTAACCTTCAGTCCACAATGCAGTTTGCTTCTGGGTCCATTAAAATCAACCATTCAGCTTTTGTTAACTTCCATGTGCATTGCAGTTAGGAGACATTTTACACACAATTTTACTTGAAATCCAAATTTAGAGGTCATAAAATCATAAGAAAAATAAGTAAAACATTTAATATTTTTTATACTGTATGTGTGCTATTTGTAAATTATCTTGGTAATTTAATTTTGAGAGTTCAAGTAAAGACATAGTCTAGTGAAGTTCATCAGCAATAAGTCTGAATGCAAACCTTTAATTACTTTTTTTTATAGGCATTACTAAGATTGTGAAACTATTCTTTGGCATCTTAGCAGCAGTATGATAATACAGCCTAGTGCTTCAGGCATTAGTTCAGACATATAGTAGCCCTCCTTCCCTTAAGCAATATTTTACACAGAAGAAAGTTGAAGAAAAGTTGGTCTGTGATGTGTAGAAAAAGTAAAATGCAAGTTACAAGAGTAATGAAGTGCAAAAAGTGGCCCTAATTTATTGACTCTTCCTTCAAGCTGAATAAGCAAGAAAAGTTGGAAGGACATACAGATCCATGACTGTTATGCACTCCATGAGAGCCCATCTGGGAACATTCCTGAAAATTCGAAGGGACATTCTGAGCTCAGACAAACAAATTCCTAAGCTGTATTAGCTAGCTCTTCACGGATGATGTCTTGTCTCCAGTACCCCTCAAACACTAACACATTTTCTTTTCTCATAGCATCAAAACTGAAAGAACTGTTCGGTAGTTAAACTTTTCTTCATAAGCACTAAGACCATCATCATTCTCCATTTCTCAGCACAGTTCTTCTATGTATTTAAGGGGGTTTTATGAAATAAACAGAGCTTTTCAGACTCAGGAAACATTCCTATTTGGGAAGAAAATACTGAATTAATTTTGGTGATTATAGTAAATGGATACATCTATTACAGGTACAAAAAGCTGATTCTCTAAGTGCAGTCTGATTTCAAAACTGCAGTCCTTTGATGTTTAGATATTTCCTTCAACTGTCGGCTGGAAGTGTTATTGCAGATTTCTGAATAAACTTAATTTAAAATGGTCAAGGTAGTGTCAGGAGGCTTCAAGACCTTTTTATACAAAAACTGAAAGAAAAGGAAATTCATTTTAGAAAAGCATGAAATGTATAAACTAAAACTCTGAAATGGTGAAATGCAATAAAAACGTGAAAGAATACAGCTGAACATTAACAGAGAGAAAGCAGTAGACATAATGTCTCTGAAACAATTACTGCTTCACACAAATACTGTGTGAAGAATAACAATGGAATAACACAAACGAATTTTAAAATTGTATTATTCACATTAATCAATTATTAAAATATTATCTTGATTGCAGATTATTTTTCATTCTTATGTTCTCCAGTTTCCTACATCTGAACCACTACCTCATAGCTGCTATTAACCCTAAATTCCACCCTGTTTAGTTAAAGTGGTTGAAAATGGTCTTAAAGAACGACCCCTGTACAGAATTATTAACATAGCTTTAACAAGTCTATATTTTCCTGTAGGAAGCCTAAATTCAGTGTATCTTTACTTCCCTAAAGCCCCATGTCACCATAGTTAAGAAATGCTGAGCCACAGGCTTGTAAAATGAGGCATTGATGGAATGAGGATCCCTTTCTCCTATATACAGTATCTTGCTATAGAAAGGACATGGAGTAGGTAGGCACTTCGATGCACTCTCAGTGAATCCAAGGTAATTCTTAATTGCTATGACTTGGTTAAGGTACTGCAGTGGAGAAATACAGGATGGGGAATGAGAGAGGGCAGACAAACTGCCAATAAGGTTGACAACTGCACACCTATTTGAACAGCATAAATGAACAGCAAATATGCAATATTGAATTATTTTAGAAAAGCATGAGTTCAAAATATACTGAATGAGCACAAATTAGAGCAAAGATACAACCAGATTGGTTTCTCTTTTTCTGCAGCCAACCTTTATAAAGAACTTGTTCCATTAAATATCAAGACTTGTGGCAGCTGAAATTCAATAAATATATTGCTCAATGGTAGTAAAATATGAATGGGTAATATAATGCAGTCTAATCAGTTCTGGGTTTAGTCAAAAGCGATGCTGTGACATCACCACAGTAACAAAGTCCTACTTGTATAAAAAGCTGCGTTCAGGGCAGTACAGTCTGTTCAGCACACTAATGCTAAATTGCTGTTGTGGAAATATCTTACAGGTATCACTTTACAGTCATTATCTTTTGCCACAGCTTAAAATGAAACACAATGAATGTATCCAAACACTGGAAATGCGCAAAAGTGACATATCGTATAACATACACTCTTTTCTTTGCTATACATGTTCTGTTCTTAAGTAGCTATTTATTTATAATTGTATATCCTTTATTGCAACATGAATCTGACATATGCAACTTTTTTTATCATAGTCAGGGAAAAAAAAATCTCTTTAATGCACACTACTGCTTACAAATAACTTTCATCCAAGTTTCAAGCTTGCTTTCTGTCATATTAACACCTTCAAATAGAAGCCTGAAATCTGGAAGAAGAAAATGTACTTTCTTTTCTAATAGACATTTGTTGACTTGATGTATTTTGAGGGGGTTTTTGTAGCCTGTTGAAATGACATTAAGAATTCCACAACTGTCATTTGTCTCAAGGGACGCTGCTCCATACTGTAACAGATCTAAACTTACAGAACTAAACTTTGTAAACTATTTCAGACTACTAAGCCCAACCTTTCTACAATAAAAGAAATGGAAAGAACATGCAAAAAATTGTTTATCATTCACTAGACATGAACTGGTACATGAACTCAGATCTGGTACATTCCTCTCAGAAACAGGAAGTCTGAAGAAAATTTATTAAACACAGTTAAGTGATTAATTCTTGAACAGGAGGTATAGCATGGACTAGTAAAGATCTGGTCTGGCCAGAAACAATGACCAAGAATATTATATTAATGAAAAATACTAAGATTTGAAAAAGTATTTTCATTTTATATTGAAAGAAAAATTATACCTTGTGTAGAAAAAAAAAACAAACCACAAACATTGCAAAAAAAATACAACCAGGTGGAGTATGAGGCTGGAATATTAACAGCCCAATATCAGGTTACTCGGTATATGAAAGACTGGTTTTGAGCTGAAGCTTGCAAACCAAAATAAGTTTTCATCATCTTTCCTTTACAGTTCTATTTAAATATACTTTTAATATACTGTTCTTAATTGTCTCATGTTTCTGCATATTGAGGAAATGTTTAATTATCCTAGCATTATCCTTCTTGTACCTGTTGTGTGATGACAAAGAAACAACTGAGTCCACACAGCTCAAAAGACCTACATGCAGGTAGATACCAGGTGATGGATACCAGATGAGTTAGCCATTTCAAGCTGTATCTGTCTTCAACACCGACTTCAGAAAGTTATCTGAAGGTTCTCTTTAAAACTACAACTAACTGCAACAGATACCAGCAGAAGGTAAGACATGCAGAAAAATACTTCCCAGTAGCCATTTCTGAGCATGATAATGCTTTTTAAAATTTTAAGTTAACTCAGGAAGAAGAGCCTAATATAAAACTGTACAGGAGACATTTGAGATACACCGGACTCAGCATAAAAATGAAATGGGATCAATACGCTCTTCAAAAGAGAATGCAAAAAGAATGGAAACATAAAGGAGTTTATTATTGGTTAAAAGCTGAAGAAGTAGTCCAGTGTATTTTCGAAGGAGTAGGGGAGAGGAGGCTTATGATGTGTGGGCAGTGTTCTGACATAAACAGACATTTTAAAGAACCCAAAAGAATAAGAGAAAAAGGCCTCTGGAATCCAAAATTGAAATCTACCCAAAACCACACAACTGCATACACAGTTGTGGCAACCAACGCAGTATAAAACATCATGCTTGTCTTACATGAAAAGATGTAAGAAAGGGAACAAATAATACTGCTTTGTGAATTTGAAAGCAGGGACAAAATGTCCAGATTACATCATCTGCCATAATGTTGTCTGTTGCATTAGTGAAGATAAATTCCTATCAGTCTGACAGCACAAAACATTTTTTAATTTTAAATTGGACAAAGACGCATAAGCAAGTATCTTGCCAGGATGAATTTAACTGGGTATTAAGACAGTAAATAGGTGAAACTGTGGCAATGTACTAATGGCATATAAATGAAAAACAAACTAGAAAAATAAAGTTTATAAAATCACATCAGTTGGGAGGTACCTCTAGAGGCCATCTGGTCCAACTCCTTGCTCAAAGAAAGGTCACCTCCTATCAAATTGCTCAGGTCCATGTCCAGTGAAGTTCTGAATACCTCCAGGGATGGAGATGTCACAAATTCCCTGGGCCCCTCTTCTAGTACTTCACCAGTCTCATGGTAAAAAAAACAGATGTATCAAGCATGTCACCTCTGAGAAGTACCTCTGTTCCATTGTGAATCTTCTTGCTATGAGTCTCTCTACAATGTGAGTATTAGCATTTTGTTATCTTGGGAGCCAGATACAGGAGATCAGGGCACCTAGACTTCCTTTTTTGTTTTGCTGTCAGGAGATCATGCTTTGCATAAGCATTTGTCTTGTACCTTTGAAAGTAATGTATTTTCCCAACCTGGAGGAAACTGTAAGGTTTAAGTAATTGGGCTTGCTCTTAAAGCAAGATTTTTGGTTTACGGTTGAACTTGATGATCTTAAGGGTCTTTTCCTATCTAAATGATTCTATGATACATAATCCAAGTTTGTTATTGCAATTTCTGTCCACTAAACCTCCTCTTATTTGGCACCTCTGAGAAAGGTCTCACTCTATCTTCCCAAAGACTGCCGAAAGTAGACAGTAATAAGGTCCCCCAAAGCATTAAAGTCCTGGTCCCAGCTGCTTCTCTTACATCTTGTGCTCCATACCCTCAAGCATCTTAATGGCCATTCTCTGCTCTTGCTCCGGGTATGTCAATGTCTGTCTGGTTCTGGGGAGCCCAAAATTGGACCCAGCACCCCAGATTCATTCTCACAGGTGCCAAATAGAGGAGAAGGATCACTTCCCTGCATTTCCTAGTTGTGTCTCTGCTCCTACAGTGCTGGCTGCTGCTGGCTTTCACTGCTGCCAGCCGCAGGGTAGCTCCTGTGCAACACGCTGTCCCTCAGGGACATTTCTGCAGAGCTGCTGCCCAGGCAGGCAGTGCCCAGTGTGGACTTTTCCTAGCAATACCAGGGGAAAATGAGATATCATTGCACTAACCTTCTAAATGGCAAGATGAAACAGCAGAGGGAGAAGTTTAAGTACATCTTACAATGCATAAAGACTCTGTCAACAGAGGACCACCACATTCAGAATTAACCAATTCAGCAGTTGAAAGATGAGAACTGTATCAACACTGCCAACTAAAGTATTAGAGGTGAAAACATAGCTTATTAACAGACCCAACTGAAAAGGAAGATATCTTTGGAGAGAAGTGAAGCAAAGATCAATAAATTAAGAGAGCAAATATTTACTCCTATGAGCTGATGAAGCAAGTGCCAAGAGTAAAATAGGGCAAACATTTGTGCTCAATTAACCCCTTTTACAGAGAACACTCTTCTTGAATCTATGACTGCCAGCTGAAGGTTCTCACCCATGGGCTGGGAGAAGAACCTGACCAGCAAGAGACTCACCAGAATGGCTGAGAGTTTACTGGTTTCAGGTTCGTTTACCACAATGAACACATCAAGGGAGTACATCCTTTATTCCTGGCATCATTTACTTTTACATTTATAAAACACTTGCATGTTAACTATTCAGAATGTACCAGCTGTTATGAGACCCAGCAGGCAAATGACCCTCTGGAGCTTGCTGTGTGTCTCCAAGATCATATTCAGAGGCAAACTGCCAGACAGCCAGAGAGGAATGATTTGCCATACATTTACAGTGACACCTTGAATTGGACTGGGTACAAAATTTGTGTTAATTCCAAATTTGAACTGGAAGGGGAAAAGCATTGCTTTTGCCCATATTCAAGAAAAACTCCAGCCATGTCCTCCCTTTACTCAGATAAAAAGTTCTGGAAATGTTTTTTGAGCAAACGATGGCAAAATTACTTCCAAATATGCCTGAAGTGATGTTGACTTTTTGCATTTATTTTCTCTGTGGTAACATAGACAAAACAGAGTGTACTACATGTAAGGTCAAAATATTAAATATTTTCTTGTCAAGGCTGAGTCTAATACCAATTTATTGCCAAAAAGAATCATCTGTAATCACCATCTGGAACGTGCTTTAAGTCTAACTGTGACATCCTAACACATTACTGAGAAACATATGAGTTCATACTTAGGATCTTCCTCATGCTTGTTATTACCATATTTCTAAGTCATGTAGCCAAAACTGAAATAATTTCAGTTAAATTCTTTCAGTCATTCTGCATTTGAAGATGTCATTCATTTGACAGATTCAGAGCAAGGATGATTAAAGTATTCATTCATCTATTTTAATATATTTGCATATGCAAAATAAAATATGAAAAAGGTATCTAGCTGTATTATTTGGGAAGGAAAATCTACCATTTTTTTATTTATCAGCTCCCTTTGAGTCTTTATTTTCCACTTAAATCTGGGGTAAAGAGAGTGTTTGTGTATACTCTGGGTAACTTTCAGGTTCATGACGACACATTTTATCAGGTGTTTCCAAGACCAAAACCCCCAGGATATCTCCACTAAGTATTAGCAATTTTAGCAATTAATATTCATGCATTTCAAAAAGTACCTAGCTGTCTTGCTGTGCTGATAGGTTAAAAAAGGCTCTTATAGTTTATCAATAGACCATGAAATTATATTTCATCTCTATGAAATCTAGAGCAGCTCCTCAAGCTTAAAAAATGTCATGGTATTATACTTCATCTTAGAAAAATTACCAAACAACCCTCCAAAACTGAATTAATAAACATGAATTTAATATATTAATTTTTATTTTGAAAAAAAATCTTATCAGTCCATCATATGCAACCTCATGTTGAGCTCTTTTTTCACTTTTCACAGGAAGGTTACTTCCCACTCCACTAGTTTTTACAGGCACAGTCTTAACAGAAGAGTGGCACTCACACCCAGATAAGCAGCAGTGTGGTCACATTAGCAAGTTGCAAGTTCAGTTTTCATCAGAAGATCACTTAGCCTTGATGGAGATGCATATTAATGAGACACTAAAGCTGGAAAATCTCTGCAGCCACTGAGCAACTTTCTAAGGAACTGGAGGGTGTGCTGAGAGAGAATACTTTAAACTGACTGGTACCTCTCCAGTAAAATATAACATGCTCAAAAAATCAGAGGAAAATGCTCCCAGTCCAATTATTGAAATACTTGTTATAGTGTCACACTCCAAAGAAAACACACTCATATGCAGAACAATACTTATTCTTTTGATGGGCATCAAGAAAAACATTGCTTCAAATAAATCAGTTTGGGGAAAGGTGACACTGGAACAATTATAAAAGCAGGAAGAGAGTTTTAAGTATTTTCAGTATTAGAAAAAGGGTAAATGAATGAAGGGATAGAGTTAAGAGGTAGAGAAAAGCAAGTAATTTTAAATACTTTCCAATCATATGTCTAAACACTAAAACAAGACTTCACTTAGTTCATCAGTATGACGATGTCAAAAAAGTTTTGACCAGGAAGCCATTTGAAAACGTCAACCACTTCATGTCAAGGTACTCTTGAGTCAGAAAAGCTGTAAAGAGCTCTATTATTATATTACATAAAAAAGCAGAAATGTCACATGTGCAATATCACAACTGCACAAAGTTCTCCTTTTGCAAAGAGGTCTAAGACTGAATTCTGATGCTCAGTTGTTTGCAGCTTATTGCTTCGTAATGGAGCTAATAAAAAGTATAGGAGGGGAAAAATGTTCCAAATTCAGTCCTGGTGTAAAAAGACTGACTCAGCTCCTTTAATTTCATTTGAGTTCAATTCACTTGCCTCCAAATGAAATCAGTCCAATATTCTTAAAAGAAATGATAATAAGATCATTAGTCTTTATCCAGCAGATGTTGATAATTCAACGGCAACTATTTTTTAGAACAGTATGTTTAAGTTTCAGAAGCTCCCTCTTTCCAGGAAGGTTAATTACTCTAATGTGTTTATCTAGTTCTCTAACAGTAATACCCTATGTCACATGGCAGTATCACTTTAAAAATAGGGCAGATTAAACAAATCTCTTTACATGTCCTGTAAAAATATTGGTTGTGGTTTAAAATGCACTTTCGTAAGTATGCTATTAATGGCTTGTCTTCCAAAACATTAAGGCATATGTAACTACGGTATTATGTTCTTCATAAACCCCGAGGCAATGTTGAAAGAAGATAAACAAGGACTTAATTCTAACTGCTATTGGCTAAATTTACATGTGCACTGAACAGATAAGATCAAAATTAAGCAACAGTTAAGATCTGCTTATGCAAAGCAGTATGCACTTGCTAAATTCTGCTGCAGATTATTTCTGCAGTTTTCATGTTTAACATCTTTAAACTGAAAGAATATACTGTTATGAAAAAACAGATGACAATTTACACCATGCTTTTAACATATAGCTCTGCTCTGCAAATTGCTATATGGTCTTATCTTAACAAAACAAGTTTTTGCAGGATCAAGCCCAAACCTAACATCTAAGTAACCCAGTGATTAACATGCATGCTCAGCTTCGGCTTCAGTGCCTTGAAGCTGAAGAGAACTAATTCATGTGCTTAATTTTAAGCACAGTCACTGGGTCAGGAGAGGTTTGCCCAGCACACCAGCCCCTTCTTGTGAGAAATGGCTCAGTTCTTACAGTGGAGAGGGGCCACCACCTCTGCTGGGACTGTGCTCATCCCCATGTTCATGAACAGCCTGGAAAGCAGGTAAGAACATTTGCTGATAATAATTAGTGTAATAAGAGCAAGGAGCAGTTGAGAAGAATGCAGAAAGACATTCTAAAAATGAGTAATAAAATGATGGAAGAACTTAAATTTAAATGTAAAGGGATACACAGCATTAAAAAAACCTCTTAACTTCATGTCCAAGATGATGAGCACTGAGCTAACTATTACATCAGGAGCAAGATTTTGGGTAATGATGGTCCCATGAAAGGAACAGCTTAATGCTCAGCTCTGGTCAAAGAAGTAAATCATATGTTGGAAATTACTGAGAAAGAGAGAGCAAAATAAAGATTAGTGTGCTGTGGTATAACCTGTGGCTTTCTTGCATCTTAAATATTTTTGCCTAAATTGGAGACAGTACTCAGCACTCAGCAAGAATTGCTTTCTAACATCTGTTGTCCACTATTATTCATAATCAGAGGAGTCAGACTTGCTAAACAAAATACTGGATTGCTATTAGCAGCACAGGAAAAATATTAAATATGACAGTCTCAATGAAAAATTGCTTTGAAACAGAGTATCTTTACCTTAAAAACTCAGTGATTACATTACTCATATGTTCCACTTCAAATAGCAACTTCATCGGTTTTCTTTCAGAAATAAATTAAAGCAAATATCCTTATGAAAAGTAGATAGAAGTTACACTTAAAAAAAAAAAAAGACCAGTAGATGAACAGCACTGACTTTGAAAAAGAGCAAACAGCAACCTCTCAATCATTTTACTATGATAATTTTATATAAGGGTAAAGGTTTCCCAGAAGTAGACATCTACATTTCATCAGATGAATTTTATCCCATGTGTCCATATAACTTTGATCTTGGCTTGAATCTCTAGGCCCTAAGAGGAATAGAAAATTAATAGTAACAACTATTAACCTTGCAGGTTACAGTAATATCTCAGTGAATGAGCTATTGGAATGCAGATCAAGTTGCTAATAGCAGTTATTAATTTTACTATGGTAGTTTATTATTCAAACCCCAGCTGAACACCAGTAGGCAACTGTGCTGGTATTTTACAGACAGCAAAAGAAAACAGTCCCTGCTCCATAGAATTCAAGAGCCAAAATTTAGATAAAGCAGAATAAGTGACCAAACTAGACTTGCTGGTTCGAAGGTGAGCCAGAATGATAAGAAGTTTAGCAGAGTGGGTGGAGACTCAGGTTTCTACTTGCATAAACAAATTAGAAAGAAAAGAAAAACTGTCAGGGAAATGCAGTCAAAACAGAATAAAAGATAGGAATTATCCTGCTGCTGAAAACCTGGGTGCCCTCTAATAGTGCCAGTAGTCTTCAACACACAGGTTGCCTTTGTTTTCCCCCAACTGCCTCATGAAGGCCTGGCAACAACTTCAGCGCCACGGCCTGTGTGCTTTCAGTCTATGATGTTGCAGCAAGAGAAGCACGGATTATGATACCACCCCTCTAAGTACCCTCCTCAAATAGCCCCTTGGAAAGAGGGTATCAGAGTAGGGATATTGGAAGCAGGTTTTTTGGGTTTTTTTTTATTTTTTATTTCAAAAGCCAAAGTGGTTCTGAAAAGTTTTATGAAGTAACTACATTAATGTGGTGTCACAGGGATTAAAAAGACAAGTGCAAATGAATGGCTGCAGGAAGAACATTAGGTCTGTAAACAGGTGAATACTGAGAAATAATTTCAGGGAATATTAACATTGTTTTTCCATCAAATCCATTTCACTTCTATCTATTCACAGCCATCTCTTTGCATTGCAGGAATAATTTGCCAAAGCAGGGCATTTTAAATTCGTACTAGAGAACACTAGAAAACAGAATCGTTATTTATAGCTGGGAATACTTGTACCAGAAATATGACTGATTTTTTTTCTGGCCAAGAAACACAAAAGCATGTGACCCATTTGTTCAGTCAAAATCAGTTGAAATTTGAAGACCAGCTTCACTTTCCTTTCCAGCAGATGAATAAATGCTTTCAGAAATAATCCAGCAAACAGTTTCTACTCAATAAATTTGGAAAAATGCCACGTAAATAGTGAACAGGAAAAATTAGTTTTGACTGCTTAGTATTAATCTAGAGGAAAAATTGACTAATCTCTGTGTCAGAATCGTTAAGCAAGCAGACATGCTTACACTGTAACGAGACTGTTTTTCAAATAGCGGCAGGTCCCATCTCATCTATTAGTTGTGTAACTCCAAATTTGCACTGTAGTGTAACCAAGCACAGTCAGGCATTAAATAAGGAAACTAGTATTTCTGGAATCATTTATAGATAAGGAAATTAGCATTTCTAGAATCAGCTGCATTTACTTGAGAAAGCAATAAAGAACCCATGAATTGTTCCATGTGAAAAGAGAGTTTCCAGTAAAATGTATCCAGGGTAATAACAGACTGTGATGTAACAACACAATGGTAGGGATGAAAAGTAATTTACAGCTCTGTAACTTGAAATCTATGCTGCTGCTACTAAGGCACTGTGAATGCCGTAAGTATGGCTGGAAAAGGAGTTGTGGCTTGTCTCAGGTAGAGGAAAGAAGATGGACACCCCGTGAGGCTCTCTCTACATCTTGCACAGCTTTTTCCCATGATATGTACATGCATACTCCTCATCTTTTTTCATTATAAACTCAGCATTGTTTAGAAAATTACCTATGGCTACTTTCAAAATCATAAAAACATGTTTCCTTTCTCAGAATAACGTACATTTTAGAATTTATTGTTCAAAAACTTTGCAAGTGGTAAGTGAAAAACAAACACCAATAGTGTAAGTTCACATGTGATTTGAAATATTAATAAAAGCAAACTCAGTGCACACACTACAAAAAGTGAGAGCATTTAGCAAAATTCTGAGATAAAATATGTATTTATGCATTCTAAATGGAGCCTATACTACTTGAATAGTTACAAAAAATAACAGTAGCTGAATTTTCTAAATTCTAATGTGCCATAGATTAGATATGTGTTAGATAGACTAATCTAACAAAACTCTTTTGCCTGCAGAATGATACCTACTTTTCACTTTTCCTCTCTCTTCTAAGAAAACCACAGTAGTTCCTGGCTTGAAAACATTCACAGTCATATACCTTGTTTCTTTTGTTGTGAGTCTAGAAAAGCAGAAGTCTACATTTTTCTGACACGCTAATGGAGTAGAATATTGGTGGAAAAAAATAACTCTGACACAGAGTAAATTACTGGTGCTGCTCCTTCAAAGCTGTTGCCAGAACCTGACCTTGTGTTTCTTATTCCTCCTTAAAAATGTGCATGCAATTAGTACATAATTTCTCTATTTCCACTGAGAGGCAGTAAGCCTTATCGGTGCCATTCCATTGACTCTACAAATAAAATTATCAGGAAGCATGTATTTCAGCTGCTGGTACACTGGGATATGTTTTTTGTTAATTGTTCTGTACTGCTTTATAATTATGCTTGGTTTCTTTAGTTTTGCCTGTAATTAGTAATTTCTATTAGACCCAATACATTCAGTCTAGCTTGTAATACTGTATATAAATAGAAATATAAGTATATTATGGGAAAAGTTTGGACGTATTGAAAAACTCCTTCATGGTGAACTAAATAGACCAATACTATACCCTCCATTTGCCTCTCTAGCAGCTAACAACCTTGGGCAGACTCCTACTTCATCTGAAACACTGTGATGTCCAACATCAAACAGAGTATTTCAGGTAGCACTACAGTGCAATTAATGCACAAATGCCAAATGCCATTTGATGCAAGATGTCTTAAGAACTTGTTAATGGATTGTATAAGATGTGAATGTCTTTGTCCTACTTAGCTGAGACAAGGGCATAGGATTGCATTATCTATTATAATTCGAAAACTGAAGTAAGTCTTTGTTGCCTGATCTTGCAATTTAACTGTACTGCTTGTGATATTAGCTTTTTTTCATCTTTCAGTCTTGTGATACCGTATTTAAATCCATTATTAGACTAGAATATCATCATTTGGGGGCTTAGATTTTCTTTAACCATTTGAATCAAGCAATATTAAACTAGATAATATGATTCTCTCCAATATCTCTTAATGAGCTAGTGTAACTTTCTTAGTTACTTCTATGAAAATACTGATGAGTATGTTCAGTTTATTCATAGCCATTTCACTTGCTCCTCCAGAAGATCAAAACACATAGATTTTAATCCATTTATTGGAAAACTGATGAGTGATGAAGTTCATGACTCAAGTAATGGATGTGACGAAATTTGGCCATACATATTAAATGTCTAACAATACCACATTGCTTACTGTGGAGAAATCAGGACAACATATTTTCCCCAAAGTCTTCATGTTGCTATCTTCATGAACAGCTTCCATTTTCCTAATTAGAAAATATCAGTCTTCAGTTACTGTGTTTCAAGATTAGTTTAGCAGCTTAACAGAGAAGTGAATGGAGCTCAGTGTTAAATGAATATTGAATTACTAAAAAAAGATCTTACAACCAGTAACTAGTCCATTTTACAAAAACTCTTTACAGACGCAGACTTACCCTCTCTCACTGACTCCTATCAATTGTAAGCCAAAGATCATATGTTTCCAGCCTATCTCACAGCCCACACCCTCAGAGCAAAGAGAGATGTCACATCAGTGGATCTTGTGCGAAGTGTAGCTGAAAGACAAGCCAACAGTAGTTCCTACCTTCCAATGCAATGGACATCCCAATGACAGTGAATGTGAGAGTAGAGAGAACAAAGGGAAATGGAAAAAAAAACAAACCAAAACAGCATGGCATAAAAACATTAAAATTCTTATTCCTGCTAAAACAATGAAACAACAAAATCTAAACCAGTAAAAGCATGAAGATTCAAAGCCAACCTCAGACTAACAGCACAGAGATAAAGAGATAAAATGAAAGCTCAGGCTGAGAACACAATTCTCATCACACCCCTGGAAGCATGGGCTGGAAGCACTCCAAGAGATAAGACTGTCTGAAGGCAGGATTACCTACACCTACAGCACCTGACCTGGACAGATCCAGGACAGGATCCTGACTTCTGGTCATGTATGTACATCTCTGAAGCACTATTTATTTCCTAAGGCTTTTTTTTTTTCCCAGCCAGTTTAGTTCCCATACAACCATACTTTGATCACGGAATAGTGTGACCTCCTGTTCCATGCAAATAGTGCAATTTAAAGGACAATCTGACATAATACCTAGATGATGATATCTAGTGTCAAGCAGAACATGGGAAAGTAGAAGCTGACTAAATTTAAAGCACAGTTGGATTAATAAATACATCATTTAAACTTCACTAAACACATACTTTAGTTTTCCAACTTTACATAATTTTCAGTGTTGTTTGCCATCAAGCCAAAACTAACAACAGAGCAGAGAGCATGCCCCAGCACACTCCAGAAATACCAGACAGTCATGTGGTGGCAGGGTAGTTGTCACTTTAAATGAAATAAAATTCTGTGTGGTTATGGACATGATATAAAACCTAAACTGCCATATAAATTTACAATAGATAAAGTCCCACTAAAGCTGCATTTCCTTATGTTCTTTGAAGGAGATAATAAAACATCAAGATATGTAAGGTTTTGTGAGAGCCCACACAGCTTAATACTGACTTTCAACTTGAAACGGTTTGAGTATTTTAAACAAACACAATCTATTTCTTCTCTTAATTCTCTGAAGGCCACTTTGGTAGATCTTCTCAAAGCAGCCTAATACAGAATCATCTAGGTTGGAAAAGACCTCGAAGATCATCCAGTCCAACCATTAACCTAACACTGACCATTCTCAACTACACCATATCCCTAAGCACTATGTCAACTCTACTCTTAAACACCTCCAGGGATGGGGACTCCACGACCTCCCTGGGCAGCCCATTCCAATGCCTAACAACCCCTTCTGGAAAGAAATGCTTCCTAATATCCAGTCTAAACCTTCCCTGGCGCAACTTGAGGCCATTACCTCTTGTCCTATCGCTTATTACATGGTTAAAGAGACTCATCCCCAGCTCTCTGCAACCTCCTTTCAGGTAGTTGTAGAGGGCAATGAGGTCTCCCCTCTGCCTCCTCTTCTCCAGACTAAACAACCCCAGTTCCCTCAGCTGCTCCTCATAAGACCTTCTCCTGTTTCCTCCTGTGTCTAGCAGGGGATGGAGGCTCTCTCTGGTCTTTCTTTTGCTGCTCACATACTTATAGAAACATTTCTTGTTGTCCTTGACTTCTGAAGCCAGATTAATTTCCAGCTGGGCTTTAGACCTCCTGATTTCCCCCCTGCATAGCCTCACAGCATCTTTGTAATCATTGTGAGTTGCTAGTCCCTTCTTCCAAAGGCCATGAACTCTCCTTTTCTCCCTGAGCTGCAGCCAAAGCTCCCTGTTTAGCCAGGGTGGTCTTCTCTGTCACCAGCTTCTCTTACAGCCCCTGGGGACAGCCTGCTCCTGTGCCATTAAGACTTCCTTCTTGAAGAGTGCCCAGCCTTCCTGGACCCCTATATCCTTCAGGAACATCTCCCAAGGGATTCTGTCAAGCAGTTGCCTAAACAACTCAAAGTCAGCCCTTTGGAAGTCCAAACCATCAGGAGTCAGCGCCTCACAGAATGAATAAGGGAGTATTAATGGGACTAGTTTTAATAACAATATAACTAGTTTTATATAATAGTTTAGTAAATTGATAACTTCATGATGATGGAGGTGGGCCTGTTTCAGGCTGAAAGACCTGCCTCTGTCCCACAGGACATTTGCCTGAACCACCACAGTACAGCCTGTATTGAATGCAGAATCCTACACTACTCCGGTCTCTGTGTTTTGTATTATTTACCCAACCACATCTGGGTCAAGGTGAATGTATGCATTCAGGGGCACAGCTTTTAGGATGGTTTTGAATCCTGTTCTGAAAAAAACTCCTTGGCACAATGAATGGCATAAATATTAGGTATCATGAGTTCTCCCTAAATATCATTTCCATGGTAATTTTTGTGCTTTCCATATTATTAGCTTTTTACTGTTGCAAAGAGCAGAGAACTATTAAATAATGTATGCTCTAATTGAAAAGGAGAAACTAGACAGCATCAAAAGTGTTCCAGGCAGTATACTGGTTTTATCTTTTCCTGAAAATGAGTCATTGTATTTCAGCAAATTCATGGTCACCAATCTTAGTCTGCATAAAAATCTGTTATGGTTTTATGTGACTCAGTAGAATATTTCATAAAAAAATTTTAAAAATATTTCTTTGGGAATAAGAACACCACTTCTTCCAACATTTCCTGGAGGAAGAATGAGGAGGAAGTTAAGGAGTTGACAATGTTGAAACAGCCTGTCTCTCAATTAAAACTAAAATGGTAACAACTGTATATATAATAGTGCAAATGAAAAATAAAGGTGAAATCAAATGTTTTGATTTTGTCATGCTAAAATATTCTATCTTAATTGAAGAATATTCTTATTGATTCTTCCTGTTGGTAAACTTGACATTACCATATTTTGTTCTTTAATGAAGCAAAGAAAGATGTCAAAATTATAAAATTCTTCACAAAACAGAATTGCTAAACAAGAGATTGTCATGCAGCTGTAGCTGCTGTCTGTTAAAGTACATCCTGAACATATGAAATTGTGGTCCTGCATTTACTGAGGTTTCTTTGCCATCATCCTCTAAATAAAAAAAGCAATGCCTTTAAGACGTGAAAGTGAATAACTTCATTCAGAGTGTACTGGACTAACAAATAATCACAAATCTGCATTGGGAAATCAATCAATATTAAAGAGTCATAAATAAATTGTTCCTATATTGTCTTTTCTCATGGTTAGATTGCACATGAGATCTACATGAACACACAACATACATATATCTTACCTGTAAATAAATAAAGTCCACTAATTTATTTTTCCAAGCTAACAAAATGACCTTTGAGATCATAAATGACAAAAATGAGCTTTGAGCTAACAAAATAACATTGCTTCCTATCAAAAAAAAAAAAAAAACAGAAAAGGCATCAATAACTGGAAGGTGGCGGGCGGTGGCATAAAATGGAAAACAGAGCAGTCAAAGCTCCTGTAAGGATGGTAGTTCTGTGTCCCATTGCTTTTATGACAAAAGACATATTTCCCAGTAATAGCAGTGAAAGCATCTCCTGTTTCTTTTTTCTAGCTGCAGGCTGAAGAAAGCAAATGGACTGTTTTCTGACTGTTCAAAGTTACAAATATACTCTGTATCTCTTTAGTACCAGCAATCAAATAATATCAAGCTCAATGGAACCGACAACACTCCTGAAAATACAATGATTAAATTTATCTGCATTTATCAATTTGCTTAGATTTGAAGGGCTATTATTAAGGAAACATTCCATTACAAAATATATCAAATGGTCATTTTACAGAGTTCACGAATAATAGAGAAACAGAATTATTACAGCTCATTGGCATCAACCATTTTCTCAGCAATGAACGTATTCTGTAGCACTGTTAGTATTATCTCTTCATGAGCTGCCAACACTGATACTTTAAAAGCAACTGCTTCCACCTCTTCTGTCATGGGTGCTTATAAACACCTTAGAGTAATGTGACAACTGGCAAGGCTCAGGAAGGCAAATGGAGAAAAGCTAATTTTCAATGGAAATAAGACGGAACACCAGTGCAAAAAAATTATTAAACATACTAGTTTCAATTTCATACTGAAATTTTGGAATAACATGCAGACATAAATATCTTTAGGAATGAGCAGTAAAGGTCCTCCTCATCCCAAAAGCCTCTACAACTTCAAACAAAACACAGACATTTCTATGTGCACTGTAACAGGTCCAAGACATTTTTGCAACAAAAAACAAACAGGGAGGCATTTCTCACTGCACAGCATTTATCTGTGTTGACCATTTATCTGTGATAAGGAATAGATTAATTATTTCGTAAGTAGTTGTCTAGTGAACAAAACAGAACTGCTTTAACAGATCAAAAAGGGAGTTGATAGTCATCTGATTAGCTCAGGTCAGTCACTAGGGAGTACAGGAGCGTAGCTGGGCAGGAACTTCATCTGATTCTCCTGCGCTTTAGATGACTTATCTCATTTACTGAACATTAGTCTTTTTGGCATCTCCCTCTCTCTCTCTCCCTCCTCCCTGCTTTGATGAAAAACATTCAGATCTGAGGTTTTTCCTCACTAGAGAGCTGTCATCAGTAGCATCACACTTTCTTTTTTTTACATTATTATTATTATTATTATTATTATTATTGGCAACCATGAATTGGCATCCTCTGTGAAAGCTCACATTTGCAGAAAATGCCAGCTCTAATTATCCTAGAGCCTTAACTTATCACTGCCAAAATGAAGGCAAGATTGGCATGCCACTTGGGTGTGTTACAACACAAGGTCAGACATTGCTACTGCTGTTACTGGAATTGTCTATGGTACATAAAAATAGCAGAATAAGAAAATAAAATCCCTACTAATGGGTAAGGAATATTTAACAGTCTAATTGTGGAATTGTACTTCTGTTGAATACAGTAACCTCTCTACTGCCTTCTACCAAAGAAAAAGAAAAGGTGGACAAAATAACATCCAGGCCCAAACAAGTTATATGCATGGAACATGCCATTCATAAAGACCAAAAATATTATTAATTTTAAATATGTTTTTCCAAGAAACTGAAGCTCCCTGGCCTTATAGCTACCCAACACAGTTGCATTTTTCATTATTTTTACATCACTCATGGAACTGAAAAGAAAAATTTGTATCATAAAGCATCTTCAAGGAAGCGTTACAACAGACAGACCTCCTGGGAATTTCCCAGTGCCCCCTCCCTCCCTATACACTTATTCATGGGATTCCCTCATAATTCTATCTTGAATATAATCACTAAATTTAAGATGTTATGAAGAAAGAAAGAACTCAGACCCAACAAAGCTCTACTTGTGTTTGAAAACTCTGAAAAAGCTCTTTTTGAAATAATATTTGGTGGGTGATAGTCTTCTCAGAAATACAGGCTATTAAAAGCACATGAAGCCTATCTTCTCTTTAGAATTTGCTATATTCAAATTCAAGCCTTCAAACTGTCTTCAAAGTATTCTGTTTCAGCCCTGAAACCTAAAAGTCTGTCAAGTGCTCCAAAATGCAGACTGTAGGATACAACGATGTTCCCCAGAAGAACTGAATGTTTCATAACATTAGTAAAACTTGGATTTCTTTAAAAGGTCTTTAACAAATAATAAGAAAACATACCAAAATAAAACAATTAATGTTACATAATACTTCTGCAGAGGGGAAAAAAAACCCAACAAAACAAAACAAAAAAACAAAACAAAACAAAACAAATCAGTTCCAAGTAACTTAAGCACAAGACTTAAGAAACAAAATATTGAATTGGCTAGCATTAGACAATGCTCACAGAAACGTTAATAGAAAGGAATAGGTGATCTGCAAGGCATACAGCAGCTCCCTACCAACTGCACTCAAATGCAACAGAGTGTAATTCTACTTGCCTAAGAACTGTAGCAATCTCAAACACATAGTAGATGCAGGGTACATTTAACACTGGGCTTGTTGTGGTCAAAAGGGAGTAAGATCAGCAGAGCATCAAAAAGAGCTTATCTCTTAACAGCCTATTCAAGTTCTTAAAAGACCTGTTAGGTATAGAGACCCCATATGTAACCCCATTGATCTCGCAGGAATAAACAGGATGAAAAGATACAGAAGTGTGAATACTGATGGATCAAGGATCTGTGATAGGTAATCTGCACTACAAAGAAAAAGAACATTTTAGCCATCCTTTCTGACCACTGCTGAGTCACAACCTCATAGCCATGGCATTCCTAAAAGGCATAGAACAAAGTGAATTTGTAACACTTTGCTGAAGAGTGGTGCTATAGCACCAGGGAAATCACTGACAGCAATTAAATGTAAGCACTGGTATATATTAAATATCATTCTGGATTGCTATCAACTATGTCAAGGTTATAAGCCAATCTGCATTACCCTGAGAATGCCAAACCCCAACTGGTTCCCAATTTAAAAAGTGCTGACCATCTAGGCATTGGCTGAGACAGGGCAATACAACCTTGCACCTTACAAGGCATTTTTACATGCCAAGAACATCATAGCAAACAAGCAACTGTGAAGGAAGGGGAATCTTCAGCTGCCTACTGATTTTAGGAATCTCACATTTGGAAGTCCACTTGGAGATAACTCAAGGAATGAAGGAAAGATATGGCAAATCAAGAACCCCGAATACATGTCATGTTTTGGAAAAAAAACCCCAACTTTAAAAGTTGTTGATAGTGCATAGTATAGGCAAAATCACCCAAGGTCACAGGACACGTGCAATAGAAACTGCATTTGAAACTGTATTTCAGTGGAAGAAATTGTAAACAGTGAAAGAAACATTAACTTACAACAGACAGAATAGCAGCCTTTACTGATGCTGGTACACTTAGCATGACTAAAAGGCAGAGTACAGTATTTTCACATGCCGGCAAAGACAGTACTATGAATTACAAAGCTGTTACTTAGGGTAGAAATGCATTTTGAAGCACAGTATAAAAGATACGCCATGTCAGGCATTGCTTTAAAGGTATGCAGATTTTTACCTCAGCCTTTTTAATCTAATACTCCATTTTTCTGAGCTATTTTGGCTCACTGTTTCTTCTTATACTGATTAGTTACCAGGGCAGCAGATCTTTGTCAATGTTAGACCACCTTTTATCATTTTTCAATTCCCAATAGTTTATCTCATCACACTTTCAACCAAGAGGTAGATTAAGTCACCAAGCTTCTACAGAGACATGCTTTTTTATGCATTATCATAAAACTTCACATTGAGCACTTTAGGTTAAAAGGCTTATTAAAATGTGCTTTTTTCATTGGTAGAAGTAGTATTTTTTTCTAAACTAGACATAGTAACTAGAAGGTTGGAAGTCTAGAAATGGGCCAAATCATCTCATGATTTTGAAATACCTCTATCCACCTAAGAGTTATAATTAATTTTGTTCTACCTACAGAGTAGTGTTCATCAACTAACGCTAGTGAGCTGATGAACTCTTCTCCCCATATACAGGAAATCTATGATAAATCTTTCACAGCACACAACACAGAATACGTAACTGGTTTTCAAGTACAAATATGTGATCTGCCATGGAAAACACTGTGAGGAGAATACTACTTAATCAGTCTTTGCCTGCTACTTTAGAAATATTCTGAGAACCTCATCTAATGTAACAGAATGCTAGCAGTACTTCTGCAAAGCTCTGGCACAGTCTGAGAACATGCTTTACATTTAAACTTAAGAGTAACTTAAAAAGAAAAGTTCAAAAAGGCTAGATTAATTCTTCTGTTCCATATTTAAAATAGCTTTTCAGCAGGCGTACCTATTTTTCCTGTTGCACAAGAATGAAATGGGTCAGCAAGGTAAGTCTTGAGGAGACTCCAAAGTTTCCATCAGTTACATGGAAAATTCTCCAATATCCATTAGCGCAGTCTCCTTTAATTCAGTTGAGATGAACAGACTGAATCACTGAATTAAAAATATTACAAGGCAAAACTATATGAGCTTCACCTTTTCATTCTCTTCAGGTCATGAACCTTTTCTTCTGTACACAAGTAAATTCTCAACGCTATCACTGACTAGGAGCTCGAGACTAGCTCTAATAGCCAAGTCTAAGAAGGCCCCTATTTTGAAGTGTTTGCTCTCCAGTGCTTAATGGGTGTCTGGGCTCCGTGCCCAATTTTTGGAGAGAGATGGACACTTCAGATGGTGCTGCTAAGAGTTGTAATGGGGAGCACAGATCTGCTGACAGCTAGCCGATGGGAAATATCAGGGCTGATGCATTGACCTTTCTGTGTGTGTCATGAAACAGTCATTCCATAAAACTCACATATACCCATGCTGCCTCTTGTTGGCATGAGTGCTCCCACCATGAGGGCAGAGCCACACACTCCATTAGGCGCTTGGTCCAGCACAAGGAATCGCGTCGAGTCAGGTAGGGCAGTGTGCCAGTGCAAACCTTGTCCCATGCCAACCCTGCCTGAAGCCCTTCAGACCAAGGAGGGAAGGGATTCACAGTCTCCTCCTTCCTTTCTTAAAGACATTAGTGGATGATTTAGTAGACTTTCTTGGGCTTGTTTCCTTTTATAAAATAAAACACTGCTACTATAGGGGAAAATTTTTAATGGAGAATAAATCTGATGATTGGAACAACTTGACATTTTGTAGCTTACATCTGGGATGGCTTGCAAAAATACTGTTTAACTCAGCAAATATGACAAGTTTAGAAAACTGATTTTCTATCTTTTGTTTCCAACAGTAAGAAAATAAACTGAAGCATATGTCTTCTTGGTATGCTCATTTGTATTAGTCTAAGTAAAAACTGTCACTAAACCTCTCGTGCTTTACATTGTCAGCTATGGAAACAGACAAGGGACTTGGAGCTACAAATTCTGTAACAGGATTTCACCCTCCACAGCCACTGCCTGTGAGCACAGGACACAGAGCACAGGCTTTCTGTCTTTGCAAGACACTTACGTGACATAAAGGAAGAGGTGGGGGACTGAAAAGATATTGAAGGATAAATGTCAGAGGGCATACTTCTCAGTGTGAAAAACCAGCTGGATGTCACTCAAGTCATTTGTAGCTCAATTTAAAAACAAACTACAGTTTGATAATGTAGGTAGAACAAAATCAATTACATCTAGTAACCTGCATTTTGTTCTACCTACATGTACATTGTATCCATGTAAAAGATCAGAAATGTGAAAATGGTAAAAGCTGTTTAACAGATTTATATCTCTGTATTCCTAAATCATATCTTCAAACATAAATCAACCAGTGAAAAGAATGTTGTCAGGCCCCAAAATAGTATCTACCTACAGCACACGCAAAATGTTACATATGTGCAAATGGAGAGGGGAAACGGTGCAAATACTGCACTTGTGACACTTCAGTCCCAAGTATAGTGATCACAACAGTCCAGGTCAGCTGCTGCCTACCCCTGATGGGGTTGAGGGCTGTGTGTGTCTGACCCTACCTGAAGTCTTTTAGGTAGCTGGAAAGCTGCTTCTACACCTGTCCCAAACTGCCCTAAGCAACCCAGACAACCAAAGATTCATGGACCTCCAAGAATTAGAACATGGCAATTGACCTGGCTTGACGACCAGCAAGAATATTCCTTTGTAGTTTATTAATTAATTCAGTTATTAGATTATAATAATATTGCTGCAAACCTGGAGATACCAGTCAAAACTGGAGTCCCAAAACATAAACACAGATTAAAGATGGTGGCTGTTAAGAAAAATTGAGAAAAAACTAAGCTAAGTGTAGTTGAAGGCTAGTAAGTCTTCAAGAATTCTTGAGAGAAAATATCAGACATCATGATTTCCAGCGTCCTAAACTGCCTAAACTAACCAGACATAGTTATGATTTCTGTGAAGATCAGCCATTCTTTCCACAACAAAAATGAAAATATTTTTTAAATATTTACACATAAAATTAATAAAAGCACTATTTACCAGATTAAGTAGAAGTTATATCGAATATACTTTCTCTCTTAGGAATTCAGAAAGACATTTTCTTGTGAGGTGCCACCAGCCTTGTTTCTTTTTCATTGGGCTGATTCTGATGAGTATTTGCAATTACAAGAACACAGTTGGGGAGAAACAAATGGAGTTTTCACTGGGTGTCAGTGGACACAATTCAAACAGGTCTGTGTTACCACCAGTCATATCACCTGTATAATTTTCACATAGCTTAAACTAAAAGATGGTAATCAAGGAAAGTATCACAGATGAGCTTTCTGATACTGGTTTTCTAGACAGCAGCAGCTAACAACAAGTACCAGTTACAAACAAAAAAATAATTTATAGGCATGAGGTTGCCTGCCCCTTCTCTTGCCAGATTTTCTTTTTTTCCCCTCCTCTCCTCTTCCCTAGCTTTAGCATGCATAATGATTAATATAGTATTACATTTTTTGAGTATATTTAGCACCAGAACATAGAGCTAGAGGTGCACTGTTGTTCCAGAAAGCTCTCGATCAAAAAAGGAGAACTAAAGGAAAAAGAGAATTCTCAAACATGTATAATAATTCTGAAATTCAAGCATTAAATATCTCATGACTTAGCAAAAAGTTACAGGTTTTTTACTGTGTGAGGAGTTATTTTGCACTGGTCAGACGACAGTCCACTACTGGGCTAAATTTTCTAATTCTGAATGAGATAATCACTACTTCGAGAGAGCATTATGATATTCACATCAGAGAAAAACTTTTACAGAAAGTGGAAGGAAACCTATAGGACCATGATCATGACTCGTGGGACTGTAAGTTTCAAGACTGTTTAAATGAAGGGAGAAACAAATTTCTGTACTCAGATAACTAACAAAAAACTAAAAATTTTAATTTTAGACACTTCCTTCTGCATTTCAGTGCTGAACTGACCATCTTTCATTGTCCATTCAAAAATATGAAAAAAACCCCGATTCACTAGATGAACCATCTTAAAATAGATGAGAGGTCAAATAAAAAGATGTTCACATATCTCTGTAACAGATAATGGCCATCATTTATGCTAGTGTACTGTCACAATGATTTCCAGTTCTTAGCTTTAACTAGGTTGTTCAACACAGACATACGTAGTTTTAAAATTATGATGTAGCTGAAGAGCTCACGTCTTCAGCTGGTTTTCAGACTATGTTCACTTTACACAAAGGAATCACACACATCTAAAAAGGGGAAGACAGAGTTTCCCAAAGGCAAAATCCAAACCTGTCAAACTTACTTTCTCACCCTAAAGAGCACTAGTCATTGACTGAAGCAGACAGTATGGGAATTGCTGTGTCAGGAGGACAGCATCCAGTATAGCTGCTGTCAAATGCTACCACTTCTAAATATTCTGCTCAGGTAAAAAAAAATAAATAAATAAAAAAGTGCTTCTACCTCAAACATAAACTTACTTAACTGTTAAACAAGAGTTGACAGGAACTAGTAAGTCAATCAATTATGTTAACAGAAGGAAAAACGGTATATGTAAAAATCTTGGTGTTGATTAATTTTATTTTCACTAGCTTCCATGGGAAGAACAATGGAAGGGTTAACTGAAAAGGAAGAAAGCATGCAAAATTCTATTGGAATTTGTTTTATAATTATTTGAAAAATAAGCTATTTCTTCATGGATTTACTTTGATTTAAAAGTTAGTGTTGGTATCAATTCTATTCATGCAAAGTATCTTGACACTTTCATTTCCAGTGCCTGTCAGTTACTATGTCAATTAAGAACCCCAATATGCAGACTGATTTCTTTTATACTATTTTTAGATAAATAAACATAGATATTTGTAATATGCAAAAATTAACAGAAATACAAGTAAATATCCACATAGGTCTAAGCTGTGTATTAAGTTACCGAAATTGTCACATAATAAAAAGGACAAAGAAAAACACTTTTATGGTATAGGTTGGTTTTGCCATGGGCAAAATAAATGATGGAAAGAAGAGTGTTCACACGACTGATGCTGAAGGAAAAACAGTGTTTTGTTTAGTTCATCACAAAGTCTCTGCGAGAAAAATGTAAGTTATTTATTTGGGTTCAGTATCTTACAATTTCTTGGTGATCAAAACAATGCAGCAGTTCTAGAAGCTACCCCTTGCCTGTTGAAATTACATTTCAGTTGCTTTTCATTTTTTTCCACTTCCTCGTTAAAACACATCTGACATTAAATTTTCCCAGCTGGAAAACAATTCTCATGTGGGATGCCCTGTCATTTTTGAGACAGATGAAGACATAATTCACGTCTTTGGTTGAGGGAAGAATTGATCATCCTGAAGAGAACTAATACACCTTATTCAATAATGTCCTTTGGGAATCCCACAGGAAGGTGCTCTTAAAAACAGATTAATTTTAAATTACGCCCAGAATTTTTGCTCTTCAGGTTGAGGTTTTGGTCATAAATCTTGTATGCCACTATCTTAAAAATATGAACAGAAGCATCAACTCAGCAGCAAAACTTAACAGTTTTTAGTGGAGATAAACTTTGCTGGTCGTGAGTCTTTGAATATTGCCAGTCACTTAAAGTAAACTGAGCATATGACGCATGGAGAATTAATCTGGAGAGATAAAAATTGTAAATAGGACTATTTTCTTTGGTTTCTATTCAGAGGTACAGAAATGCTGTTAGGAACCTTCACACTTGGAGACATATTCACATCAATATGTACATGCACACTTGTTTGGATTACCATTATTTTCTCACTTTTTTTTTTTTTTTTTTGACAGTCACATCTTTCCTCTCTTCTACAGGCAGCCCAATTGTATGAAGTCCATGGCTCTTGCAAAGATTACAGCAGTTATATCATAATTAGCCATTCAGCTGCTTTCACTTTTTTAGATGGTTTCTCCAATGTATGTACAGGGAGAATATACACGTGCTATACAGGACTCTACTGTCACAGCTCCTCACCTAGGAGAGCTCACTTGGATGCAAAGCAGGATCTTCAATGTTGCATACCATTTTGTCACACAACACCAAGACTGAAATGACACCAAAAACATTGCATGGCAGCGGGTCCCGCCAGATCAATAACAAGTTACATTTACTCGAAAGAAAGGCAGTGAAACTACAAGGCACAATATCAAGTAAGCAGATGCGTAGTTAAGCTTGTTGCTGTTGGTTCTGAGAGGAGAGAGGCTGAAAAAAAGAGCTGTTTTAAGAACATAATAGATAGAAGAAAACACTCTAAGCCTAGACACATGGAAAGGCTATGGTAAAACACATGTCTGGGTTAAGAAAAATTAAAAAAAGCATGTTCTCAATGCAGCATGGTGAGGAGAGTAACAGTTCAATCACAGCCTTCATTTGTGCTTGGAAGCAAGGAGCACAATCTCTGAATTAGGTTATTTTCCTGTTCTTTTCAGGTCACAACTATATTTAAATCATACATTACACATATGGGATAATGTCATGGTTATTTGGAATAAACTCCATGAGATTCAGGTTAGAAATAACTCATTAAATATAACTTGCAGCTGAAAAAGCCATTTCTACACTGCCATCTGAGTTCCTTAGACCACTCTGAACAGGTTTATACAGTTGCATCTTACTCCCTAAGTGGTTAATTCAGACCATTTTATCCTTATAAAGCAGAACCTTGTTCCTAATTAACCATTAAACCACTATTCCATTGTCCTCAGTGGGAGCCATAACAACAGAAACCTACTTAAGTACCGTCCCAGCTATTTTATTGTATTAGAAGGTAGTCAAATTTGATCAAAATCAGAATATGACCCTCAACCCATTGACATGCAGTAAATGCTATACCATTTCACTCCTGGGTTTATTTGATAAAATGCCCAGATGAGCTAAGGAACATGACAGACTGTGAGAATAAATAAAGTCAACAGTGCATGGATGGTCTACCCAGTACGGCCCAGCACAAGTTCTGCAGATACCTCCCTTTTCTACCTCTCAGACCTTTCTGAGATGAGGAAATGCTCTCCCACAAAATTCACCAGCACACTGTTCTCCACATAAGAGAACAAGAGAATGCAGTTGTGGAGTTTGTTTTTTTTTTTTTTTATTTCAAAAGTTGTTCACAGCAACTGACAACTTTCTCCTTAAAGCAGAACACAGAAATATATCAACTTGAAATCTAAAGCATTATCTTTCCACCCTTTAATACATGATTACTTAATTTAGAAATGAAATGCCTCTTGTAGCCAAATGTTAGGGAAAGATTAAAATTGTTCCTACCTAGCTTCTAAGTGTACACTTTTCTGATTTATTTTTCATATATAACTTCTTCCTCAGCTTTCAATGACACCCTGTAAGGACATCTTGTAGCTTTCTTTAATAAATAAATAAATAATGTATTAAATATTATTACAGTGGATTAAAAGTCTCCCATTTCAACTGATAACTGGGCACATTTTACCATGTAGACTAGCAACCCAGCTTCAAATTTGTCTTCTAAAAAATTATTTTAAAAGTAAGTTTATTTAGGACAGCATAAAATGGCTATAACGTATCCCTAACAATCTCTAAGGATGACTTGCTCTAGCAGCTACACAAAGAATAAAACAAGACAAATAAAAATCTGTGCACAAATCTAAGGTATTTAAAATGACTTCTTTACGTGCAAAGATCTATGCATATTATGCAAACAAACACAGCGGGGAAGGATCTTACAAGGCATTAGCGACAAGCTGAGAATATCCTTCAGTTAAATTACTGTTGCTGAGTAATTTAGAAGTGTAAACAGTCATTCTGAACTGGTCACTATTAACACAAAGATGAAAATGCAGAGCTACCTGAATGGATTGTGTTTAGCCTGCAAAGAACAACACTAAAATTGTCATTCTTCTTAAAATACATTGGAAGAAACTGAAAAATCCAATTCACAGGTTTCCCTTCTGTCTCATCACTGCAGGAAGCAGAGGTAGCTTGTAACCCATGTGCTCACCATGGGAAGGACTCTGCGGTATCACAGTGTCCGAATGACGAACCACAATCCAGACCGGGGTCCGTCCAAACAGCTCTTTCACCGTTATCACCTTTTCAGATGGCTCTTCAGCTCCAGGGAGGGAGTGGGATGACATAGTGAGCAGCCAGCAGCTCTGTCTCGCAAGAGGACTGATAATCCCCAACCTCCCTGCTTTACCTCACATGGGATGTATCCATCAGGCCATTACCCTGTGAAAGCTATGCAAGCTTTCTGCTTGTGTTAACAGCCTAGGATGGAAGAACAAGAGCCTTTTTTCCAAATCTGCAGACAGGAGTAATGTGTGCAAGCTCTAGCAAGTGCGAAACAAGGAATTATGTCCAGAATGGCTTAAAAAATAATGACCAACAAATTAGACTTTAAAAAACTCTTCTAAAAAACATGTGTTACACTTCAGTGTCAAAGACAGGCTGACTCAGTTCTGATCATTTTCAAAACTGACTGATTGGCATTACCTAGATATGCTACTGCAGGGGTGAACCCACCTTCTTGGGTCTACAGCCAAGACTCCCAGCAACAGGCCCGTTCCCATAGAAGCCAGACAAAACTCATATAAAGAAGAAAACATTATCTTCCAACATTTGAGTTCAGGGAAATTCATCTCAGGGTATGTTCTACATGGTTTATCTCCCAGGGAAAACATCATCGCCACACAATTACTCTCTTGGGGCAGGCACAAAAGAAAGGAAGTTCAGTTTGCACAGTCTTAAAAGGGGGTAAAAAGATGAAGTGAGACACTACACTCGTAATACTTCCTATTTACTCTGCAGGGGCATGGGTTATTCTTTCCATGAAAGTGATTATGTGTATACCATAAAGTAGAAAATTAAAAAACAGAATATTCTACGTCTTGCTTGCATTTCAGTAATTGCTTGCTCTATAAATGTGCTGTTCTTTTTCGGCAGTTAGTATTCGATTATTCAGAGACCATGGATCATAATGCCTTCTAATTGTCTCTATCAGTTATGTGTATTTTCCTACTGTTGTATAGAATTTAAAGAGTGAAAAATAAAAACCTGAGAGCATCCTCCATCATCTGTCACTGATATTTCATGGATGCATGCTTTAGCTGCAATGATACATACCTTTCTCAAATAAATCATTTTCATTGAAATAAATGAAAAAGCACAACTGAGCACACTTTACCCATCTAATGTTAAAATATGGATGGTTCTATGTAAATAAAAAGGTCTATGTGAAATGAGTTCCATTATAATTTCCCATTTAGAACATTACCAGTTTAGTAAAGATTGTATTAGGTGTTCTGTTTAGCAAACCACAGATCACAGAATCGTCTAGGTTGGAAAGGACCTTGAAGATCATCCAGTCCAACCATTAACCTAACACTGACAGTTCCCAACTACACCATATTCCTAAGTGCTATGTCAACCTGTCTCTTGAACACCTCCAGGGATGGGGACTCCACCACCTCCCTGGGCAGCCCATTCCAACGCCTAACAACCCCTTCTGGAAAGAAATGCTTCCTAATATCCAGTCTAAACCTTCCCTGGTGCAACTTGAGGCCATTCCCTCTTGTCCTGTTGCTTGTTACTTGGTTAAAGAGACTCGTCCCCAGCTCTCTGCACCCTCCTTTCAGGTAGTTGTAGAGGGCGATGAGGTCTCCCCTCAGCCTCCTCTTCTCCAGACTAAACAACCCCAGTTCCCTCAGCCGCTCCTCATAGGACATGTGCTCCAGACCCTTCACCAGCTTCGTTGCCCTTCTCTGGACACGCTCGAGTAATTCAATGTCCTTTTTGTAGTGAGGGGCCCAAAACTGAACACAGGAATCGAGGTGCAGCCTCACCAGTGCCGAGTCCAGGGGTAAGATCACTTCCCTGTCCCTGCTGGCCACGCTATTTCTGATGCAAGCCAGGATGCCATTGACCTTCTTGGCCACCTGGGCACACTGCTGGCTCATGTTCAGCCGGCTGTCAATCAACACCCCCAGGTCCCTCTCTGACTGGCAGCTCTCCAGCCACTCCTCCCCAAGCCTGTAGCGCTGCTGGGGGTTGTTGTGGCCCAAGTGCAGCACCCGGCATTTGGCCTTATTGAAACTCCTACAGTTGGCCTTAGCCCATCGCTCCAGCCTGTCCAGATCTCTCTGCAGAGCCTCCCTACCCTCGAGCAGATCAACACTCCCACCCAACTTGGTGTCATCTGCAAACTTACTGAGGGTGCACTTGATCCCCTTGTCTAGATCATCAATAAAGATGTTAAACAGGAGTGGCCCCAAAACCGAGCCCTGGGGGACACCACTCGTGACCGGCTGCCAACTGGATTTAACTCCATTCACCACAACTCTTTGGGCCCGGCCATCCAGCCAGTTTTTTACCCAGCAAAGCGTGTGCCCATCCAAGCCACGAGCAGCCAGTTTCACCAGGAGAATGCTGTGGGAAACGGTGTCAAAGGCCTTACTGAAGTCAGGGTAAACAACATCCACAGCCTTTCCCTCATCCAATAAGCAGGTCGCCCTGTCGCAGAAGGAGATCGGGTTTGTCAAACAGGACCTGCCTTTCATAACCCCATGCTGACTGGGCCTGATCATCTGGTTGTCCCACATGTGTTGTGTGATGGTACTCAGGATGAGCTGCTCCAGCAGCTTCCCAGGCACCGATAATAGCTTGCAAGTTACATGACAGAGAAGAAAAAATTAACAGCATTAAGGCTAGCATATCTATATAAGACTGATTTTTGCTCCTAGAAAAATGTTTCAATTCACATGTTCTTTCATACTGGGTCTTTTTTTTTTTTTAATTTCGGTATTATTTAAGTATCTTACCAATCATTTTAGTTCTACCCATATAAGCAAATTATATTTAGCAAAACAGAACTACACTATCAAGACATTAATATTGACAGCCTCACCAGCATCAAAGAAACTGCCTTTAACACTAATTTTAAGTAGAGAAGGAAAAGGGCTAGTAATCAGTGTTCTGGCTCTATAGGATCAGAGACTGCAGATAAAATACCTTGCTCTCAATTGCTGTCACAGAGACAGACTATCCATTAGCCAACCTCCCAACTGAATTAGGAAGGAATACCAGCACTGTGAATCTCACCCAGTAACAAACTGACAGCCAGCACAACTCTGAGCACAAAAGGAATGTGTTTCCTCTGGGGAGCCTGACTGAGCAACCCTCTGCTCTGATGAAGCTACACAGCTCCCCTTCCGCCATAGCTATATTGAGCAAGGAGCACTCTTAGATTTTGCAATTCAAACTGCAAGCAAACAGCATGGGGTTTTTTCCTTCTAGGTTACGCAAGAGGCGGAGCTGGGGAACTGGTCTGCACATGTCAAGCACACAGGACAACAGCTTCATCTGATAGGGAAGACTGCAGACCAAGGGGAAAGCCCTAAGCAAACCTCGCAGGTGTCTGAGATACAGCCCAGCACAAAATGAAGGTCTGCTGTGTAAGACGTTCACAAGCAAGTATCTGCACACTACACACTAAACAACAACATGAATGATTCACCATGGTTTGCGTGCTTACTTAGCCCTGTTAGGGAACACTTTGTTGGAAAAAAAAAAAAACAAAGAAACTGTCAAACAGCTTGGGCTTTTGATATTTCTCATTGATTCACAAAACTGGATCCCAGCTATAGACTTTATGTGAGAGGTGTCCTGGTTTGAGTGAATGGCCGAGGGTTTTCGTAGCAGGGGAGGGGGCTACAGCAGTGGTCCCCTGTGAGAAGCTCCCCCAATTCCATGTTGGACCCACCTTTTCACCAAGGCAGGGCCAATTAGCTGCACCTCTGCAATAATGTATTTAAGAAGGAGAACCTGGGAGGAGTTGGGGGAGTTGTGAGGAGGATTTGCAAGAACATCTCTATGAACACTGAGGTCAGCGCAAGAAAGGAGGAGAAGAGGGGGAGCTGCGCCAGAGCAGAGACTCCCCTGTATCCCGTGGTGAGACCACAGGGCTGCCCCCCACACTCCCCACCAACTCATGGGGGTCTGCGGTGGAGCAGATGCTGATTTGCAGCCTGTGGGGGGGCCCCACGCTGACCCAGGTGACTGCACCCGAAGAAGGCCGGGACCCCATGGGAAGAAGGCCTGACTGTTGTAGTTCAGAGCTGGGAGAACTGCAACACGCGAGGGTGACCCACACGTCTGTGGGAGTGACTCATGTCAGAGTTTGTGGAGAACTGTCTCCTGTGAGAGGGGGAACAGTGGAGGAATGCCAGAAGTTCTCCCCTCCCTGAGGTGGAAGAAGCAGCAGGATTGATCGCACCCCTCATTCCCTGCCCCCTGCACCGCTGGGGGAGAGGAGGAGATATCATGAGTAAAGCTGAGCCTGGGAAGAAGAGAAGGATGGGGAAAGATGTTTCCAGGATATGCTAATGCTTCTCACGGTCCTAGTCTGTCTATTACGTGTTGTTGTTAATGTCTGTATTAAATTTTATGTTCTTTTTTTAGTTCCCCTAACAAAACTGTTTCTTGCCTGTGCCTTAAAGGATGAGGTCATCCCTCCCTGTCTTTATCTCAACTTCCTGGGTCTTTTGCTTTCCTCCTTCTCAGCACAGGGGAAGAAGGGCTGAGTGAGAGGCTGCATGGTATTCAGTTGCCCTCTGAGCTCAAAGAATGACAGGAGGACACAAATTCACTGATTTATACATAAGACACATTTTTCAAGCACAACTTTCCAAAAGAATGCAAAAGTTGCTTTTCTATTTCCTTCCTGTAGAAATTGACAGGAAATAGAGTTTTTCTTCTACTTCCATCTTCTTAATGGTAGGAAGGCAGAAGACATCAATACAGAGGGTTTGTTGCAGAATTCACAGGCTTTGTGCCAGTATAAGAAGGTGGACTTCCCCCAGAGTTATTTAACAAATCTTCTATCCTCACTCTTTATGAGCTAGACAACTCATATTTGATTGATGCATCTGTAATAGGCAATTACAGCTACATCTACTTTTAAGTAATTTACTTTAAGCTAATTTACTTCAAAATTGCCTCTACTGTTATGTTTATTTGCAGTACGTCACTAATTCACACAACTTCACAGCGCCTAGAAAATATATTTTAAACTATCTCCTTGGAGGGAAGGAATTAAAACTCAATGATAAGAAAGAAAAAAGATATTATGTCACCTCCCATTTACATAAGAACATTAATTTTAAAAGTAAGTTAAACTGTATAACACCATCGTTGATAGGAAAACCCCATGTCTTGCAGACACAATCTTGTTAAAGTAAAATAAAATCAATCTTCCAATCAGTAAAGATGTTTTCATCCAGAACTACCAAGTACCCACCTAACTCATTATCTCTTCCTTCTCACCACAGTTCCCCAGTCAGAGATCAAAAGAAGAGATAAAAAAACCTTGACTTTTCACTCAGCTGTAGGGGAAAGAAAAAGTAGTTTGATTTTCTACAGGGGACAAAAGTAATCTGTATACCTACCACAGAAACAGCGGGCTACGGAAGTAAGAATTGCCTTCTCTTGTCCGGATAACACAAGTGTTCTTAACAACATTATTATTTAGGCAACAATAATGACTCAACGTCATATACACATAATATGTATTTCTGTACTGTTGGCAACAAGCAGAACAACAAGCAGAGGACACCTAGTGGTGATCTGTGATAATTAGGGTTGGTAGTGTAGAAGCAACAGATGAAATAGTTAATGTAGGGCCTAATTTGGCAAAATTACACACTTTCTTACACACTTACTTAATTTTTAAGCACTTTAGTAAGGCTTAGCATTTAAGCAAGCTTGTATTTATGAGATTTTCTGGATCAGCATTACTGTGATTATTAGAAATAAACCAGTAAAAAGTAGAATATGACACATCTATGCAATACGCCCAGAAATATGTTTCATTAAACACCTGAGCTTTAGCAAGGGCTAGAATGGATATCAACAGTTATGTAGATTTATGAACATTGAAAAGATCTAACAAATTGAAAACCAGATTTCAGTACAAGTCAAACCAAAATATGACATGGATGAAATTTACAATTATCATATATTTTACTACATGATCTTTTGCAAAACATGATCTTTATTGCGCATCTTGCAATAAGCATTCAGTCACTTCAAAACTGGCTCTAATTCTACATAAGTGGACATCTCAGAATGAGAAAGACTTAGGGTACAGTTTTAGAAGTAACACTTCTATTTACTCATAGATCAACTATGTCTTGTCCTGCGGTTAGAATAGCTGTAAGCAAAGCTACTGAAGTCTGCTTTTTAAGCAGCTTTTGAAAAATATTGTTATTTGAAAGAATCCATAAATTTATATCATAGACAAATATAAAGCAAAGTGGCATATCATTTGACATGTAACAAAGTATTTATTCCTAATTGTTCACATCTTTTATTTTGAATTGTTCAGTTTAATATAAGCATATTTAACTAAGAATAACTTCTTAGTTGTGTGCAAACCGATGTAAAACGTTCAGGGCTCAGCAGCTTAAGCAGTCTCATACTAAGTTAAAGTAAGTAAGAATTATGTCCAGTACGGCCTGTTCAGTCCTTTTAGGAACCCATGCTAAAAAAAAAAAAAAAAAGTCCAAAACAAACCTGCTGTGAGAAATTACTGCAAAAGTATAATTTCTGCAATCCCCAACTTAAAATAACAAATTTTTCCTTGCATGATATAGTATATAATTTTGTTTAAGTAAGTGTATGATCTACTTGTCAACATCTGAGTTGTAAAGGACTGGAATATGAGATACTGTAGCTAAAAAGCAGTTTTAGGACAGTGTGAATTTGCAAATTCAGTAAATTAATTCCTCCCAACATATCTCCTGTCCCATTGTTAAAGTGTTTCTTCCCATTTCCATTGCATCATTCATTTCAATAAGCTATTAACATCAGACTGATATGAATATATCAATCATATTTCATATGTATTGCACCACAGGCTATAGCTAGGTTCCCTCATAACAGCTAAGGAGAAAACTTCTGAAACGCATACATTATTTACCTCAGTATTACTCTATGTGGCTGTCAGCAGCTTGATCTTGATTTAATTGATTTAAATTATGTGGAAATAAAGAAAAGGAACCTACTCATCTTAAAATTCAGGATACTGACCAACTGAAGTCCAGGTATCTGATACAAAAAAAGGAAAAGCTCAAACAATTTCAACCTGCCTTTTCTGTTGGAGGATGTTTAAGTACCTCAACGGCATAACAGCCTTCTTGTACAACCTGGTTTGTTCATCACTCAGTTTTCCATGAAGTATCCTCTTGGCAGGTTATGAAGAATGAGTTTTCTGTCTGTCCTCTCAGTATCTTTGACGTAATGCTCATTATTCTGGATCCAAATACACAGTATTTCAGATTTATCTGCACTACATTTAAAACCAACATGTCAGCCCGTGTGCAAAAACTATTAAATCCTTTCAACCACATACAAACAGGCTCCAGTCCCGTGTCATAAAAATTAGCTAACAGTTGCTCCCTGTTGTGCGTGTGCAAACACACACAATACAGACAAGATTAATATCAGCAACAAGAGCCTCACTGACTGACCCTATGGAATTATCCAGCTATTGTTTCCTAATTCAGCAAAGTTCATCCCTACGCATTTTTTTTTTGCTGTTTTAAAACATTACAATGCTATAACACACAATTTCTCCAAAGTGATAATGGACCACCATGCAGAACAGTTTCACAAGCTACATCCAAAGTAATAATCAACTACTGTGATAACAATAGCCAAATATGAAAATCCATGACCACTTTCATTTCTGATATCTGTAAAATGCTAAACAAACAAACAAAAAAAAAAAAGAGAACATTTTTTTCTTGCACACATTTCATTTTGGGATTTATCAGAACCTGATTCAAGTCTACATATTTAACACTTCTTGCATGCTCTCACAGTCATCAGAAATCTTTTTTAAAAGCAGCAAACAAGCTTCTTGCTACTGTCTGATTGCAGGCTCAAAAAAATCCAAAGAAACGCCCTTCAGACTCTTTCACCTTCCTTAGAAGATCCAGGGAGCACTATAATATGTTATCAAACACAAAAAGATGGACTCCACTTATTTTTCAGTACTTGTCAAATAAAGTATCCTACAAGAAATACTTCACAAGTTTTACTAGTGGAATCAAAGGTGAAGTTGCAATCAAGCAGCCATTAGCTAAAGATTAAATGGACCAAACACCAGCTATTGCTGGTTTGGACCACATCCTCTGGACACTTCTAGTCCCACTTAGTGGTCAATTCAAGTATTTTTGATTTAGAATACATGATTTATCTTTGACAACAGATGGAAGAGGGAAAAAAAAAAAAAAGGTATTAATTTCTCTGCTTAGTAGGGCTTTATAGTGGCAAGCTATTAACTCAAGCTGCCAGAAAATAATGTCATTGAACGCATTTCAGAAGGTTGTCTCTCTGTAAAGCAGAGAGGAGACAAAAGCAGTGCTTTATGGTAGAACTGCAAAATATGCTTCATCATTTGCCTTAGTTAAATTGAGTACAAAATTGCAGTTCTCTATATCTGTGTCAAAACCATAGTTACACTGTATTAGAGGGAGGCAAAAAGAAGTAGAATTTACAAAATACAGTAATAAAAAATAATGACCTATTTCAGGAGCTTTCTGAGAAACAACTATAAATTTATTAGACATTTGATATTTAGTATCATCCAGCATCATGCCATTTTTAAGTATAATTAACTTTATTTGTGAGATGGCTTCGCATTTAAGTTTCTGTTAAACTATAAAGTGAATACTGGAGATAACCAGCAGGAAAAGCATCAGAAATGGTACCAAATCATCCTTCAATATTCACTGAATTAAATAAATCTTTATCAAAGTAGGTAAATAAATTTAGGGAAATCTGTTTTAATAGTGCTTCCATGAAAATGCTTTACAAAATAATTCTCATTACACTTGCTACAAGAAAGGTTTAGAAAACAGTAGGTTTTGTTCCCATGTTTTTAGCACTTCCTCTTAAAATATATTATGAGTTTTAGAACTACGGAAATGGGAACAGGCGAGAATTGAAATGACTGAATCATGATGGTATGTGACAAAGCATTAAACACTTCCTAGACATGAACATGCCAAATTAAGGAATGTCGTAATTTCCTGGAAATTTCACCATGCCAATTTGGCAGGTAGCATAACGTCAGATCTGGAAATAGTGGAGTTGACCATTTAGAAGGCTCAAAATTTGAACTACCCATTTGTTATAAAGAAGGTCAGTATTTGATATATTCAGCCTACATATAGGCTTCAAACAACGAGCATTCTAACAAATCTACTCAATTATAAATGGTTTCAATTTCTCCTGAAATAGAAAAATATGAACATGTATCTTAAGTTCTCCGTGATTATAAGAGTATTAACTTCATAACTTTAAGTGCTAGTCACCAAACTCAAATGTTGATTTAGGTGGTTGCTAACATTTCTAATATTCTCAAGAGGAGTCCACCCATGCTTATTGTGCTGATGGTCCCAAACATATTTTTGGTCTCTGTTGTTAGCAGAGAGAAGATGGTTACTCTATGCTTTTTTTTTTCCAAAAAGGCTCTTCTACTAGCACCTGTATGTAATTACACTAACCAGTGACTAAAACTCTTTATTTCATTCTGGTTCCTGTGTAGCTCTTTGGAGAGATTTGACACGGTTTTTGTAGGAATAAGATCTTAGAAAATTATGTTATAACTGTATAAATCTTACCTCTTCCCACTGGTGTATGTATCTAATCAGTCTTGAAAGGCGTAATAAACGTAACAGGCTGAGGATTTTTGTAAATCTCACAATACGCAGCGCTCTTGCTGTCTTGTAAACCTCTGAATCCATTCCTTTTTCTACAATGAGAAAGATATAATCCACTGGTATTGATGAGATGAAGTCAACCACAAACCAGCTTTTTAAGTAATTCATTTTAATGATTTTAGGGTCCAGTATTATTTCAGAGCTGTCTTCATTTACAGTCCCAGTTCTAAAATTCATGATCAAGTCCAACAGAAAAACAGTGTCTGATGCCACATTGAAAATAATCCATGGTGTTGTTGTTTGTTCTGTGAAGAATGTGATTCCAACTGGTATAATGACAAGGTTTCCAACCATCATTATGAGCATGATTAAGTCCCAGTAAAACCTAAAAAAAAAGGGAGAAACAGAATGGTTGACGTAATGTTGTCAAACACGCTTAGAAAAATGGTCTCTATCATGCTGCCAACTTCACCTCAAGATGCTTAAGCATTTTGTTAACACTAAGAAAACTCTGATTGTTTTAACTTATTCAATATATTCACAGCCAGCAGAGAAGACAAAGTAATTAATACATTTCATTATGTGCCTTCCTTTTCAAGAACACACATCTAGGATAAAGACAGTACTATGGCTTATCACTCCATGGCATATCTGAAAGGCACTTAGTAGACTTATCCAGACTCCTGTCAAAACCTATTAGTGGGTTTCTATAACTAAAACTGATGTCTGGTGCCAATCAGAAGTGCTTTATCAATGCAATATTTTTTTAAGGCTTCCATCCAAATGGAAACCCAAATATCTACAGACAACATATTAAATATAAGTACCTCTTTGCAAATGTACTCATACCATTACAGTGATGGAATAAAATTACAGGAAGAGGAAAAAAGCACTGAAGCAAAAAATAGAAACAAAAATCAGATAACATCAAAATCCTCATCCACTTTTGCAACCTGAACCTTCATGCATTTTTACAACCTCATAGTCTATCTTCCTTCACAGCTAAGAAGTCTGGACAATAACAGCTGCAACTTGCATAGTATAAATTGGGTACTGCACTTCACCATTTTGCTCCAGAAGTATCTAAAGGGTCCCCTCTAACACCATTAGAATGCTGCTAACAGTGCTTGATACAGATGGTAGAGAGACAGACTCATAACTTTAGAATCTATTAAAGAAATGCTGAGTAAACCCACTTGTTACATAGAATATACATCTATCCTGATGGAAGATTTTCAGGGTATAGTAGTATATACCCAACAGATTTTAAGAGAATTATGGTAACTCCTAAATGTTAAATTGTCAAAGAAAGTTATTATTGTTCAATAAAAGAACTGGAACTGAATTTGAGAAAGCCTGAACCCAACACATGACCTCTTGTTCTGCCTGAGAACATGATCTGTTCAACTAAACCTGATTTAGAGAGGCACAGAAACGAATCAACAACAGCTCCCCATGGACTCATTAGACTTTCCAGAAGACTAGAGGCAGCAATGGGTCCACAACTATCTCCCTGCTCCAGCCCTCCATCACAGGGGGGGCCCTGCACAGTGGACATGTGATGGACGTGCCACCAGCACACCACTCCAGCACTGACTTCCAGGCCACCTCCGTCGTACTAGCAGCAGCCTCCTGGCATGCAACAAACACCCTCATCTTGGTAAAGGTTCATGGCAATCAACAATAATAATAGTGTAACTGGCCACAAAACATTTGTGAACCACAAGTTTAGTTTTTGCTGGACTTGCACAGAGCATACAGATTACATTAGACTTCAGAAATTCCTTCTTGTATTTGCCAAATGATCCAGGTTAATAAATTTCCTTTGTTTCATGTTTATCCATGAAAATACTTCTGAGTTTACAAATTTCTGATATGGGAATATAAATAATTAAAACACACTGAAGGAAGAGTAGCATAGGATTGAGAGCAATGAGAGAATTCCCAGGTTTAAAATTCTTTATTCCAAGATAAATCTACAGAGATTAGGCTTGACTATCATTTGAGAGAGTAGGTGGTAAAGTACCTTTAACTGGTACTCAGAAATTGCATGAAATAGACTTTACAAGTAATTCCCTGTGTACCATAACGTGATTTATGTATTACGCATTTTCAAGCTTACAATAAATGTGCATACTAAGTGCCATAAATATTCAGTTTTATCCAGGCTGTATGTATTTTCACTTAGCATATGATGGTATTCATCATATCTGTACCATATCTGGCAAGAACTTCATGATTTCTCATATCTTTCTAAGTTCATGTAATAGGCTTCTTGCTGTGCTAGATTCCTTTTCAGTGATCTAGAATTACTGTAGATACTAAATTCATATATCACTGCTATGATCTACAGGTACAATTACCACAAACACTTTTACAATGCTATCAAACAAAATATTTCAAAAAACTGTTCTGGGAGAATAAACGTCTCCAAGGAATCCTGAAAATGCGTGGAAAACAACTAGGAAGTAATCACAAGAAGTATACTTGTATCTGTGGCTCATTCCTAAGCAAAGCATTTGCTTGATTTCAGATTGACCTTTACATTTCACCAGCACAGGGAGCAGTTATGTAACAAAGGCTAACCAGCCACCCAGCCAACAAAATATAATACAGAACCAGGTGTTTTTATCCTACAGCAATCTGCGGTTTAATGGATCGTTATGTACCGTGATTATGCAAAACACACTGGAGTTCCTGATGCTGAATGTCAGCAAAAGTGGTAGTGTTAGGGCTTCAGTAATAAAATAAGATTGAATGTTAAGGACTATGAGACTGTACCAGTTTAGTATTTTGATTTGAATATAGTATAAACTGATGAGTTAGTACGAAAAAATCACATTATATTATGATTTATTTTACACTTAGAAATGAATCAGACATTTTCTTTTAGGAAGATGTTTCCAAATGCTGTTCTGTTGGCCATGTTATACGATATTTTTCTTTCAGGTGAGAAAAACTAGATGCAACTTCCTGTATTGCCCTTCTGAGACCTGTGCAGAGAAAGTAATACAATGCGTTCCTTGCGTACCAGTTCAGAACATCCTACTCTTCGTGTAAGCAAAAGCAAGCTGAAAAGCTTCATGAGACAGTGCAAGAAGCTGCTATTCAGACACAGAGGTAGCCCTTTGTGTCAAACTATTTTCAGCATTTTTATTTTTTATACTTCCCCCCCTCAGTGAGGATGGTTATAAATTTAAAACTTACAATCTCACAGTTCCAGATTTATAGAAAGTATTATAAAACATTGACAAAAAAGCACGGAAGAGATATGCCTATGACACAAAATTTTCATGAACGAGAAAAAAAAAATAAGAGCCTGGGGGTAATGAAATCTTTCAGAGCTCATAATGAACCAAGAACTGACCTTAGTCCCATAGCAAACAGCTATAGAGCTTACTGCCCTTCTGAAACTAACTCAGTAGAGCTATTAATTGCCATTAACTGAAGGTACAGAGGTCAGCACTGCACCACATTGAAGTACTCCTGAAACTTTTTAAATGCTTCTAAATAACTCAAAGGTTTAATATCTCTAGGTGAAAAAAATACTTCAAGTATTAAAAACATTAAAAAACATTTTAAGGAATATTTTTGCTAAATTTTAAAAAATTATTTTACACAGAAATTAAAAAAAAAAAAAAAACAAACAATGCTAATTATTACTTTGGTATTCTCAAATAAAACTAGCTGGATTCATAGACCTCTTTCAGTAATCTTTTCATTCATAATTTATCTACTACACTTTCAAAACATAAAGTAATAACACAGTGTTTTTCACAGCTCTGAAACATGGTGAAGCTTTGGTGGTTTCTTTACCACCACAGGCTATCCTGGACAGGATGAACAGGCTGTTCAAATGAGTGCTACCCAAGCAACAATAAAGAACTACTTAGTATTAATTAATCAATGTTTGCACTAAGCTTAATAATGAAAGGCACTATGAATTCTAACAGCCCTTTTATTATCCACTTTATATATCCAACCCACAGGAAACTGAGTCTTAAAGAAGGAGATTTCAGCTCTGAGTTATTCAATTTGCTGGTTAATTTGCTGGATATACAACTGTGTAAAAAGTCATTCAGATTTGCATTCTTTATTATTGCTGCCCATTGACACAGCAGTCTCAATGTCCTTGACTCACTGTAGTTGGATATATGATTATCCTTATAGTATACACAGATTGACCCAGCAAAATTTGTCAGTGGTCTCACAAACCACACAGCAGAGTGAACAGCATGTCTAAGGCACTGAGTGCTGTGACTTGAAGTTACAGAGCAGTCAGGACTTTGCTTAAGTTTTCTGAGTTTCCAGAAAGATCATAAAAGTCTGATTATTTAATAAAAAAGAGCACAACATATCAGTAAAACTTGATGAAATTCAGTCACAAATACTCATCAGTCATAAAGTGGAAGGTCTTTGAAAAAGATACTCATTCAAATTGCTTGTAAAATATCTTTTAAACCAAACTTGATGCATATGAAGCATGATTTCACTCTACACAGCGAATCAAGAACTGTAAAAAATTTTCATAAGCTTTCCATCGAAAACTTGACTCCTCTTTAGATAAATATTTTGATTGAATAGCAGATGCTCAGTGAAATGAACACTGACTTTTTTTTTAATCTCACCTTTAAACACAGTTTTATTTCTTTTGCTTTCATGGATCATCAGTTCATGTAACAGAGAAATCAATGTCCTATATAGAACAAAACAATCTTTGTAGAAATAACAGTAATTTAAAATTTTATTACAATGTACTGTAACAAGCACTAAACCTGCCAATGTCCATGTCAGAATTTGAGTCTCATAGGATATGCTGTCTTTCTCTTGCTGTGCAACTGTATTACTCTTTTAGCAAGAGAGAGCAAAGTTAGACACACCTGAAAACATCTGCAACTTGCATATAATTACTGGGATGTGTTGGAAAGGACAGGAGAATGAAGAAGGGAACATTTTCTTCAGGGGACCCAAGTTCTCTTCATGATTGCACAGGTGTTTGTACTTGAAAACTCTGAAAAATCATCATTTTTTCTTTTCACAACCTGAAAGTAAGGATATCCCCTTCTGCTCTGCTATCCATTTTCATTCTGCCATCTCTTTCTCTTACACATACACACACCTAGAGGAAAACATGCTGCTTCTAGGAAAAATTCCTTCTATTTTAACAAGAAATGTGTATTCAACATCCTCTATGGAAAAAATTCTGTTTAAATGTTGCAAATCTATTGTGGAGTGTTCTTGATTTTGGCTCAGCAACAATTTTTTTTATTTCAAAATTTCCAAAATTTAGAATTTACTGTGACCTACCTGTGTGATCACATTAATACAAATGCATTAAAATGACTATTGAAGTGTCACTTCTTCACATTGGCCAGTTTTGTGCCAGCAAACAGGTTATTTCTGCAGTAGCGGTGTTCATCTGTATGGATAAAACTTCCCTCATATTTAATTGCGCTTAATTTTGCAAAGCTTTAGGAAGACAAAAGGTTGGGTTTAGTTTTTGTTTTTAAAAGATAAACTATTCTCCTGAAATTGTCTATTTATATTCTTTATTCTCCCCTATTTCTACTCTGACACCTTTTAGCTTGTGTTAAGTAAACACAAATGAGGAATCTTGCAAGGCTGAAACAGAGTCCCTTTCATGGCTCACCCCTTTCAACTGTAAAGCACACACTGCAGCAGAGTACTAACAGCACCTCCTACACTTGAAGTGCTGAAGTTGAAGGGCAGAAATATTAAGTAGAAGCCTGTGACATTTTCTTAGGTGAAAATTGCATCAATATTTGCTATTTTTTTTAAACCAAAAACCTATCAAGCTTAATCAACTTTCATTGACCTAGCTAGGTAACCTGCTGGAGCAGCAGAAAGCCTTTCTTTTCCTGCCTGAGACTGGTCCATCTGGGATGAGGCAGAGGCTGATGCTCTGGAAAATGTTTCCCTGCCTGAATTATAAGCAGTTGGACCTGGGAATCTTCCAGCTTAATGGTTTTATTCTGATTCACACTAAAAGCAATTTTTTTAAAAAAAATTAAGTTTCCAGACCACCAGAAATCTTCATTTGATTTCAGACTAATGCTGAAGTCCTTTACTTCAAGGTTAGCCATATGTACTTAGAGATGCAATTTATGTGCCTTGCTGTTCTTTTTAAAATATTGATGCAACTTCCTACCTGGTAGCAGAAAAGGAATTCAAAGAGATAGTAATAAAATTCAGCAATACTGAATCTTCTTTTTTATATAGCCATAGAATGTAACTAAAAATTACAAACTTGCACAATTTCAAACATTTTGTAAGTTTTATCTAATAACTAAACAGACTTTGCAGTGGAGATTTGCAATTTGTTGCTCAGTTGTGATTCTATGCACAAGGCAGATGATTAGATAAATGCAGCTCTTGGGGGACCTGATCAGGGCCCAGCAAAGCAATTTACTACTTTAAAAAGGCTTTGTTTACAGTATTTGGTTATGTTTAAAGCTTGAGTTCTTCAAAGGCTTGATTACTAGAAAAGAAAATGACAGTACTATCCATGGAAAGTGACTATAAAATTAACATTACACTTATATACATGTGTACATTTTCGGTAAATTCAACTAATACTTAAGCAGTGGACATTTCATCAAAAGATTTTTAATTCTTGGTGCACATGCAATAGCTTCTGTATAAAGTTCTTATAGTATCTTACATGCATTAACAAACTAAGTCTCAGGCTTCTGAGAAAGAAAGGTACAGCTGTAATGTTGCCTCATTGCATACAGGAGGGGAAGAAGGAGGGTACAAAGTGAAATTTATATAATGTGGTGATATTATTTAATAATAAGTCTCTTTGGTTTTAGACAATAATCCCCTACCACAAGTGCCTGAATACATCTGATCTATGTAGTTGCTTTTCCTCCAGAGAAACTTATTAAAGTACAGTAGAAAGAATTAAAGCCTGACTTCCACTTAAACTTGGGCAAGAACAGTGCACCACTATCAGTGGAGCTCTGATATTGCTTTTGCACTCCCCCATCTTCACACAGTTCCTCCTTTTTTCAGCCCCATTTCTTAGTAAAAAAGCAGGTTAGTGCTCCTATCCAGGTAGTTACCAGCTAGAAAGAAGTGCTGATGAAGAATCAGGAGTTCACAAATGAGTTTTCTCCTAGAAGAAATTGAATCTATGTTGACCTGTATGCTGATCAAAAAGATGTATTTCGGATCATCAAGATTGCTTCTGCATGAACATATGTCAAAGCACAATCAGTGTTATCTTCCTCAAATTTACCCTCCCTGTTCAAACTGTTAGACCACAGACTCTCAGTATCAGGCAACATCTTCTGTAGGGACTCCAACTGATTGGTTTCAGCTTCATAGTACCAACCCTTAAACCAACTGCAAATTGTCACATACCGATTCTTTAAGTGTGAGCAAATTTCTGTAGTGCATCACTGTAAAACACACATTCACATTCTCAAATTAGAAATGACCACTTTACAGGCATGAGAAAAAGTTTGAAAGAGGCAGATCTAAAAATATTTCAGCTGCAAAATATAATCTCGTATCTCATGTTGGAACACTTGCATTAATTAAGAACTTTGTAGTGACAGTAATTTTAAGAGTGCCATTTAGAAACATGACATTTAGGATGCCTCCATACTTAGTAAAAATTAAGAGGCTTAAATTGGGAGAAGCCTTCTGTAATTCTTCCCAACAACGCATCATGTGAAAAAGAAGGTAACAACCCACAATCCCTCACAAAACCAAGAAAGCCAGACAATATCACCTAATATTCTTCTTCAGTATGTTTTTTCTTTAACTAATTCAATGTCTAAATTATTAGTGTAATCTTTAAAGTTTCTGCTGATCAGAAAAAGTCCATTTTCTCTAATTATCTTCAGAGAATGAGATGATGGGGAAGACATTGCTCAGAGTCTACTGATAAGACTTCAGTCATGGGATTTGGTAAGGAGGCTGGCCTGTGACCACCATGTGAGTTGGAACAATTAGTTTTTTGAGGTAAATACCTCTGACAAAAAACAAAAACAAACAAACAAAAAAAAAAAAAACCCCAAGATTAGGATCATCAACTTGGTTCACTTAAGACACTGAGATTTCTGGTATTTGACTACTAATAATAATTTTATTCTGATAATCAGAGGTATAACTGGCTTTGTGCATATAACTACAAAGATACAGTACGTTTGGACAATGAGCTTCAAACATGAATTTTCATTTACTAGAATTTGGTGTATCATTTCTTGAAAAAGTTCACTGACTGCTAGACTGGACACTACGTTTAATCTGAAAAAAAAAGGGATGGTCTTCAAATTTATGAAGGGAAAAATCAGAGATGTGAAAAAGTGTAAAAACTATACACAGGTATGAAACAAGTTGGTGGATTATACATGCAGACTTTGTACTCCAACATCATTCAGTGATAACGAATATACATGACTGAATATTCATATACCTCTTATGTATCTCCACAGATGTACAAGATTCTAATGTAAGAACAAGTAATCAAGATAGCATAAATATGTCGAGTTTAATTATTAATCCCTTTTACAACTGTTTACGGCTGATCTTTGGCTCCAAAGTCTATGTTTCTTTGAATACAAAAATTAGTACTGAGATTTTAACCCTTTAAAATAAGTGGAATTACCATTTTAAGAATCAGTAAGTTGTTTTATTGTAATTCATTAATACCACATGCTGCGGTAAATCATTTGCTTCAAAAGGTAATTAAATCTAATTAAAATATTTATGTATTTTAAAAATATATTAATAACTTGTGTTTGTATTGAAAATAATGAGAAACTGAGGAACTGATGTTCAAATCAAATCAAAACTATCATTTTCTTCATTTTTACTTTGATGAAAAAAGGATTAAAATATATTTCAGACACTTTTTAGAAAAGCAAAGGAAAAAGATCAAACTGACAACAGAGCAACATGATAAATAATTAGGGTCATGTCATGCACCTCCCCCTTTTGCAAAACAGCTCAATACCTAGAGCTCTCACCTACACCTGTAAAAATTCATTCAACTTTCCTCATCTATCCATGGGCAGCTCAGCCCAAGATCTCCCACCTCTCAGGGAAATTCATTACCCCCAAGCCGTACTGTGTCTCCTGAAGCCAGGTACACCGCTGACATGTTCTCTTTCCCTAAATAAATATGAACTAGAGCAGAAACCAAAATCTTCTTCCCAAGGAAGGTAACCACTAGACTGGAGAGGTGTTCTCACTTTTTTGCACCATCAAAGCAGAATAACTCTGAAAGGTGATTTTGCTATTGAAAAGTATCCATGCCAGAAGAGCTATGCAAAGTAAATGTACAGCTGTAAGGAACTGAAGGAAGTAATGCCTCAAATATTAATCGACACAGAAAACCTCAAGGACAAGCTGTGGCCTTTGGATTAGTCTAAGGAATGTCACCCAAGGTAGCGGGAGTGTATCGAAGGATGCACCCCCCACTGCCTTGCAGTTGCATTGACAAACTCCTTGGATAAGCCTCAAAGGGAGAAATTGGGTTGAATGAAATCAGGTGTTTCCCCTCAAGCACAAGTACCCCTAAACTGGATACTTTGTGGCTCTACTGTACAAGCCAGACACCATGCTTGCCTTGTTAATGATTTCACACCTTCGCCATTGCAGTGGTAACAAGAACTGATAAGAGGTGATCACCTCTGGGATGACCAATAAGAAGCATGAAGTCAGCAAAAATCTCTGGGAACAGAGGAAAAACCAAAGCTGGGCAGGGCGAATACGACCACCGACTCAATCGGAACCCATGCTCCACCTTTTCCCTCATCTCTCATGGAAATGAGTTTGTGCAATACCTGCCCCTCCTCATCTAGTATGCTAATCAACTGATAAGATGAACTCAAAAGGGGACAGAAACTTTGCTGTGTGTGCACCCACCACCCAAGTTACCGGACCTGAGACAACGCTGGATCGAGGGGTAGTGATCTGGATTTCTTTGACTCTCTTTCTCTCCTTTCTTCTTCCTTCCTCTCCTTTCTTTTCTTATAGATTTATAAGAGACCACATTGCTTATTACCCTTTTCCAAGTTTAAATTGTGTTCTACTGCAAGTAAAATATTTTAACTGGTCGTTTGGTGTTGTTTCACCTTAATTTAACCCGAGGGGATCACAGAACCATTGCAACTGTCTGGGCTTCCAGTCCGGGTCGTGACAACAGGTTCAAATCCTCTCCAGCAGAGGATGGAAATTGCTCTGCATTTTCAACATCCGGGATGAACGGTTTTGATTCCTGAGCAGATACAGGAGACATTCAGGTACATGCTCAAATATACACACTGAAAATTGTATTAGTATGATTATTGAATTGTTATTTTATTAACTGAATTCATTGCATCAATTTATGTAAAACATCAACTAATTGAAAATACAATGTACACAACACAAAATACTTAAAGAAATGAAAGAAGTACTCTTTCACAAACTTGCTTGTACCTTTCCCCATGTGTATTTATTGCAAACCCCTTTTTACAGGTGACACACCTTAGGAGCTCTGCACTAATGAGCAGGTAGGAAGGAGAATGCTCAGATAGGAAGTTCAATATTCAGTTTTACCATTATCTTTCAAATAATAATTTCATACTTCATACACTAAAACACCTGTCCCTACCAGAACTAAAATGCTGCTCTTGCAGGTTTCTCCTTCCACCAGTCGCATTCAGAAATTTTCTTCATTACTCAACCTGTATCCAGATCATTCTGCTAGCCATTTGCTTTCCACAGTATTTAAGCAGATGCAATCTAATTTTAACGTCTTTAAAATTTCCCAACTTACATAGTGCACATTCCAGTCTCACCATCCTTTTGACAGCATAGCACTCTGCCTCCACTGCCAAAACAAATCAGCTAATTATGCAGCTAGACAGAGCAGTGATCACATAGACCTGATATTCACTTGTTTAAAACAAAAAAGAAAACCCAGAAAAGCAAACAAAAGCAAACAAGAGAATACATGATGTTCAAAGATGTTCCAGTTATTGGCCTAAGTGACTGTGCTCTTGTTAGTTTTACCTTGGCACCTCTCATTGGCTTTTCATGCTATTTACCCCCCTAATGCTCCAGAAAGCTCCAGGCAAGCAGGCCTAAGTGAAACCTCATGTACTGCTGTCATGAGCAGCTCAGTGAAGGGTGGAGGTTTGGAATACGAACCAAGTTTCTGGGGATATAAAATCCATCTCTGACATTGATGAACATTGGTAAGTGTAATGGAATGAGATTGCTGAACAGCCCTTCTGCAATTTAATTCAATATAAGGAAACAAATTTTTTTTCCAATGAAATTGCTTCAGTTATTCTTAAAAAAGCAAACAATCAAATGTCTTCCCCCTCCCCCCCCCCCCCCCCCCAAAAAAAAATCAACAAAACAACGTACATATACTTATGAACTTTTTTTTGATCTGCAAAACAGGAGATAACCTGCAATATCAACCACTCCAGGAGATTGTCTTTAAATGCAATGATGCCTTTTCTCCTTCCAGTACATCTTTGGCAGCAGCAGTACTGCAAGTCATATCCATTGCCTGGTTGTAATTAAAAACCGAGGTTCCATTACATTTTGTCACAGGTATACACAACACTGAAATAGATGGTCAAGATTCATTTCTAAAAACAATATGGATTAAATTAACAAACTATGTGTTGAAAGTATTTATTGAATTATGGCAGATCATTGGCTTGAAATACATTTGTTAATTATTTCATTTTAATTTAGTCATATGAAATGGTTGTTGAGCAACTGGAAGATACTCCTTACCAATATATAGATTAATTTAAAATTCTGTTCTATCTTCATTGAGACAGAACCATCTGAAGTAGAGTTGTTATACAAAATACGTATGTTAGATAAATGTTTTTTCCTCCACGGTGACCTTTATTTTTTTTTTTAAAAAAAAGAGAGGAAGTCACTTTAAGCTTCAGAAAAACATGTCAGTTTTCAGTCTGAAAAATAAAAGACTGATTAAGATATTAAGATCTGAGAACTTATTCAAACTTAACCACAGGCTTTGTTATATGCTTCACCTATAAATATTTATCAGAAAAAATATAAAAGAGAATTATTTAATAATCTACTTCTCCACTTTGTTTTGGTAGAGTGTTTTGTTTTTCACAGTTGACTTTGAAGTCTCTTGGTACAAAAATTCTCTTTCTCCAATCTTCAGGCATTCAAATGAAGTAGCCTGTATTTCTTAACAGTGGCACTGCTCCGATGCTGCTCTTGACATCAGCCACACAGCAGAGGTTAAGGGTGACAGAGGAAAGTATTTGCCTGCATGTAAAGTTGCCTATAATCGTAGCCACTGATAAGCAGCTCTAAAATAAGCACTCAAAGAAACCTTGGTCAGGGACCTATGACCTAAACTATAAACAACAGCAAAACTACCAAGGCAGTATTTACTCCCATACAGACAGATGACTGTTGATTTGATACAGCAGAACAAGAAGAGCTTCCCTTTACCGTGGTGAGTAAAACACCAAATGCGCATCTTTATCTTCCACCCATATTCACTCAAAATGAAGTTGTCTAAATGTAATAAATACGCTTCTGGCTATCAGCAAATGAAACCATTTTACTTTGGAGATCTCAGAAGAGGTTTTAGCCACAAGCCAATATTCCTCGGAAAGACAAAATTTAATTTAGCCAAATATTTATGTTTCATTTTTGGAGGACAGTAAGTTATGAACTATTCAAACATGTTTAAGCTAAAGATGTGTAATAATTAGAAAAGCCAAACAGATGTTAATAATTCATTGGTAGAGAACAGCAAGAAATTGAGGGTGAAAAATGATGAATAGAACTTTTCATCATAATCTGAAGATATTGGTCTGTAAACTGCAAATCAAAATATGTAATATGACAGAAATGAAACTTGAAACATATTCAAATTATTCTGATATACTAGTTCTGCAAATGCACAGCACCCAGGGGTGACTTTTTAAAAGATCAGTTTTATCATTTAGAGCTCCTTATGACAAAAATTCTGAAAGTTGTTCATGCGTAGAGTCCACATGCTTGCAATTATCTAGGTCCCTAGTTCGTTCTGAAATCCAGATATAGATAGGCTTCTGACTCCACCTTGGGTCTTCATCTAATATCCCATAGATTTGCACACCCTGTGCAGAGCACTGAATAAAACTGACATTTTTCAAAGCCGTTCCATAAATGAGAAAGTTTGTACAGGAAACATGAAGCCAAGTAAATACCATATTCCATTTGCTCATTTTGCCAGTGGCATAAAATCACTATGTAACAATCAATGTTAAGATAAGCTGCTATTCAGTGACACTTCATGGAATTACAAGTCCGCATCCCCAGCAGGAACATCTGCTACCATTTTACACAGATTCATGATACTGGCGTTTCCTGGGGTATAAAGCTAGCTCTCCTTCCCTGAAGCAAGTCTGAACTCTGTCGCACTGTGAGGAACAAGCGTGGCAGTGGACGTTTACTGCAGGTCTCCCATCCCTTCCACAGAAAGATAAATTGGGTCTAGCCTGTGGAGAATGTAAAAAGTTGGCTGCATCTTAGAAATTACAGAAACAGCCATGGTCACATCAACCAACGTTCACACAGTCCTGCAGAATGGGGGGGTGGGCAGGGCATGGAAACTGCTGAATAACACTAACAGGTTGTATAATACTGAAGGAGTATTCCTCAGACCTGACCTAATGAGAATCATCTCTCGACAAAAGAAAATCAGCATGCATGTGTATGACAGAGCACAGCATATAGGCTGACTACAGGAATATCTACTGTTAAGAAACAAGACCAGAGAACAGTTTAAAGAGAAGCAAGAAATTATAAACTCATAGCTAATACCTTTAAATAGCAAAGCAAAACCAAAGACATTTAATTGGATTCAGTCATCATTTATGTCATATTTAGTTCACATCTAGCTAACTAATATGCGTATGAAATAATACAATTATTAGGTTCTGGATTTAATTCTGTTCAACAGCAAAAACCTTGAAATAGTTTTTAGATTCTTCTTCTGTTTCAGAGAGATCAGCCATCATAATAAATTCACGACTTCAATAAATGCACAATAAGAACATGCACAAATTCTACTCAACTTTTCAACACCCAGCAGTATATCACTGCATTTAATATTCTGTTCCAAATTTCAAAAACACATTTAAATTAGTAAAAATATGTATTTCAGATATTTACTGACAGAATGCGTGCAATTAAAAGTAAATTTTGGTCACATGGGCACCTAAATTAGGTTACTTATCTCTCACTTGTCCCACACATGCAACATCTATTGCTTAATAAGCCATCGGATCTCAGACATTTTCGATTTTGACCCTTTTTAAATGCTCTGTTAGATTGCCTACCATCTGGCAGTGCTTACTCTTGATAACACACTCCCTTTGCATTACAGAAGTGTGTTTCTTATAATTATATCTTTAATGTGATAGATGCATGCAACACTAGAATTCCCAAGCTAGCAATAAATGGGCTGAGGGAACAATTTCGGCAAAGTATCTTGTTACTAGGTCTATGGTAACAGCATGTTCAATTGCATCAGGTTGCAATTCTCAGCAAAAAGCTGCCAACCTGTCCAACTCATGGGAAATAGAAAACATGCATATAATTTTTTTTTTAATTATTACAAGGTATTTATTTACAAACTCCAAGACACTATGAAGAATACCTAGGCTAACTTCTCCATGCTAGTTTGAACAGCTCAGTATCTCCTAGCTAACAGACTCAGTAAGAATGGAAAACTACGCAGCAGAGCTAACAAATTTAAAAAAAAAAAAAATCAATGCATCATTTCCATTTGTATGAAGGAATTCATTATATCTTCAGGAAGAGATGTAGGAGGGAGAAATAAAAACAGACTGGGGAAAAAGAGGAGTAGTTTTCAAAAAAAAAAAAAATCTGCCAGGGACTACACTACCATGGTTTTGCTAACTCAAATGAGAACCGCAAGTTGCCTATAGCAGGATTTCACTACCTGAAAATTAGACCATAAGAAATGCTATAAATAAAAGACAGGAAAACAGGATTCAGTGTTTAGGAAGTCACCTAGATGCACAGCTCTGAAAACAGGACATCTCTGAAGTATGCTTGATAAGGGGAGTAATGATAAAGGTATCAAATTATTCACTGAAGCTTGAGGTATATGACTGATTTATTTTACTATTTATGTTTTTTTTCCAAGTTTGTGTCTAACAGACTAATCCCTAGTTGGAAAAGGAAATCTTTGTGTTACTACTGAGCTTGCCTGCCACTAAAGACAAGGTGAACCAGAGTGACAGACAAGCTTGGCTGTTTTCTTCACTGAGAAATCAAGTGCAAACGAGCCCATACGCAGCCATCCCAAGGAACCTGTAGCCCAGGATGTGTTTGGGGAACCCAGAAGTTTGCCAGTGTTTACTGTCAGTAGTAATAAGACGTTTTAGGGGGCAGTATTACCTACTCCTGGTTTCACAGTAATTTCTCTACCACACAGAAATCATAAGTCCTCCTGGAATGAATAGATAGACAGAATTCACTTAAGTGCCTGATGGAAAACCTCTCAGTAGTCATGTGAAAGCTTGATTGCATCCCCATGGTTTTGCAGCCATACATTTATTCCATCTCCTGGGTAGAGTTGTATAGATACATATCTTACAAAAGTTCTGTATATTTTTCATAGCTTTGACCTAGAGCAAGTTAGAACAAACATTTATCATTAAGATCCTATGATGTATTAACATAAATTTACAGCAATCTAGATTTGCTTAACATCAGATCATATCAGAACCACACTGCCTATTGCTGCAGTCATGCCATAAGAGAGGTGCTTCTTAGAGGATCTGGTAAGTTACTGTAAGATACAACAGAACCCGCCAAGGAACCATCAATACTTCCATAACTTACTCTGCTGACAGGAGAGAAAAAAAATTAAGGCAATCAGAGTACGCTACGTATAGAATTAGAAGATTTGATACCGCGAGGGCAAGCTCTATTTCTGTGTGGCTCTTTCTATACTGGAGCTTCGGTGGATTTCAGACTGAAAATTGGATGAAAAAGAGTAATGGTACCTTAAAAAAAACCCCTGAAATCAAAACAATTTTTATGTATATTGGCTATTTTAAATTACATCGTTTTAAAAAACAAACCAAACAAAAAAAGAAAACCAACTAGCTTTGACTGTGAGCATAAAGCAACCTGTGCTTCTTCATCTGAAAACATCTTCATAAGAATTTTTAATAAATATGACATTTTTAGATATTGAAAATTTATTAATATCAGCAGCACTCTAAATTCCAATAGTGTATCAAGTTATTTGTTAAATGTTTCATTAGATAAGATATCAACATAAACAACATCGAAGTTAATTACATAAGAACAAAATTCTATTCTTAGATACATAACTCAGCTCCACTTGTGGGAACTTCACTGGCATAAATAAAGGGTTTGGGGTTTATTCGGGGTTTTTTTAAATATATAATGGAAACAGACTGCATTTCTTTTGTAATCAGATGAACATTTTTTAAACCCAAGTTTACTCCAGACTTATTCCAGCTGCACTGCAAACCAAGGCAATAAGATTATTGCAAAATATCATGCAGCTTGCCTGAATCTGACTATCATCAGATTAAAAGATATTAGCAGAGATTTTATGGAAGCTAAATGACAGTGTCCTTGAGGTAGTACTGACATTGACTCCAGCTGATACAGTTTTTGGTCATTAACATACCTTACTATGTGTCTAGAACAAGCCCTCCAATAATTAGAGCTGAATCCACTACGATTTTTAAAATTAAATCATGCCTCTGGGAAAGAATCAGGGAATAGACAGCTAAAGGACTTTCAAGCAATTAACGAGAACTGTACTATCAGGTTAAAAATTAAACATCGCAAAGTAGGTTAAAAGTTTCCTCTCTTAAAAATTGTATGTTGACATAGAAGACAGCTCTCAGGCATGCTGTTGAGTAAAAGCAGAGGTAGGAATGGATACCTCTTATTTACACCCAAATGAAGTAAATTTCTCTACTAATTTTCATATTCTACCATCCTCTCTTAAAATAGTATTTTAAATTCTAGTACGTTAAAACTGAGCCTCTCAAAAAAAGCTGACAGAGTTTAATTAAATATTACAATGTCACCCATCTTAGATAGGTAAGCAGAAATGCAGTTTCATACTTTTTAAGTGACCTCTGATTTTAAACATCTCTATTTCTGCTACCCCAGGCTGAACAATCAGAAACTGAGCCACTCAGATTTTAACTTGATTATGTAACTATAAAAAAGCCTAAGCAACTTATTAAATGTTATGCTTCTTTTATTTAACTTTGTAGCCCCCAAAACCTCCAAACCAAACCCTAAATCCAGACCTTTATTCACTATGCAATGTTTTTACTTAGTATTCCAATTCATAGTTCCCTCCACATACTCAAGCCCAAGAAACCTAGTATAAAACGTTTACTGACTCAAGTACAAGCACTGCTTATTTTGATAAGCTAACAAATAATGCCAGTACACATTCAAAAATGTGTAGTCTTGCTAAAATAATCAATGGGAGTAACAGAATCAGTACTTTCTCCCCACAGGCCCAAGCCTGATGCTGATCTTACGAGACCTAAATTTTGATAAGTATATATAGATAATATTAATCAAGTGCTTTTTTCTCACTGCAGTCAGAACAAAAAATCAGAAAACTGAAGAGGAAGTCTCATGATATTGAGTGTCCCAGGTCAAAGTTTAAAGACTTGTATATAATTTCCCCAAAGCATCATCTTTTAGATTACTCACAGGAATTCTGTAACGTTTTGGTTTGGTTTGGTTTTAAACATCTCAAAATCATGATGAACATATTTGCCTTTATTTAGATTGTGAAGAAGGTGAATATTCTAAAATTAAGCATCTTGCAGAAAAAAAAAAATGTATTTGTGTACTTCATAGGTGCTGCCAGAGATCTTCAAAACATCCCAAGTTAATTTAAAAATACCTCAGAAAACTCTGGAGCTTACTGAGCTCCTTGTCTGCGGCAAACTTTATTCTAAGTTCAAGTATGTAAAATGTCAGAAGTGTGAAAGGAAATGCAACGAATGGACTGTAATTGCAGGACTCTTATTCCAGGACTACAAAGGACATAATGAAAATTCAGAAATGTTCAACATATACGTGAACTCAAACTACATTATCTAGAGACAGAAGGATATCTTATCAATAAAACTAATTGCTTTCCTTGGACAAACAAAGGCATAATCCTTTCCACATCCCCTACAGGTCTGAAAGGTGAGTGGCTGCTGCACCAATCACAGGTGGACTCAGCTGCCTTGCTTTTGTGGTTCTTGAAGAAAATCTCAAAGAGGCAAGAGCACATGACCCTCATGAGCCCAAAAGCACAACATATACCTCTACATATCCATTTTCACCCATACATGCTTAGAGCTGGTACAAAAAGAAATGCCAGTAGCTAGCTTTAGTCAACTAGATTTCATAACAAATGCATCAGTGACAGCCATTGATGAGACATTATTCAATATTATATATAATAGGAACTGAAGATGAAAAGCAACCTAATGCATTTCTGGCCCACATTCCACATGAAGGCATTTCCAATAGAATATTTTGTTGCTTATTTTTGGTACTGCTTCCTAAACATCTAATTTAGATATTTGTTGCTGCAATTTCACCCCATTAAATCTATAGAAATTCTTCCCTCTTTGTAACATCCATTTATGCATTTGAGGACTGTTATCATATTTCTCTTCAGCCTACCTCGATGGGAGTTGCATTTTACCTGGTGAACTATTATAAAGCTGAACATATAACTTACTGTCAGAAAGAATTTTCAGACATTATTTAGATTAATGCTGCAATTTTATTTTATCCTTTGGGGCATTTACAGAAGTGCAAAAGTTGTTGGAATGTAGTAAATAAAAAGCCAAGGACTACTAATAATCTTTTTAATACTAAATGGTTCTCTATGTTTAGTCACATACAAAGAGTGAATGTTCAAGTACTAGGAATAGTTTAACTGTATAAAGTTTTTCTTTAATAGAACTAAAAATTATAGGCACCACAATATTATTTGGAAATGGTACATGAAAGATAGCCCTAGCTAAAACTGTGCTTCAGTCATAAAAACATAAATTAAAGAAAAAAAAAAATTGGTTTGTGCAAGGAATGTATACAGTATAATTATAAATCCCTGATTATATAATTCAAAAGTCTCAACACTGTAAGAGAACTTCATGACAAATCCTGAACACCAAGATTGAGATGACTACCTTGAGAATCCAAAACTACAGACATTCCATACTACTACACTACCAGTGACATAATATATCCACTAAAACTCACACTAATTTCTATCTGTCGTTTACGTTTAAGTATGATACATTTTGTCTTTATCGCACATAGCATTACCTTCCAACTTACTGCTCTACATAAACCTAAGTATGTAACAGCTCACAAAAAGGTAAATCTCATTATCTTCAACTGAGACGTTATAGACATGTGACAAAAGAGAGGGACAAAGTGCTTACCCTAAGCTTCTTAAAATATAAATGGTAGGTATAACACATAGAGTGAAGACTGGTCCCAAAGAAGAACAGGTTTAAAACAACACATGCACAAATTTTAAAAACATGTATGTGAGCTGCACACATAACATGCAGAGTCTACCATGTTAGGGTGACTGGTGGTGGGCAAAGGCAAGTCCAGAAGAAAACTACAAATTAAAAGAAAATCGATTCACAAGGCAAATGCAAGTTCAAAATGGAGAGAAGTATAATAAAAAAAAAAAAAAAAACATGAGGCACTCTACTGAGTTGCAATTATGACTTACAGTTTGGCACATACTTAACTGAAAAACTAAGCTGCACATGTGCTTGAAAACATGAATGGGTTGCATAAAACTACACAAAATAACAGAATGGTTTTTAATAGCAACAGACAAAAACATTCTCCCCTAAGTACCTAGATGTACGCATGCAAATATTAAAATCCATTGAAACCTGACATTAAATTTACTTACAAGGTAGCATCGATAGAGCTTTCTATGATTTATAATGATCTATATGATAAACCTCATACATTTAGATGATAACCCTCAAATGTCTATACAAAACGGTTTTGAAACTGGAATGCCACACATGTTTAAAAAAATCTGGCATACCTTTACTATTCACTGTGCTCTGAAATTTTGTTCAAGTTTTAGAATTGAATCCACTTTTACTTCTCTGTTATCATTAAAATAAGGCTCTGTGCTTCTTGAATAGATGAGAAGTTACCCAGAGAGATTCTCTCAACAATGTCGATAGTTATTTGCTATTGTTGCGAATCGGTTCATACTTTGTATTCATCTACACAGCAAAAAGACCTTCAGCACTGCCTGCACCACACCTCCTTATCCGCTACTCTGCCAGACAACTCCACATCCCAGTCTTACTTCACTTCATTTTGAAGCCAGTTAAAATTCTTGTCCCTACTTCCAGTGAAAGGCTGTTCCCAAACATCAAACTGAGAACTGTAACCATCAGCATGCGAAGGCTACATTTACTCATACACGTATAATTCTCACTCAGTCTTTCTCATACATTGCTATTTCTGGACAAAAAATGCCTCTCCCATGTGACTCTGGAGGTAGTAACCCTGTTTTTGTTTCAGACTGCTGACTACAGATGCTCTAGCTGATGTGGTAATAAACCCAAGATTTCCATGACAGCATGAGTTTCTCTGTGTACCCAGAGACAGGGAGGGAGGGAGATGCTACAGGGCCAGACCAACAGCCCCGGCACATGCAAGCAAGCCCTCTGAGCATTAAAGAAACTCCTGACGTGCTGAAGGACACTAAGTAATTAATTGTCTGAGAAATCAGCCACATACATTTCCACTAATACCAGAAGGCTGTAACATATAAGTCACTCAAAGCCCATGTCCACCACAACTCTGCTATGGAATGAGTTGAAACACATATGGCAGCCAGAAGAACCATATGCAGTTCTCCCATCTCCCACTGGCTTTGTGCTGCTCTCAACCAGCTGCTGAGGGGCCACGGGGCTGGACCAGCCATGCTCTCCCACAGGCTTGTTCCTCCGCACACGAGCAGGGATGACCAGAGCCACACGGTATCTCACAGAAAGCACACAGGACTTCAATAAAGTCTAACCAAAATACTGATGAGAGATTCACTTTTGTGAGTCATGCAGTTACACCGAATTGTTGTCCAAGTTTAGAGATGCAGTAATCACAGCTGCGAAGAGATAAACAGAGGTCTTGTGCAGGGTTTGATGTGCATTAGGTGCTCAGTTTACATAACAGCTTCCAAATTAGACATTAACCTCAGAAGACTGGGAAAAGACAACCAGGAACAAAATGGTCCCCTTGTGGAAAAATTATGTAATACTTATTGAATTCAATTCTCCAAGGGTGTATATGCCTGATGAAGAGCCAATTCTTCCCTGAAACACAGGCAGGACGGAGAGCCATAAAACTAGAAACCAACACCTGCAAGGATGCAAGTAACCGATTCAGAGCACCGAGTTTATAAACACATCTTCAACACTCTGTTCATACCAAAAAAGGGGGGTCACAGGGGTGCTTCCCACCCCCCCAAACAACACAGTAAAATATTGTTGTGTAGATAAACATGAAATTTTTTATAAAAATCATGATAATGAGGCCAAGAAATGTAACCAAATGCATCAAAGTATCCCAGTAAACGCATACAAGCATTCAGAACTAGAAAAACAAAAATAAATGAGAGTCCACAGGAGCCTGTACTAGAATTATCCCATGCTTTACATGGTTAAACCAATATTCTCCTAAGTGTGCCTGCATTTAAAATTTACTGTGAAGTCCATTTTCATATGTGCCACAAATGCCCTAATAACAGTTAAATTTACAAACTTAGTCTGAATCTTCCCACTTGGATACCATAAAATATTCAGGTTTTTACCTTTTTCTTGTAATTTTGGTAGAAAATTTGGTTCTTTCCCTTAGTGGCATCAACATTAACACTCTGAAATTAGAATAGCCCTCTCTTTTTGGATGCTTTAAGTCTTGTCTACCTACAAGCATTACATTGTTACAAAATCACATGCAAAAATAAATCAAAACAACTCCATCCTTGAATACACATTTATTCTGGTACAGAGACACTGTTAGAAGGCACTTACTAGCATTGCCACAGTTCTTATATAGGAAGATGAATATACTATATAGTACAACTTCTTCACCCGTTTCTATAAACAGTGCCACCCAAAAAGAATAGTACCATTATACAGTTGCAATTATTTCAGCAGAAACAACACAAACATCACATACTTCTCACTGAAACAGTCCTATTGGCTAAAAAATTGGGTCCGTATCAGGCCACGTCATCCCAAGCCTAATGAAAGACTATGAACTTTATTGAAAAAACAAACACATCCATTCTAATAAAATAAAAACATAATAAAACCCCCCAAAAATGCAGTTAATTAAGAATATGCAGAGAACAGGCCTGAAAAGGATGCAGTATTGTTTACTCCTACTGAAAAAAATAAGTAAACATATGCTACCATCTCTGAATCTTCCCACAGGAAGAATTAGGACAGAATTAGCAGCTACTTCTGTAATGAAACAGCACGAACATACCTATCACCTATTTCACATATCACCTTAAAAAGTTACATGCTGCCCAATATGATGCATAAGCTCCTATTGCCCAAAACATCGTCAGGCTGTGTACCTCACTCAGAAACCAAGCTCACAACAAAATGAGGGAATTTACTCGCACAAATAATGTCATTCATTTTAATGGAATGCTCAGATGAATAAGGTTACTCAAGCACACACACAGGTAAGTAAGAGTCTACCAGAGCCCCCCCCCCTAATCCCCTACGCATGCTACCACAGCACCAGATGTGACCTGCTAAGTCCCTCTCTGGCTGGCAGAAAGGGAGTGGGTAGACTCTTGGCTCTCTCCCCCCTTAATGCACCTGCTAGTGCAGCTGAGCTGGCATGCAAGGGGGAAAAGGTACTCCAGGAAAAGAACGAGTACAGCTTATTGCCTCCATAGAGGCAGGAAAAAAACAGGGGTTTGAAGCATGATTTTGAGTCATAACAAAGTGCTGCCCTTCTCCTCCACTACTGCAGCTGTACTGCTCTCAGGCTCAACTGCAAGGTGCTAGCACAGCTCACTGTGTAACACCTCACTCTGAACAGTCCCACAGAAACTTGGGACTTTGGAAGTATTTCCTCCCTTTCCCACTGGAAGCATGTGGTACTTAACCTACTTTTTCTCAGAAGATCCATGTATCTATTGAACGTTCTGGATTTTCCTTTTTTAAACATGGTCTCCGGTGCAATTCACTTACTGTATAGATGTAGGCTGTTCAATTCAAGCCACTGATTAAATATGCTTAACGACACCGATAGTTCTTCAGCAAATATCGTACAGAGTGTTGAATTTACAAAGGCATACAGCCAGCTGGCACGGAGAATACAATGAAATAATCTTTCACTTGAAATGTCATTTTAAAGGGAAATATCTCTTCCCGGGAATTTATCTGCACTGCTTTTCATATGAATATTCCAATTCTGCATATGTTCAACTTACTGCGAAAGCACCACTAGTTTAGCATCACATTTGCCCGTCTACCTACGAAAACGTAGTTTCCCACACCGCGCTAGCTTGGATAAAGTTATTTTGCTGCAACTCTGACCGAGACGCGCTTCCTCCACGCGACCCCTTGCGCGAGTGCTCACGCCGGCTGCTCAGGGAGCGGCCGCCCTGCGCCCGCCATCGACACCGGGGTGTTATTTATGCCGCGTGCGCCCCGGCGAGCTCTCCCACCCGGAGGCAGGGCCGTGCCCCGCTCCGCGGGAGCCCCCCTCCCGCTCCCCGCCCGACGGACGCGGCCACTGCGGCGGCCCCGCGGCGTGGGCAGCCCGGGACTGCCTCCGCGGCGGGCAGCGCCCGGCCGACGCGGGGCCTCGGTCCGTCCCGGATGCAGCACGCTGGAGAGCGCCGGGACGGGCCGAGCTCCGCGGCCGCCCCGGCGGCGGCGCAGGGACGGCGGAGAGGGCAGGGCGGCCGCCCCGCGCCGGCCTCCAGGCCCTTCCCCGCACACGGGCGGGGGACGCCGATAGGGGAGGCAAAGTTTCAGCCGCCGAGCGGGGCGGCGAGGCTGCCCGCGGGGCGGGAGGGAGGGAAGGGGGCGAGGCCGGGCCCGCCCGCGGGGGAAGCCCCTCACCTCCGCCCCCCGGCCGCGGCCCGCCGAAGTTTTCGCCGGGCGAGGTGCGAGGCGGCGGTAGCGCCGCCCTGCCTCCCCTCCCGCGGCGGGGCCGCCCCCCGGGCGGCGGCGGCCGGAGCCCCGCGCTCACCTGAAGTCGCTGTAGGGGTGGATGATCCAGAACCCCGCAGTTTTAACCCTTTCCTGCTCCTTCTCCACCGCCTTCTGGCTGCCGAACATGCGGAGGGAGAATTTGTTGACCCCCGGCTGCAGCATGGAGGTGAACTGCCGCTGCATGAAGCCGTACTGCCGCCGGGGCCCCTCGGCATCCTCGAAGCCCACCACGGGCTCCTCGGCCCCGCCGCCGTCCACTTTGAAGCACACCGAGTTGCCATGCTCCTTCACGCCGCCGCCGCCGCCGGGGCTGCTCTGGGCTTTCTCCACCGGGGCCGCCGGCTTGGCTGGGAAGGCGTTAGCGCTGCTGCCATCGTCCCGGCTGCCGGCAGAGGAGCTGCGCTTCCCAGCCTCCATGCTGCGGGGCGGGCGCGCCCCAGCCGCGGGAGAGCGCGGGGAAACCTCGCCGCCGCGGTGCCCTTCAGCGGCTCGGCGGCCCGGGACTGGGCTGGGCTGGGCTGGGCTCAGCTCCGCTGGGCTGGGCTCAGCTCCGCGCCGCCGCGCCGCCCGGCATGGCCAGCGCCGCCGACTCTGAGCCGCGCTGCGCGCAGGGCTGGTACCGCTTCCCCTCGCCCGCCCCCTGCCGGCGGCCGCGCCGCCCGCCTGACATTGAGCGCCCCGGAGTCCTTGAGGGGCCGGGGCGTCCGGGCCGAGGGAGGGGAGGGGCGGGGCGGGGCCCGCGGAGGGCTGGGACGGCGGCGGCGGGCTGTGTCGGCGGAGGAGGGCGCGGGCTCTGCGGCGGCTCGACGCGTGGGCGCGAGCTAGGCGGCCCGCGGGGCGGGGGACCCGGCCCGGCCGCCCTCCCCCTCTCCTTTCCTCCCCTCCCGTCCCCTCCCCTCCCGTCCCCTCCCCTCCCCTCCCCTCCCCTCCCCTCCCCTCCCCTCCCCTCCCTCCCGCCACATGGCGGAGGCGGGTGTCGCGCGGGGCGGCCTGAGGCGGCGGCCGCAGGGCGGAGTGGGAGCGGAAGAGAGGGGCTCCGCGGCGGCGGCCCGGCCGGCGCTTCCAGCAGAACTACGGTGGCACGAGCGGCTTTGTGTTTCACCGTGGGGTGGTGGCGTGTCTGCAACCCAGAGCGGGAAACGGCGGCCGAGATTGAAGCAGTGGAGAGGTCCCGCAGGCTCACCGGTCTCTGGCGAGGCCTCTCTGGAGCGGGCTGGCTGGAAGAGAGCAAGAGCCAGGGGCTCGCCTGGTCGTGGAGCCAGGTGATGGCACCGGAGGCACCAGGAGCCTTTTGGGGTTCGTGCTGCCGGAAAGTCAGAAGCTGCTCTTCGCTGCGTGCACGGCAGGGAAGAAGGAGGCGGGGGACTGAGTGAGAAGGGAAGGCCAGGCCGGGGGTGACATTCCTCTTCACACGCAAAGCGGTTCAGTTCCCTTAGCATCTGGCGGCCCCAGAGCAGCAGTTCCCACTCCCCGGCCCTAACACGGACGGAAAATGCGGAGCCGAGCACGCGAGCGAGGGGCGCGTGCCGCGTGGGCTGCCGCAGGCACGTGCCAGTCCTGTGGTGAGGCACAAAATGGCAGGTGCAGCCCAGTGCGGGGACCAGCCTTCCACATAGGCCAAGAGGTGATTTTGGTTTTGTTTGTGTGTAAAGAAGGACCTGGGGCCCGTGTTCAGCTCATTCCAACTGACATTGAAGTACATCAGTTATAGTTCAGAATCACAGAATCATCTAGGTTGGAAAGGACCTTGAAGATCTACTCCAACCATTAACCTAGCACTGACAGATCCCAACTACACCATATCCCTAAGTGCTATGTCAACCTGTCTTTTAAACACCTCCAGGGATGGGGACTCCACCACCTCCCTGGGCAGCCCATTCCAACGCCTAACAACCCGTTCTGTAAAGAAATGCTTCCTAATATCCAGTCTAAACCTTCCCTGGCACAACTTGAGGCCATTATCTCTTGTCTTATCGCTCATTACTTGGTTAAAGAGACTCATCCCCAGATCTGTGCAACCTCCTTTCAGGTAGTTGTAGAGGGCGATGAGGTCTCCCCTCAGCCTCCTCTTCTCCAGACTAAACAACCCCAGTTCCCTCAGCCGCTCCTCGTACGACATGTGCTCCAGACCCTTCACCAGCTTCGTTGCCCTTCTCTGGACACGCTCGAGTAATTCAATGTCCTTTTTGTAGTGAGGGGCCCAAAACTGAACACAGGACTCGAGGCGCAGCCTCGCCAGTGCCGAGTCCAGGGGTAAGATCCCTTCCCTGTCCCTGCTGGCCACGCTATTTCTGATACAAGCCAGGATGCCATTGACCTTCTTGGCCACCTGGGCACACTGCTGGCTCATGTTCAGCCGGCTGTCAATCAACACCCCCAGGTCCCTCTCTGACTGGCAGCTCTCCAGCCACTCCTCCCCAAGCCTGTAGCGCTGCTGGGGGTTGTTGTGGCCCAAGTGCAGCACCCGGCATTTGGCCTTATTGAAACTCATCCAGTTGGCCTTAGCCCATCGCTCCAGCCTGTCCAGATCTCTCTGCAGAGCCTCCCTACCCTCGAGCAGATCAACACTCCCACCCAACTTGGTGTCATCTGCAAACTTACTGAGGGTGCACTTGATCCCCTTGTCTAGATCATCAATAAAGATGTTAAACAGGAGTGGCCCCAAAACTGAGCCATGGGGGACACCACTCGTGACCGGCCACCAACTGGATTTAACTCCGTTCACCACAACTCTTTGGGCCCGGTCATCCAACCAGTTTTTTACCCAGCAAAGCGTGCGATCATCCAAGCCTCGAGCAGGCAGTTTCACCAGGAGAATGCTGTGGGAAACAGTGTCAAAAGCCTTTCTGAAGTCAAGGTAAACAACATCCACAGCCTTTCCCTCATCCAAGAAGCCTCCAGTAGATGGAGAAAAGGCTGTTGGGCACGAAGGAAGCAGGAGGTGGTTGTAGCTCCCAATACTCCAAGTGCACTCAGAGGAATTAGGGTATGTATTCCTTGGGTATCTCTACACACGTTATCTCAATGACTGTGTATAGTATTTGGGGAGCTGTAGGGTGAGGTAGGATCTGAGAGAGCAGTTCAGTCAGTGGTAAGCAGCTGTTTACAAGCTGTGAGGGAGAAGGAGGTCCTTGGTCTCTGCTCTGAAAACTGAAAGATGCTGCTATTTACCCCTAAAGCAGGTGAGTTTGTTTGGGTTACAGAAGGCTGGAGAATCAATATCTGCAGATGGTAATGACAGAGCCGTAGCATTATGCGTACCTGCAAAAGCATGAAGGCATATATTACAGCACATGTGCGTAGATCCTGGGACTCCATTTGGCTTGACATGGGTTTTTTACACATTCTCAACACACGTTTCATTTTACACATTAAAAATATAGTCAGAAAGAGTTAGTAAAGTCTCCCAAGCTTGGCTACAGTATTTTCGATAGTGCTTGGCACTTCATTGTTACCCACTTCCTTCCTTACAAAACAGATGCTTTAAAACAAAACTGATAGAGAAACAGACATGCAAATTTGCACACCACAATTTGCACAAAGCAAATCGGGTGCATTGGGGAGCTGCGTTTCAAAACTGGATCTGAGGGCTTTTCTCAGCAATGCCAGCTCTAACAGAATGTTTATGCCTAGTGCACTCAAACACACAAGGTTCGGATGATGTTAAGTGTGGAAGATGTTAACATTAACATGATGTTAGTGTGGAAGAAGAGGGCAAGTGTGGATGCACCAGAATGGATTGCTGCAGCTGTGCGGTGACCAGCATAGGAAGCAATATGCTTGCAGTGTGATTGGTTGAGGGCTGACATACATAAACCTTCCCCATCTGGAGTGATACTTTTCTGTATGATTTTATCCTAAAACAGTGAAGAGTGTGTGCACAGCTGCTGATGGCTCATGCACAGCTGCTGATAAACAAAACCCTCTTACTGGTTTATCCCCTGGTGATGTCCTCCTCCTTCCCTTATCCGATGTCTGTCACCAAATAATAATTAAAAAGTAAGAAGTTATTACTCTTTTTCAGCTTTGTGAAAGAATTAGCTCACATCATATTTGACAGATATCCACAAAGGCAGGGGATGAAAAGCTAAGTCACACTGTGCTGTTCCACGTACTCACACAGTTTACCACACCAGTGTCAGTGGAACTGACACTTTCCACACTTCAGTCATGGGTATGTTGCAGCCTTAACTTTCCTCTCTGAGAGCAAGGAATTCTTCTACCTCTTCGCTCCTTATTTCAGAGGACTTTTGCATAGAGCCCTTGACCTGAAGGGTCTCTCCCAACATAAGCTAAACAACAAATTGCCATGCACAGGAGAAAATGGCCTTGTAATGGAGTAAATCAGAACAGTGAAATAGAGACATTTACAGCTGCAGTAAACAGATTCTGATGTACGTTCCTTTAACTGGAGAAGCGGTGAACATTGTATTAATGGTGACAGTCCTTCATTTCTGGATGATGAAAATTGTGCGGAGCAAGAACATCCAGTCTCTTATTTTATGAAACTTTGGTTTTGCTTGTATTTAATGTCTCATTTGTCCATGTTTGTCTATCTTACTTAGCAGGAACTACAGACCTACCAGAATGACTACCCTTGCCTAGCTTCCCCCTCTTTCTATAGTACAAGAATCTGGAAATATTCTGTTTCCTTTGGTGGCATTATATAGATCTGAAAGTGCTTTATTACATCAGAATGTCATATGATTTAAGACAATTTGTTAATGAGAGAAAGTAATCTGCATTATACGTAAGACATTCTCTGCATGCTTGTCAAACAGCAAAATAAACTACAGAGTTACAAACCTTTTTGTAAAATTGATATTTTGTGCTTCCTCTGATCAGGTATTAGCTTTTCATACTTTTTATTCTGTATAGAAGAAATGTGTACTTACTAGTGTGTGTTTGAGTGACAGCATTGACATCTCCACATCTCGCAATTTTTAATAGTAATCCTGAGATTGTAAGGATGAAAAAGGATTTTCATAATCTGTAGTTTTTATCTGGGAGAATGGATTCTTCTCCAGGTCAAAATACTTACATTGTTTTCAGCCAGGAAATTGACCTTTCCTGAGGCCCAGGCCAAAATGTTTAGATGAGAGAATTTTGATTTCACAGAAAGAGAAGTAACGGGGCATGGTGTGTGTGAATAGTTCTGAAGACGGCACCAAGGCTACGTATCATAGAAAGGTCACAGACTCACTTTAGCTAAAGGTATAGCTTGTTTTCTCTCAAGTTTCATTTTGATTTTGTGACTGTGTCAGAAGAGACTGAAAAAAGTGAAATTGATAAATGACATTTCCAAGAAATCAGTGTTAGCAGAAAAAGGAAAAAAAACCCTTTGTATTTTATATCTCTCTGCTATGCCCTAGGTTAATGGATCGCTGCTAAAAATTTAGTAGGCTCTTCTATTTGTTTCTACTGAAATATTTTGATTATTTACTGGACTCCATCAAACTATTACAACATTATTAATTCCAGTGATTTATATGACTCTGCAATACTAATGTATACCTCAGAATTAATTTCCTTCTCTTCTGCCAAACATAGTAAATTTTTATGGCTGTGGTAAATGCAGTCCCATTTCTCTTTATTTTCTCATATTTTCTCATTTTGATATAACCTGAAAATAGACAGAACAGCTCAGCTGTAGAAATGAAAAAAAAAAAAAAAGTCTATGTATTGAACCATATGTAGTTTGATCAGTGAAGAAACTGCAGCACTGAGAAGTAACAGGACTTCTGTGAGATGTGCCCGACTGCAGAACAAAGCCCTTGTCTCTCAAATTTTACATTCTTGCCCTGTGAAATTTTTTTAAGATTATTTTTCACCAGAAGATCACCATCAGGTCAAATCACAGAATCACAGAACCGTCTAGGTTGGAAAAGACCTTGAAGATCATCCAGCTAACCATTAACCTAACATTGTCAGTTCGCAAATACACCATATCCCTAAGTGCTATGTCAGCCCGACTCTTAAAACACCCCCAGGGATGGGGACACCACCACTTACCTGGGCAGCCCATTCCAACGCCTAACTACCCGTTCTGGAAAGAAATACTTCCTAATATCCAGTCTAAACCTTCCCTGGTGCAACTTGAGGCCATTACCTCTTGTCTTATCGCTCATTACTTGGTCAAAGAGACTCATCCCCAGATCTCTGCAACCTCCTTTCAGGTAGTTGTAGAGGGCGATGAGGTCTCCCCTCAGCCTCCTCTTCTCCAGACTAAACAACCCCAGTTCCCTCAGCCGCTCCTCGTACGACATGTGCTCCAGACCCTGCACCAGCTTCGTTGCCCTTCTCTGGACACGCTCGAGTAATTCAATGTCCTTTTTGTAGTGAGGGGCCCAAAACTGAACACGGGACTCGAGGCGCAGCCTCACCAGTGCCGAGTCCAGGGGTAAGATCCCTTCCCTGTCCCTGCTGGCCACGCTATTTCTGATACAAGCCAGGATGCCATTGGCCTTCTTGGCCACCTGGGCACACTGCTGGCTCATGTTCAGCCGGCTGTCAATCAACACCCCCAGGTCCCTCTCTGACTGGCAGCTCTCCAGCCACTCCTCCCCAAGCCTGTAGCGCTGCTGGGGATTGTTGTGGCCCAAGTGCAGCACCCGGCATTTGGCTATATTGAAACTCATCCAGTTGGCCTTAGCCCATCGCTCCAGCCTGTCCAGATCTCTCTGCAGAGCCTCCCTACCCTCGAGCAGATCAACACTCCCACCCAACTTGGTGTCATCTGCAAACTTACTGAGGGTGCACTCGATCCCATCATCTAGACCATCAATAAAGATGTTAAACAGGAGTGGCCCCAAAACCGAGCCCTGGGGGACACCACTCATGACCGGCCTCCAACTGGATTTAACTCCATTCACCACAACTCTTTGGGCCCGGCCATCCAGCCAGTTTTTTACCCAGCAAAGCGTGTGCCCATCCAAGCCACGAGCAGCCAGTTTCACCAGGACAATGCTGTGGGAAATGGTGTCAAAGGCCTTACTGAAGTCAAGGTAGACAACATCCACAGCCTTTCCCTCATCCAATAAGCAGGTCGCCTTGTCGTAGAAGGAGATCAGGTTTGTCAAGCAGGACCTGCCTTTCATAAACCCATGCTGACTGGGCCTGATCATCTGGTTGTCCCACATGTGTTGTATGATGGTACTCAGGATGAGCTGCTCCATCAGCTTCCTGGGCACTGACGTCAAGCTGACAGGCCTGTAATTTCCCAGATCATCCTTCCCACCCTTCTTATAGATGGGCGTCACACTGGCCAATTTCCAATCTGTCGGGACCTTCCCAGTCAGCCAGGACTGCTGGTAAATGATGGAAAGCGGCTTGGCGAGCACCCCAGCCAGCTCCTTCAGCACCCTCAGGTGTATCCCATCCGGTCCCATAGGCCTGTGTATGTCTATGTGATGCAGTAGGTCACTGACTATCTCCTCCTGGATTGCGGGGGGGACGTTCTCCCAGTCTCTGTCTTCTGGCTGAGGAGGCTGGATTCCCTCAGTACAACTAGTCTTGCTATTAAAGACTGAGGCAAAGAAGACGTTAAGCAGCTCAGCCTTTTCCTCATCACTTCTTACCATGTTTCCTCCCACGTCTAGCAGGGGATGGAGGCTCTCTCTGGTCTTTCTTTTGCTGCTCACATACTTATAGAAACATTTCTTGTTCTTGATTGCTGAAGCCAGATTAATTTCCAGCTGGGCTTTAGACCTCCTGATTTCCGCCCTGCATAACCTCACAGCATCTTTGTAATCACTGTGAGTGGCTAGCCCCTTCTTCCAAAAGCTGTAAACTTTCCTTTTCTCCTTGAGTTGCAGCCAAAGCTCCCTGTTCAGCCAGGGTGGTCTTCTCTGTCGCTGGCTTCTCTTACAGCACCTGAGGACCGCCTGCTCCTGAGCCATTAAGACTTCCTTCTTAAAGAGTGCCCAGCCTTCCTGGACCCCTATACCCTTCAGGACTGTCTCCCAAGGGATCCTGTCAAGCAGGTGCCCAAACAAGACAAAGTCAGCCCTTTGGAAGTCCAGGATGTCAGTTCTGCTTCCCCCTCTCCCAGCCTCCCTAAGAATAGAGAACTCTATTATTTCATGATCGCTGTGCCCTAGTCAGCCTCCAACTGCCACATCATCCACCAGTCCTTCTCTGTTCACAAAGAGGAGATCCAGCAGGGCACCTTCTCTGGTCAGTTCACTCACCAGCTGCGTGAGGAAGTTGTCTCCCACACATTCCAGGAATCTCTAGGACTAGTCCCGCTCTGCTGTGTTGTATTCCCAGCAGATGTCTGGGAAGTTAAAGTCTGCCACAAGAACAAGGGCAAGCGATCATGAGGTTTCACCTAAATGCCTATAGAATATTTCATCCACCTCTCTGTCCTGGTTGGGTGGCCTATAGTAGACTCCTACTACAACATCTGTATGCTAAAGCATGATTAGCAAGGAAGGAAAATAATGTTTACAATTATAAGACTAGCTGTACAAGCTAAATTGAGGATTAATCCAAATTCATATTATGTGCTCTTTCTGTGTCTGGTGGCTTGAAGTTCACAATAAAATAATTTTGATTTGGTCCCACCCTACTTCCATTACTTTCCATTAATATTCAGTCATACATACTTACTGGCAACAATTGTTTGCCAATTAATTTTATATTAATATTGCATAGTGTTTATGAAGAAGGAAGAATCATACTTTTGCAATCATTAGTATCCCTTGAAGAAAACTATCATGAAGCAAGTGTACATTCAAGTGTAAATGTTAGGCAGTAGCTCTCCATGTGTTTATGTGATTTTTACCCTGTTGTAGAGTTTGGATATCCACAATGAACATTGATGTAAATATGATTTTGTTGATTTCTATAAGGATTAACAAGAGCAGATGTGCTCAACCTGTAGAAATCTCAAGTCCTAAATGTGCCCGACCAGGTAATTGATACCCAAATTTTCTGCAAAGTGCAAATGGCAGCTTCTTCTCTGCTGCCCGTTCTCAAAAGCTGTGATCTGATGTTTTCCAGAAATGTGTTTTGTGGGAAATACGTCTCTTAGAGTTAAAAGCGTGTTTTAAAAGAAATCCCAGGGCAGTGGTGTATGTTTTGTGGAACAAAAACTGGGGTAAACACTAATGTGAATAGGAAATGACTGTGAGACATGACCTAGGGTGCAAGACATGCTTGTGTACAGACAGCAACACACTGTGGTACATGTGAACAGCAGCATAGTCTTCCTGTGGATAATCTACTGGGTCATATGAAAGTGGTTGCCAAGAATAATTATAGTGCACTGATATCTACTAAGTTGTCTACTCAGTTAGACTTACTCTATAGAAATACATGCTTATTTATTTACTATGTGCCACGGGTGTCCTTTACCTCTTGGAAAATCTTCGTGTTCAGCTCTGGCCTGGTGCTGAATGCTGGAAGCCCTACTACAGCAGCTGAGTGTGGTGCTTCAGAACAACTGGTGAGGTGGGACAGGAAGGTTTTATTGTTACCTATGTCCCAGGGTGAAATTAAAGCACAGAAGATACCTACTGTTTTTTACCAACTCTCTGGAGTGTCTTTTACTCATGCAAATAACTTCTAAATTTGACAGAATATTTGTGTGCCTGTGTGCTTATCTTTTTTGAAGAACAATATTTTAATGCTAGTGTTTATTATCTGTTTAATAACCTGACAGATCTTTATCCAATCTTTATGGAGACAACACTGCCACAAAATGAAAGTAAAAGGTGGAAAACAAATTCTGATTTGACTTTTAATGGACTTGTAGGTGGATAGGTAATTGTTTATTAATCTTTGCTACTGTCTGCGTTGTTGGGTACTTGCAGTGCTTTAGAAATCATTAAGAAATCACTTTCTCTGACAAATGTTCAGCTGACCAGCTAAATGGCTTTGACAACATACTTTGCATTTTGTTTGGTTCATATGCAAGTAGACTCCATATAAACTTTTATCTTTCTTTAATATTTATCATATAACTGTATTGGTTTGAAGAATTACGATTTGACACAACAAAGATGTAGACAATTCTGAACAATTTCTATATAAAATATGATACCTGTTTAATACAAAGCTGTGAGCATTTCTAAATTTAGTGCTGTGCTAGTTTGGGCTGGGATAATTTTCTTAATAGTACCTAGTATGGGATTTGTTTTGGATTTGTGCTGGAAACAGTGTTGATAATACAGGGATGTTTTAGTTATTGCTGAGCAGTGCTTACACAGAGGCAAGGCCTTTTCTGCTCCTCACAGCACCCCACCAGCAAGCAGGCTGGGGATGCACAAGGAGTTGGGAGGGGACACAGCCGGGACAGCTGACCCCAGCTGACCAAAGGCATATCCCATACTATATGACGTCATGCTCAGCAATAAAACTGGCAGTAGAGAAGGAAGGAGGCAACGTTCGGAGTGGTGGCATTTGTCTTCCCAAGTAACAGGAGTGAATGAGCCCTGCTTTCCTGGAGATGGCTGAACACCTGCCTGCTGATGGAAAGTGGGAAACTAATTCCTTTTGTTGCTTTGCTTGTGTGTAAACTGTTTTTATCTCAACCCACGAGTTTTCTCACTTTTACAATTGTGTCCCTCATCCTACTGGGGGGCAGGGGGGGGGCGGGGGAGTGAGCTAGTGGCTGGGTGGGGCTTAGTTGTGGCTGGGATTAAACCACTACTAGTGTATACAGCTGCGAAAGGTCACACGATACTATTCACAGTGCTAAATACTATGCTGGGCAGCAGGTATGTTCAGGCTTCTTGGATCCCTTCTCTGTAGTATGAGAAAAATATATCCTTTTTCTAAAAAAGCAGATACCTTTAATTCTTCTGGAGTGCAACTTCACAATAACAATAGGTTTTTCCTTCTGTTGCACACAGTGTTCCTACATAATTATATAATCACTCAACAAAACCAAGTTCTTGTGAACTTCCTTCTGGAAGTTCCAGGACCAAATAAAGAAATGCTTTTTAAAACTTGCATATTTCAATAATGTGTGAATATCAGCATAAAACTGAATGACTATATGCTGTCAAATATTTGGCTGCAATATGCATGTATTATGACAGATACTACACTACTTCTTAAATAATTTTCTTTCCATAGTACTGACCTTCCGTAAATCAACAATCTTGTTCACCTTCTCATCCTTACTTTGCTCAGGTTATCAGAACTGGTAGGGTGCTTTTAGAACTACCTGGAAAGTACTGTCTTGTTGCCTTTTAAATTCATTAGTTAAGGTTTTAGTAGTTGTCAGTTTTAATCCTGCAAGCTACTTTTGTGTGTTGATTGACTTAGTTTAAGTACTTAAGATCCATCTCTTCACCATGATATTTTAATGGATGTAGGAAGTAGTGGTAAACAACACACATAAGTTATGTCTTGTATTCAGTTCCTTACACAGAGCAATGTCTTGCAGGACTAATATCTGTCTTCAATATAATTTTCATTAAGTTAAATATACTGCTTTTGAAAATACTATTGGAATCTTTCTTAAAGGAATAACCTAAAATCTTAGAAGCTGATGGTTGCTAAGTGCTTACAAAAAAGCCTGCTCCAGTTGCTTCTAAGTTGTAGGTAGATCTTCAAGATACTGAAAATTAAGAAATTTCAGCTATTAAGCCAACAGTGCAAAGAAAAAACCAAAACTGATGACTTTCAAAACAATTCTTTAAATTGGCACCCCTTTTTACAACTTTCCGTAATATTTTTTAAAATTCAAAACGTGGAAAAGTGTTTATATTTTTAATGAGTACTCTGGGGAAAACAGTGTGAATGTATAAATGTTTTCAATGTTCATTTAAATCTTCAGTATTACCAGCAACTAAAAAGGAGTCCAGAGGAGTCCAGAGATGGTCCCACCACTAATCTAGAGCTGTATCTCACTTGCTATCTTTGAGATACCTATTTATGTAATAATTTTTCAGACGTACTTTGTATTACTTATTGCTATGCTGGTGGTAGGCGCATTTCAATTACTAGCATGTGTAATTAGAAGAACACACAGCACTATTCCCTGTTGATTGCACTGCCTCAGAGATGCAGTCTAAATGGTGACATTGAATACACAGCTCTGTAAGGATTGTCCCAGTTTTTGCTGTGAGACTTTCTGTTCCCCAGTTCACACCAGCAAAAGGCTGCAGAGGAGGGGAATAAGCTATCACAACTGGCACAAGCAAACAGTATAACATCCACAGCTGCACAAACGTTCTGAATTGCCATAAATACTTGAAGGTACGTACTGCTACTGCAGACGCTGGCTGTTTAGGTTTGAAATCAGATTCACATACTCTTTGACTTCTACGTGGAAAGTAGATGAATTGGTGATTATAAAGAAGTTCCACCTCTAAGATGATTTTTTCCCTTTCCAGTTGTGATATCAATACATGAGGAAGTGGTAACTGCCATAATGGAGACATGCCTGTTACAGGCTTAGTGTCCTTTTATTAAAGAGAAATATGAATAAAATAGCGATCATTAGCAGCAGGAATGGAAAATAAAAAGTGGTTGCTCTTTTCTTTCTTTGGGCCACTGCTGGGAAAAAACATGTATTACCTTAGATATACACCCTAAAATTAGATGGATGGATAGCTGATGGAAGTTGACAGTAGTGGGACTATGGCGATTAGTGACAGATGGTTGTATGGCCAATAAATCTTGTGGAGAGGGAACATGGACAGCCTTTGTGGTGCTCTGTAAATGAACTATTGGATGTTTATTCCATGCCTATGGGAACCTTACATGCAAAACTCCACAGAACTATACGGGACCATGTGTGTCTGTAGACAGAACTGAACTTCCAGAACTGAATAGAAAACCCAATGAACTGAGTGATGTAAGTTAGGGCTGTCATGGTGGAAGCATTAGGAAAATGAAGTGGAAGGAGGCTCTTGACCTCTATAACATCCCAGTCAGCTCAGAGGAATTCAAAGTTTAATGCTGGCAGTAATTCTCAATGTACTTGTAACCAAAGTACTGCTGAAATAGTGGTGGCAACTGTAGAAAACTGAACTAGTGGTGGCAAAGGGCAGCCCTAGGGAGTGCCAGCGACCAGCAGTGCTGTGAACAGAGCAGGCAAACAGAGCATGGAGCATCAGCCAGGGGCTGGCACAGCAGTTTGCGCAGCAGTTCATGCAGGAGGGTGCCTCTTCAAAGGAGGACATTCCACTGGCTGAGAGGATAGACGTGAAGTAATCCAGCAACTGGTTACTGTGCTGTGACCATTTGGACAAGCCAAAAGCACTCATCCTACCTGACCCTCAAGGCAGGATGGCAGGCACTCATCTGAGAGCAAAGTCTGCAGCTCCAGCTGGATCACAGAATCATAGAATCATTCAGGTTGGAAAAAGACCCTTGGGATCATTGAGTCCAACCATCAGCCCTACTCTACAAAGTTCTCCCCTACACCATATCCCCCAACAGCTCATCCAAACAACCCTTAAACACATCCAGGGATGGTGACTCCACCAGCTCCCTGGGCAGCCCATTCCACTGTCTGACCACTCTTTCTGTGAAAAATTTTTTCCTAATGTCCAGTCTAAACCTCCCCTGTTGCAGTTTAAAGCCGTTCCCCCTTGTTCTGTCGTTAATCACCTGTGAGAAGGGACCAGCACCAACCTCTCTATAATGTCCTTTCAGGTAGTTGTAGAGAGTGATGAGGTCTCCCCTCAGTCTTCTCCTCCTCAGACTAAACAGTCCCAGCTCCTTCAATCACTCCTCATAGGATTTATTCTCCAGGCCCTTCACCAGCTTCATTGCCCTCCTCTGCACTCACTCCAGCACCTCGATATCTCTCTCGTATTGAGGTGCCCAAAACTGGACACAACACTCCAGGTGTGGCCTCACCAGTGCAGAGTACAGGGGGACTATCACCTCCCTACTTCTGCTGGTCACACTATTTCTAATACAAGCCAGGATGCCGTTGGCTTTCTTGGCCACCTGTGCACACTGCTGGCTCATGTTCAGTTGCTTGTCAGTTAGAACCCCCAGATCCTTCTCTTCCACACAGCTCTCCAGCCACACCTCCCCAAGCCTGTAGCGATGCAAGGGGTTGTTGTGGTCCAAGTGCAGGACCTGGCACTTGGCCTTGTTGGAGTTCATCCCGTTAACGTTGGCCCACCGATCCAATCTATCCCATCATCTACCCCAGAGGTGGCCAACGTCTCCACCCAAGATGGAGCTGCTGAAGGGAGATGCTGCAGTGCAGATCTCAGGCTGCAGGAAGTGCCTAGACCTTTCTCCTGGGGCAGAGACAGGCAGGAGACCTGCCAGCAACCTGGTCTAATAGAAGATGTCCCTGCCCATGGCAGCAGGGCTGGAACTAGATGATTTTTAAGGTCCCTCCCAATCCAAACCATTTTATGATTCTATGATTCCGTGAAAGATTATTACAAATATTCCCTCTAAGTAATACCAGAAAAAGATATGAAGATTTTGTCATTTTAAAAGGAAAGTGGAAAAAAATCCATAAAAGTTGTAACTTTTATGAAAGGATATAGATACGTATCCTCAACAGTAAAGTAAGATCAGTATACACAAAGCTTCAGTAAATGAAGGCACTTTCAGTGTTTGTTTCCTATAGCCTTTTCTATATATTTATTCTTTTATTTAATAATAATTTTTTTTAATGACTGTATTCTCCCAAGTGACTTTCAGTCCAGTAAAAATTACTGCTAAAGACTACTTTGCATAGAGGTTAGATAAACACAAACACTTATGGATGGAATTGTCAGACAGCTATTCATATTTGTGCCTATGCATACAGAGATAAGAAAAGGTGTTTGTTTGACACAAGGAATAGTGGAGATATAGTTGTGCCTTTGTGCCTTTGTTCATCTGTGGGAGTGATGGAAGAACTGGACTCAAAGCATAACCGGAAAATAAACCACTACATGTGCAATCTTTCTACAGTAATTATTTTATTTTAGCAAAACTCAGAGGACATGTAATTTTTTTTTTTTTTTTTTTTTTTTTTTTTTGGTGAGTGGGTTGTGCTTTTTTTTAGGGAAAAGAGAGGGAAGATCTTCCACAATGAACAATCTCCATTTGAAAATAAGATGATGCAATAAAGGGGGAAAATAAGAAAGAATGCATATTTGCCTTCAAACCTTACCTGAAAAATTGTGGATCTTACTTAGGAACTATAAAGAACTTTATAGCATATCTATCAGGTAAAGCTGAGCATCAGGAGAAGCAAGATATTATAAAAAGCATAAACAATTGAAAATGTCTTCAGAGAAACAGGGATAGCAGTGTGTGCAAGATGAGATCTTCCAACAACAAGATACTACTTGGTACAGAAGGAGCATAAACTGACAGCAAAGAATATCCTCCAAGACTTTCAAAGCTTATAAGAAAATATATGCCATGTGCAGCTATCACAGATAAACATAGGAAACAGGTATCTTGCACTTTAGTAACAGAGAGTTCTCCTATCTTGCTTGTTTGTAATGTCATTCAAAAGCACAACAGCCTTCTCTGACAGTAATGCTCTACAGATGGTAGATGATGTTGACCTTAGCTGATACAACATTATTTCACTTTCTTTTGTAAAAAAGACACGGAATTTCAGAATATAATATTTTGAGCTGGAAAGTCAAATCTGGTAAGTAGAAGACTGTAATACAACCTGAAACTAAGTGGTGGTAGCTGGAAAGCTCTTATCTAAAACTTGCTTTTTCTGAAATGCCTTGACTAGGTGGCAAGTTGCAAAGGCTATGAATGATTTTGCTGATGAGCTATTATGTCTTAAACTCAGGTTTGTTTTTTTGGCTCACATTTTTCCTTGTCTTTAAGAAGTATGACTCTCTGGGCAGGGACTCTATTAATAGATTCTTCTTGTGCTGTTCTCATTTTGTGTCCACAAAAGAGCGAGGCTTTCTACTCTGGTAGAATTACAAAACTGATGAAGCTGAATATTTCTAATCAAATGAGAACCCTAGCACTTTTTATCATCTTGTAGGTGATCTAGTAGTACATTCTCTGTATGTCACTTGTGTGAAGACTCACTTTCCAGTTAGTGTTCTTTAAGTTAGTATCTTGGTAGATTTTATTCTTGGATTCTGTATTTTCAGCAACCGGAATAGATTTGTAATCTATATCTTCATTCGTATTGGCTATTCACTAACCATTCTTTTAGTTCTCTACTGCTATTTAGTACTGCTCTATTTGAGCACTTTCTATTTAACATGAATAAGAAAGTCTCCAAAGTGCTACCCATGTCTGTCTTTCTCCATCTAAAAATTATGAGATGGATGTGATGGATCCCTTCTATGCATTGAAACGCTGAAGTAAAAATCGTGTTGTAATTTATATTTTACATTCAGAGTTTTGTTCTTCTAAGTATTATAAGCTTAATAGAATTTTTTAAATCCATGTATCGCTGATATGCTTATCTATGTTTACATGAGAGAGAGGCTTCCTAGAGCATCATGCAATTTGCAAGAACTATGCCTTCTAAAAATCACAGTAAGCAGTCTATAATTCCTTAAAATATGTGATGCCATTATTTATAAACAAAATCTAGGGTATGTCTAGGCTTTGTATGTTGTGCATTGTGAGAGATGTGTTTAGTGTAGATATGAGTTTATTCATATGCATCACTTCAAAAATGGCACAGTACACATGAGCTAATACCTTAAAACCATATATATTTACTACTAAGAATTTGTCAGTGAGTATCTGTTTGGGAATGATGGACTTGAGGCCTCTGTAGTCCTTTGTACTTTGAAAACTGTGGCAAACATCCCACTAACAAAAATACAGGAGGATGGGAGATATTTCTTTAGGCACTCCCTAATTTTAAAATTCATGATTGACAATACCAGTTGTTTTGTAGTAGTTTGTATTCTTTTTTTTTTTTTCATTCAAACACTTTTCCTTTCTTTGCCTCACAGGTATGTTCATCTGTAAGTCTAAAAGGTCTAGCTCTATCACCAGACCTCTCCAGCTAAGAGAGGGGAGGTAACTCCTACATAGAGTTAGAATCATATCATCATAGAATGATTTCCATTGGAAAAGACCTTTAAGATCATTGAGTCCAACTGTAAACCTAGCACTGCGAAGTCCCACTAAACCATGACCCTAAGTGCCACATCTACAGGTCTTTTAAATACCTCCGGGGATGGTGACTCCACCAGTTCCCTGGGCAGCCTGTTCCAGTGCTTGGTAACACTTTCAGTGAATAAATTTTTCCTAATATCCAATCTAAACCTCCCCTGGTGTAACTTGAGGCCTTTTCCTCTCATCCTATTGCTTGTTACTTGGGAGAAGAGACCAACACCCATCTCCCTGCAAACTCCTTTCAGGTAGTTGTAGAGGGCGATGAGGTCTCCCCTCAGCCTCCTTTTCTCCAGACTAAGCAACCCCAGTTCCCTCAGCCGCTCCTCATAAGACTTATTGTCTAGACCTTTCACCAGATTTGTTGCTCTGCTTTGGACATGCTCCAGCACCTCAATGTCTTTCTTGTAGCGAGGGGTCCAAAACTGAACATGGTATTTGCGGTGCAGCCTCACCAGTGCCAAGTACAGGGGTAAGATCACTTCCCTAGTCCTGCTAGCCACACTAGTTCTGATGCAAGCCAGGATGCTGTTGGCCTTCTTGTCCACCCGGACACACTGCTGGCTCATATTCAGCCAGCTGTCAATCAACACTCCCAGGTCCTTCTCTGCCAGGCAGCTTTCCAGTCACTCTTCCCCAAGCCTGTAGTGTTGCATGGGGTTGTTGTGACCCAAGTGCACGACCTGACACTCAGCCTTGTTGAACCTCATACAACTGGCCTCAGCCCATCGCTCCAGCCTGTCCAGATCTCTCTGCAGAGCCTCCCTACCCTCAAGCAGATCAACACTCCCACCCAACTTGGTGTCATCTGTGGAGTTGGTGCTAAACAGGGAGGAGAGATATTTTGCTAATGGATTTCATAAATATTTGCTGGCAACAGGAGAACAGTGGGTATAGTGGGTTCCATTCCTGACTCTGGACTCAAACTGGAAAAATTTGAGTATGTATTTGGAAGAAAGACCAGGGCTTACTTCCTTCCCAAAAGACCCTTCAGCAAATGTGAAATTTTTCTTGAAGTCTTGGATATTCTGGAAAATCGAAAAAAAAAACTTATCACAACTGTATATAAGAGAAATATTCTTTGTTTTGTCTAACCCTTTTTAAAAAAATATCTGAGATGGTTTGTCCATCTGCTAAAATTCATCCTAATGCAGATTCCTGGCACAGGAAAAATATAAACTTTAAAATCTGTGGGTTTATGTCTGGGAAAATTTCTGTCCCCTTTTCTTGAGCAATTCAAATGGATTTCACTGTTGGACAATCTTATTAAAAGAAGGAGATGTTAGTCCCATCTACAATGTGATTATGTTGTTACTATTGTTGTTTCATAAAATGCCAGCAGTGTGTTCTCTGGTGAGAGAAAAAGTCAACATTGTAACACTGCTGAATTGGACCTTCACTTTTATTTGCTCAGCCACCTGCCATTTCAGATCTGTATAGGGAATATGCCTGTCCTGCAGCCAGCAGAAAAGTACAGAGAGAGTCAAGCTGTCTGCACAGATGAGCTTGTTTGTATGAAGCAATATAGTACCAGCATCATGGAGCTCTATGTGAGTCAAGGTTTTCAGGTGAGAAATGAGAATTGATTAGCTTATGCACTAACACCCATTCTGTTGCCTCTGCTATCTCTTTTAAAGCCAGTTTGTGCATCCCTGTACTGAACTGAAGGCATACTTTAAAAGGAGGTGCTATAATACTTGAGAGGAAATTAAATGTTATAACTTGCTAAATTTTCCAGATGTATTTAGTTAAAAATATTTTATATTTCTTGCATTCTGTCTTCAAGAATTCAAGTACTACAAGCTTTACTGTATTTGTGTTTCATATACCGTAAATATCTGAGCTGCTGAAGCAGAAAAAAACTAGTATTTTTTTACAGTGATTGCACGTTTTTTTATGTTTCTCAGTTTCTAAGTCACTGAACAGTTTACCCTTATACTAATGAACTCTACTTTACAGAGATACTTTTTTCATTAACAGAGAGACAGATTGTCTTTTCCTCAGCACTGCTGCCCACTCCAAGCAGATGACTCAAGAATCATGGAGAGCATATGCTCAGCTATGCCAGTGAATGCTACACAAGCACTTTTTCTACTGCTGTGAAATGTGGCTGTTACCATATCTCCATTTTTCTTAGTGCACTCAAAGGCTTATTCAGTTGCTAATGCTGTTTGAGTCATGGAATATCTTTGCCTACCACATGGAAACAGGAGGAAAAACATGGAACACACACTTTTAGAAGGAGACTGTAAGAAAAAATACAAATAGCAATGGTGGAATTCTAGCAATACCCATAGGACTGTGGAAAAAAATCTTTCACAGTGAAAAAATGTTCATTAAAATTCTCTTCTGACTTTTAGAGTTCAAATGTTAAATACTCAGCTTGAATTTTAACCTACAGAAGTAGTCTAACAGGTCACTGTTAATTGTACTAATGGATTTTATATAATGCTGTCTTTAAAATAGTGGGTCTTTAAAAATGTGGGTCCATTCATTTTACATAAAGGGACTTGGATACTTGCACTTACAGTGAGTCATCTATGCTGCTTTTATTTTGAAATATGGTATTGGCTTGAGACTACATATATAGAAATTCTGAGCGAACATCTGGTATCTCAGAAAACAGTAGAAATTAATTATTTTAACTTGTAAATATGAATAAATGAACTACTGATGATCCTTAAGGCTGAATGTTGTTAATATAGAAGTCATGCAGACTATGTTATATAAGCACTGAGTGTTGATATTGCTCTGTATTACCTGTGGGATCCAATGATCACTGGAAACAAGGCAAAGGCTTTGGTTGATTGTAAGAGTTAAAGCAGGTCTGGCTGTCATCAAATGAAGGAGAACAACCTGGCAACACTTTTAACCATCTTTAAGAATTCTGTTATGGTAGCAGTTCATGTTTAGAAACTGTGGAAGAACCTGAGAAGGGTCTGGTAGGGAATGGGGCCCACACTCACAAAAAGGTGTTGGATTCATTAGCTCATCTCAAGTGCATCTATACCAATGCACGCAGTATGAGCAACAAACAGGGGGAGCTTGAAGCCATGATGCAGCACAAGAACTATGACATAGTAGCTATAACAGAAATGTGGTGGGATGCCTCACATGACCGGAGTGCCACTATCAATGGTTACAAGCTCTTCAGGAGGAACAGACAGGGAAGGAGAGGTGGTGGAGTGGCCCTGTATGTTAGAGAATGCTACGACAGCTCAGAAATCAAATATAGTGATGACAGGGTTGAGAGTGTTTGGATTAGGTTAAGGGCCAGTAACGCAGACCTTGCTGTGGGAGTCTGCTGTAGACCTCCCAACCAAAGCAGTGAGGTGGATGAAGCTTTCTATAAACAGTTGAGAGAAATCTCGCAGTCACTTTCTGTTGTTCTTGTGGGGGACTTTAACCTCCCGGGTATCTGCTGGGGTCACAACACAGCAGAGAGGGAACAATCCAGGAGGTTCCTGGAATGTGTGGAGGATAACTTCCTCACGCAGCTGGTGAGTGAGCAGACCAGGGAAGGTGCCCTCCTGGACCTGCTTCTTGTGAACAGGGAAGAGCTTGTGGGGGAAGTAAAGGTTGGAGGGCATCTGGGGTGCAGTGATCATGAGATGATTGAGTTTTCGATCCTTGGAGAAACAAAGAGAGGGGTTAGTAAACCTGCCACCTTAGACTTCCGGAGGGCAAACTTCGACCTGTTCAAAAGACTGATTAACAAAAATCCCTTGGGAGGCTGCCTTGAAGGATATGGGAGTCCAGAAGGCTGGACATACTTCAAGAGTGAAGTCTTAAAGGCACAGGTTCAGGCTGTTCCCGTGTGCCGAAAAACAAGCAGCCGGGGAAGGAGACCGGCCTGGCTAAACAGGGACCTTTGGCTGGATCTCAAGAACAAAAGGAGAATCTATTGCCTTTGGAGGAGGGGCCAGGTGTCTCATGAAGACTATAAAGATGTAGTGAAGTTATGCAGGGAGAACATTAGGAGAGCCAAAGCGCAGCTAGAGCTCAACATGGCTACAGCTGTTAAAGATAATAAAAAATGTTTCTATAAATTCATTAACAACAAAAGGAGGATTAGGAAAAATCTCTCTCCTTTATTGGATGCAGAGGGAAACGTGGTAACTAAGGATGAGGAAAAGGCTGAGGTGCTCAACGCCTACTTTGCCTCAGTCTTTAGCAGTGGAACTGGCTGTTCCCTGGACACCCAGCCTCATGAGTGGGAGATGGGGAGGGGAAGGAGGTTGAGGTCAGCACAGTTGAAGAGGAAGGGATCAGAGACCTGCTACAGCACTTGGATGCACACAAGTCTTTGGGACCAGACGGGTTACACCCAAGGGTGCTGAAAGAGTTGGCAGATGTGCTCGCCAAGCTGCTTTCCATGATTTACCTGAAATCATGGCTAACTGGGGAGGTGCCATTGGACTGGAGGGTGGCAAATGTAACACCCATCTACAAGAGAGGCAGAAAGGAGGATCCAGGAAACTATAGACCTGTCAGTCTGACCTCAGTGCCAGGGAAGGTCATGGAGCAGGTCATCTCGAGTGCCATTAAAAGTCAGATAACGGACAACCAGGGGATCAGGCGTAGTCAGCATGGGTTTATGAAAGGCAGGTCCTGCCTGACAAACCTGATCTCCTTCTATGACAAAATGACCTGACTATTGGATGAGGGAAAAGCTGTCGATATTATCTACCTAGATTTTTGAAAAGCATTCGACACAGTTCCCCATAGAATTCTCATAGAAAAACTGGCTGCTCATGGCCTGGATGAGCAAACGGTCTGCTGGGTCAAGCACTGGCTGGATGGACGGTCCCAGAGAGTGGTGGTCAATGGAGCTAAATCCAGCTGGCGGCCGGTCACAAGTGGTGTTCCTCAGGGCTCGATATTGGGACCATTTCTGTTCAACATCTTTATCGATGATCTTGATAAGGACATAGAGTATATCATCAGTAAGTTCGCAGATGACACCAAGTTAAGCGGGAGTGTCGATCTGCATGAAGATAGGGAGGGTCTACAGAGACACTTGGATAGATTGGATCGGTGGGCCAACGTTAACGGGATGAACTCCAACAAGACCAAGTGCCAGGTCCTGCACTTGGACCACAACAACCCCTTGCATTGCTACAGGCTTGGGGAGGTGTGGCTGGAGAGCTGTGTGGAAGAGAAGGATCTTGGGGTTCTAATTGACAAGCAACTGAACATGAGCCAGCAGTGTGCACAGGTGGCCAAGAAAGCCAACGGCATCCTGGCTTGTATTAGAAATAGTGTGACCAGCAGAAGTAGGGAGGTGATAGTCCCCCTGTACTCTGCACTGGTGAGGCCACACCTGGAGTGTTGTGTCCAGTTTTGGGCACCTCAATACGAGAGAGATATCGAGGTGCTGGAGTGAGTGCAGAGGAGGGCAATGAAGCTGGTGAAGGGCCTGGAGAATAAATCCTATGAGGAGTGATTGAAGGAGCTGGGACTGTTTAGTCTGAGGAGGAGAAGACTGAGGGGAGACCTCATCACTCTTTACAACTACCTGAAAGGACATTGTAGAGAGGTTGGTGCTGGTCTCTTCTCACAGGTGAGTAATGACAGAACAAGGGGGAACGGCTTTAAACTGCAACAGGGGAGGTTTAGACTGGACATTAGGAAAAAATTTTTCACAGAAAGAGAGGTCAGACAGTGGAATGGGCTGCCCAGGGAGCTGGTGGAGTCACCATCCCTGGATGTGTTTAAGGGGTGTTTAGATGAGCTGTTGGGGGATATGGTGTAGGGGAGAACTTTGTAGAGTAGGGCTGATGGTTGGACTCAATGATCCCAAGGGTCTTTTTCCAACCTGAATGATTCTGTGATTCTATGATTCATATGTCTGCTGTTTAAGTGAGTTCCCACTAGTTTGAGTTCTGAAGGATAGACCATGTCTAAATCCTACATATGTGCTAATCTTTTCTAAGCAAATCTGTATGGTTCCCTGACACCAACTGTCCCACAGGACAAACACATCAGAAAGTAAATCACCTTTGTGGGATGTGATGGGCATCAGATCAACTGTTTGACCACTGACCTGTTTGGTAGTGCTTTTTACACTGTAAATGTTCTTCAGCTTTTATCATATGATGCTTTGATCCGTGGTCATTGAGATAAGAAGTGGGGTTTTTTATGAAACTTGAAAGAGAATGCAGTCATGCAGGTCACCTCACTTTCAGTCATAAATCAAACAAAGCATTCTGTGACAAAAATAAAAAAAAAATCTCATACTGCACAAGATTATTTATCTTGCTTATCCAAAATAATCAATTCAAACCTCAGAGGGAGGTTACTGTCTGTGGTCGTGCTTTTAAAGATATTATACTGGCGTCTAGCAGGAACATGTAACATTGCAGAGTTTGCAGGATTATTTCTGTAACTTTTAGAAATAAGCAATAAAGCCCATTTTAGCCATGTTATTTTAAAACAAATTTTTACAACCTAATAAATTATTAAAGCCTAATCTATTTGCACTGATTTCCCGAAATTTTTAGGTGACTATCTCATATATTTTGCCTACCTATACTAATTTACTCTGTGATTCAGCAAAATGTTTAAGCTTATGTAGTCTTGTTGAGTTCATAGAGAGCATACACATGCTCAGGTTTTGATACACACCTCAATAACTTGGGGAATAGAGATCCAAATATTAATCTTACAGTATTGCATCCACCCAGCTATATCTTGGGTTTGGGTTAGGCTTCTGAGTACAGACACTTTGGTATGTTTTTCCTCACAGAATTAATTTTAGAAAGATTATACCAGTAGGTGGAAATTTAACAATTTCTGTTCAACAAAGGAAAGAAAACCAAAGCAAAACGTTTTAAGGGACTCTTTTTCAGTAAATTAGAGACACATCAGGACATGGTGAAATCTAAGCAGGATATCTGATGCTAGTCAGTCCTTTCTGATTGTTCAGAAGATTCTTCTAGTCATTCCTGTTCCCCAAACTCTTTTTTCTAAAGACTCAGAGATGGGATGATAAGCAGAAAAATATCCCACTCTCCATAGAAATACTTTCCAGTACAGAGCTACAGTTTTCTGAGTTTAATCTCAGTGTTATTTCAGATCAATATACAGTCCTTTGCCTGTTCATGTTAGTGACCATCTTTGTATACCCTGATGCCCATCTTCTCAGTCTTCTGCTTTCATATTCCTTCCAAAATTTCCTTCAAAGTGTGCTAAATTTCAATTTCAATATAAATTAAAATTCCAGACAATTTTTAAGAGGACCAACAGAAATATTAAAAAAGAGGATTGCACATTCCCTTTGCTGATCTACATTACCTGACTTACATATCCTGTCTCATGAAACCTTATCAAAGGCAGCTAATAAGCTGCCAAAGCTGTTAATAACAATGAATTCATTAGTTCAGTGTTGAGATTTTAATTTTTCACTTTTCTCAACTAACTGGGCACACCCCACCAGCTAATCTGAAAGTTGCATATGATTATTTACTGTAAAGTGCAATTTTAGGATTATGCTAAAGATATCAACCACAAATCCAGAGGTTTCTCCTTCACTATCAGTAATATAAACCCTGTTTTGTCTTAATGTAAATATTAGAAATTGTTGTACGGAAATCAGTGGAATTAATGGCCTCCTTTCAATACAAATGGCCAGAGAATCTAATTTTGACACACATTTTTAGTGTGTTTCAGAGATATGTGTCTTACTTAAATTTTGCAAAGTGTAAGGTCAAATTCAAACGGATAGTAAATTCTATCTGCTAAATGGTATATATAAACTGTGAGGATTAAAATCTTTGAGCTAGTACTCTTGCATGCTGATTGAATTCGATCTAGGCAATATAGCACTGCCAAAAATTGTCTGGAGAAATATTGCAGTCTTTGAGTTTCAGTCTACTAATAAGATTAAATGCTTTTTGTTGTTGTTGTTTTACAAGAAATAATTTAAATTTCACTGAATTTTTTGAGTTGTGGATAATGATAACATCTGCATGGTTCAGTTGTAGTAGCATGGATAGGTCTTCCTTTTAGGGTTGCCACATGGAAGTTTCCTGCTGTAACAAAAAAGCCTATAATTTTCACTCCTACTTGAATAAAACTATGCCAAAATATGAAGAAATGCCCCTAAAAATCTTTCTTCTGTCCTATTCAGTAAATCTCAAACCACAGCTCAGTGTGTGCCTTGTCCTCACATCAGTGATAGCAGAATATGTATGATTGTTCTAGGAACAGTAAACGCTTGTGGTGCAGAGTTCACAGCCTTAAAATAGCTTCTTGTATGTGCCACAAACTTTCTCTTCAACATAATACAACTGGAAGTAGCTGAGGGCATTGACTTGAGAATGAACTCTGAAAGGGACTGACCAGGGCTGTGTGACTTGATACTCTCATAGACTGAATAAATCATTCAGTTTTTCCTGGGCCTCTCTTGCAAAGCATTTCCTTGAGGATAAATGAAAGCTGATGTGCCAGTTGGCACCACATTTCTGAAACGAATAAAATGCTACCTGGTATTCTTTAACATCTTCTAGTCTGTTTTATCAACTGCTAGCAAATGTTTCAAATTAGTGTGTCACATTCTATAGACAGCCAAGAGAGAAATTCTCTCAAACACAGCCTATTAATCTAAATAATGTAACATATTTGAAAAATCAATAGATCAAAGTGAGTGGGTTTGGTGTCCCAAAGATCCAAACAAAAATTGCATTATAAATCAAATTGAGCTCTAGGACTCTGTGAGAAAAGTCCATTACATAACAGTAATTATTAATTTACTGGCTTTGTCCTCTCTTGCCACTATTTCCTGTTTGAAGATTATACCAGTAAGAAATAATGCTGATGGTTGTTTTCAAAGAATTTTTGGCGTAACTGTTTTTTAAATCTTAAGCAAATCATAAAATTCACAGGAAGTGAATGTCAGCACCTTTCTAAAATCTAATTATAGAAAAAAATTATTTATAGACATACTATTTTTCAATAAAATGTGCACTCTTATGGAAGAGGTTTTCAATATTGATTGCATAATTACCAAAAATATTTTTGAAACATAATAAAATTGCAGTGCCATCTGCATTCCACCACAAATTCCTCTGCAGAAGGGATTGAATTCACCATGACAGATGTTCACCAAAATAAAGAAGGCTTACCTTTTCACAGATCAAATTGTCTCTTTGTCTATCATTCCCCTAATTAAGCTTTTGTCCTCAGAACTACCTCACTGAAGGTGACTCCACCCTGTGATGAGATCTACAATGATGAAGTGATTTCTGTGCAGATCTTGCACTACTGTCAGGAAAGTTTTTTGGATTTCCTAGGCATGAAATTAATTGAGTTGTAAAAATCCACAGGCAAGCTAGTAATAAAATGGTTGAAGTTCTTGGAAGTATAATACTAGAAGGTCAGTGGATAGAATAAAGGACTAATTCTGTGAATAATAATAGAACAGATTTTTTTTCTCCCTCAGGAATGACAGCCCTAATCACTGACTTCCAGCTTCCTTCTGGCTTAATAAATCTTAAATTCCTTTTTTGGAAAATAGGTGTTGCTATCCTACTTTCCAGGTAGGTAGCAGAGCTTAAGGGGTTAAAAATTCATCAGGCTGAGAAAATAATTTGACTCAGATCTCTTTTTATTATAAAAAGTGAACATCACCACATTTACTAACCAGCTGTGCTGAGAAGAAAAACTGTTTGATGAAAACTGATTGTTTTTCAAGAATGAATATAGTCTGTGGAAGCTTTTGATTTCTAGAGGAACTTTTAAAATCTATTTGACATTGCTGGATTTTTAGAATCTGACATTACTAAGTGGTGTTCTTATCAACATTCCCACACACCTAAATAAAATAAAAAATTAATTAAAAATTTAGAAGGACTACTAAAATAAGTAAAGGAGTTTATTGTGTTGTATAGCTGTGTGTTTTGACTGATATTGTAGCAAGACTGATTTTCACCAAGAATACAGCACACCTTTGAGGTGTTACTTAGGGTACAACAATTTAAAATAGAGCATCAAGGGAAAATAAGAGATAAGAGAGAGACAAATTACCAAAGGAGAAAGATTTTCCAGAGCATTTCCCAGTGTTGGAGTCTACTAAAACAGCAAAACTTTGAATTTTTAATCTGATTAATTTAAAATTATGAGACTAAAAAATAATCATCAAACCTCTAAGGTAAAGCTTTTAAAGATTTTTTTATTTGTTTCCCAGGTTTGCCTAGAATTGAAAATGCAAATTACAAAATTAAATCTATAAACTACTTTGTAACTATATTTTGGGGTTTTTATTATGAACTCTGAAATTATTCTGTAATTCTAGTTCTAGCTCATCACCTTGTCACCTCTAGCTTGATCCATTTTAGATAAATTTCATATATTGTTATCTAGCTGAGCAAAGTAATATTGTTCTAAAACATTTGTTTATGTTGATCAGTAACTTTACACCTATTTGAGCAATAATGAAGTATGAGTAGTAAGTAGTTATAAGTAGTGGTATCTGAAAAAAAATAGTCTGATTAAAATTCAGATGAGGTATTTGGCTTTTGGTGCAGTCTTTATAACTGAGTATCAGCATAAACATAGGCAGAGTTTAACTCAAAATCACTATTATGTTCATACTCAAAATTGCATACAATAAAAACATGGTTTCATAATAATGATATCACTTAAACTACTGACAGTGTGAGTGGTAACTCAAAGTGCAGTGTGAAACCCACCATAGTCTTAGTAGAATGAAGACAACTCCCAAGTATTTTTTTGAAGCAAAACCCAGTTTGTTTCAAGCTCAGTTTGCAATGAGAGAATACATATAAAATTGAGTGGGAAGAAACATCCTTCTAAAATTTTTCTGTGAACTTTCACTTTACTCAGCAGTTGTCCAGACTTGTTTAGGAAGCAATATATAATGTGGACAAATTAAGGATAGTAATGTATCCCATGTGACTAACTTTAGATTCATTTAATAAATGCATTGATTAGGGAAAATAATTACAAGTTTTCTTAGGGGAAAGGAGAAATTATAAAGATAGGCTATGTTGCTGATGTAAGTTAACAAGAATTAGCACACATTCTTATTTGTAACTCCCCCTTACTCCCATACATTAGTGTGTAATGCAAGTCTTGGGCATTACCAGCTTCAGATATAACCCTAAATTACTGTCTGGTTATAGCATCTCTTGTTCATCTTGCCATCCTTACTGAACAAAGTAAATTAAATCAGTAGAGCTGCTCACATGATCCTATTCAAGGGATAACAAAATCCAGCTACATTTTTAGTATGACACATTTTTTCCATTCTTATCCATAATTCATTTGTGCAAGTGGGCTTTTTTACATTTTAATAAACAATATGAAAGAAAGAGCTATTCTTATGATATTTGCAGAACAACAAAGAAGTGTTGAAATGTTTACAGTAGCCCTTTCTTATGATATGTTTAGACTAATTTCTCTGATTAAAGGATTTAGTCACCCAGTAAACAGTGATTATTTAATGTTACAGCAGTATTGTTCTTTTATTCTCTAGAAAATCAAAATGCAAGTAAAAATATTTTATCAGGATAGTGTTTGAATTGGAAATTTTTTTTTTAACTGTTTGTGTACATTTCACAAATTACAATGGCAAAATCTGTAGCACCCAGATATTCTCTCTCATCTGAAAAGTGTGGTTCATACAAAACAAGAGCAAGAAAAGAGAACAGATACCATATTGTAGGGATAACTCTTTGTGGAATCCAAATCATTGAATCATTTTTGCAACAGATGTTGCAAACAAGTTTCAAGATGTTGCAAAAAAATGTTGTTTACTAACATTTTCAGTTGTAGCTGTTCAAAGATTTATTGTAGAAATGTCAACCGCCATATCTGGTTTTATGTATGTAATATTTGAGGGTCTTTTTTAATTGTGCTGCATCTAATGTACCATTTTCAGTAAAGTACTTCAGTAAAGTAAATCTGAAGAGAACAGAAACACCCTTAGGCAACATGGATCAACAGGGGTATATATTAGGTGATGTACCAAGCACAGTTCTAGAAATCTCTAAATAATAAATGCATAGTACATCTGCTACCTCCCAGTGGTTAGGGATGTGAATTGTCCCACTTACGATCATTGACATAAAGCTATACTTTAGAACCAAAGGCTAACAAATGATTTGAACTTGATAATATTAAAAAAGACCACTATTTTTGTGTTTACTGTAACTGATTGGACTTGAAGATATGAGGGTGGGAATTCTTCTTTATGCCAAGTTATATCAGTACAAATAAAATGTTTCTGGCTGATAAAAAGACCAGAAAGGCTGACAACTAAAGGCAACTTGTCTACTGCCCTTTGGTTAATGAAGATTGCCTGCAAATTTAGCACTTCTATTTTGCACTCTGGCTCAGATCATCGAATGCACTTTAGCCTCTACTGAAATCACTGGGAGTTCAATGCCTGAATGAGTCTGGGATCATCAAAGCAGTTAGAAGTCTTGAAACCAATGGCTCTTGTAATTGCTGGAAGCTACTTGAACATCCAGCTCTCTTCTGGGTTTCTCATAAATTGTAGGAGGTATTTAGAGTCATGAGCAGAACTGAGATGTTTACCAAGGTGTGCTGTTTACATTGCCACAGTGGGAACTGAGTATCCAGATGCAGAAAGCAAAACTTGTAGTGATTTATAAACACATGGAAATGCCCATGTTCAATGTGAACATATTATTTCTGATCATACAGTTCCAAGAGCAGCCAGAATAACGTTTTCATTATGCTGTTGAAATTCAGATGTTCAGTTTTATTGAAATGCAATTGCTAGATGCTCAAAAAGATTACATCAAGTAAATTCTCAGTGATAGCATATAATATTGCATAAACAAGTCTGTCTCACATAACTGATTATTTTAGCACAGGAATAATGCATCAGTTGTTATGTGGATAAACAAAATTCCACTTTGCTTTTGATGTGAACTTCCTCAATATAAAACATATAGGATTTAGCGTAGTTGAAATGATCCTTTGAGATACAGTGATAAATTACTTCTATTGTGCAAATACTTCAAATACCATGCTTCCTTCTTAATGCCCCTTTAATTTCCGGCTTTGGCTTGAGAAAGTTATTGCCTGATAACTTTCAGTGTGGCTTTGGGTTAAGGTTTGGGGCTATTTAGGTATGTTTACATAATTTCTGTTTGGGCTCAACTTTCTTTTTTCCCTTTTTTTTTTTTGTCTAGAAAGCTATAAACCAATTCCTCAGTTACTAGTATTAAGGTTACAGCTCAGCTTAGATGGAGAAATTGCATTTCCTAGAGGGGCCAGAATTCCCTTAAAGGGAGGGGTAACATCACTGTGGGTTTTAAATATCTCTTGCTCCTCAGGACCGAATCCAAAATGGACACAAGCTCAAGAGAAGCAGAGGGAGCATTCCTAACCCAGAAGTGTTCACATTCTGAAAGGCACCTGAGCAAGCACCCCAATCAAGTCTATTTCCAGGCAGTGCTACAAGGCAGAGGCTAGGCTCTGTAGCATGTGATGAGGAAGTTTGGTGGCAGACATTAAACAGAGGGTGTAAATTCTGAGTTTCTGTCTCAGATTAAGAGATAAAATTTAGAACTATCACAGACAATTTCAGTTTGATAACTTTATTACAGTAAGATAATATCTCTTAGTTTTTCAGGCTAAATGAACTGCAAGACTACTTAATAATAACAATAATTAAAATAATAATAAAAAATAATGTTATTTCTGCTTGTGCTGACCATTGCATTCACAGTGCTTGCACTAATTATTTTCATGGTGGGTCTGTGCCAGATATTCAATAGACTAAACATTAGAAGGACATAAATGAGCAAAAAATAGTATTTTATTAATTTTTCAGGCCCACACTGCAGTCCTGAAAACACTGGAGGGTGAATCTCTATGTATGATCACCTTCTTCCCCCTTTCTCTGTACTAGAAGCTAGATGTGAGGTATGTAAATGACAGTTTCTTTTGAGTGGTTATTGATCAAATGCAACAGAATATCATTAACAGTGTTTGTGTGTTTCTGTTGTAATACCTCCCTATATACCACCCAGACTTTTGTAATTTGTGAACTTGCTTATCCAGATTTCAAGAGAGAAAACCTTGTCTGCCTTCTGTGCTTGGAAAGTATTGTGCATGACAGTAGTATTCTAACAGATCATTAATAAACAGTGTAGAAATCTTGAAACACTCGCTAGATTAGCATTTCACAACTTGAGAATAAAAACGTACCCAAATCATAAAACCTATTATGGTAGACTACAATAATGAGCAAATTAAGGCCTAGAGCATGGAACCCTAGAACTGAGGGGAAAATTTTAATTTTTTATATAACAGCTGTCCAGAACTTCACTGAGTCAAGCAAATTTTGTTAGCGAAATAACTTAAAAACCCCCAAATTAATTTAAGGGAAAACAAAACATCACACAGACTTTTTTACTGTGTGACATAGAATGGTAATTTCACGGAAGTGAATTTTCTTATGAGAATGTGCTAGTGAGACAGTCACATCTCTACCAGTTATTTGCTTTGATATCCTCCTCTGCTAATACAGGTTTCATCCACTCTTGTTATTCTTATACCTTAAGCCTGAGTGCCTTCAAGTAACGCATTAAGCAAATTGATTACCATCTCTTATGTGCTTATTCTTTCTTCTTTTTTTTTCCCCAGAGAGGGAAGTACATGCAGTTGGAAAGTGTCTTCTGTATTTTTATGTACTATTGATGTGCACAAATAGATACATCTGACTGATCTATATGTCAGTCCATCTGATATAAAGATGGATTATGGGAACACATTTTGCAGTTGGAGCAGGAAATGGTGAGGTTTGTGACAGTCCATAGTTCCTATGGTTGTCTCCTCCATAGTCGTGGGCCAGCCTGTGGGAGTACATTTTCTTCTGGAAAGGCAAGCTCTGTCTTTATTTCTAGCACCTGACTGTGCTAGCAAAATGAAGCTGTTGAACATGGTCCTTATGAGAACCCAAAGCATAAATCAGTGAAAATCTACAAAATTCAAAGTTGTGAATATGACTTAGAGGTCAGTTTCCAAATGGGGATATTAATAGAACTTAAGATTTATTTTTGGATTTATGTTCTGAGGTTTAATTTAAATGTCTGTATGTTGATTTTTAAATCTGTATTTCTAAATCAGAGTATAGACATGCAGCTGGCATTCATGCATTTAAATATGGGATTAATTAATTTACTCTTAGTACTATTTTTTATCACTTAATTGGATTCTTAATCATGCAAAATCATTGTAAGGTTTAAGTTCTTGTTCTTTCTAAAAGTATAGATCCTCTTATTTTGATAGAGGAAGGTATTTGTATTTCAGTATTCCTTTACCTTTCTATTTCCCCAAGTACATCTCCCCATTTCTATTCTGCCTTGAAACATAAGGCTAGATATTCCTCTCTCGTCCTCCAGTGTAACTATCCCTATCATTCTCCCTTTATGAAACAAGATAAAATAAGCAAAGTTAAAATACAATTCTTTTCTACCTGATTTTTTTTTTTTTTTGAGTGGAGGAAACAGCTGCAAGTGATTGTTTGTCATCACTCTGTTCTTGCACTGGTAACGATATACAAATATTTATTTTACCCTTATTAGATCCTCCTCGCTATTTCAGTGTAGTTACAGAACCGACTGTAACAACTGTTTATATGAAACAATGTGAAATCATGAGTCACAAGCTGACAAATGCACGTGAATTACTTGAAGTAATTTGTTGTATTCAATTTTTAAGTTTTAAATCAAAATCTTCTCAACACATTTGATGATACTATTTTTAAAGAATTAAAATATTTTTAGTTTGAAACATATATATTGAAATTGTGAAATCGTGAAATGGTGAAATTGTGGAATTGTGAAATTGTGAAATTGAAAAGTGGAATAATATAAAAAAGCATACATCTGGAACAAATACATTAAATTATAGTTGGAGATATAGTTGAGATACGTGACAACTCATTGCGATTCTTGTTCAGAGTCTCCAGTCAAGCACTGAGATGATGGTTGGCAGATGAAATGACTGTCCATGCAATGCCCCTACTGAGTCAAGCTGAATTCACCTTCTCTTTTGCCAGTCATGATTTATAGACCTCTCATAACATCTTTCCTTCCTCCTCCCAGTCTAGGTCATGGAGACCTATTTTGTTTAGTCATTCATTTTATGGAAGGTATTTCTTGTCTTTGATTATCATTTTTGCCTCTCTTTCTTCTTTTTTCCAGTTCCACTGTAATCTTCTTAAGACAAAAGAACCAAACCACAGGTGCTGTTTGCAGGTGCTACGCAGATTTATATAGTACCATAATGATGCTCTCTGTTCTGTTTTCTATTCCTTCCCTAATTATTCCTAACATTTTACTTGCTTTTTCACTGCTGCTGCACACTGAGCAGACTCCTTTATGAACTCCTTCATAAAATTACTTTTTTGTAAGCCTTTTATCATTCTAAAATTTCTTTTCTAAGTGGTAGCAGAATTACTGCTGATTGGTAGACCAATCACTGTGACATGCCCTAGCTTCCCACTCATTGCCATGGCTCACATTACTTTTCAGAAACTACGTCACTGACAGCAATACAGTTATTTACTTGACTGACCGCCTTACCATGCTGCTAACAGGTAGCCTGTTAGAACTCATCCCTGTGAAAGAGCACTGGCAAGGAAACTGATAAGAGTCATTGTAACTTGGATATCGATGGGGCAGTGAAGCTCAGTCAGAGCACTCAAACAGTACAGAGCACATGCAGCTAATAAACCAATTCCTTAATCAGCACTGCTTTTTGATGATACCTTAGCTAGTAACTGCCTGTCAGTCACGATTAGAGAGCTGATTCCCTCACACATCAGCCAAAAGCCCCAGCTTGTATATGACACAAAATCTTAACAATCTGCAACTGCAACTTGCGATGGCCAATAGGTCATTCCCATTGCAAGCACAAGACACAGTTACTGCAAGAAAGAAATTTACAAGCAGATGAGCTAGAAATAATCAATCCTTCTTTACAAAGAATAGATTCGATGAATCCTCTCCTATTCAATGCTACATCTTATTTTTGAGACCAGACTGTTCCTTGTTTATGCTGAAATGAAATCATTTGATAGACAGATGACAGGCATACTGTGTACTAGAAGAGCAGCTGTTTGCAATATCATAAAAAATCCTGGCAAAACCAAGGATATTGAAAACAGCTGCTAGACACTTTCCGAAGTCATTATGTTTCTATACTAATTCTTGAGAGCACAATTCAATTTCTTAATAGTAAATCTTTGCATTTTGTTTCATAGCAGATGAATTATGCTCCTACTTCTTAAGTGATTTGTAAAAGAATCTTCATTTTTCTGTGAATTTAGAAAATTATACCAAGTCCTGAAAATCTATTGATGTCTCCAATGTGATTTCCCATTGCTAAGAAGAAAAAAAAAAAAAAAAAAAAAAAAAAAAAGTGAAAAACAGTGTGAACTTTTGAGCTAATTTACTGCTTTTGTGTCGTTTTGCTTGTTGCATGTGTTTCTCATTAATAACTAAATGGACTAGATTATTATTTTTTGTACTTACTTCCTTGAGATTCATGTGTGATTGGTAGCAAAACATCTTTCCTGCTTTGTCTGAAAAGTAATTACATACTCAAAACCTCACTTTAGAAGATTTGAAACAAAATTTAATTAGCAGGTTGGAAAGGCTCCAAAAGGAAAAGTCCTTTAAATATTGTATGTGCATTATAAGTATGTAACACTAAAAGGATAAATACAAATGGGAAGTATAGTTTGACAGATCTGGAATTCTCTCTTCATCTTTCTAAAATGTAAAAGCAGATGCTGAAATACTCTTCATCCAGGCTCCACAGCCAAGGTGTCATTCAGAAAATCTAGGATGATCACCTCTAGAAAATGAAGTTAATTCCTTGTGACTGAAATTCATTTGTTTATTCACATTTTGTATGCAAAACTTGGGTTAAGGCGTTTGCCTTTTAGTAAATGTTACCCAGCATATAATGTTTCCAGTATTCTGAGGCTGCCAATAAGGTTACAAATTAGTGAGATATTGATTATTTTATTTTATTCCAATGAAATATAAATGCTATTACAAACATCCCACATATTAGATATTACTATTAATTTTACTTCTCAAATCTTTACTATTGTTTTGAAATAGGAAGTGGATAATTTACTGTTCTCCAAACTTTAGGAGAGACCTAGTCATGGAAGTCTTATAGAAATCTGAATGCTGACACCGAGGCCAGTGGAAGAAAGTGTGTAATGGGGTTTTTGGTAGCAGGGGAGGGGACTACAGTGGTGGCTAGCCCCTGGTGAGAAGTTTCTTGAACTTCTTGGTGAGAAGTTGGACCTGCATCTGGCCAATGCCAGGCCAATTAGTGACAGTGGCTGCACCTCTGTGATAAGGTATTTAAGAAGGGGAATGTGGGAAAAGGGGTGGGAATTGTGAGGAGGAGTTGTGAGGGAGACATGCAAACACCGAGATCAGTGGAAGAAAGGAGAAGGAGGCAGGGGAGAAAGTGCATCATAGCAGACACCCCCCTGCAGCCCGTGGTGAGAGGGCAGGCTGTTCCCTTGCAGCCCATGAGGTCGATGGTGCAGCAGATGCCCACCTGCAGCCTGTGGACACTCTGGAGCAGGTGGCTACACCTGAAGGAGGCCAGGACTCTCTGGAAAGCCCACGCTGTTGTAGCTTATCACTGGGAGGGCTGCAACACACAGGAGGGACCCATGCTGGAGCAGTTCAGGAAGAGCTGCAGCCCATGGGAATGACTTATGTTGGAGAAAGTTCATGGAGGACTGTCTCACATGAGAGGGACTTCACGCAGGAGCAGAGGAAGAATGTGAAGAGTCCTCCCGCTGAGGAGGAAGGAGTGGCGGGATTGACTTCACCTCCTTATCCCCTGCCCCCCTGCACTGCTGTGGGGGAGGAGGTAGAGAAATTGGGAGCAAAGCTGAGCCCAAGAAGAAGGGAGGGAAGGTGTTTTAAAGATGTGGTAATACTTCTCACTGTCCTTCTTTTGCCCATGACCATAATGGATGAGTCATCCCTTCCTGTCCATATCTTGATTCCTGAGCCTTTTGTTGTATTTTTCTCCTTCCCATTCCTGAGGGGGAAGGACTGAGGAAGCAGCTGCGGGGTGCTCAGTTGCTCTCTGGGCTCAAACCAGGACAAATGCCCATAGGAAATCATAGCTTTTACAAAAAAAAAAAATTTTACAGGCATTGACATCTCTCATTTCGGCTTATAAAACAGAGTAAAATAAGTTTTGGACATTATAAATTAAAATAGAATTAGGCATCTGAGGGAGAGTTTTCAGTACCTATAGGTGAATTTAGCTGTTGACAGTTTAAAAGAAAGCATGGTCATTACTGGCTCTTACCTAGATCTAAAGTAGTTGTGTCAAGGTTTTTTAATAACTTTAAAATGACTCAAAGAATTATAGGTGACTCTTGGGTGTAACTTATTTCCAATCAGAACACTGCTGGTAACAATACAATAGCAGGCATGAATTATGTCTGAGTAATGTTGTAAGACAGATATGCAGGTAAGCAGTAAAGATGGAAAGCTAATAGGGATGTGTTAAATTACCCAAAATACTGTGAGACCTAATGACGGCAGTGAAAGTACTCTGGTTTAGGGTTCTAAGGTTTATTAAATAAAAGTTATAATAAAAATAGCTGCTCTGGTTTTTCCTCCTGTGTCCTTTGCCTCCATGTAGTATGCCTCCCTAGGAGAATGTTGTATTGAAAGTGACTAATTAATTTGGTAAGAGATGAATCCCCTTGTGTTCTAGCCAGTCCTCAAATATTAGAGGGGCTAGGGGTGGCTGGACTTATCTCTTAATAGGCAGGCCAATTCTTGCCATGCCTATAGGTCTTAACACCAGATGCACAAACAGCCCATGTGCTGTAGGTCCGGTCACATTCAAGAGAAGCAGTCAGGTTCATGAATAGTATGGCTTATTCTTATGCAACATCTACAGATGCTTTGAGATTGCCTATGATAAATGCACAAACTGCAGAATGGCGATATATCTCTACAAATAAAAACCGATTGCAATCACGAACTTAATTCCCTCGGTAGTCACTCAGCGTAGCTGAGGTTGCAAACCTTACCAAAAGGTGTCTCTTCGGGAAGAGGAGGGGTGGGGGTTGAGGAGGAGAACAAACCTGTCAATCTGTCCCTCTGATTTCATATGGAATTCTCATGTCTCCAAGTTAGGTACTAACTCAGGGTAATATTTATCCACTCCTGTGCCAAGTGGGTGGGACTGTGCTTAAGCCACTGTTTCTTGAGCTGGAGCACAAAACATTTCTTGGTATAACTTCAGAGCGGTTGTGCAAAACATTTCTTGGGAAAACCAGAAGAACAGAACCACACGACTTCCACGTCGCTTCCTGTTCCTCCTTTGTGCCATGGCAACACCAGTGGATCTTCATCCCGTCCTGTGTCTGCTCTTGGCACCAGGTGTTCCACAAAAGTGGGGTTTGCAGTTTTTCACTGTTTTGTGCTTGCAATACTTCCAGTAGAGTAATTATTGCAATTAAATTTAAAAATCATAAGTAAAGAAACTATTACTCCCAGGGTGTGTGCCAATTTCTACTGCTACACCAGGCTTACTATTATTATGTTTTTTAACTTATACCCTATATACAAAATACATCACATATTAACAAAGTCCTCCAACCCCACCAGAAGTCTTCCAACCCTACCAGAAGTCCTCCAACCCCACCAGAAATCTTCCAACCCTCCTGGAAGTCATCCAACCCCACCACTCTGTGTTGTTTTATAGTTTCTGTAGTCTGTCTTCTGTGTCTTCTACCATAGTGTTCTCAGGTCTTGACATCTCCATAGTTGTTTGTGATCAGCAGGCTCCTCAGTAGCTCTCCTGAGAGTCTCAAGTCTATCGCCTCATTGGCATAGTGCCTGTTGAGCCCTTCTTTTTTTCAATTGTAGTTTAAAGCATGGATCTGTCTGGTGTGTGTTGTTTTGTAGATGTTCATAAGCAGTCATCTCTTGCAGTAGCAATCTAGGTGGAGCCTGCAGCTCTGCTGTTGAGAGTTCTGTTTGCACAGTTATCTTCTGGGGTTTCATCCCCATGTCCTTAATGGTCTTAGGTCTTAAAGCCCGGCTTCTCATGTATCCATCATTCTTGTTTTGATGATAGCTTTCTCTCATGGGCTGCAGCAGTCACCTCTCTTTCCAGGGCCACTATAAACCATCTGTGCCATCATGGTGCCATAGGGCTTCTCTGCTGGTGGCATCTTCCCTACAGTAGTCATTCTTGCTTGCTGTCTTCTCATGTCTCATGGTCACATTGTTTGTGGTGTCTGTGTGTGGTGTCAGTCTGTGTCATGGTTGGAGCTGCTCTGCCCAGGCGTGTATCATTAGTAAAGACAAGGGTAGCATAGCTTTATGGTTGTGTAGTAATACGCTGACTTGCACAGATGCTTTTGGCAAAGACCATACAGTCCATCATGGGGCAAGTAGTTTTAAACAGCTGCCACAGAGATACTTCATTGTGTTTGGCAGCTGCCAGAGGTTGGACTCTGGCCCTCTGGGACTGGCAGTTTGTGTGGTAGTTGAGTGGGTTGAATGTTGAATGAGCCTTAGCTTCTATGTGGGGCTCAAGATTTGGGGTTTGTTTTTTTAGCTGTAGTTAGAAGGCACATGCAAAAAGAAGACAGACCTTTGGTCTTGTAAAGCTGTTGGTTAGCATCTCAGTGACTTGCTTTACATGGTTGGGATTTCTCAGATGTGGAGCGACAAGCCATGTGCTGAAGGGTGATGGAAGAGGTGAGCGGAGCGCTGGACAAAGATGGGCCAGGATCCAATGTCAGAGGGTCTGTGTGACTGTTGGTGACTCTGATGGGCTTATACTGTTTTGGTTTTATTTTCTAGGTGTGAATCAATGTGTGAAGTGGCATATCAGCTCCAGAGCACACGTTAGGAAGGCACGTGATGACCGGTGTGCTGAAGTAGCAGTTTTTTGAAGCATCATTAATATTGTTGTAGCTAAAATCGTACCCTATCTGAGTCTTACAGGTGGCGGCTAGGCCTTGGCACAGTGGACCGAAGAATCTGGCTCTGAGTGGCTGAGGTAAAGGAGCATCTCACCATGTGCTTTTTCCTCTGTTTTTTGGCAGGTCGTGCACTCCTTACCAGAGGAGTGAAGCTGCATGGCAATGAGCAGTTTGAGAAAAGGTGATAGAGTTGTTAAGCGGTCAGCTCGGGCCCAAATCGCCAAGGATCATGCAGCAGGTCAGCCAAGTGTTTCTCTTTGCTTTTGCAAGCACCGTGAGGGCTCTACTCAAACAGTGGAGGATTTGAGGCGAGTTGATGGAGAGGAGTGTCTGGGTGGGAACTGCAGAGTGGGTGATTGCTTCTGAGTGTGATGACTGCTTCATTTCTGCAGTTTTCTAGCTTGCATGGGAGATGGTGGCTGCAACACCTGATTATTGGGAGCAGCATGGCACTTCTGAGGAGGGTATCATTGTGGTAGAGGTCAATACTCTTTGGTGTGTTGGTGACCAGCAGCACTCTGTCTTGCAGGTAATGAAGAGGAACCTGGTGAATGCAGGAGCATCCGGGTTAGGTGATGTGCTCCTGATGAGAGCGAAAAGTAAGTCAAGGGGCAAAAGGAGTAGGTGGGGTGGAATCAGCAGGGGGTATAATTTCAGGGTTGTGGAGACGGCTGTTTAGGCTTCATTAAGTCTGGGGGCAGATAGCGGGCCAGAGGTCTGGCCCACAGGTTGTGAATGTTGTGGCCTGTGTCTGTGTCCTAGTGTCATTTGTGTGTTCTGTGTTCTTCTTGTATATATATTGTATATGGTGCCTTCCACAGGTCTCTGTTCTGGCACATGGGCAAACCGCACTTGGCATGCACCTTGGTTGGTGTCTGTAGGGTCTTTTAATGCCTTGCTGCTTCAGCATAGAGCCTGTCAAGCACTTCTCTTGTGATTGGAGCTGTAAGTGTGTCTTGCATGACAGGTGTTTCTGGAGGGTCAACTTTGCAGAGGTGATCTGGGCTGGAATGACAGCTCTGTTCTTGAAAGTTCTGTCTCCATAGAGATCAGCATTTCATCCCTGTGTCCTTATGGGCTTTGGTGTTAAAGCCTGGCTTCTCACACATCCATTGTTCTGGTTTTGAATTGCATTGCAGCACTTGGTATAGGTTTCGGCAACAATCTAAAACTGCCTTGTTTTGCAGTGGTTTGTGCTGTCTGGCACTGCCACACTTGGTATGGTTCTTGGTGTTGTCTGTGATCAGACGAGAGTGCTGCATTGTATGGCATTCTATTTGCACGTGCATTACATGGATCTATGTTTGTGCCTGTACTTTATGGTCTTGCAGAGTCAGTGTAGAGGGTTAAGGTGATTTTGGGGTGTCTGTGCATGTGAGTGGGAGTTGAGCAGATCACAGCTGAATTGTGAGGTAGCATGAGGTAAGGCAGTAAGTCAGCAATACTTTTCATATTGTTTTTGTAGGCACCTTGTGGCAAGCCTCTAGAAACAGTTGAGGCATCAAGGTCTGAGGAGCGGCATGACAGGCCTTGGAACATTCGGTGTGAGGAACTAAAGGAGTTAATGCCTCAAACATTCATTGATGCAGAAAACCTCAAGGACAAGTTGTGGCCTTTGTGGATAGTCTAAGGAATGAATTATCTGCCCAGGGAAGTGCAGAACATATCAAAGGGTGCACGGCTCCACTCCCTTGCAGTTGTATAGCCAAATTCCCTAGATAAGCCTCGAAGGTGGGAGACATAGCCTGAGTAAAACCATATGTTTGGGTTAATGCCTACACTTTAATTTATGACTATACCCTTGAAGAAGAGCTAAAGGACTGATAAGAGAGGACACCCGGCACAAGATGGACCTAAGGCTGGATAATTGCCCAAGAAACAAAATCTGAGGAAAAGGTAAAGGTGGTAGGGGGAGATGATGATCACCAACTCAATTGGACAAAAGGGTTAATGCACCCCATTCCCATTCAACGCACACACAGAACCTATGCTCCACCTTTTCCTTGTCTCTCATGCAAATGAATTCATGGAACGTCTGCCTCTCTTTGTCTAGTATGCAAATCAGCCAATAAGATGAACTTAAAAAGGCAACAGAAAACTTTGCTGGGTCACTCACCACCCAAGATTACCAAACCTGAGACAACACTGGAACCTGGAGTGGTGATCCAGATTCTTTAACTCTCTTTGTCTCCCTTCCTTTTCTTTACTCCTTTCTTTTCTTTCTTACGGATTTATCAATAAGAGACCACATCGCTTATTATCCTTTTCCAAGTTTTTTCTACCACAAATAAAACATTTTAACTGGTCATTTGATGTCATTTCACCTTAATTTAACCTGAGGAGATCATGAAGACTTTACGTCTCCCTGGGCTTCTAGGCTGGGGTGTAACATTTAGATGGCATCATGGACAGGATCCCCTCGTTGGTGTTAACCGTTGAGACCAGATGTTCACTGTAGCCTCTCTCTGAGTTATACAAAAACGGAGACAGACCTCTGAGGGCAAACAAGGGATCTGATCCCTGTAATTGTATACTTATTATGGCCTCCCTGGGAGATCTGACTGTAGGCTAATTGCAGCCTCCCTGGGAGGTCCGATTGTAGGGTCATTATGACTTCCCTTGGAGGTTCAATTGTATATTGTACCCTTGTCCTGGAGAAGTTAGAGAGCTGTAATGCTCAACCTTCTCCCCCTGTTATGACTCGGGCCCATAACAATTGACATGATCCGCAAGTGGTAGTGGATAGAATCTCTACTATGGCTAAAGAATGGAGATTCAAACTAGGAAAAAGAAAAGCAGTGGTCTGTGTGGTTTTAGGAGCTGCTCTGGTGTCAGCACAGTAGGATAAATACATGACCTTGCAGACAGAAGGGGAGGCAATAAAATCCCTTCAAGATCTGGTGAAGACTTTGCAGGGACAATTAGAAAATGAGACAAAAAAACCTCTCCGATCAACTTACTGCTGAGCAAGTGACTAACCAAAGGTTACATACTGCTTTAATGGAGACTTTGGAGTAGGAGAGAATACTAAGGGATCAATTAGATTATACCCACTCCCAAATCGATGTAGAAAATATGGATGCAGATTCTGATAGGAGGAAAGAATAAAAACCCTTTTAAAGACCTAGAGCATATAAGAGAAATATTCCCTTAAGCAGGGAGAGGCTGTTATGCAGCCACTGGTTAAATGTGAAACTGTCGATGGACAGGGGCCCAAAAAGTCACCACCCGAACTGTCCCCTACTCCCCTATTGATTTGGCTAAAATTCAGGAAAAATATTCCCTGGTGTAGAAGAATTTTAAATACAACCTCTGGTATATTTGAAATAGATTTTAAGGCCTAGTAAAATGTGTTCAGGACTTAGCTATCTTGTAATACTACCAAAGCAACCGGAATGCTACTCAACAGGCCTGGAAAGTGTTCTTAGCCTGCTTCTTGTCTAGTCCCAACACAAGGGCAGTTTAAAACCCAGTCAAGCTAATCAAAGAGGGACAGTTTTAACAAAGGATGGTTAATTAACTAAACACAGGTGTTTTGCTAGATTAAGAGAATTTAGTCTATAGAAACTGCTTGCTCTACCTAAGCTTTTAATAGAACATCTTGAAGTCTTTCTCAGAATTGTGCAAGATGAAAATTAGTGGAAGAAAGATGAAGAAGATAATGACCCGAAAGATGACCCTGAAACTGAAACAAGGATTGGAACCAGAAGAGAAGAATTTGGCTGAGACAGGGGATTGTAGCAAACTTCAATAAATGATGAGAATCAAGAATGAAAAGGTTGAATGGAAACTTACAAAGACTTTGGATTTAGGTAATAGATTTAGAAGCAGTATATAAACTGCGTGAGTCCTTCGGACATTTGCCATTCACTGTGGTGTTGGTCCAACTCTGAGTTGTTAATAAAGCAAACCTAGAGATACCCATGTCTGGTCATTCTGTTTCTTCCTTGAACAGAATTGACACCCCAGATGGGAGTCTAGGACACAAGAGGAAGGGAAGTCAGGAAATTCTCTGGAGAAACCCATAACCAATGCTTCCTTGCCAGCAACACCAGGTGGGTTCACCTAAGAGACTTGGGCATGGGTGATTCCAGAAAAAACTGGGAGTACTCTTGTGTTTAAACTTGCAAAGTTCTTAGTGAGTAAATATAAGGGGAAATGTACCCAGCACTGAAAGGGGAACACCCCTTGCTGAGGTCTTAGAAAATTGGAAAAGAATACCTCTGGCACAAACCTTACAGAAACAGAAATTTAATACCTTGTGCCAGAAGGAATGGCCATTCCTGACTTGAACTAGAGGAGGAGGACCTATAGATGTATGGCCTCCTAAAGGAACATTTAATCTTCATAAACAAAAAATTTTGAGGATAATTTTAGAAGATACTGGCAGCCAGCATATTGATTATTGGTATATATGGTATAACTGGGGTCAACAGAGGCGTAAATCTCCTAAAACAAAGGTAAACTCACTTTCCTCTGCCCCTGAGGCTGAGGAAACTGATCTTACCGGTGTGGGAATGTACCCTTTGAAGCTGAAATACATTCCTAATCCAAGAGCAGGGCCTGGGGCTCCTCCAGAAGTCCTTTTGATCACTGTAGTGGTGAGACATGCACCTTGGAAACTAGGAGATTTGATTTCTTGGCAGAGCAAAATGCCAAGACTGAGAGATGATGCTGAAAAACGCGCACAAATGTTATCTGGAATTATTACAGACTATATTCCTAGTTGGAGTGATATGAAAACCTTATTAAGAGAATTATTTCAAATGGAGGAAACAGAAAAAAAAAATCAAAAATATAGAGAAATTGCCCAGAGAGGCCAGGGATTAACCACATGGCCTGATCAAAATCCTAATTGTATAATATAACCATCACAGAAGGTATGCACGCATACTAAACTGCTGTGCAGCAGCTGACAGAAGCCATACAACAATGTGACGAAAGAACTACAAATTGGACAGAAGTATTAGAATGCAGGTAAAAACCTGATGAACATCCAAGTGACTATTGGACAAGGCTAAAAGCAATGTTGTTAAAATATGGAGGGATGACAAGAGAAAACTTTCAGGAGCCATTTGCCATCAGTGTCTTTGTAGAATAATCATCCCCAGATATTAATAAGTATTTCAAGAAACATGCCAAGATGGTAAGGGAGACCTTAGCTAAAATACTTAGTATCCCTGCATTTGTTTATGATGGGAGAGAGAAGGAAAAACAGAAAAGAGAAGAGGATAAACAAAAACTAGAAAAGAAGCAAGAATGAAAGGAGAAAGGGAAATTGGCTTATTGGCGGCTGCTATTACTCAAACTTATAACCACCGGGAAAGAGGTAGGGGATTTCCCTGTTGAAAGAACGCAGAGGGAGCCCAGCCATCATTTAATGCACAAAGGCTCAAATTTATTAGTACTCACACTTCTTTTATATCCACAATAATTAGTTCATACATATTGCAAAAAGCAAGCTCCTTATAGGTTGCTAAGGTTAGATACTTTGGTTGCTAAGGTTAAATACCAATCTCGCCCCTTATGATTTCTACAAGGCCTTCTACATAGTCCTGCTTCTGTTCTTTGTTCTTCTTTGATACTTTTCGGTATTCTCCCATCACGTCGCCGTTGTCAGCAGTTCCTCGGTGCTGTGCCCTTTCTCACGTAGCCAGTTGTTAGCAAACTGCTCCACATCTCCCCCGTTTTCTTTTTGCACTTGTGCTAAAAATATTGCAGAGGCAGTCTTCTGCAGGGCCCTTTGCAGAAGATTGACAATACATGGCAACATCAAAAGCACAACCACAATTACCAAGATCATGACCCCCACAGACTTGATCAGAGATATTAACCATCCTGAAAGTCCCCATCCTTTAAACATCCTTGTTAACCAATCTAATCCATCATCTTCTGTTAAATGTTTGACACCATCCTTTAGCTGCTGTATGCTTTTGAAAATAGATTCTGAGTGGTCAGACAAATTCATGCAACACATTCCTTCAAAATCTTCACATCCATGTCCTTGCGCTAAAAGCAAAAAATCAATAGCTGCTCTGTTCTGTAAAGTAGCATGTCTAACACTATCAACATCAGTTAAAAGACCACTTAAAGCTAAAGAAGTAGCATTAGTCTGTTTGCTAAGCCAACATCCCAACTTATTCAAAGTAGTTAAGGCATTTGCAACACCAACTCCTGGTGCCAATATGGAGGCTGTTATGATTTGGCCTGGATTCCAGAATTCAATGTTATCTCGACAAGAACTTTCAAACCGATGAACGGTCCTTGGGACTCGCTTATGTTTTCGAGTCATATTCAGAATCATTGACACATTTGGTGTTAATAACGTGAGACGTCCGAGGCTACACGGGCCTCCATTCAGTTTAGATGGGACGCCTCCCCAGGCACGATCTCCACAGATTAGAAACACACCAGGAGGTAATGCAAGAGGAACAGCAAAAGATCGTGAGATGTTAGTCGAAGTATAATTGCACCAAGCAGTTGAATTATGATAAGCAGCATTAGTTGCATTCACATTTTGCCCTCTCCGTGTGGTGTTATAGGAGTAATTAAAAAACACACAAGCATCCATTATAACAGAGCCTAGCAACTCTAGCTCTTGAGGTTCTTGCGTAACCTGTGGAAGGTGACTGTATACACCATCCCAATTATCTGTACAATTTTTTGGAGAGTTGCAAAGAGAGAAAATCTGAAGGGTTTGTGGGATTGGCCATGTGTCTACTGGCACTCCCACCAAACAGGTGGAGAATGGATTTTCCGGATTCGTAGTAGAAAGGCACAAGGTTTCTTGATGTGTCATGTTTGCCAAAGTTACCCAGACATTTTGTTTAGGTTGTGAAACCATCCAGCCTTCAGCTTGATATATTGTCCAAAACAGGCCAATCACGCTGGATAGGATCTTAATGAAGGTTGCCATCTGTGGAGACACAAATAAATTCCTAATCCTGATTAATCAATTGTTCTTTGTACTTCCATCTTTTATTGCTACATAACGCCTTTTCATCTGTCCCCACCTACGGGGAGCAATCTGTATCCACGTAGGAATAGCACTATGTATGAAACACTCAGTCTGTAAACATGCAGATTTTGATTCCTGTTCTAACCGTTGCTTATGATGCTGCAGCCACCAAACAGCCGCTGCCAGGGATAACGACTCTCGATTTTCCCACAAACCGAAACATTCTTGAATTGGCTGTCCTGCAAACCTTGCTAATGCCCTCTGTGGGTTGTCATTAATCCATGTGTTACGACAGTTAATACATCTTAACCCAAAATATAGCTGTGATTGGTGTATCCAATATCTTTTTTCACATCCTCCACAAAACACCTTTACCCACGCTTGATGATCTGGATTGTTGCAGTTTAAACAATTTTGCCCACTTCTTATTACATTCCCATTTAACCACTCAATAATTCTCCATACATCTGACAATGTTGCCCAGTAAAGTGAATGTCCGAGTAGACCCTCAAGTTGGGTCAAAACAGGCTGGATCTTCAGCCGCTGTCGATGAGCTTGTCTCTCCTCTGGTGTCATTGGGAGGTGCGGCAGGTTTCGCCCATCTCGCTGGAACCCATACGGTGCCTGTTGGTGTAGAAACACAAAGATATCCCCTTCCCCATATTACTACTTTAGCTGGTCCTTTCCACAATCCATCTTTTGGATCCTTATAATTTACCCATATCTCTTTCCTTCCTTCACTTACTTTTGCCTTCTCATAATGTAACATAGCTGGTGGTTGTTCTGCGTCTCCAAATATACACAAGTGATTCATTACAAATAATGTTTTTGCTAATCTTTCCTGTACATCCTGTATTTCCTGATATTTTGCTACATAACGTTTCAAGGTACCATTTGCTCTCTCAACTATGGCCTGTCCTGTGGGAGAATGCGGTATCCCTGTTACATGCTTCACTCCCCACTTGTTTAAAAATCTTTGCACTCGACTTCCGACATATGCTGGTCCATTGTCTGTCTTTATAGTATTCGGGACTCCCATTATTGCAAAACAACATGTTAAGTGTCTGATTACCTGTGTGGCCTTTTCTCCACTCTGCGCAGAGGCCCATATATATTTGCTATAAGTATCTATAGTAACATGTACATATTTAAGTCTACCAAAACTTTGTATGTGAGTCACATCCATTTGCCATACTTCATTAGATTTCGTCCCTCTAGGATTGACTCCTATTCCAATACCAACCCCTTTATTGTGAAAACTACAAACAGGGCATGTTTTTACTATGGCCGTTGCTTCCGCCATTGTGATGCCAAACTGTGTTTTTAGCCCTTTTGCATTCTGGTGGAATATGTCATGTGCTTCTTTTGCCAATTTGTCTTTCGGCATGGGAACATGTATAACAGTGGATACCAATTTGTCCGCTCGAGCATTACCTTCCCCAAGTCCTATATCCCATTTATGACTTCTAACATGAATTACAGCATACGGTTGTTCCCTTATTTTTATGGCCCTCTGTAATTGTAAGAACAACTCATAGAGACGCTTATTTTGTACTTCCCTGACTTCTGCATCTTCTATCCTTGCTACTATTCCCGCTACATACATAGAATCAGTTACAATATTCAATGGTTCATTAAACTTAACCATCGCCCAAACTACTGCCAACAGTTCCAAAGTTTGTAGTGTGTCTTGTGCTGTGGCTTTTAATATCTCGTGTTTCCATGTATTATCTTCCTGCCACGTTATAGCTGCTGTCTGAGATTTCTTTCCTGCATCTGTATAAACTGTGATGGCATTCGGGATCGGCGCCTGTTGTCTTTTTGGCTGTTCAATCCAATGTAATTGTCCTAACCATCTCAAAGGTTCCATAGATAATTGATCAGTTGACAACATCATTGGCCCATTTAACATGGCTTCCTGCAATGCTGTGCTATTTGCCAGGTACCACTGCATGGTTTCCTTCTGCATTGGACAGTATATGAATTGAGGTTCTCTTCCACTTATTTGAATAACTCGCACACGACCTTTCTTTACTAAATTTGCTAATGCCTCAACTTTTTGAAGTAGAGATTTTGATTGTTGTAATGCTGGCGTGATCCATTCTAGCACCCATGTCTCCCCCGTTTTCTTTTTAGACTGCGTAATAGCTCCGAGCAAATGCTGTGAACCCATCCACACAAGTATGTCCAGGGGGAGCTCAGCGTCTCTCCGACGCACTTGTCCAGAAGTAATACGATCCATAATCTGTTGTAGCACTCGCTTCTGATCTGCTGATAAAGACACTACCTGTGCAGGATCATTTCCTTTTAACAGTGGTCTTAATTGTTGTAAAAGCTCGTTTGGGATGCCCACTATAGGTTTTAGCCATTGTAAATCTCCTAATAGCTTTTGAGCATCATGCAGTGTTGAAATTTCAGGATTAATTGTCAATTTTTGTGGTGTCACTATTTGTTTCGTCAAAGACAATCCTAAATATTTCCATGGAGCTGTTTTTTGTATCTTTTCTGGTGCAATTACCAATCTTTGCTTTGCAAGGGTGTTTACAATTTCTTTTATCTGTGCTTCTGTAAATGGTTCTTTCTGTGCAAATAATATATCATCCATATAGTGATAAATTATAACATCAGTCCATTTTTGACGTAATGGCTGTAAGGCTGCATCTACAAAAATCTGACATAAAGTTGGACTATTTCTCATTCCTTGCGGTAAAACTGTCCATTCAAACCGTTGATCTGGCCCTTCTCTATTTATTGCCGGTAAAGTGAAAGCAAATCGGCGCATGTCCTTTTCATGAAGCGGAATCGTAAAGAAACAATCTTTTAAGTCCACAATCAATATAGGCCATTCATAAGGTAACATAGCTGGATTCGGCATACCTGGTTGTAAAGCCCCCATTGGTTCCATTTGTTTGTTTACTTCTCTAAGGTCATGCAAAAGTCGATATTTGCCTGATTTCTTCTTTATGACAAATATTGGAGTATTCCAAGGACTAGTAGATAATCTTAAATGTCCTTGCTGATATTGTTCTTGTACTAGCAAGTGTGCTTGCTCAAGACTTTCCCTTTTTAGTGGCCACTGCTTTACCCATATTGGATTGTCAGATGTCCAAGTTATAGGGATCGGGAAAGTCCAAGCAATGGCCATTAGGATAAATGGTGATCGTTTGTCAAAACTATTCCCATTTGTGCTAACACATCTCTTCCAATTAAGCAATTTACCCCTGGAGGTAATTGCACTACAGCAAGCACCGCTGTGACTGTTTGTCCTTCAATTGTCAATTGTAGGGGCGGCGTTCGATTAGCTAAAGTTAAACCACCCACGCCAGTGATGGTAGTGGTATGCTCTTGTAATGGCCAGCCTTGTGGCCAAGAAGAAGGCGACAGTATGCTGGAATCTGCGCCTGTGTCTAACAACCCTTCCACAGTTATTGCGTTACCTTGAAATGACAGGTGAACAGTCTTTCTGGGTCTCGTACTCAGATCCAGTGTTAGCAGGGTCAGGCTTCCTGTGGATCCGAAGCCTTTGTTTCCGCGACTCTCCTCAGTTATTGGTCGTATTGTTTGAGTCACTTGTGGCAGAGGCACCAGCTGTGCAATCCGTTGTCCCTGTGCAATCTTTACTGGTGGATTCAGTGTATATGCCATAATATAGATTTCACCTTCATAATCTGCATCAATAACTCCCGGTAAAACAAATAGTCCACATTGTGATGCCGATGATCTTCCTAATAATAAAGCTCCCATGACTCTCCCATTAATAATGATAGGTCCTCGTACATTCGTAGATATTGTTTGAGGATTATTTGTTAACAGAATAACATCTACTGCTGCTGCCAGGTCCAACCCGAGACTTCCTCGGGTGGCGGGTTGAAGGACTGCGCTGCGGCTGCAATTTTGGTCGTTGCGCGGCGGCCGGCGAACGCGCTCCGTGTGGAGTTTCCCGACCGTCTGCAGCAAGCCACCTCATTATGGGAGTTGGATCGGCAAGTTTGACACCATACATTTCTGGCTGTACAACTCTTTCGTACATGCCCTGGAGCTCCGCATCGGTAACACCGCAGCTGCCCCTTTTTAGGTGTTTGCACTTTAACTGCTGTTGCTGCTGAAGTCTGGAGAGGCGCAAGGGCTGCCATAACCTGACTTTGAGTAGCCTGAGCCTGTTCTTTCATTCCTTCCCCTAATTTCTTTATTGCCTCTACAAGAAAAGCCTGAGGTCCAGTAGGTATCGATGACGCTTTTTCAAGTGCCTCCTCTATAGTCCAATGTGCCCTTAATGTATTCAATAAACTCTTTGTAGCAGGATTGCCATTTTGTGAAATACACTGTTTTAAGAGAGCACCCTGCATGTAGAGAGGTACTCTTGCTCTTTCAATTGCATTTACCAACTTATCTACAAAACTGCCCAAAGTCTCTTCTCTCCCTTGCTTAATTCCCATATACATTGGAACTCCGCCTGGCTCTTTCACTTGCTCTATGGCTTCTCTCACTAACCTCATTGCCTCTCTCACTTTATCCGGACCGAGCAGTGCTTGAGCTTCTACTCTAGCATAAGGTCCTAACCCCATTAATTCATCCATTGTAACCCCTTGTAATGGATCTCCTGCTTGCCGCTGTACCGCTATCGATTCTAACACTCTCGCTTGCCAATGCGCATTAAACAACAACCACTGACTAGGAGAGAAAATTAACTTTGCTATACCCCGACAATCTGCAGGTAAAAGAAGTTGAGTGCTCCAGAGATAATCTAACATTTGACGAGTCGGTTCACCAGTAACACCATAAGAACTCACTGTAGAGCGCAATTGTGACAAAAGCTTCCAATCTAATGCCGTAACAGTAGCATTTAGTCCACCAGCTGGGTTCGGCTGAAACTGAACTGGAAAAGCCATTGCTGTCGCCATCTGAGTCATCTCCTCATCCCCTTTTTCTAACCCCTCTCGTGCCAATGCATTCCAAGCCCGACACCTTTCTTTAGCGATCTCTATCCCCAGCCCATCTTCTGAGCCAGGAGTAGAATTCTCGCTTTCCGGCGTCACAGTGTGGCTGGACGCATCAGGGCTACTCAGGGCAGAAGCGAGGGGAGCGGTAGGGAGAACTCGTTCTGAGCTTTCCTGTCCCGTCTCTTCGGAACGTAAAGGTGGTAAAACAAGCTCACGAAACGCAGGCGGTAATGGCCACCTAGTTTCCTCCTCCCCATATCTGGTGTTTTTCTCTTTTGCCGCAATTGCGCCCTGTGCAGCTCTTTTTTCAGCCTGATACCTTAGCAATTCATTATGAACCACCCTCCATAACTTTCCCAACTTTTTTGCTGTCTTATCATCATTCAATGTTAATTCCCATAATTTATCTCCAAATTTTCTCCATTCCGATAACTCATGAACTGTATGTGGATTAATAAAACAACCTTGCTCTACCCCATAAGCTAAAAGCCCCTGAAGATCCTTTTTTACATCTATTCCCTCAACCCGGCGTTGTGCCAGCCAGGATGCAAATAAATCATATGCTGCTTGCCTGTCCATACCTTAATTTTTCCGTTGCAGCCTTTCCAGGTCTCGGCAGCACGTATCAGCAGGGCTCACCTCTTGTGACACCCTGGGCGCGGGCCTTTTTAGTCGCCTTTCGCCGTCCTCGCTGCTTAAGGACCTGAACAACCTTCTCTGGTCTTTATCCTTCGTGGTGCCTTATACGTCCTTTGGCACGTATCACGTCGCGGTCACCATTTGTTGAAAGAACGCAGAGGGAGCCCAGCCATCATTTAATGCACAAAGGCTCAAATTTATTAGTACTCACACTTCTTTTATATCCACAATAATTAGTTCATACATATTGCAAAAAGCAAGCTCCTTATAGGTTGCTAAGGTTAGATACTTTGGTTGCTAAGGTTAAATACCAATCTCGCCCCTTATGATTTCTACAAGGCCTTCTACATAGTCCTGCTTCTGTTCTTTGTTCTTCTTTGATACTTTTCGGTATTCTCCCATCACGTCGCCGTTGTCAGCAGTTCCTCGGTGCTGTGCCCTTTCTCACGTAGCCAGTTGTTAGCAAACTGCTCCACATTTCCCCAGGGAAATTTCAGAATTAGGGGCCATCGAGGGAGAGCCCCAATCCCCCTGCCACCAACTCAGTTAAATCCTAATGTTCTAGAATGTTTTTATTGTGGTAATCTAGGTCATATGCAACGGGAATGTCCACTATGTCCGGTAGCTTCTGGACAAAGATCTACACCGTCATACCCACTGCAACCTCATGCACAGTGAATTAAGGACTCCATATTTACTGGAGGATTGCTAAAATGTCCCTTGAGGGAATAGAGGTAAATGAGCACAGACAAATTACTGCAAAAGTAAATTAAATTTATGTTAATTTTTTTGGTGGATATGGGAACAACACTGTCTCTCTTAAATTTTGAAGTCTCTCAATTTCAGAAGAGAAAATAATTATGAAAAGAGTAGTAGGAGAAGAAATTAAATACCTTTCCACACCCCTCCCTATTGTTTTGGCTGGAAGATTAGCATGGGGAAGATTTGTAATATCCCCAGACTCTCCCACTTTTGCAGGAATTTGGTACTCAAATATCTCTGCCTCCTAGTGGAATTCGATTAATCATTATGGGTTCAGAGATTGTACACATCTCTAAAGAGGACGTCTTGTCTTCTGAAATTCCAGAAAGTCTTGGAGCGGTCCCCCGGGAACTATGGAGTACTGCTTATATCAGTAGGACTGCTTATATCAGCAGAACCAGTGGTAGTAAAAACAAAAGGAGGGTCACCTCCTTCAATTAAACAATATCCCATAATTGATGAAGCTCAACCAAGCATTCAAAAACAAATTGATTCTTTTTGAGAGAAGGAATCCTTAAGAAATGTGAAAGTCCTTATAATACCCCCATTTTGCCAGTAAGTGAACATCGGGTGGATAAGGATGGAGACCCACAATATAGATTTGTCCAAGACCTTTGTGCCGTAAATGAGCATGTCATTTCACCACATCTTGTGGTTCCTGACTCGAATTTGATTCTTACCCAAATACCAGCATGGGCACAATATTATACTGTCTTATATTTAACTAGTGCATTTTTTAGCATTCTCGTTGCAGAAGAAAGTCAATTGTTTTTCCCTTTACATGGGAAGGGAAGCAATTGACCTGGACCCAATTACCCCAAGAATTTACTAGTTCACCTACTATCTTTTCTCAAATCTTAAAAAATTACTCAAGGGATTTAAAATTTCCAGGATGCTCTGTTTTGATTCAGTATGTTGATGATTTGTTATTAGCTAGTCACACCTAAGAAGAATGTATGCAAGGCACTGAATATTTGTGTGTACAACTAGCAAAAGAAGGTCACCGTGCATCTCTATCCAAACTACAACTCTGTCAACAACAGGTGAAATATCTTGGATTTATTCTTAAACCAGGAGAAAGGGAAATAGACCCTGAACAAATAAAGGCAGTATAAGAAATACTGAGACCAGTGACTAAGAAACAGTGAAGGGGGTTCCTAGGCCAAATAGGATTTTGCAGACTGTGGATCCCTCGATTTAGTGAAATAGCTAAACCTCTATATGAGGCAACTAAAAATGAGGAAGTAGAACCAGTAACATGGGGCCCAGAAAAGGAAGGGGCTTTCCGAGCTTTAAAAGAAACATTGTTAAAAGGCCCAGCTTTAAGAATTCCTGATTATAATAAACCATTTAAACTTTATTGTACTGAAAATAAGGGAAATGTGAATGGCATTTTGACCCAAATTTTAGGCCACCATGAGAGACCTGTAGCTTATTATTCTCGTACATTAGATTCAGTAATTAAAGGAACTCCAGTTTTGTATTCGAGCCATAGCAACTGCTGCTGAATTAGTAGAGAAAACTCAAAATATAGTCTTGGGACATCCCCTTACAGTATGTGTATCTCATGAAGTGGAAATTCTCTTAAAATAATATGCAGAAAAGGCACTTTCCCCTCAAAGGGCACACAGATATGAACGGATACTTTTACTTGCTGATAATTTAAAATTTAAGATGTAACACCTTAAATCCTGCTGCTTTAATGCCCTTGCCTACGGTCAGTGAGAAAGACAGCCATGACTGCACCCAGGTGGTAAATACAACTGGCAAGCCACGAAACGACTTAACAGATCAATCTTTAGATAACCCAGACTTGAACCTTTTTGCAGACGGATCATCATATTATGAAAATGGTTGGAGGTGTACTGGATATGTTGTTATCACAGAAACTCAGGTAAAACCAATGCGCACGGGAAGCAGATAAAAGACTTATTCAAAGCAATACAACTGCCTTCCGAATAGGCTGTGATATATATAAAGGCTCATGCTAACAATCAAGACAAAATATCCAAAGGAAATGCCCTCACTGATCAAGCAGAGAAAGCTGCCACACGACAAAGTGTTTTTACTATGACTTTACTTCAGAAGCAGGAGCTGAACAATGAGCTGCCTGAAATAGAGAAACTTTATGAGGAACTCCTGAAAGAAGAAAAACAGTTATGGGAGAAACTCAGGGCCCAACACCATGAAGGACAATGGATTTTAGGGGGTAAACCATTGCTTCCAAAAAGATATTTGTTACTGATCATGCATTGGCATCACAAAAAGACACACGGGGGTCCTGAAAATTTTGCATTGAGAGTACAAAGATTATGGGCAGCTCCAGGAATTTATGCAGCAGCTAAGAGGGTTTGCAAAGGCTGCCGACTGCAAAGAATATGTATCCCTTGGAATTAAAGCACCTTTAGGAAAGTGGCCCCCAGCAACATATCCTTTCCAAAAACTTCAGACTGACTATGCTGAAATGCCTAAAGCAATGGGATTTATGTATTTACTTCTTGTTGTTGATCAGTTATCAGGGTGGGTAGAATCCTTCCCCACTCAAAAAAATGATTCAAAGGCAGATGTTAAAGCTCTCTTAAAAGAAATTATTCCCAGTTATGGAGTTGCTGAAATAATTGATTCAGATAGGGGAGCACATTTTACAGCAGCTGTTCTACTACAGGTCTATTATTCTTTAAGTATCCGAGCACAACTGCATATGCCCTATCGTCCCAAATCATCAGGTCAAGTAGAAAGAATGAATAGAACAATTAAGGACAAATTGGTGAAAGTTTGTAAACAAACTGGATTAAAATGGCCAGAAACATTGAATTTAGTATTGAGGAATATTAGGAGCACTCCCAGACAACCGATAGGGCTTTCAACTGCAGAAATTCTATTTGGGAGGATTATAGTAGTACCAGGGACTTATGTTCTAGCTAAAACAAGTTTGCTGGATGGAGATGAACAGGTAACTCATTGTATTTGGAGAATTCTTTTTCACAGTTAAGATATTGTGCTTATTGGTATCAAGGAGTAACACCTGAAATTCAAGTACATGATATACAACCTGGAGATCAAGTTTATGTAAAAAATTTTAGAAGGAAAAATAGATTTGAACCGAAATGGGAAGGGCCTTAAATGGTATTATTAACTTCATTTTATGCTGTTAAGGTACAGGGCAAAGAGACCTGGATCCATCATTTACACATACAGAAATATTCCACGACAGAATGAAGGTTCACTAGCCTTTTAATCCTGATTTGTTTTCAACTGCCCTGGACTGACCCCTTGTGGTCAAAGTTTTTCCTACGTTATCGGGACCCCACAACAAACAAGACTGTGATGAAATATACTTGCCAAGCCTCTTGTGAAATGAGATTTAACAGAAGTGTTGTAATTTCCAGGAATACTAGAATTGAATGGAATTTTCCTTTTGATCCTATAAAAGTTGTTAAGTTTTGTGTTACCACTAGATCTAGGCTTAATGATCACTGGGAAGACTATGGGGAGAAAATGTCTTACAATCCTTATTCTTACCACGTACATATCAGGGAACTGTTAGCCGAAAGAGGGACTTGGTGTTTGGACCATCATAAATAGGGATTTGGTAAAACAAGAAAAGATACTGTATACCAAAGAAATGATTGGTGTTGCTATGATTTATATTTGTTTAACCCAGTCTTTACAATTACTTATCAAATTTGGATATACAGGCATAGAAAAAACGTCACATCCATTCCAACTTTACGCATACGAGGATTTCCCAGTTCTAGGGATGGCAAATCTATTTCAATCCATGTCGTCCTTTGCGGATCTCATAAGACCAAGGAAAACCAGGAGTATTCGTGATACTAATGAAAAGGACCTCTGGGTTGATAACACTCATGTTTGTCTGATGAAGTCCTTCTCAGGGAATCTTAATTTATCCAAATGCTGGCTGTGTGTGTCCTTACCAAAATCAGCAAATCAGGGGTCTAAGTTGGATGGAATTCCAACTCTGAGATATTCTAATTGGGGAATGTTTTGGGAGAATACGACCTTTTCAAAGAAATATGAGGAACATATATGGGGTATAGACTTATTTAAATCAAACGATTATTCCATCCTACAGTGTGTACAAAGATGTTATCCCCCGGATATAAATAATCAAAATTTGTATTGAAATCATACCTTTGTAGGAAATTAGACAAAATGTAATAAAATAAAAACAATTCGATCTGCACTGGAATTGAGTTGCGTTGGGCCAAATTCGTCAAGTGTTTTGGTTCTGTGGGAGAAAAGCATACAAAGCCCTACCTCCTAGATGGGGAGGTATATGCACCCTTGGATTATTAGCCACAGATTTGGAAATTCTTCCAAAAACTATAAATACACCAATTTGGCATCAAAACTTTTTAACTCGTACCCGTCAAACAAGTAATCCTTTAATTGAATGACCCTCGACATTCCATTCTTTTGTGAGAGGGTTTATACGCGGATTAGGAGTTAGTGAATTGGAAAAGACTATTTGAAACATTTCTGAAGAAACTGAAAAACTAGCAAATCATACTGCACATGGCCTTACTACCTTGCAAATGGAAATAACAGAGCTTTCAAAGATAACTCTTCAAAATCGTATGGCTTTGGATATGATTTTAACATCTCAAGGAGGGGTCTTCACTGTATTAAATGTAAGTTGCTGTGTGTATGTAGATCATTCAGGAGAATTATTAACTGGTGTTCATAAAATTTGGGAAGTTAGCTCAACTATGCAACAGATACAGAGAGATGATACTTCCTGGAGATTTTCTGAAACCTTTTTGTGGTTGACTTCTTGGTTCCCTGATCTGTCTAGTTGGTTAAAAAAATCAATTGCAATGGCTGTTGTAATAATCTTAGTATTAGTATGTGGACTAGTATTGTTGCAATGCTGTATGTCCCGCTATACTAGCTTGTTAACTAGAATGCAAGAAAGTGCTTGGAATTATACTAAAAGTTAGTTGCAGGCCTGCAAAAGAAAACAAAAGGAGGGAACTGTAGAAGAATTTTAAATACAACCTCTGGTATATTTGAAATAGATTTTAAGGCCTAGTAAAATGTGTTCAGGACTTAGCTATCTTGTAATACTACCAAAGCAACCGGAATGCTACTCAACAGGCCTGGAAAGTGTTCTTAGCCTGCTTCTTGTCTAGTCCCAACACAAGGGCGGTTTAAAACCCAGTCAAGCTAATCAAAGAGGGACAGTTTTAACAAAGGATGGTTAATTAACTAAACACAGGTGTTTTGCTAGATTAAGAGAATTTAGTCTATAGAAACTGCTTGCTCTACCTAAGCTTTTAATAGAACATCTTGAAGTCTTTCTCAGAATTGTGCAAGATGAAAATTAGTGGAAGAAAGATGAAGAAGATAATGACCCGAAAGATGACCCTGAAACTGAAACAAGGATTGGAACCAGAAGAGAAGAATTTGGCTGAGACAGGGGATTGTAGCAAACTTCAATAAATGATGAGAATCAAGAATGAAAAGGTTGAGTGGAAACTTACAAAGACTTTGGATTTAGGTAATAGATTTAGAAATAGTATAAGGTCTTTTCCAACCTAGACAATTCTGTGATTTTGTGATAAACTGCGTGAGTCCTTCGGACATTTGCCATTCACTGTGGTGTTGGTCCAACTCTGAGTTGTTAATAAAGCAAACCTAGAGATACCCATGTCTGGTCATTCGGTTTCTTCCTTGAACACCAGGAACTCCAAGAAATGGAAAATGAATATGTATGGAGAGTATCCCTCACTGGAGGTGACTCTATCTTTCTGAGTGAGGATGAGACAAGGAGATACTGGGGGCCAGGAGTTTTCCTGACTACTGACAATAATAGAGAGCCCTGGTCCCTGACCCAGAGAGTAGCATATTGGGCTGGAGGATTGGGCCCTATGGAAAGAAGAGACCCCTTCTCAATAAAGACTCCGACAGCAGGACATATTCTGGAGAGCATACAAAAGACTGCATGTCTCCAGCTAATGCATGACCAATTACTGATCCTGCAACAATCCTCTCCTCTACAATATGTGGCAGATACTGTTAGACTGCATCCTCTCTTAAGGGGACTGCCTGATGCCTTGAAATTATATGCAGTTCAGCTACAAGATCATTTGAGAACACCCCAACCCTGGAGAAGGGGGCACCCCCTGGAGGTGACATAGGGATAAGTAGCACAGGAGTTTATTAATTACAGGAGATGGATGGGATTCACCAGTCAGGGAAAGACAAAATCCAAAGCAGAACTTAGGAGGGTGGAAGGATATGGGGAAATAAAAGCTAGGCCCTTGCACACTTCCCAACATCCCCCCCCCCGCCCCCACCCCCACCCCCCCAGCAAAGCCGGTGCGACCTCCTGATAATAAAAAATACATAGTATGAACAGAGGGCATCTCAAAGGAGGTTCCCCCGGAGGTGATGGATGGCTTACCCACCCCCAGCCTGGAAAGTTAGTTGAAAGGCTGGAACAAAATAAAGGGGACCCACCTCCCTCAAAGCCCAAAGATCTTTCTCTCCTATCCTGGAAACGCGGAACTACAACCCTGTCTGCTCCCCAGGAGACTGAGTTGATTAATTTAAGCATCCCTGGGTTGGAAAACTGGACATGCCATTCTCACTTACTGAGCTGAGGGGTGGCCAGTGGGTTCACTTAAGGAGGCTCGGAGAAAGAGTTGTTGATTACCTTTCCCCTTGAACCCCTTAAAACTCCAGTTACATTTCTAGTAGACATGAGTGCTCACATTTCTGAGATGATGTCACTAATCGCAATGGCATAGCTGCTAACAAAAACCAGATCTGGGTTAAATATGTTTTTGGAGGCTCTAAGCCACAGCCGACTGCTCAGGAGAAATGCTGGTTACCTGGAAATGAAACTGCAACAGAGTCTATTATGATCTTAGGAAATTTCCCCACAAATATCCTGGGACTCAACCTATTGAAGGGACAAGCCTGAGTGAATCTGAAAGGAAGGGAATGGAACTTTGGGTTCCCAACTGCCTCTGTAAGGCTTTTACAGCAAGCACCTGCACTTCCTCCTTCTAAAATTGTTGATGTGAAACCTTATGCCTGAATATAAATCAAACTCTAAGATCTTAATTTGATTTTACTTAAATAGGTATCTTTTCTAGATTTTGTTTGGATGGAATGAAGAGTTGTAATTTAGACTTGCTGAAATCTAAAGTTTTATCATTTGTTTTATTAGGGTTTTTTTGGTGCATTATCTTTAGCACAGATTTCAGCCAAGTACTAGTTATAATGAACTATTTCTATTAACAATATAGAGAAAAACTTCCCTGTATTTAAAGACCTCCAATGGAATTATTTAGATTTAAATTAGGACTTAAATTGGTGATCTGCTTCAAATGCTAAATGTGAAACATGAGGTGCCACATTTTTCTAAAAGCTCTGTAGTCCTTTAACTTCTGCAGCTGAAATTACAAAAGTAATGATCAGCTATGATTACAGCTTCTTTATATGGAGTAGACTTGTCTTAAAATCAGAAGATGAAATCTGTGCATAACCTACGAAACTGGGTCTCATAAGATCCAAGAGGGCTATCATTCAGGGCAAACAGTGCCTAAGCAAGAGAAAGCTTCAAAAGGGTGCAGCAGTTTCCTAAGGCTTACAATTCCAGTTATAAGAAAGTTCAGGTGAAAATCAGAGCAAAATTACAGACTGAGGATTTTTATATTCTGTTTATTTTGTGCTGACTTTTTTTCAAGAGTGAAGTATTCTGAGGAATTAAATGTGTTAGTGCAGTATCAGATGAAAAAGTGACCTCAAAGTAATGCGTTAGCTGCCTACAAATGAGGTCACATCTTTAAGATCTGCTCAAATATATGAAAACTACAATAGAGTATGAAAACACTGCTAGCTTGTTGTTTTCTGCTGAAACAGGCATTTAAATTCAAAACCATACTAACCTGAAAGTGAATCTCAAATGCATTAGTGTCATTTGCAATCACTTCAGCCAATCTAGTTAATGGAGATTTCAAACAATGTAAACTAGGATTAGGTACATCTGGTCCAATGTACTCTGTTAGATTTGCCTATGTCATGGTTTAACCCCAGCCAGCAACAAACCACCACACAGCTGCTTGCTCACTCCCTGCCTCAGTGGGATGGGGGAGAGAATCGGAAGGGGAAAAATAAGAAAACTTGTGGGTTGAGATGAGAACAGCTTAATAATTGGAAAAATATAAAACAAAAATCATTATTTTTAATGAAAAGGAAAATAACAAAAAAAGAGAGAAATAAAACCCAAGAAAAGCAAGTGATACAAATGAAAAAACAATTGCTCACCTCCAACTGACTGATACCCGGTCCCTTCCTGAGCAGTGGCACCCCAGACAGCTTTCCCCCTAGTTTATAGGCCAAACATGACATAGTATGATATGGAATATCCCTTTGGCCACTTTGGGTCAGCTGTCCCAGTTGTCCCCGCTCCCACCTTCTTGTGACCCCTCACCTACTTGCTGGTGGGGCAGTGTGAGAAGGTGAAAAGGGCTTAGTGTAAGCACTGCTCAGCAGTAACCGAAACATCAGTGTGTTTTCAACATTATTGTCATCCTAAATCCAAAATACAGCAGTATATCAGCCACTAGGAAGAAAATTAACTCTATCCCAGAAGAAACAGAGACACCTAATATCTGTCACTTATGGTTTATATTATACATAAGGAAAACTTAACTTTTTTTGAAGAAAAATCCATCACTAACTGATATGTTGAAGTACAATAAATATATACTGTTCAAACTTCCCATGTCTTAGATAAATTTAAACCATTGTTACTTTACTTGTAATATGTTCCACTCGGCCATACTGAACATTAGTTTAGTAGCACACTAAACGTTAGTCTAGTAGCACACTTGAAATATTATTTAAAATAAATGCTGGCTATTACAGATTATCATGTAAAATATGTTAAATATTGAATGGAGAATGCCTGCATAGCTGCTGCATATTGTTGCATATGAGCAAATGGAAAATATTTTTCCTGTGCTAAGCAGACTTTGAAAGGCAAAGTAATGTTCTGGTAATTTCTGTTATTAAACAAAAAGACTGGGATGCTAGAGGTCATACTGTGGCTTCCTTCTTTTCATCTCTTCCCTTAAAAAAAAATCTGCAAAAAAAAGTTTTCTGAATCTATTCAGAGAGTAACACAAAGCCTCCCTGGTGAATGATTGTCACATCTGGGGTTCCCTGGATACATTTTTCTCTGCCTAGAAATTTGGGCAGAATTTGAGGTTTTTATGCACTTGTTCCTGAGTGCTTTTATTTGCTTTCACATGGAGGTCCTTGTCAGCTGCAGACTCACAGAGGACCCTTGTATTGTGCACCAAGAGTGAATCTGATACTTCTGGGAAGTATTGGCATTCTTAGTGCCCATACAGTTCTTAGTGCCTATACAATGCATAAACACATATGGAAAAAACAGAAATACAATGAAACCACCTTCTGTCGCTGCTTATCCTTGCACTCAAGGTGAATAAATGCCTGTGAGAGGGTGAACTGTAACTTGGGACTGGAGAAAATCTTTAGGAGAGTGGGCACTGCCCAAGACTAAGACAGACACAAGGTGGTTTGTTTTTTAGGGGATAAAACACTTGTTTGGTAAGTATGATAAGATTGTTAGATGGGAGATTTGGGATGGGGGAAATCAAGCTACTCCTATATGGTTCAGAAGGCTGAAACTGGCAGGAAATAAAAATTATTGAAAAATGGGTCTAAAGATGTAAGTGCTAGTGGTTTAGTGTTTTGAATATATAGGGATTACTTGAATTTTTTTTTCGTAATTTCTGATGGTCAGGTTATGTCCTTGCTGCTCTGTTGCAGAGCCTAGGTACACTCTCTGGAGCCAATTCAGTGAGAGTTTCCCCTCAGTAGCAGGTTCTATACATCTCCTGGAGGCGTTGGCTTCCATTAGTGAATGCAACAGTTTGGAGAGCAGTTATGAGCAGAATTGTTACTTAGTATGAGTTGCTTCTGTTTTAGGAGAGTTTAAGTGTGCTTGTTAACGTTGAAAATGGCTGTATGAAAACATAAGTAAGTTGGTTCTTAATGCATATGTAAAGAGTGACTGCTTCTTGAGAGAAAGAAATTTAAGAAAATATTCAAACTAGATCTCTAGTGTACAGTAAATCTTAATTTCAGGTTCCTTAGATCAGCATAAGGAAATATCTGCTCAAGTTATGACAATGCCTCAAACTTCACCTATCTGCTGCAACAATGTAAATTGCTCTGAGCTCATTTTAACTCAATCCCTACCTCTCTGCATGGTCTGTGTGTTCAAGGATAATCAGCTCCATGGCAGAAGTATAATTTTTATGGATAGAACACATTATCTCTTTTTAACTCAATTTACATAAGCATCCTGTAATTTGTGTTGCTCAGTTTCAGCATAAGCATATAATGAGAACTTCGAGTGTGTCGATCACAGGACACCATTCTTTGTTTTCTAGAACACGTAACCCTGAAATTTTCTCTAGTCTCCTAAGCATAGTAGTATAAATACTGGTAAAATGAAGCTGAAATACTGCTGCTGTCCAAACTGAAGCAGCATCATGTTCTCTCATAACCTAGCTGTTGTTTAAGTGTGTCACCTGCATACTTTCCAATTATTTTAGCAGTTTTTGTGTGTTAGGAAAACTTACTTCAGTGCAGGAAGGTCTAAGAACATTTAATCATAGGTATTGCTCATGAACAAATGAATCTGGCTGGATACAAGTCTGACATAACCTGAATGCATTGGGTTGGCTTACATGTATGTTCATCCATGGGTTTTTGTTTAATTTAATCATATATCTTTTAAATTACTCAGATGACAATTTTTGAAAGTGAATCAGTAGTGGTGAGTACTGCAACTACCACCCAAAATGAGATGTATTCCCCAATATTAGTGAATGTGTTTTCCTGACAAAGTTTTAACAGGAGAGAAATTGTTAAGTCATTCACTTCATGAATCAGCTAAGAATAAAACAGGCAAATTTGTGTGCAAACCTGGGAATGGATGGAGAGTTGATGGAGAGCCAGTCAAAATTCTCAGCCTGTGAGAAAGAACAATGACTGGCAAAAGAGGGATCAAAGGGTAAGCTTAAGAGTATGACTATTGTAGCAAAAATAACCTTAGATTTATTTGATAGACCTTGTTTGGGGATTTATTTTAATAAATAGAAGCAGAAGCCTTTATAACACTGTTATACCTTTATTCTGTTCTTTGATTTTTGAATGTAAGTGGTTTAGGTATTGTAACTTGTGTCCTAAAAGGGCTAGGGGTCTTGAGTCACACTGGGACCCTCTTTGTTGGTACTCCTAACACAGTTATGGTCCTGTCCTGTAAAGCTGCTAAAGATGAAGCAGCACCCAACACGTAGGCTTAAGGAACAGGAGAGTGAGAATGGACAGTGAAGTTTGAGAAGAATGTCTTGCAAATTCCCTCTGGATTATTGCAAGCGTCTACCATAATAGGAAGTGTTTGGTGCGGAAAAGGCATCTCACATTTGATCACTTTAAAAACTTAATGCTCTTCAGTTCTTGTTCAAACACAGCACGTGTCCCATAGGTATTTGAATAACCAATTTGACTGCCCTTTGCAGCCAGAGAGGATTCTCTTCTAAAAAAAGTGGATTGCAATCTTTTCTAACATTGTTGTACATTATGTAGATTAGTAGCCCATTCCATATGGCTTTTATAATGGTGAGATATACTGCTGGAAAACTTAGTGTTTCAGGACCTGTACACTGTATAAGAAGATGGTTTGTGCTACTCATCATGTCAGACATAGAATACAAACATGGGGAGCAGGAAGGACAGTAGAAGCTGTGTTTCTTTCAGCAATTACTCTTACCATCTACATTCCTCTTCTGTGAAATGCTGGACATCATCCTGTGTCTGACAGCATTTCAAACTTGCTGATAAAGTCTGAGCTTTTGCCACTTGCTGCCCCTGCAGGCAGCAAGTCAGTCTGGACTGTGACCCTAAAAACCTGGGGCATGAGGCATGCTGGATGTGATCAGGATGCAAATGTGGCTAAAATGCAAATGGAGGCTTTGCTCAAACTGATACTGAAACTTCAGTGAGTGTGCTGCAGAGGGTGGCAGTGACAGATAGAAAGGAAAGTGTAGGCTTTGAAGATCTAGCTCAGTCTGGCTGTAGTCACTGAAGTTGACAGATGTCACCATGTTTGGGTTTTGTTCCTTTTCTGTGAAAATTACAGAATGGTCTTAAAAAGTCCAAACCACTGCAGTCCAGATTGGTGGCTCTAAAGCAAGACCCCAGAATGCCTAATCTTCATCCATTCCAGTTTTATTAAAAGCTATCAGGTTTTTGTATATTGAGAATTCAGTATAACATGTTTCTGGATGGGTATATTCCCGGTTAAATGAGTATGTCTCTCTAGTGGATCTCTGAGATCAGCTGTAGACTAGAAGCAGTCAGCAGATGGTAATTTATGTGGATTTCAGGTTGAAAGATTTTCAGAAGGGAGATAACAGTGTTAGCTACCATTGGGCTGTGGTGGAGGAAGTCCCCTGATGATTGCGGATATTTGTGCAGAGAAGTGCAAGCTCCCTGCCATGCCATCTGCAAGTAAGGAGGTTGTGAGTTGGGGGGACTTTTTTTTTTTTCTGAAACAGGGAAAGTCCATTACCATGGGATAGGATTCTTAGAAGTTAAAGCAATTGGATAAGCTTTACGCATTCAGCCTGAGTTCTGTTGAATACTTGCTGAAAGGACAGAAGAGAGCTGTGAAGTCAACTTAATTTGGCACCTATGAAATTTCTGTTTACCAATCTTTAACATAATAGTTTAAAATAAACCTTCCAAACCAAAATTTATTCCATGCAGAATGAAGTGTATAATTTTCATTCTGACAAGAAATACGCCAAAAAGGAATAATCCAAAATTATGGCTGTCAGTTATTTATAGGATGAAAACATCTTTTCTCGTAGCTCGGGTATTTTTTTGGTAATAGATTATTTGATAAGTGTTTAAGGTCCTTCATGTCCCACATGTCAGAGGGACTTCCTTTGTTATGATGCAGAATATCCATGCTTCCAGCTTCCTCCACAAATTTTATTAAGCATGGATGTGATGTATGAAATGGGAACTGATATTAAAGCCACATAAATGAAATTATGTAGAATAAGTAGCATGATTATGCAGCTCTGAGATTAATAATGGATCAATATTAATTTATAGCAGTAAAAAGAGGTTTTATCCCACAATATCTTCCTAAGGTACATTTTAGAGGTTCTGACCTGTGTACGGTACTTGAGTACTAATGACTTTCAATGTGTGTTGGTTGCTAGTTTTATATATTACATTATATAGCTCTGTAAATGCAAAATATTTTGAGACATTTGGGGCTTTTTGGGGATATAAGCAGCTCTAGAACTAATCAAAGCAGCTCCAGAATTAATCAACCTCTGGTTATTGGTGATTTTGCTTATGACATAGTCTTTAGTTACATGATTCAGTACGGTAAAATGCTAAAAGCTAGATTATAAGAAAAGATGAATGATTTAGCACTGCTGTAAAAGTAGAAGGGTCAGATTCTGCCTAAACTAAAGCTTATGTGGAATGGTTGACCAATCAATACTATAGTGTTTCCTGAGGCCATACCTATGCACTACGCATACTCTACTCTTGACTAAAAGTACTAACCTCTGTTATTGTCATTAACTAATGACTCTTGTAATCTAAGTTAGGAGTTTTAATTTTTAAATTGTTCAATTCTTCTTCACCTTGATGTTTTTCATCATCTTGACATTTGCTGCTTCATATACCTTCAAAAATGTTACCTAATATTTTAGTCTAGCAAACGTTAAGTCCTTGATTCAAAACATACTTTCTAGCAGTTGTCAGTGAAATTATTTTAATTCAGTATAAGCAACTGCTTTTTTATCCAAAACACCTCCCACGGTTTTTCCCCATAACTGTCTGACTAATCTCAATACACATAGACTTTATGGAAGAAACTAATCTGTTGAAATTGGGCTCCTATGACTTAAATGTCATTTGCAACTGGAGTCTGCATTGAAAGTGAGGTCTGAACTTCAAGCTTGTCAATATACTAACATTAACTTATGTAAGTTTTGATATACATCATATTGGCTTGTAATACTCTACTTAGTTACACAGTCCTTATAAATCATATTTTAAGTTTGAAGCCATTTTGTTCCATTCAACATTTCTTCCTCATGTTCACCTTGTTGGTTTTTCTCAATCTTGTATTTATTGCTGTAGTAGCAGAAAACATTTGTAACAACAAAAAAAGCAGAATTATGTGAATTGAACTTTGCCACATTTTTACACACAAATCAGATAATGTAATGGCCTTTTAAGATCCCTTCTCAGCTGTTTCCTGTCACACTTGATTTTGCAGTGGGTTCAGAGAAGACCACTTCAAATTACTGGAGGCGTCCTACAAACTTGATCTGAGGCCATATTCTGTCACTTCTCAGAGTAAATCTGAGTAACGCTTGCTTCACATTTGCATGTGTCGAATGTTGTAAAATTCCACTGAAGTTTTTTTGTCTTTATGGATAGATGTTAGCAAATACGGGCTTGAGTTTAGGACCTCTGAAAGTCAGGTTTTGTCTGTTAATTCCTTTAACAGTGAGTCTAGTCTTCTTTCAGACTCCACACTGCAAGAGGCCACAGAAAAGACCTAAGAAGAATACTTGGTGTAATCACTTTTTCCTTACACTGCCACCAGCCTTTAATATCTCCTAATATCTCATGTATTTCATATGCTCTATGAAAATACTTATCATAAGAACTAATAACATTGCAAAGATTTAATTATACATGCATAAAACAGTACTTGGATTAAAAGTAGTTGACTCAGTTGTAACTTGGACAAAACTAAGTGATAATCAAGTTACTAAGAAGAAAGTTCATTGCATCCATGTGACTTCTGGTTTACTTATGTATTGTACTTTGATGCTATTGAAAAGAAATATTTTGATCCCCAACAAAATAGAGTAAATGAATAATAAAAGGACTAAAATAGCCACCTCTAAGTCTATAAACACTAAATGACATGTTTGTCCCTATAATTCTGTAATATTCAGATTACAAACTGACATCCCCATCCTGAATCAGTTCAGGCTACTTGTCACATAGCAATCCAGTTAAGAGAATTTTTACTTGGTTAGAAGAATATCCATAACACGATGGGTCGCAGACTTGCAGGCCAGCTGATCAGGTTTGAAGTTCTTGGTTTGAAAGGGGAGCTCTATGTGGGTATAATAGAAGCATTATACTCACCTTTTAACCCATTTGGGAAAAAAATGTATTTTTTGTTCTAAATTCTGATAACCTCACTCTTTAGCTTGTTTTCAATAATTGTTTACTCGTTTACGCCATTCATACTACCTCACAAAGAGGCTTTATATTGATCTAATGTTTGCTTTTCATTTGACATCTAGGATCAAAACAAATTGTTCCTAGGACTTATGTGGCTTGAGAAATTACTTTTGTCTATGGGCTATGACTTTTATTGGATTTGAGATGTGTTTAATTTGATAAAATGGACTGTGTTTTCCAGATGTATTTAATAGACTATTCAAACAGATGAAAAAAGCAAGATATTTTCATTTTATTAATCCATAAATTTAGTACTTCCTAATGTCAAATAGTTCTCTTAAAATAGTCTCAACCCCTTTCTTGGCAGTTTAACAATTCGCCAGAGGAGGCTTATTTCAAGAATTGCCCTTATTACTATAGTTATGGAGATGTTGCATGAACTACAATATTACACTTCTATTTTTGATTAGATTGGTTTTATGCCTTACATTCTTTCAAGAACTATATTTGTCCACTATGCATTTAAATAATATTTGTACTTTTATTTTAAAAAAATAGCATTCTTTATATGTATTTTTCTGATATCTGTTTACTGTTTGGTAAAAGTGTATATAATCACTCTTGAAAATAGAATACGGAAGTAAAGATCTCTGGATTCACACAATTTTCACAAAATTCTTATGCTGGCAAAAATTGTATCATTGTTATTCTCTTCAGTGAAATTAAAACGACTATGTAGATTACACAAACACAAAGTTGAACACATTTCCAAACAAATACAATGATCTAGGATTGAGTCTGTTGTACTAACCAGGCTATATTAACTAGTTTCATAACATAAAACTTGTGCGTGAAATAGAATCTTTATGAGTGTTTTTGTCTCCTGGCTAACCATTTTGGTGCTCTCCAGTTCTTAGGATTATATGGGGTTTTATCATTGCCCTTCTTGGTATCTTCTTATTTGTAAGAGTACTAGTCTCTCTTTGTATGGAGGCATTCTTTATCCTTGAAGACATTCTCTAAAGCTTTTCCACTTTTACTTCTCATTTTATTTGGTAAGAGGGAGGTCTGGGAGGTTTGCACCTGAAAATCTATGAAAAATATTGCTTGTTAAATTTAAGTATTTTCTTAGTGAGAGTGTTTTGTTTGCAGTTTTTTTCTTTTAATTTAAGTGACTTGCATGGTAATTCCAAAAATCTTTGAGTGTCATCTTAAAGACCATAATTTGTGCCCATTCTAATTTAGGTATGTAATAGGGTAGAACAATGTTTTCTATGGAAGTAATTTGATCCTGGAAAGGCTGGCTTAATATACAGAATTTGAAGCATGGGCGTAATGCTGTAACTTAATTCTGCTCACAAACTTCAAGTATAAACTATACAGATGGGCACAATTAGGACATGTGACTCTCAGCGACATTAGCAATGCCATCTGGTTTGTCACATGCATACTTTGCATCTTGAGACATTTTTGCATTTTTCTGAGGAACGTATTGTTCTCTCATTTTGCTAACCCTGGTCTTTACAGAGCATGTATATACTACAAGTAATTAAAAGTTTCTGTCTCGTTTCTTCTGTTTATGATTAATTTCCTTGCTGAATGTATCTGTAATAAAATATGATGATCCATTTCCAGACTTCTTTTATTATTTGAGCTTGATATATTTATTTTCCAAAGTATTTCTCTTCTGAATTTCTTTTGTTTTCTGTGCCCTTATTTAATTTTTCTCATTATAGTCGATAGCCATTCACTTCTTTTGAGTGCATCATACAGAAGAGAAAATTTAACTGTGATACTTCTGAAAAGCTCAGTATATTAAATATAGAACAAGTCTGGGTATGTCCAGGGGAAATTAAGTCTCTTGCAGAGGAGTAATACGAAACACTTTATATTTTTATTTATGCATTTGTCAATTTATATAGAACACTTATCATGACAATGACAAATTCCTAGAGCAGGATTGTTGAATACATTAAACCCTTTTAGAAGCAAGTCTTACATCTTTATGAACCTGAGCTGCTGAAGATGCCAGCACTGTCTCTGAGAGAATGGGAGTTAATCCAGGATACTTTTATATCCATACAACCTAAATTGTAGTTTTCTTTGGAAAAAATGCTTTTATTTATGCTCAGGCTAAGGTTCTAGCCCACAACAGAGGTTTTATATGGACTGGAGAAACTTCTGAAAGAATTGTAAAACTATTTCTCCACTTATAAAATGTCAGCCTCATGTGGTTCTAAGGCTTTTGGCATGCCTTTTATTTGTGAGCTCAAAAGGATTTGCTTAGTCTTCTGTTTTGATCTGGCATTTTGTTTTGTTTTGTTTTGTTTTTAAAATGAAGTGTTGAAATGAGCAGATAATCCTGGCAGAGCATCCATATAAGTTTAGGTATTGACGAAACGATTGTATATGCGCCTAACACCCTCATCCCTCTCCCCAATACTTGAACTCTTTTTCATGGTTAGTATATGAATAGTTATGCAGTTAATATAAAGCCCATCTTGGGTTTTTTTTCCTTTCTATTCTTTGAGATGAACAGAACTTTATTTTTCTTAGTTTTTAAGTGATGTTTATGGCTGTTGAGTCATAGGATAAATTGAAGTTTTCCCAAAAAATGCATAGGAGAGACTGTTTGTGTCTGGTGAGCGGCTGAGCTTACTCATGTAGTAAGGCAGCTTGTCAGGTAATCCCAGTACAGACATGGGAGACTGCAGGAGCAAACAGCCAGGCTTCAGATCTAACAGGGGGGAAACCTCCAGGACCAAAAGGGACACCGAAGAGTTTGTTACTACTCGGCTACTGATTTAATGTGAAAACCCTTGAAAAGGAGGCTCTGCCTGCAAGGGTGTAACAGGTAGGAAGCTGACTTGACATCCTGCAAAACTTGGATTTTAACCCTGTGCAGGCAGGTTACTCTCTGTAAACTAAGCCTCTGGTCCTCCCAGGAGACTGACCATGGCTTCCTTTTTCTGTGTGGTGACAACTACTTTGCTCAGCATGCTGGAGTCTGATCCTCCCTTCCAGCTCCCAGGGCCATGTGATGGGTTTTGAGCTCAGCAAACTGAACCAGAAACAGAGACTGACACTTCCTGTAAAACACCTTGTTGGCCATCCTTGGAAAGCTACCTGTCTTCCTGAGCATGTGTGTTTCTGCAGTTTGGAGATCTCTTGCTGTTGCTTTTTTTGGACAATGCTATCTCCTCCTGCAGCTCATTAACTTCATCAGTAAGTACCTCATACTGTAGTGGTCTACTAGACTTTTAGCAGCTCTGTATGTTCATAGCAAGTTACACACAGAGAGCAGTAGGCTGAGATTCCAGACTGTTACAGATTACTTATAAGTAATTTTAAAATTACTTTTATTTAATTTTAATTTTATTTAATTATTTTAATTTTAATTGTATTTAAAATTTTAATTTAAAAAATTAAAACAGATTACTTATCAGACTGAGAAGTTCTATCAGTTTTGTAGTACTGAACGACAGTATTGTATCCCTTAAACCATTTAATGATGGTTGGATTGGCCTGTATCCAAACTCCATCACTGAAAGATTCCTCTGGCTTACCAGATACCTTAGATTTATTTTTATTTTCCCAGACTTGTGTAATAATGATCACCAAATGAATATCCATCAAAAACACTAGCATAAATCCCAGAATATTCTGATTTTAGAATGCTGAGTGAAGCCAGATCTTGGAAAAGAAGTACAAAATATTTTCTGTTATTTGGGAACATGCTGTATTTTTAAATTTAAAAATTTCAATGTTTTATTAAATATTAGGAACAAGCTTCCCATTGAAATGAAACATTCTAATCAAATCCAAAGTATGATGCATTTTTCTCCATTGACTTTTCACTATGCAGGTGTCTTGGCATGTCTCACTTCACGTTGACGCCTTTTTTTCTGGAATAAATATGATGTATCCCAGATATATATTATTTTTTCTAAATTCATATTATACCTATATATTTTCTATAGAGAGATACATATTCTCTACATGTATTTGGATTTAGATATTTAAATATTTTATATAGATAAATGTATAGATATATCTATGCAATATATATCTATACAAATGCAGGTGTATCTAGATATACCTATATACATATATAGGTAGTGATACAGAAAAATAGATATCCAGTATATCCATTTATATATATATATCTAATACATAGCTACTACATAGCTAATGATATCTACTTTATATATATATATCATAGATCTGTGTATTTTCTGCTTATATTTATCTATATATAGCTAAATATATTCTCTATATAGAGAGATATATAGATAGTTTACTATGTATAATTTTTTTTTTCCCCATAAAATTTATCTTGCAGTTAGCAATGTTTCACATACTCTCATTTTCAGTTAACACAGAACCATATGCCATAAAAAGAGACTGTGTGATAGGGTCATCAGTTTGTTATGGCTCTGAGATGGCTAGGACAGCTGTAGATTTTGATTATTCACTGGAGAAGAAGATTTTGTAATTAAAACTGAGATTCATTTGCTCATTAGCATTAAACTCTTTCATTACAGTTCAAGCACCATTAGCTGGGTACAGACTCTGGAGTCCTTGTTTGACTGAAGAGCTGATGTCCCCTAGGCTGATTACAGAGCACAGGCCAGACGTACTGAGGAAGAGTCCTTCCTCAGCTGCACTTCTCACAATGAGGACCACACCTGAAGCCACAGCTACGGTAGGAATGCAACTGAGGAGCAGATGCATCTTGCATGTCACAGCCATGGAGTCAGCCTCAGACCAGGATGCTGCAGCAGGGTTAATAAAGGTAGAGGGCACAATGCTTAGAGATGGCATGTTCCTCACCCTAACGGCAGCAAAGGGGCTGAAGCCCCTCCACGGTCAAGGGAGACACACACCTTCTAACATATAAGTTACACGTATCACCAGAAGGCAGGAAGCAACAGAATTCACTGCCCAAACCTGTGTTAGCTCTAACCTGGGCTCCAGTTACTGCATGTTTTTAGTGTTATTAGTGTTACAAGCTAACATGGGGCTAGTGGGACAGTAGCTAGTACTGGCATGAGTTGTGTTGGTTAAAGTAGAGAGTAGTGTTGAAGGATATATAATTAAAAAAAAAAAAAAAATTAGGCCAGGTATTTATAAAGGGTTAAAAATGGAGAACTGCACTAGGAAAAGCTTATTTTATCCATATAAAACTCTGCTTCTTCCTTCAGAGAGATGATTGGTTTCACTTGGTTTGTACAAATGATGAAAGCAGTCAAGATCAACCAAGAAAAATACAGCTTCTGATGCTGTGATGCAATAAACAGGATTGTTCTGTCACCTACTCAACAAGGCTCTTTAGATTTTCCAGCATGTAGCTCTCCCAAGTTGTGACATACTGAAGATGCAAGTAAATGTTTACTATTTTGTTTCCTTGATTAAGGTAATCTACTTCTCATTCTAGGGCCTTCTATAGATGGGTGTAGTTGAATACCCATTTTCTTCTTTTCTAGGCCTGACAGAGCAGGGTCTTTCTTGTCTCTTAGATTCTTATAGAAGAACACTGGAAGGATAAAAAAATGAGAAAATCAATGAGTTATAATCTATAATTTAAACATGATTCACCATGACTCATTCATGAAATGAATTGCAGAGTTTCATGTGACAAAACAATAACCATAAACGTAATCATCAGCGCCTACTCAATCCTCTCTTTACAGCTATGCACTTCTGTGATTCAAATTATTTTGGAGAGTCTTAGCAGACATAAATCAGCACAGAACTGTCAGAGTCAAAAGAACTCAATGACTTAGAGCAGTTGCAGGGTCGTACTTTTTTATGGGTATGGTAAGTTCAACTGGCACAAACTTCTTCAGTTGTTACACGGGGAAAAAAATTCAAGGACCGCTATCAGTTTTAACTTGCATGTACAGTGTGCTGCTGTTAGTCTGGCAGAACAGATCATGACAGCTTTGTTAGCACTGATTTAATTCAGGTGTGTCTGTGGTTAGCTAGGGCAGTTCATACAGTCTTTGCCTGGTTGTACCTTTCCCAAGAGTCCGTTCAGAAAACAGGCTGCAGCTGTTCCCATCCACCCTTCATGCACTCACCTTGTTGTCCAGACCCCATTCCACTCCTTAAGCAAGAAGGTGGCAAGAGGAAGTGGTAGAACTTGTCCTGGCAAGGGCAGCCTAATATATTTTTTGTTTTTTAAGGCTTTTGTTTTATTCCAGAGGTAGGTTTGCCCTGGAATAAATCTGTCTGTCTGCAAACAGATGTTGGTGAGGTGGCTTCAGTGATGCCTGCAAAGAATAGGTTGCAGCTCATGGCTCTCCTAATGAGTGTGTCCTTTGTTGTAAGGCTTTGATTTGGTGCTTCATGTTCTCAGTGCTTCTTGCATCAACTAAAAACACAGAAATGAAACTGGAAAAACAGAATAAAAGACTTTCAATACAGGGAATGTTGGAAGGAATTAAAATACAGAACCATAACCTCTACATGAACAAATTCTTTTAGCAGTGTTACCACTAAATTAGGGGAGCTACAGCAAATTACTAAATCAGAAGCTTTTCAATAAAAAGAGATATATGAAAGAAACATGGAATATAGATCAAAATCCCATATTCCAGAAGAAGCCAAGGTAAAGAAGGGCTTGTGCAACTGTGAAGTGGCTTCTTTTATTTATGCGAGGGCAAGACAAAGAATTTGTCTGGTCATCCACCTTCTCAGTAGTTGTTAGAAATGCTGTCCTGGCAACGGAAATTAGCATATTGTGGATAAGATTAACAATTTGATTTATTCGATTATTGACACAAATAAATACCAATACATTAAATGGCACATAATTAATCATGGTTCTCAGCCTCTGTCACATGAAGATCTTCATCAGTTATAGGAAGTAGCCTTCCCAGAAAGAGGTTTTTGGATTAAGGCTGAATGATAAAATTCATCTGGCTTTAAATGGCTTTTTAGAGGATTCATCTGACCTTTCAAACCTGTTCAGAAGTTTTTTGACATGTTAACTTTGTATCTTAAACTCACTCTCTACACCAAAAAGCCTAACAGAAATGTGGCTCCATACTTTTTCTAAATAAAATGTGCTGCTAAATAATACAGTGAGGTCTGGGATTGGTGCCCTTAGTTGAGGGTTATCCCTTTGCTCTGGTGATATTGCATCTTTCACAATACAGTTCAATGCAATTTCTTTTGAAATACCCAGCAAACTTTTAAAGTGCGTTGAGTTTCATATCTTGTTTAGCACCAGTTGACTAGTGAGAGTCGAAGTTGAGGAAAATAAGTTACAAAATAACAGACATCCTTAAAAACAAAGGACGCTAGAGAAGCACAAATCCCACCTTTACTAGCTTAAATAATTTGTTTGTAGACAGGTGAGAAGATTCACTAATACAATACAAATCAGATCAAAAACATAAATTCTGGTAACTTGATTTAAATAGCGTGTGCTACATAGTGATATGAAATTGGTTTAGGGCTGTAAAACACCAACAACTCAACAGCCAAAGGAGAACAATTTGAGGGGATGATGCCATAAACCAGCAGTTCCACTGACTTCTGATGAAGACAATAGAATATGGAATCCTAGATAGGAAAAAGAAAATTCAGGAATTATCTGTAGATAATTAGATAGAGCTAAATCTTTTTTTAATAAAAAACTTAACTCATTAGACTGCTTCATTATGTATTCATTGTTGTTTATGACATTATTCATTCTACTGTCTTATTGTATAATCAGTCATTAACAGGGGACAAAAGTGTTAAGCAAAGAAGTCTCAGTAATTTAATATTTAGTCCTTAAAGTTTATTTCAGGCCTTACACATAATCTGGAATCATCAGAATATAAATTAAACCAGACTAATATTGAATCATTGACTGAAAAGGATCCTAAGAAATTGTCTAATGCTTCCATACCCAACACCAGCACTAATCTATAATTCTCTCTCGGTATCTGTGAAGTGTCTGTCAGGTATTTAAGAAATCAGGAATATTCCCCAGTGTCTTCAGGCAGCCCTGTTCCACAGGTCCTCTCTTGACAGAAACATTTCTAATATCTAGTCTGAATATTTTTAAGTCCTAAGTCCATTATTACTTTTTGTTCTACTATGACCATGAACTGATTGCTTCCTTTCTTCAGATACATAAGCCTCTTTTAGCATGTTTTTATGTAAGATTTGAATAGCCTGGGATATTTCATCTAAAGAAGAGAAAATCTTTGATACAGATTCTGCATCGGTCCCTGATCACTCTTCCTGCTTTTCCCCTGTTTTCTAAAGTTGCCTTATACTTTTGAAAATTACAACTGAGATCTTACTGTTGCTGACTAGAGCACAGAGATAAACTTGTGTGTATTTCAGATAGTGATTCTGATTATGATCTTTTTGGCAAATTTATTTTTATTTTGATAAAGCTAGTAAAAGAAAAAATACAAATTTCTTGTGTAATAGACTTATTCCAATACATTTCTCCATCTAAAAAGGGTAACATAAATGCACAGTTTATACTGATACATGTAAATCGTGTAAAATAATCATGTGCAAGCTTTTAATTTAAAAAGAAAGATATGTAAAATGTACTTTAAAAAAAAAAATTAAACAAAACAACAAAATGACATTGGTGATAAAGTCCTGATTATGCCATCTTTATTAGTTTTTCTATACTGTAGGTATGAATGCTTTGATGGAGCCCATGTCACAAGAACCATAAGTACAGCTCATGCATTCTCTCTGCAACTGAAGTTGTCCTCTAACTACTAGACATCTTGATCACACAGACCATGTCAGTTATTGAGAAAATTTAATCTTCCCTTAATCTTTTTTCACTTCCTCTACTTTATTTGGGTCACTTCCACCTCAGCAGTTTCGCAGTGTCAAATGTGTGGTGTCAATTTACTTTTCAGAGGAAAAATAAAGATTTCTCCTGGAAAAGACAACATTTGTGAAGGAAACAGAAAATAAATATAAGGTTTTCTGAGGTGGGCTAGATTAATTGGTGTCTCTGAAAATCAGACTGGAAGTGGATATTGTTTCAGTTAGAAAATAGATTGGTTTTATAAGACAGTTCCTTTTATATGATTTAATTAACTCTAAACTTCTTTATGAGTTATTTATATTGATATACAAATATTCTACTAGCAAAAATAAAATACTTTCTGAGGATGTAATTAATTTGCCTTGATCTATTCTGAAATTTAAATTGAAACAGAGCGCATGCATCACACTTGAGTAGCTTGCTAAGAAACAGCTGAACTGATTAAGTTTTCTGGATCAAATGTCAGTTTTCTACCTAAATAAAATAAATTCAAGTGAACACCTTAATATAGAAATACAAAACAGAAGTAGTGTTCTGCAGTATTATCCCTTAGGTGCAGCCCACAGTAATAACAATTGAAGGTCACAGCTAAGTTCAATCATAAGGCAAAGCCTAAACAGTGCTATCAGGTTGTCCTAAATTCCTTCCAGTGTAGTCCAGGATTGTCTCTGACAAGCATATGTAATCCTCTGAGAAGCTCTGTATTGTGAAGTTCTCTTTTAGATCCAGTTTTAAGTAGATTAAGCTCTGTATTTTGTTACTTAATTACCAGGACTGTAAATACATACACACAGAAGTTGTGTCAGAAAAGATTGATATTCTGTTACTACCACAAAGTCTGTCTGGACTTAGCTTCATTTTATGCATCTGTAACATACACAGGTTGCCATGTAGCTTTTCTTGAGGGAAGAACCATCCTGAAAAAGACACTTGAAGAACTATAAGAACTACGGTTTTCTGGTCCATATAAGGCTTTGGTCTTTGTACATTTCTCCCATTGTATATTATTGTTTTACATTACAACTTGTATTGGGTTGTTTTCTCCATTTGAGAACAGACCGCCATGTCTTTTGTTTGTTGGGATTTTTAGTTTTTTCTGATCCAGCAATTAAAATGGCTGTTAGTTTATGTTAGTTATCGTACAATCAGCTTGCAACTCTCTGACTGTTTGAAGTTAACCTGTATGACTTCAGTGAGTAGGACAGGAGTATCCCATTGTGGTGGTGCAACCCCCCCAACTCCTGGGCTGCTTGGTGCTTGGTGTGATTCCCTCACCTCCTGGGCCACATACCAACCCAAGATGGATTGCAAAAGGCAACAGACCAGAGTATTAAGGCACCCCCTGAATGTACCTGGCTCCTGCTTCCTCTATTGCTTAGTAACAATAATGACAATCAATCACCTCCTGACAGCCTAGTACGTCTGTTCCTGGGTTGTGGTACAAAGGGGGTGATACCAGAACTTCAAAATCTAGCAAGTTCTGGGCCTGCACAGCTGGTGGAAAGTACCACAGTATTTCCTCATGTGAGTTGAGCTGAAATGGAAAATTACCTGATGCAAGTCAATTATCAATTATCTGTGACCCTATAAACAGCAACTTTAAGACCCTTCGAGCTCTCCTGGATTGCAGTGGACAGTGATCAGCATTTCCCCTGAGTTGGGACGCCTCTCAGACTCAGACTTCTCGAAGTTTGAAGATTGTCTGCCCACAAAGTTGGTGGAAGGCCAGGGTGAAGTCAGACTTCTTCTCAACTCTCAATTATTGCCAGTTGAGAAATATTGACGCATTGTGAGTATTTGCTCCAAACTCAAGAAAAGGGAAATCTTAACTATTGGCTAGCCTTTTCCATCCACCTCTTTACTTACCTCTTTACTTATGTGTCTAACTACTCACATTGTGGATGTTAATATATATTTCACTAGATATCCAAATATTTCTGTGGTCTGTATGTGTATGTCTTGTGTTGTACATATATACATATATTTAGTGTGGGTGTATATACATACATATATATTTTAAATCAGAATACCTTGTAGTAAGTTTGTGTGAATCTTGTCATTCTTGAATCTGTAATTAAGTTGCTATTTTAATCATATTTTATCAAATCACTTTGTTAATCTTTAATCAAGCAACCATAAAGTGCTGCTAAAATTTAACCTTTGATCTACCTCACACCATCAATAAACCTTAGAATGCTATTAAATAATAACTATATGAGATACCTTCATAAGCAACACTCATGTGAAACAGTGTTGAAAACCGTTTAAGTTGAAGTTTACAATTAGTTTTCTTGATGATTAGTCTGACAGTATCTGACACTATTCAGTTCCCATAAACCTGAACAGTATCCTTTAATAATGGAGGTGATTAAGGTATTAAGAAGCAGTTCTGTAACAAGGTATACTGACTATACTACATATTCTCCATCACAGTGAGCTCTTCAGACTTCACTCACATACCAAATGAACAGGTCTTGAATCTCCTAGTGTAGGCTGGGTGCAGATGAAATGTAGGGGGAGTATAGGTGACCATCTTTGGCTCTTCAGAGTTTATAAAAAGGCTGATTTTTAAGAAAGCGATCAAGAACTTTTTAGAGGCATCTTACAGAACTTTGATCAAGATTGTTTTGAGTTTGATACCAATACTATCTTGTACACTCTAAATAGTCCTGCTTTTGTTGCTTCTCCTTTTCCTTTTAACTTCAGTGAATGCTGTCTATGTTTGTGTGTTATGATCAAATCTTTTTTTCCTTTTCTGATGGGTGAAAGCTACATGGAAGAGGAATGTTTCACATTGCTTTGAATGAGAATTTGGTTATCTACATCTGATTTCAATTACTATTGCAGTCAGTTTTCAGGAACACCTGCTTGCACTACAATTTGATAGAAAAACCCAAGGATTTTAGCCTTTAGAAATGAAGTCTGCTGCAGTCTAAGAGCATAGAGTAGGTTAGTTTCCAATCATTGATTACATATCTTTTGGATTCCTAAAATACCTCATCCTGCAGTATTGTAAGGTCAGTGAAACTTCTGTCTACAGAAAACACTATTTTTCTTTTGTTTCATTAAAAAAAATTATCTGGATAGTTCCATTTGAGATTTCAGTGTTGCTTTCTCTTTTGCCAACTCTAGTCATCATCTTCGTGAATTGGAATCATAACTGGAGTTACCGTGTTTGTTACACATCTCAAATTTGGAGGTAATATCTCGTAATTTTTTGATTCCACTATTTAACACTGGAGATGATGATTTTTTCTGTTTTTTCTTTGTACAATACTTTCAAAGTAAAGATCTTTAAATATACGTGGTACTTCAGTTAAACTGTAGTTCTATTCTGGTTTTTTTTCCTGTTTCCATCTCTCATGCTTTCTAGCACATAGCTGTTTGTGACAAAACGCCATACTTCAGGGTAAAAAGATTGAAAACTACAAAGTGTTCGGTTTTTTACATACAAGTGCCTACACACATTTAGGGTAAGAACCTGAAAGTTTATAGTGTACTTCCATGCTTCCTGACTGTGCTTTCTTGCACTGATGAATGCTACGGAGTCTTTCTGTCTTGTAACTTTAGCTGCCAAAGTTTTAAGCTGTTAAGTCTCTCTTCTACTGCTAAGACGTGTCTTGGAAATAGAGTAAATCAGAAGTCACTGTAACAAATGAATTTGTTTTTACAAGTTTTGTAATTGTGTAAGTCAGTTATTGCACAAGTTAGTAATTATGTACTGACTTTTTGTTCCAGATCTTCTTCATATTCATTGCAAAGGAACTTTTAAGTAAGCTCTGATTTATAGGCTAAAAATGCCTTATCTTTTACAGAATTCTCTAGTAACCCTTCTTTTCCATGCCTGAGTCATTCCACCAATATTTGAGGTATTTCAGCTTGAGCTTAATGTAACTAACAGTGTAGCTAAACTTGCCTTATTTGCCCTGTATCAGTCTCCACTGCAATTATGAAGTTTTCACATAACAACCTGAAGGACATCTGTTTGTCTGCATCTTACTGTGAAGAAAGTACTGGATGTACTCCAGACACTGTGATCGTTTGTTCTTTCTTTTTCATTCTTTTACATCAAGTAGAACACCAAATATTTGTGAACTTGGTAAGTAGGAGTGAAAAAAAAATAAACTGTCAAAGCTCTTAAGAACAAGTGAAGGCACTCCTAAGTCTATGGCATAATAAACTATGGATTTTTAACTTTTCAGGAAGACAGTTTTGTCTAAAAGCTTATTCTGATTCATCTGCAGAATGAAACCCGATATGAGAAATACTTAGTTCTGCCCCTCTGTCCTGCTGCTTGTTAACAACTGATAAACACAAGACATCATAAAATATTCAAAATTTAAAAGGAAGCTAAAGTCATCAGACAAACTCAGGGAGAAGACATCAGGCAAACAGGACTTGTTGGACAACCTAATTGTGTATTAGGAACGAAAGTAGCAGAAGTAAAGATTTTGATGTGAAGTCTTCTTTCATTTCACCTCATGTATAAAATTATCCTCAAAAGCACATTAGATGAAGAACAAAGACTGAATAGACATTCATCAGAGGTTCCATATAAAAAAAAGGTTGAGTCACCTAAATAATTCAGCAGGCTTCTAATGCATTTTGTCCGTTAAGGCTTACAACCACTTTGGACATCTACTAATTTTTTTGTGATTCTCCTGTTTTCCAATATGATCATGAGATGAGTGCCAGTCTTTTTTTTTTTTTTTTTTTTTTTGGTTTTAGAGTAAAGACAAGTGTGATTACATGTCTAAACATTTTCCTAGGTATAGGAATTACCTTGCATTTCTGAAAGCTGTCTCTTAGTCTTTCTTGTCTGCCTGAATCTGTCTAGATTGTTGGTTGTTTGTTTCTTTTTTCCCAAATAAAATAATCCAGTTTTCTGCACCAGTTCAAGACAGTCTGAGCAAAGAAATCACCCTTATTTTGTGCGCAGGCATACCCACAGCTTAACAAAATCATCCATGATTTCTCTGTTAATGTGTAGGCCACTCACTACAGAAGTGTAACACCGGTCCATATATCTTGTGCTGTAAAGACCAAACTGTTAACGAGCAGTAATCACATGTGCTTCCTCTTGTGGCTGTCACTACTAACAAAGCTCTCTTCACCAACCTCATGCACCCTGTTCTCTCTCTCTTTGGTGCTTGCTGTTTGTGAGTCTGCCCTATGTTTATGAAGTGACATGCTCCATTTATAAATTGGTAACTGACACAGTAAACAAGCAGTTGATTATCTTTTTATTAGATACTTTTTCTGTGTATAGGGGCATGCAGCTGGTACTTCTATGACACCATGTGGTGCTCAGTACTATGGGATGATGGTGATGGCAGTGGAACAAACTCCAGGTGTATGGAAACTTCATCACTGCTCATGCAAGTGAACAGGAAGCTTTAACATCTAAACTAGGGAAAAATCTCCCAAATAGGACAGGACTGTAAAGACCTCTTCAGTCAGCTGTACTTTTATATTAAATGACAAATGTGATAGGAAAGAATATGTATTTCTTCATACTAACCAATTAAATATTTACCAAAAAAAGTCAACAAGCAAGGAATCTATTTCTCTCCCTCTCCTCAGACTATTTGAATGATGTTTAGCTCATGTGATTAAAGGACATGAACCACTTGTGACTATTGGAGAAGAGAAGGCTATGAAGAACTCAAAGAGCATAACAAAGTTAGGTGCTTGGGAGGCAGAATGACAGATGAGACTGACTATAGTTAGTGCAAGCTAATGCAAAATAAAAGGGATAATTGTAACAATTATAACTGCAAACATACCTTGTGGGGGCGTTCTAAATTAACTGTACCTTTAAGGAAAAAGGATCTGTGCATAAGTCCATGAAATTATTTGCCCCAAACATAGTTGTGCACTAGGAAAGCAAATAAGAAAATAAGATTGGAAGAGGGAAAGATAATAAGGATCCTGTGTTCATATTAAACCTTACATAATGAAGATTATAACGAAATACTGAATACAGTATATTAGGTATAAAACTTGATTATTACCCTTTATGTCTGATCCTGGTTATCATATTTAGAAAGAGAAAATATATATAGCACAAACCCAGTTTTTGTTTAGGCTTAAATTTACATATATTAATTTATATTAATTACGCAGGGCCTTCTGTAGCTAAACAATCATCATGTTTAAAATAGCTGTTTTATACTGATGAAACAGTGCTTATTTATTTGCAGTGACAACTGTGGTTCCTGGGGAACTGCAATGACCTGAGGTGAGAGTAAAATAAAGGGAAATTGCAGGGAAGAAAACTGTTACAGTGTTACCTCATTTCTGCAGTGTCATAGGAGAATTTGCATAGATGAGAATTTACTGGTTATGGAGAAGATCATCTTGACTGACATTATGAGGCACGTACAGGACAAGAACATGATCAGACCCAGCCAGCACGGGTTTATGAAAGGCAAATCCTGCTTGACCAACCTCATCTCTTTTTATGACAAGGTGACCCACTTAGCAAATGAAGGAAAGGCTGTGGATGTGTCTACCTAGACTTTAGTAAAGCCTTTGACACCATTTGCCACAGCGTTCTCCTGCGGAAACATTCCTGGAGAAATGGCTTGGATTTGTGTACTCTTAGCTGGATAAAAAACTGACTGGATGGCCAGGCCCAAAAAGTTGTGGTGAATGGAGTTAAATCCAGTTGGCAGCCAGTCAGAAGTGGTGTTCCCCAGGGCTCAGTACTGGGGCCAGTTCTGTTTAATACCTTTATCAGTGATCTGGAAGAGGGGATCGAGTGCACCCTCAATAAGTTTGCAGATGACATCAAGTTAGGTGGGAGTGTTGATCTGCGTAAGAGTAGGAAGGCTCTACAGAGGGATCTGGACAGGCTGGATTGATGCACCAAGGCCAATTGTATGAAGTTCAATAAGGCTGAGTGCTGGGTCCTGCACTTGGGTCAAAACAACCCCATGCAGTGCTACAGGCTTGGGGACGAGGAGCTGGAAAGCTGCCTGGCAGAGAAGGACCTGGGGGTGTTGGTCGACAGCCGGCTGAATATGAGCCAGCAGTGTGCCCAGGTGGCCAAGAAGGCCAACAGCATCTTAGCTTGTATCAGAAATAGTGTGGCCAGCAGATCTAGGGAAGTGATTGTCCCTCCTGTACTCAGCACTGGTAAGGTTGCACCTTGAAGACTGTGTTCAAGAAAGACATTGAGGTGCTGGAGTGTGTCCAAAGCAGGGCAACAAAGCTGGTGAAGGGTCTAGAGCACAAGTCTTACAAGGAGTGGCTGATGGAACTGGGGTTGTTTAGCCTGGAGAAAGAGAGGCGGAGGGGAGACTTCATCTCTTTCTACATCTACTTGAAAGGAGGTTGTAGAGAGTTGGGTGTCAGTCTCTTCTCCCAAGTAACAAGCCATAATTCTCCCAAGTAACAAGAGGAAAAGGCCTCAAGTTGCACCAGGGGAGATATAGATTGGATATTAGGAAAAATTTCTTCACCGAAGGGTTGTCAAACATTGGAAGAGGCTCCCCAGGGAAGTGTTTGATTCATTATCCCTGGAGGTATTTAAAAGACATGTGGATGTGGTGCTTAGGGACACGGTTTAGTGGTAGACTTGGCAGTGTTAAATTTATGTTTAGACTCGATGACCTTCAATGTGTTTTCCAACCTAAATGATTCTATGATTTGGAGGAAAATTCTGTAACTTCATGGCTTCTGACTGAATGATGGAATCAATAATGTTACTAGACTCTAAAATAATAACTAGTAGTACAGGACTATCTGCATCTGATCTGTATAGTGTCCCAGACTTTTTACTTTTAAAGAATTTAATATTAGAAATTAACTTTTCAGACTTAACAATAAGATACTTTCATGTGTCAGCTTGCTTTCTAGAATTTGAACTACTTTACAATGTTTAATTGAAGATGATGCTAGGTTTTTTATACTACTGTGGAAAGAATTTGTGACTTCCTTATATTTTTGATATTTTATTTTCCTTAAAACAAGTTTCAAAACATTTAGTAAAATCTTTAAAATAATTGTTCAATTTTAAAGAGTATTCTTGGAGCCACAACTGTCGATGAAATCCAGCATTTGAATATCAATTTTATTTTGATCAAACATTACACCCCAATAAATTTATTCCATAACTCTGAAGCTATTATGTCAGTGTGATCACCATCTGCACTGGGCACAATTTCAAATCAATGTTATTCTTTTATATTTTTTCCTGAAAGGGAGAGGTCTTTGTAAATCTTATATCACACTGAAAATAAAATAATGTCCTTATGGAGCTCCATCTATCATAAAAGGAAAACAAAATATGAACCTTTTACAATATGGCCTTAACTTATTAGTGCATTCATAAAGTAAATTGTTATGAGTACAAGAGACAAAAATGCCTGGATTCGGTTCATATGCTCAGCAAGTACCCAGGTAATTTATGAAAATACATCATTTCAATTCAGACTGAAGAGCTCATCTTGAAAGGGCTCAATATAGTCACTAAACTATCGGAATTTTTGTAGGACCTGATTTTGAAATTAGCAATGTGCTGGAGAACTTCTGTCCTCCTGTGTTAGAGAAATCAGTAGATTTTCTAAGCCTATTGAGCTCTGGCATTCTGTATAAATAGCATTTCCAAGGGAGAGAGATGTACTTAATAGTAATAATTTTGACATAATCCTACTCCAAGCAATTTCTGAAGTGAAACAAAAGTGCATGATATTAAGAAAACTATTTATGTAGTTTCCAAGTTCTGAATTAGAAAACCCATACCCATATTTAAATTCAACCTGTATTTGACTACTATGTTAGATTCAGTGAACAAACAGAGAGAAATTTTTCTCTTGATGTGGCCACCATTTGTAGGTTTTGGACCCTACATTAATACCGAGGGAAATCTTTGTTTGACCCTCCCTTTTGGGATACAGCTAAAGGAAGTATGAATGTCTTTGTAGACTGCAGTTTGTCTGTTTCAATTTTTTACCAACAGCACAAAATCATAAAAACAAAGGGGAGGCTATTAATAAACTAAGAGATGCAATCATTCAGCTCAGAATTCTGTCTCTGACAGTAGCCAAATGTGAATTACTAGGGCAGGATGAAAGAACAAGGAATTTTTTTTATTACTTTGTCTCCCAGCACTGAAATAAAAATTTTTTGAGTAAGAGGCTTAGTTAGTGTCTGTGTCCTTTATAGATTTCTCTTCCAAACAGAGTTTCAGCACCCATGATATCCTGCTGCAAAGAATTTCACCACTTACCTACACTATGTGAAACTCCTTTCTAATGCTTTTTAAAGGTAAAAACCAGAAATTAGTAAAAAATTTATATACTGATAAGGTCACTAGCTTCTCTAATTGAAGGAATCAATCTCAAACTCAAAACAAACAAACAAACAAACCAAAAGTGCAGTCATTGCCCCCAGTGATACTTATAGCTTTATTTTATCTCCCATGTGGAAAGCTGTTCTTCAAGGGAGAGGAAGGAGCAGTGAAAAAAAGAAGAATTATACTATGGTTCTGGTTTACTTTTGGATTATGTGGAGGGGAGATCTCTGATTCTAATATTACTATATTAAAGGAAAGAATCTTGATTTTGTTAATGCTTACTTGGACTCAGGGAATATCCTTTTATCTTTTCATCTGTGGATGAAAGAAGTTTAGCTCTACCATATATATATGCTGGATGCTTTAAAAGGGCAGTGTTTTCTGTTATCACATCCTATGTTTCAATAAGCTGCACCTCAGAGATGCTCAGCCCGAGACATAAAAGTGTTGTACATAACGTGCTGTGACTTGACTGACCTGTCATGAAGAATGGCAAAAAGACAAAATTGTGTGATTCTTAAGGAGCAGCCAGGCACTCTTACTATAAAGTCAACATTTATTTCTCTGAACCAGGTGGCAGGCTATTTAGTTTAGCCACTTCTAAAACCAGTTAATTTAGTCTTATATTAAGAAAAAGAGCACATAGTTTAACCTTGGGACTTGCACAAGGCTTAACAAAGATAAATGTGAAGTCATGTACCGAGATGGAATAATTCTGAGCAACCATCCAGGCTGGGCACTGCCTGCCTGGGCAGCAGCTCTGCAGAAAAGTCCCTGGTGCCCTGGGGGACAGCAAGCTGCACAGGAGCCACCCTGGGGCTGGCAGAAGAAAGGGCCACCAACATCCAGTGTTGTAGGAGCAGGGGAGCAGGGGCATAGCCAGGGGATGGAGGGATGTGATGATCCCCCACCACTTGGCAGTTCTTTGACCACACCTGGAAAACTGTGTCCAGGTTTGGTCCCCTCCAGCTGAAGAGAAACACTGAACAACTGGGGAGGTTCTAGTGGAGGGTCACTGAGGTAGAACCTAACTGTAGTCTTCCAATACCTACAAGTTTAGTGATAGAGAAAATGGAGGTACTCTCTTCAGAAGAGTACAGGATGACGGGACAAGAGGCAACAGGCTTGAGTTGCTTCAGGGGAAATTGTGTCTGTATGTAAAAAAATATTTTTCACTGTGAGAACAGTTAAATGTTGGAGTAGACCACCCAAAGAAGTGGTGGAATCTGGGAGGGTCAAGACCTGGTTTAACAGAGCCCTAGAAAATCTTATATAAAGCTCTGCCTTCAGGAGAAGGCTGAACCAGAGGATCTCCAGAGGTCCCTTCCAGTCTAGACTTTTGTGATTCTGAAAATAGTCAGTGTTTGAAGGCACTGCTTATCTCATTGGTACTCAGTAACACAGCCCCTAAATGGAAGAAATCAGTGTGCAAATTCTGCTTCATTTCTGTATATGGTCTTGTCTCATCGTTGTGAAAATCTGGAAGCAAAAGTTGCTTTGAGTTGGAGCAGTAAGGAACCAGAATGTAAACATCATTGTACAACTGAGCCCCAGTGTTTTAAATGGTACTCAGATTATTACCTGGAGTACACAGTAATGTTCAAAGTATGCCTTTGCAAGGGAATTTTGCATTTGTTTGTGTTTTCTATTTTACAGTGCATTAATTTTACTTCATCCAAAACATAAAGTTGTGGACCATGAGTCACTGACTGGCTACCTCTGCACATGACTTATTCTTCGCTACACTGCATTAATTATGTTTATTTTCCACATGCTTCCTCCACACCATCTTTGCGTTATCCTTGATCATTTACTGACTTCATTATATCCATGATATCGTAAATGATATGGAAAAAACAGGATAAATATTTGGGGATTTCGCACAATACAGAGTAAAGAAAAAACACTGGAAAAATTAGGCAACAGACTTAAACTAAATTATCAACAAAGGGGAGGATTTTTCACATCATAGTTGTTAAAATGGGGAGCTCCTAGACACAGGTTTGTGGAGGTCAAAAAGGGTAATACTCCTCCACTAAAGTGTTGAAACCCTTTTAGTGCATGCATGACTATTAAGCACTCTGTAAATTTCTAGCTCACAATATCTGTAAATCACTGGTTATTTGAAGCTTGGAGGGCATGGCAAGAGAGCCATTTCTTTTCTGCTTTCTGCATGCATGTGCTACTGATCTTTGTCCTTGGTGGGATCCTAGACTGTGTGGGTGTTATGTCTCACCTGCTGCGACAATTGTTGCATTCAGGCATTTGGGGAATCAGCTTTTGTTCATTAAATCATTAGCAGAATACAAAACCTCAACAATGTATGAATGAACGGTTGTGGAAGGAATGGCCCTGGAATGCCTTTGTGGACTATATGTGAAGTTTTTCGGTTTATTCATGGATACGGTAAGTAGATGCAAATATTTGCAAGTAATACACTGTTATAAAAAGGAAATAAGTTTCTTACACTAATCAAGTTCATTCATTCAAATAGACAAATATCATGTTTTGATGTTCCAATTTCTTGGGACGACAACTGAGATTCACTGATTCCCAGGTCAGGATTAAGGTGAAACGACATCAAGGATTCTTCAATTCATGAAACTCAGGTTTTGGGCATGAAAATTTGACAATAATCCTTGCAACCTCTGCAGCAAGCAGTAAACCATATAACCTGCACCAACAAACCACAAACCTCACTACACACACCAACAAGCAGCAGATCTTATAACATACCCCGACAAACTTTGCCTTATATACAGGGATACAGGGATAGACAATGGGAGAGAAAAGGAGAGAAAGAGAGAAAAAGAGAGTGAAGGAAGTGGGGAGGGAGACAGAAAGACAAAAAAGAAAGATTTCACCAGTCCTTGTTCCAGTGTTGGTCTAACCAGCCTAGAGGTGCACGTTCTGGAAGGGTGCTGTCGCCTGGGGCTTTGACATGTGTACTTTTAGAATTCCTTGCCCCTCCTCCAGGCAGGAACTTATTAGGCTAATTAGGCATTATGCTCAGTCTATGCTTCTGGAATTCTCTTCGCTTTGGTGCATGTGTAGTTTATACCTTCAGAGTCTTCTAGAAATGGGTTGGTGGGCTTGGGGGTCATTGGGGAGTTGCTCTCCCCTCTTTGCAAGTATGACTGTTGTCTGACCTTTCTTCTTGGTGCATGCATTGTGAAAACAACTTGTCTTTACAGAGTTGCTCAAGATAGGGAAGTTCAGCCTCAGAAAAGTGTAGTCCCACCTCTGTGGGACCCTTTCCTCTCCCCACATCTTCCTGCTGTTGCCTGCACAACCCCAGTGCGTTCACAGAGACCGTCTTCTTTAACAATGTTCTTTACCAGATGTTTGAGACATTAACTATGGTTCCATCAGACCTTCATACGTGTGTCTTAGGTGATCTGCTAATTGGCTGAGATACTAATTGAATAGTAAATGCTCAATTTCCAGTTGGCAAACAATACACAGCCTAAAGTAATTGTACAAACTTTTTGCTGTGAAATTGTGGTGGTGCAATTCTTACCCCCCCCCACCCCCACCCCCCGCTTTGTTGAGCTGCTTGGTGCTAGGTGCGATTCCACCCACATCCCCCGAGCTATACACCAGTCTGTGGAGATAAGGACTGATAACACTAACGAGCCTGGCTCCTGCCCCTCCCGATTGCTCGGAAACAGCTATAACGGCCCATCAACTCCTAAGGGCCTGGCACACCTGTGCCTGGGATGTGGTCAAATGGGAACAATAACAGAGTTGCACATTCATCAAATTCTTGTGTAACTGCTGCAAGGCACCAGAAGGTATTTGACAAAAGTCCATTATCTTGGACCCTATAAATGGCGACCACCAGGGAGACCCTTTGAGCTCTCTGGATCGCAGCGGGCCTGTGACCAGCATCTCCCCTGAGCTGGGATGCCTCGCAGGTACCAAAACCCTTAAGGTGTCGTCTGCTGCCAGAGCTGACGGAAGGCCAGGGCAAAGTCCACCTGTTGAGTCTCAATTATTGCCCGTTGAGGAATGCCAAGGCATTGTGAGTATTTGCTCTAAACTCGAGAGGGACATTTTCTTTGAGCTAGCTTCTCTTTACTCGGGGGGGGGGGGGGGGTACGTACCCTTGTTTCTGTGTGTGTATGTCCGTTCTGTGTTCATTCTACAGAATCCAAACACCCTTGTTTCTGTATGTTTGTCCATTTTGTTATGTGCATGCACGTATATATATAGGTACCGTTAGGTAAGTTAGTGTGAATCTTGTCATTTTAGAATCTGAATAAGTCACTTTTCTTTCTTTTAGTATTTCTGAATTATTTTATAATAATAAATTGCCTTTAGTTATTAATAAACCTAGATTTCTTACTAAATATTACCATGTCAATACTTTCATCCATGACAGAAATGAGAACAATGACTGAACTTGAGGGGGAGGCAAGGAAGCAAAGTGCACTTTGGCAAATTCTCTACACTGTATAATTTGCTTCCTTGCATGTTTCAGTGAGTTCTGTATGGCTGTGAAGGACTATTGCAGTAACTGTAATATGTGTTTCTTTGCAAGGCTACCCTGTCTTCTTGATCTCACAGTCCTCCATACAGAATTTAAATATAGGGAGCATATGGAAAAATGTGGAGGTACTATCAGGGATTAAATCTGCTTAGGCGGGTTTAGGTAATGTGAGAAGTAACCATGCAACAAAAATTTAGGTTTCGTTTGGTTTCTGGTTTTGTTGCAAGAAAAGTGAGGAACTGAGCTGAGGCATGAAAGCTGAAATATAGTCTAGGAGTTGGTCAAGCAAATTTGTGCTTTGTTCTTTAAAGTGCTATCATGAGATTTTCCTTCTGGATGAAAGCAGTCAGACTTACGGCTTCTTAGATCAGTTTATATGATGTGACAGTACAAATAGCTGTGTGCAGTGTTAAGTATTCACTATTACATTTTACTTTATATTTCTGGCTAAGTTTTTAATGCACTGTTTGAAACACAGTTGATTTTTTGTTTTGTTTTGGTCTTTTTTTAAAGGATTCTACTTCTTGTGGCTTCTGATTGTTGAATTAATTCATCATCAAGTCCTCAGATGGACTATAGGACTATAGGTGACTATACTTGGTGTTTATTGCCTGAGCAATACTTTTGATACTTGGTGGTCTGTCATCCTCTGCTTTTTGGGTAGAATAGTTATGAACTTTGCACTTTAAGTTTATTTTATTTTAGTGCATTTATATACTTTCTCATATAGTTAGGGACAAGTTCAGATTTATATACTGTAGTTCAATTAAAAAATAAGATCATGTGTATCTCTTCCACTGTGTGTCATTGCTTCAAATTCAGTTCACATGGATAGTGATAAATTACCAACTATGAAATAAGCAGATACTTTCAATTGCAACAGTTTCAATACAAAATTTAGCAAACTACTTGACTCAGAAGACTAAGGCTTGAATGTGAGTTAAAGTGAATTTACATTTTCATCAGTGAGTTTGTCTGCTGGCAGCAAGGTTATATTACTATTTTATGGACAGGTATTGAGGTATTAATAACAGTGAAATTCACTTTAATGTGAGCATTTTCAGATTAAAATTAATTGCTAAAATACCTCATGCCTTTAGGCCTGTCACCTGCAAAATATTTGCTGGATTATTGGTATGGTACAGTGGACTGTTGTAGTTGAAAAGATAAAGTAAATCACAGTGAAGAAACCACATACTTTTTAGAGGACTTCATAGCACTGCAAATTACTTTCAGACCCTTCTAGCTACATGGTATGTTTCATGTTTAATGCTCATCACTTTAAAAAAACGTCAAAAATTGAATGGATAGCAACAGGAGATGCCTTAACTGAGGTGCTGTACTCATACTGCTGAATTAATAATTTTATCACCTGACGATGTTTCCAAACTTATTCTCCATTCATTACTGTTAGCCCCACCATTCTGACAGTTGTTGAAAAATTTAGCCTACTTAATTTTATTTGTCTTTTTTCCATGCAAGTATCTATCAGTACGATGTTTGATCAAGCTCAGTTAGGTAAACATTGTGGGGGGCTGTCCTACCATTAGAGCAGATACACCTACTTCATTCTGATGTATGTGGAATAAGAAATGAGCCCAAGTTTGTGCTCTCTGAAAGGTATATGACTTCTGTGATTTAAAGCATGAGTGAACAGAGTGGATACAACCCATCCCAGCTACATGGAAATAGGGCACTGCTAACAAAGACAATGAAGTGTAACCAATATCTTTAATCTACCACTGGGCTTTCATAGATGTAATTTTAGACATAGATGTAATTTAATTCCATTTGATCGTGGTGCATGATAAATCTTTTTTTTCCCAGCTAGACCTCTGCCTGTGTTTGTCAAAGATTAGGCTGAATTCTCCAGTAGCCAAACTTGATAACATTTGCTCTGTATTTTTGGTTAAGCTCACTTTCCAGCATTTCTGCCTCTCTAGGAGAATCTTTATATTTCTTCTCAGGCTCTCTCTACCAGTTACATTTAACTTACTCTGATGTACAGCCTTCTCAAGTAGCCAGAGTGCTGCCTCCAAAAGTGTTCTGTGTGCTTAATCTTTTCCGAACACTTTCTTGAGCTGTTTCTTTTATGGTCACAATGGTATTTAAAACAACATGTTTTCGGTCATTCCTCTTGCCTCGTCTGCTCTGAGGGATGGATCTTTCTGTTCCAATTTGTTGACAGTTGTATAAATTCATTACACAGGTTCCTGATTATGATTATATTTTTCCTCCTAATGTCCAAATTACTTCTGTTCTTTTTTGAAGTTAAGACCTTTTTAGTACCTACCATGACTGTGAGTATTAATTGATCTGCTCTACAGCATGTTAATAGCATTATTAATTATGGTGCAGGAATTCCTGCACTGTCTCACTCCATTAGCTGTAGCTGGGGCAAGACCATAAAGCTGAGGCCTTTTTAGGATGGCTTGCAAGTCCTCTAAGAAAAGCAAAGTCTTGTTGGAGTATTCCTCTTCATTCCCCCTATGGTTATGGTAGAAAATAATAGTTATGGAAGCGGTATTTTTTCTTTATTAAACTGAATGAAAAGACAGCTGCAATGTTGAGCTTGGTTCTAGTGTCCTACTAAAAGGATCATCTTAATTATAGTCTGGCTCAGGTAACTGATTCTCCTGTGTCATTGTTTAGGCCCAGCTGGCAAGAAAACACCATGTGGCCGCTCACTCATTCCTTTCCCCAGTGTGATGAGGAGGAGAATCAGAAGAAAAAAAAAGTAAAACCTCATGGGTGGGATAAGGACAGTTTAATAGAACAACACGAGAAGAAAAAAAACAATAACAACAATACTAATAAAATGAGTATATAAAGTGAGTGATGCCCAAGGCAATTGCTGACCACCTGGTACCACAAACTCAGCCCCTTTCTGAGCCATGATCACATTCACACCCCTACACCTCCCACCACCACTACTCTCTGCCCCCACTCCCCTGGCCACCTCCTCAAGTTATATACTGAGCATGGTGTCGAGTTGGCTAGTTTGAGTTGCCTGTCCTGGCTCTGTCTCCTCCCAGCTTCTTGTGAAAATCAACCCTATCCTAGCTGAACCCAGGACACTGGAAAATAGAAATCTTTAAACAGATTGCTGAACTAGGTTCTTAAGCTCTCATTTCTTATTATGTAGTTTGTTATGAAAGATTTGTATGTAACCTGAAACTAAAGGACAGATTCAGGTAAAGTAAACATAAGGCTCAAGTAAACTGCTTGAATTCCAGATGTTGCACATATAGCTGGCTTTTACTATTACATATATATTAGACAGTACAAATTAAATGGTCTATTAACCTGCATGCACACTAAGGAAGAAAAAAAACTTTTAAAATAAATTATCCATAAGTATAGTTCATAAAGGTTATAACTCATATGATAGTTAATAATTGCTGGTTTTAACTAGTCAGTACTAATGTGTATGCATTTTAAACTGCTCATAAATGCAATATTGGCTGTGGCAGATTGGCTTTAAATTATTGAGCATAATAGAGCCAGGTTCAAGCCATATCTTTCAAGTTCTTGACTTCTTACAGGAAGTGTCTTGTTTCAAATAATATCACTTTTCTGATATTTATTTGGCGTCTCCAATTAAATGACAGAAATGTCAAAGTCTCAAAAAAATCTTGAATTATACTTGAAATATCATAGTCTGGGCTTGTCTGATTTCTTACACCACCACGACAGCAGGATACATGGAAGGACTCTCATCCCTGTGTTACAAAATATATAAAATTGATAGGTAGAGGTGGAGATTGCAATGCTTCCTACCAGCTCACCAAGTGGCTGGAACTAGTTGAAGACTGTCTGCATTTGACTATGTAGTTTTCTTGTGTAGGTGGAAAGCAGTAGTATTTGCTTTAGTAAATTATGTTTGTAAAGCATCTTTATAGATACTAATATTAAGGCAACCAGAGCTACTGCCTGCACAATAGAAATAAAGGTTTTTGAACACAGGTCTGTGAATCACATCTTTTTCTCTCTCTTATTCCATGTAGCTTAGCAAGTCTATAAGTCTACCTTTTGAAGTTTTTTCCACACTTCTGATTAACTAGTATGGTTTTAATATCTTTATGGAAAGGAGGATTTGATATTGTATGAAACTGACAAAAACCCAACCCTCTTCCTAAATTCACAAGGAAGCATCCTGCTGTCTGTTGCCATATTCTAGTTAAGACCTTTTTTCTACATGTGTCCAAACGGAATTATACATAGGAGTACAGTCTCATTTTAACATGCTAAGAATACCTTTGAGGGAAGGATGCTATCTATTGAAACAGCAACACCATTTGTTGTGGCTGAGTATGGTTTCCATTTGATTTTTACTGCATGAAATGAAATAGGATCCCAACAAAAAGGTTAGGAGGGTCTAGAAAACAAGTGGAAAAGACTTGGTCATATAGCCCAGAGTGCTGCTCCCTGCAATGAAAAGGAATTTCATGCCAAAAAAAAAGCAACTTTGCTTGTCTTGGACATTTTTTTAGGTACCAATGTCCCATTCCCCCTTTTCTGGTAAATGTTAAATTCGGCTAGCCTTTGAAGTGCAAATACACATGTTTCTGTGGAAAGCAGCCATACTTCTTCCTTGCAGCATTCACAACATTCACTTTTCTCCCTTAATTTGGTGCTTATGCTCTTGCTCAAGCTTTGTAGCTGGGAACAAAATATCTTGCCAATAACAGATGGTGGTGAATGGAAATATGGAATGCATTTCACGGAATCATTTGTTCATTACTTAGAGTTTGGATAGATAAAATTATTTTTGACTCAAGCATATCCCTTGGGAATCCAGTTTTTCATTTGAATATTCTTCACTAAATTGTCCTGAGTCCCTCTTAAAAACAAAATAAAGTACACTAGAAAAGACAACTACATTCAAGCTTACGTGACAGGCATCTTTAGGTGAATCATGGAAATGTTTACCTTCTATTTCTCCACAGTGTACACATACTGAATTAATTCTTTTGTATCAAAAGAAAGATCAGAGACATTCATCATGATTGATGATGTTAATGAAATCCCCAGAAGACAAGTTACTTCACAGTCAAAACACAAGATTGTCATACAGCCATTTTGCACAAACAATGAGTATTTCAACCTCTGAAGAAATGAAGTTAAGCTTTATTCACATCTTTGGTGTATCATGAATAAAAGATGCACTCTGTATCCCTGCTTTGTAACTTTAAAAAAAGAAAAACAAAAAGCAATACTGTATGGTTGCTGAAAACATCTGATTCCCCCATCTGCTACAGATAGGTTGGCATAGAGCCATGTGAATCCTTCCAGCTCAGTTTTGACTTGAATAACAGCCCATGTCGTAACTGAGCAACCCCAAAACTAGCAAATTGGTAAGCAGATAGAAAAATGTAATGTCAGGGTGGTAATTCCTCCAGCTACAGCCAAATGCTACAAATACCCAGGTTTTCTCTCCCTATTTCAGCTGAATCAAAAGATTTTCAGGACTGTCATTTTCACTTCCTTCCTCTTCCCTCTTTTTTTACCTCATTTTGTCCATCTGTTCTGTTTTCTACTATTGTAAAATAACAACGTTGGAACAAGGAGCTTCACTTTGTGCATAGGCTGTGAGATTAGGGGTTTTTTTCAATTTTTCCAATTATATGTTACAATGCTTTGATTTAATTTTTGGCATAAAGTGTCTCTTGCTGTCACAAACAGTCCTTTAGGCTGAGAAAATTCTGGAGAAAATCATGCTGGTAATGGATGTCATCATTGTGACAATTTGCTTTGGTTATGGACCATCTCCATGAAGAACCTTGAAAATTTGAAGGGACTTCTAAGAAGCATTTTATATCATATTATATGAAGAAACAGAGTTGTGGGTCACTGAAGTGTTATCATAAATTATGAGAATTTACCTTACTGTATGTTTTGTGGTATATGTTTGGTACACAAAGCACAGTGATGGGGCTAACTATGGGGATCCATGGGAGATCCATGAGGATCCTGTGGGATGTGCACAGGTGACAACCAGTGGGATTGTCCAGATCAGCATTTATTTTGTCTGATTCTTGATCTGCTGTTATTTGCCTTTCTGTGCTCTTGTATGTTGCATGATACATCAGATTTCTGGGACAAAGGTGTACAGTATAAAGCTACCTTTAAATTCTTGCAGCCTCTTTATGCACACAGAGGGGAGCAAATTGCACTGGAGAGCAAGCTTTGATCCTGCAAAGTCTCATGACTTTCTGTAATGCATTAAGATAGTCAGCTGTTGCTTGAGGTAATTTATCGTAGAATCATAGAATCATTTATGTTGGAAAAGACCTTTAAGACCATCGAGTTCAACTGTTAACCTAACACTGCCAAGTCCACACTAAACCATGTCCTTAAGTGCCACATTTGCCTGTCTTTTAAATACCTTCAGGGATGGTAACTCAACCACTTTCCTACAGAATTGCAGAGTATGTAATTCAGTATGAAACTACAAATGAAGGTGAGTTTTTAAGGGGGATGTGTATGTTAATTTTCTGAAACTAAACTTTTTCAATATATCTCCTATTCATGCTACACCATTGCTTCATAATTTCCATAAGGTACTTGCTTCCCCTCCATATAAATGAATAACAGGAGAAAACTACATGGGTTTAGAAAATGATCTAATAAATTTAGAATGCCTTAACTAAATCACGGTTTGTAAAAACATGTTTTATGAAGACAATATTTTAAATTTTGAACAATAGTTATGCGCATCTGGAAATAAAGGTGTTTGCTAATAGGTCAACTACACACTTGGTATATTTAAGTGCTTGCTTCCTAGTCTGTGACTTTTAACAGTACACAATTGTCAGAACTGCTTGGGGTTTTTGTTAGTAATTGTTTGTGGAAAATTGCTAATAGATCATAACACTTCACATCTTTATTTCTAATATATTATCCTTATGTGTTAGGCTGTCTCAGAGGCCAGGTCATTGCTTGTAAATCCATTCTATTATTATGAAAAAGCTCTAGATCATCAAAACATAGTAAAATCATAGTAGGCTTACAGTTTGTCATAGAGAATCATAGAATCATAGAGTCATTTAGGTTGGAAAAGACCTTGGATAGAAATATTAACACGGTAATGATTTAGCAACAAATCAAGATTTATTAATGACTAGCAGCACTTAATCATTAACCAGTTTAAAGATTTACAAAATAATTCAGCAAAATATGTTATAATTAAAATAATGACTTAACTACAGATTCAAAGATGATAAGATTCATACTAACTTACTATAGGGTACCTTAAATCAATACATATATGCATGCACATTCACAAACACAAGATGTACAAACAGAAAAAAAGCATTTGGATTCAGTGAAATATGTATGTACCCACACTCATGAAAATAACTGTATACCCAAACATATCGGTAAGCAGAGAATCAGTGAAAGAGAAGCTGGCTCAAGGTTAAAATTTCTGTCTTCTTGAGTTTAGAGTAAATACACACAATGCACTGGCATTCCTCAACAGGCGATAATTGAGACTCAAGAGAGTCAACTTCGCCCTGGCCTCCCGTCAGCTCTATGGACGGTGCCTTAAGGTTTTTGGTACCTGAGAGGTGTCCCAGCTCAGGGGAGATGCTGGTCACAGGCCCACTGCAGTCCAGGAGAGCTCAAAGTGTCTCACTTGGGGCCGCTATTTACAAGATAACTGACTTTTGTCAGGTACATTTCACTCCAGCCCAGCTCAAGCAATGAAGTATTCTGGTGTCTTCTGACAGTTGCACAAGAGCCTGATGGCTGTGCAATTCTGTTATTGTTCTCCCCGACCACATCCCAGGTACAGGGTACCAGGCTCTCAGGGGGTGATGAGTTGTTATAGCCATTCCCAAGAGATAGGGAGAGCAGAGCCAGCCTGCCAAAGGGGCACCTTAACACCCTGTTTACAGCCATTAGCAGTCCTTACCTCCCCAGGTTGGTATGTGGCCCATGAGTGTGGGGAGGAATCACACTAATCAGCGAGTGGCCCAGGAGTGGGGAACTGCACCACCACACAGTTACAGCTTTGTAGGAGAAGAAAAATAGATACAGAAATTGCGTGAATCTTATTACCAGCAATTTGATATAGCACTATGTCACTGTTGCTCAAAGGTGTCAAAATTATGAAGAAAAAAAAAAAAAAGTATGTTCAGGTAGATAAATGCCATGGAAGTATTTTTTATCATACTTTTATCAGTATTTTTATCATAATGAAGTTGATGTCAAATCTACAGTTCTCTTCAATACTGTTAGAATGTTCACATGCCTGTTACTGGAACCTCCCTGTTGTCAAGCTCTTCATCTGAATAGTGGTCTGGAACAACCTAGAACGTATTCTGCACCACACAGTGTCTGATCTGTATGAGTTTTGCTGAACTTGTTCCTCAGAAATGTTGCATGTAGGTTTATGGTGGTTTCCTTATTGTTTATCATCAGAATGTCACCAGATGAGAACCGCTTGAGAGAACAGAAGTAAAGCTAGAGTCTGGACATCTCATTTGAATTGTCATACAGAGTCATATCTAAAAATAAAATCTTATTTAAAATAATGTGATTCCGTTTTTAATACCAGTCGGGGTGCAATAAGTCTTTAAATTCTGTCTTATCCCATGTAGTCTGACTTTTGGGCAGCAAATCTTTTTTTTGAGGATGATGTTTAACTGGGGCTTGTACTGCAGCTCAAGACACAGATCATAATTCCGCACTAAGAGTCCCATTATGACAAAAGGTCAGCCTGTGGGCCATCTTCTGAATGACAAACTCATCTTAATCTTATTACGCATTAATAACTAAAAATTTTTAGGTTACAGTTACAACCAAATGGTAGTTTGAATTGGTCACTAATGACAGAGCAGCTTTGTACTGAACTAATGGTGCATTCTCACTGTTCTTTAACTGAATGAGAAGGAAGAGAGTTTACTTAAGGTTACCTTATCCTATGCAGTGGGACATCTTGCCTCATGCTTAAATTAATATTTAACCTCTCAATTGCCACACTAGATTTCAGAAGGTATGCTGATTGATCTTAATTACCGTGTGTCCTTTTTTTATGATATGCTGAAATGCATGATAATAAACTGTTTAAGTATACTGCTTGATCTGGTAACATACACTCATCTTAGCTGAAATGTATATTCCCTTAGAAGTCTTTTGTTGTGACAAAGAGCTGCCTTCGCCTGAGCAGTTCTGCTCAGATTGCACAGGAGAAAGAATCTGGCTCATTAAAATGTATTTTCTCATCTGTATGTAAATGCTGTGTTTTCAGGACCTGAAAATATCTGGATTTATTCAGAGCTGTCAGTAGGGGGAATGACTGGATGATTTAATTGGCTTCTTCCATGTCTAATTCTTAAGATTTCATGAATACAGATGAAAATATAAATTAAGAAGTATGCAAAAAAATTATTTTGTACTCTCTTTTGTTAGTTTGATACTTTTCAGTCAAGGGCATAGAAATCTCATAATTATGGCAACTGAAGAACAGATGTATTAATCAAGATCTTATGGGTACTGTGAAGAAAAAAAACAATAAAAGACTAAATTTGTCCTATACTTTTTTTCCCCACCTCTGCTTTTCTCTGCTTCAGACTTTTACTTTAGATTCATTATAATTTCCAGATACCATTTTAAAGTACAATAAGGCTTTTTCATATTAAAACCAGTGCAGAAAAAGGATTCTTTTTTAAACTCTAAGACACAAGCTCAGAAAAAAATGTAATCACTACCCAGTTTTTAGATGTAGGAATAATTTTCTTACTCTTAAGGGGATTGCTGACAAGTTTGAGAAGACGACCCAAGAAATTCACTATCTTAGTAAACTGTCATTAGCTATCTGATATATTCATCTACCTTTCAGATATTTTTGAGCATATTCATTCTGTAATTTATCCCAATAAATAAAGCAGGCATCTTTAGACTTGTCATGAAAGTAGTCCCTTTTTTGTCTTGCCTCTCCACACAGTTCATACACTGGCAGTTACTGGAGAGGCTGGAAGAATCTGAAAGAACCTGTCATTCACTTTAAGGGAAATTATTAAGAAGATATAATTTCTTTATTTTTCTTGGGGGTTAGTACTGTATGCATTTATGTTGGGGATTTTTTTATCTGCTTTAATTGCATATGTCTCTGTATGGATGACAAGTCAGGACTGATTATCTTCCTATAATCATTGTCATTCATAGGGAAAAAATTCTTCCTGTTTATTTTGTGAGTTTCATTATTACTTCTGTGTGTTGTAAACCAGTCTTCATGAATCTTGTTTTCTATTCGCTTGATGCTTGCTTACAGTAGAGATGGAATAATACATTCCATATTTGAACCTGGATGCATGTCCCTTACATCTTTCTTTATCTTATTCAAATACTGTTGAACCTACCATATCTTATCCTTTGGCAGTTGTGTTATTTGTATATGGAAGATAGAGTCATCTTGGACAGCAGTGTCCTTTTTCTGACAATATCACAGAGAATGCAGTCAGTGTGTTTATGATAGAATTTACTTTTCACTGTCATATCCCCAGCAGTATGATCTCTCTATGCATCGTGCTGGGAGTTACACATTCTTCAAAAAGGAAGCACATTGTGTGTGACACTGTCATTTCCATCCAAATGGGAATTATCACTGCAAATATGACCAATGTTTTAATGTCCAAAGGCTGCATAAGGCACCATGTAGAAAGAATGAATTAATTTGGCAGATACCTCAGTATTTTTCCATGTTAAATATATTCCTTAGTCTTTGAATGTTAAGCTTAACTGTAATTCTGCTTTTAATTTTACTGGGACTTATATGCGTGGCTAAATTCTCCTGCTATGTTGTCTAAAATCAAACAGTACATTCCAGTTGTGAGTGTTCTTAAATCAAACAACCCACTCCATTTTTAATACCTGAAAGTTGTGATAGATATCTTGAAATTGTGTTTGTTTACATGTGAATTAATTATAGATTTCCATATAAAAATATAATCAAAACTTACAGTAAAATTCCTGGGAGTTATATAATAATTATTGTGGCAGCCTCAAAGTTTTTGAACTAAAGCAGAGATGACTTCAAATATTGAGCCTCATCACCTAGATTTTGGAGCAGTAATTATTATAATGATCTTTCTCTGCTGTCAGAAGAAGGGAAAAAAGAACAGAGGATCTGTCTTCTGTTTGTTTCACTAAAACAGAAGCTGACAGACTCGGAACTCCTGTCTGGTTAGGATCTTTTTTGTGCCAGTACTGTGGCAAGTACGGTTCTTACTCATTTTTCTTTTTATTCAGCACTATGTCACAGAGCTCTCTAGATTGCTGAAAAACAACAAAGAGTAACCAGTACACAACAACTTCACAAGTTAGAGATCCAGTAGATTACCTGGGATGTTACCTTGCAAGGTACTGACTTAAGATCTGCAGGATGTTTGCTATTCCCACCTCCCAAGCAGTGTTCATATAACATCAAAATGTAAAGACTCATTAAAGATGTGAAGTTCTTGCTAGGACTGGGACCCTACCAAGCTTGCCTAGAGCTTCCAGTTGTGTCAGTTCTGGACTGGGTTAATATATTAACTGACTTGATGCTGTAATTCACTTGAGCTCAATTGGCTAATTTACAAGGTATAGAATGTGCTACAGCAGCATGATTATGAAGGCTTAAGCTCTTCTTTCACACAAAAAATGCAAATAGGTACAAACAAGTATTAAAAATATTTTACTGTTATATTCTGTAAATACTTCTGAAAATGTTGATTCAAGAACTGTGTGAGTATGGGTACACTTACTATAAAACTTGCAGACTCCTGAGTGATAATGAGTCTTTACATCACTAAAAAAGCATTGTCTTTTCAAGAATGTAGAAATACTCTGCAGTGCATACATACAGAACTTCAAAACAATTTTATTTAATCAGCATCTCATGGGATAACAGGTAAGGAATTTTATACACAGGTTGAAGTGCAGTTTCCTTTAGGAATTATGATGTATTCCTGATTAATACTGAAATTCTGAGAGTAAAAATGGAAAAGGAGTTTGAAACTTTTAAACTGTGCTGCCTTGAGTAACCCCTTTGCCTGACAATGCTGGAAACTCAACAGTCCAAAGAGTTGAAAATGTCTTCTAAATGTTTATTATTTAATGGATATACTTAAAATTAAGGAGCTTGGTGTTTTTAACAGTGAATAGTTGTATGTGAACAAATATGTTTGCAATGGTGCTATAGGATCATAGAATACCTGAGGCTGGAAGGGACTTCTGAAGATCAGCAAGTCCAACTGCCCTGCTCAGAGCAGGGTCAGCTAGAGCAGACCACTCAGGTTGCATCTCCATTTGTTTTGTTCATTCTGTTTTGGGTTTTTTTTAAGAAAAAAGTGGCACTTTTAATGAAACCAGAGCCTTGTAGAAAGGATATATGAATGAGAGGTGAATGAGCCCCTCATTAATGAACTCTGTATCACTTGCATTTCATTATACTTGCTTATGTTCACTAGATGGCTTTAGATAACTTTATTTTGGAGTCATGTTGTAATGAATAGTGTAAATTCTGTACTATTGTTGTGAATAACAGTATCAATGATTACTTTGGTAAATAGTTTTATCTCATAGCTTCTGCTTTGGAATTGCTGAATATAGAGCCCAGCCGTTCAAGTGCCTATTTGAGGTTAACTTGAAACCAATCTGAGGTCGTTAGGACTCATATGTAAAGTAAATAAAAGTGATCCTGGCCATCTGATATTACCTGTCATTTTCTTTGTATCTCCTGGCACAGACAAGGGCACTTAGCCACCTGATACCCTTTCTGTTCTCTTTTCCTGAAGCTTGTCATGTCGCTGATATTGCTGTCTATAACAATATGATGAAATATTGGTAGGATGGGGATTTTAAATGTCTTTCGTTGTACTCTTCCCATCTTAAATGTGAAGAGATCTTATGGATCAACTTCCTCTCTTCTTGATGATTACACAGGTTGTCTTTACTTGTGAATGGTATTACTGGGGGAAAAAACAGCAGTCTCCAATATGAAAAAGCAATAGCTGTTTTTATAGCTGCCTTAGTACATCCTAGCAGTAAGAAACAAGTGCAGTTTAATCATCCAGGTCTTTGGGTTTGCCACAACCCTTCTGCTAGATCTGAGAGATTATTTTTACTATTTTCCTACATTAAAGTCTGAATTTTAAACTTAGATGATGTACAAAACAATAGAAATTTTCAAATAGTTAATGAGGCTTCAAGATTTTGTTATTCTTTGAAAGGTGAACAGTATTTTACACAATTAATAGAGGATGTGAAACATACAGTACAGAAACTATTTGTTTTTAAAACTAATTCAAATACAGTGACAGCATCCATAAGGTTATTTACTCAATAACTTGTCTTTCACAATTGTATTAATCTGTATAGGACTGTATGAGGTTAATGGAGGATAGAGTTTGGTTTCAGTACTTTTTCTTCCTTTTTCCTAGATTTTATAACCTAGCTTTTCAACTCCTTGGATTATCTGCTCCGCTGACTAAAAAAACAGTTGTTAGATACAGCTCTGATTCCAACTTCCTGTCACTTAGAGTCTCTTAACATCAGGTTAGCATAGGTTGCTGCTCTCTAAATTTTTGGGCAATTTCATAATACTTCTTACATGATCCTTTGTAGTATTTCACTGTGTTTGGCAAGTGGGGTGTATGGATATATAAACAAGCCTCCTCTGTGAGGATATATATGCAAGTAAGATCTATCTGTCTATCTGTACTATATCTGTAGTTCAGTAATATCATCAAGAAAAGAATCATAAAATCATAGCACCATTTAAGATCATCGACTCCAGCTGTAACCAAACAGAACCAAGTCCACAACTAAACCATGGCACTTCTACACATCTTTTAAATACCTCGAGGGATGGTGACTCAACCACTTCCCTGGGGAACATGTTCCAATGCTAGATAACCCTTTCAGTGAAGAAATTCTTCTGAACATGCAATCTAAACCTCCCTTGGTGCAACTTGAGAGAAAAGACCTACACTCACTACAACCTCCTTTCAAGCAGTTGTAGAGAGAAATAAGTTCTCCCCTCAGCCTCCTCCTTTTCTCCAGGCTAAACAACCCCAGTTCCATCAGTCACTCCTTGTAAGACTTGTGCTCTAGACCCTTCACCAGCTTTGTTGCCCTGCTTTGGACACACTCCAGCACCTCAATGTCTTTCTTGAACACAGTCTTCAGGGTGCAACCTTACCAGTGCTGAGTACAGGAGGGACAATCACTTCCCTAGATCTGCTGGCCACACTATTTCTGATACAAGCTAAGATGCTGTTGGCCTTCTTGGCCACCTGGGCACACTGCTGGCTCATATTCAGCCGGCTGTCGACCAACACCCCCAGGTCCTTCTCTGCCAGGCAGCTTTCCAGCTCCTCGTCCCCAAGCCTGTAGCACTGCATGGGGTTGTTTTGACCCAAGTGCAGGACCCAGCACTCAGCCTTATTGAACTTCATACAATTGGCTTTGGTGCATCAATCCAGCCTGTCCAGATCCCTCTGTAGAGCCTTCCTACTCTTATGCAGATCAACACTCCCACCTAACTTGGTGTCATCTGCAAACTTATTGAGGGTGCACTCGATCCCCTCTTCCAGATCACTGATAAAGGTATTAAACAGAACTGGCCCCAGTACTGAGCCCTGGGGAACACCACTTCTGACTGGCTGCCAACTGGATTTAACTCCATTCACCACAACTTTTTGGGCCTGGCCATCCAGTCAGTTTTTAATCCAGCTAAGAGTACACAAATCCAAGCCATTTCTCCAGGAATGTTTCCGCAGGAGAACGCTGTGGCAAATGGTGTCAAAGGCTTTACTAAAGTCTAGGTAGACACATCCACAGCCTTTCCTTCATTTGCTAAGTGGGTCACCTTGTCATAAAAAGAGATGAGGTTGGTCAAGCAGGACCGGCCTTTCATAAACCCGTGCTGACTGGGCCTGATCATCTGGCATTCAAGATGATCTGCTCTGTAACATTCCCAGGCATCAGATCCTTCCAGCCCTTCTTTTAGATGGGCATCACATTTCCTAGCCTCCAGTCAGCTGGGACCTCCCCTCTTAGCCAGGACTGCTGATAAATGTTTGAAAGTGCCTTGGTGAGCACCTCCACCAGCTCCCTCAGTACCCTTGGGTAGATCCCATCCGGCCGACTTTTGTGTGTCTCAGTGGTGTAGCATGTTGCTGACCATTTTCCCTTCAGTTATGAAGGCTTCAATCTGCTTCCTGTCCCTGTCTTCCAGCTTAGGGCACTGGGTACCCTGAGAACAACTGGTCTTACTATTAAAGACTGAGGCAAAGAAGGCATTAAGTACCTCATCCTTCTCCTCATTCTTTGGGATTATGTTTCCTCCCACATCAATAAAGGATGGAGATTTTCCTTAGACATCCTTTTGTTAATGTATTTATAGAAATGTTTTTTAATGTCTTTTAGAGCAGTAGCCATATGAAGTTCTAGCTGGACTTTAACTTTTCTCATTTTCTTGCTGCACAACCTCACAACATTCTTGTAGTCCTCCTGAGTTTCCTGTCCTTTCTTCCAAAGATCATAAAAGCTCTGTTATTTCCTGAGTTCCAGACAAAGTTGTCTGTTCAGCCAGGTTAGTCATCTTCCCTATTGGCTTGTCTTTCAGCCCATGGAAATGACTGTTCCTATGCCTTTAAGATTTCCATCTTGAACAATGTCCAACCTTCCTGGATTCCTTTGCCCTTCAGGACTGCCTCCCAAGGGACGCTGTCAACCAGGCCAAAGTCTGCCCTCCAGCAGTTCTCTTGACACCCCTCCTTACTTCTTTGAGAATTGAAAACTCTATTATTTCATGATCACTGCACCCAAGGTGGCCTCCAGAAATCACATCATCCACAAGTCCTTCTCTGTTCACAAAAAACAGGTCCAGTGGGGGGCCTTCCCTAGTTGACTCCCCCACAAACTGTGTCAGGAAGTTGTCATCCACACACTCTAGGAACCTCCAAGACTGCTTCCTTTCTGATGTATTGTATGTCCAGCAGGCATATGGTAAGTTGAAGTCCCTCATGAGAGCAAGGGCTAACAAACATGAGACTTCTCTGAGCTGCTCATAGAATATTTCATCTGCCTTTTCATCTGGGTTGGGTGGTCTGTAACAGACTCCCACCATGATAGCTGACTTGTTCGCATTTCTCCTGATAATTACCCTTAAAGACTGACCATTTCATCACCATCATCAAGCTCTAGACAGTCAAAACACTATGTAACATGTAGGGCTACCCCACCACCTCTCTTTCCTTGCCTATCCCTTCTGAAGTATTTATAGCCATACAATCCAGCACTCCAGTTTTGTCAGTTATCCCACCATGTTACCATGATTGCAATTACATCATAGTTTTCCAGCTGCACAATGACTTCCAACTTCATCTGGTTTTTGCCCATGCTGTGTGCACTGGTGTAGATGCACTTCAGTTGCACTATTGATCATGCCACCTTTTCTGGGAGAACTCATAATTCCTATGTGACAGTTCTCAGGTTATTCTGTGGTTTCTAATGTGTCAACAACACTTGTGTCTTTGCTGCCACGTGGATCTCCATCCCCCACCTTCACTGAGATGGCTAACATGCTGCACACATTAGTGCAGGGATATTTCAAATGTGCTCCAGTGTACTCGGCACATCACAGAGCAGACTGAAGGACCTTGCTAGCACACCAGCCCTAAAACATTAGCTTGTTGCTCCATGGTTTATCGCTAATGAGCCTCATCCCTTTCCCCCTTGAAATCTAGTTTAAAGTTCATTCCATGAGCCCTGCTAACTCTTGTGCAAAGATCCTTTTCCCTCTTTGAGAAAGGTGTACCCCATCTGTCACCAGCAGTCCTGGTGTCATGTAGACCAACTCAGGATCAAATAACCCAAACTTCTGCTGGTGAGACCAGTCTAGGAGCCAGGTGTTGATCAGCTGGGTCTTTCTTCCAACACCATTCCCTGCAACTGGAAGAACAGATTAAAAAAACACTTGTGCTCCTGATCCCTAACCAGTCATCCCAAGGCCCTGAAGTCCTTTTTGATTGACCTTGGACTTTGCTTTGCAACTTCAGTGCTGCTTACATGAAAAATCAATAATGGATAATAATCTGAGGGCCACACCAGGGTAGGAAGTTTTCTTGTTACATCTTTAACCAGAGTCCCAGGGAGGCAGCAGATTTCCCTAAGAAATGGGTCTGGTCTGCATATTGGGCCTTGTGTTCCCTTCAGACAAATGACAGACAATGATCTGTCTTTTTTTCTTTATGGAAGTGGTTTTGATCTGAGGCATAGGCCAGCTTAACCTTGGTGACACCTCCAACCTAGATAGACCATTGTCCTCCTCATTGTTTGGTTCTACCTGCAGAACTGTGAAGCCTGAGGTGTGAGAGTAACTGAGTAACAAACTGAGAATTCAGGAATCTCTGGAGGGTAAAAAACATATGACTGAAGAGTTAGGTAGAACATATCAAGTCCTTAATTACCCTGCTTCTTCTTCTTTTACAGGGGAAAGATATGCTTAACCAAGATCTGCCTTTTGCTGAACGTAGCCTGAAGTGATTTTTGTCCTAATTAGTAAGAACTTCTGGTTTCTGTGTAAAATTTATTTCTGTGTATTTCTTGGATATATTTGCATAGATCACCCTCCTTTTAACAGTTTTTCTTAAAAAGAAAGAAGGTAACAAATTACTATTTGAACAAAAGCAGCTTTGTAAAAGTGAGTTTACAGAACTTGAGGCTGATATCTCTTCAATTTATTTAGAGAAGCTTGAAAGTTTAATATTGTGATAATTTTTCTGTTATAAAATCATTAAAAAAGAAAAAAAAAGTTGAGAATTAAGGGGGGGAGGGGCAGGGTGCAGTTCACAGCATTGAATTTGCTCTCCATGAAGGATTTGTCAGGTAGAACCAATCTAGTTTTGAACTTTTACATTTTGAAAACCTCCAAAGTACTGGTGTGTAAGAAAAACTATCTTCTCTGATAAAAAGGAAAAATCCCCACCTTAGAGGGTAAAGATTATAGAAACTAGTTTTAAGCACTATGTAGTTTTAGGTTTCTTGTTGAAGGTTACCAGTAATAGCATGAAATGAGAGATTTCCTGAGAAAATCCTAAAATATTAATGGTTTGTTAACTAAAGAACAAGATGAACTTTCACCTTGTTGCACAGTGTGATATTTTTTTCCTAAATAGGACTAATTTAAGTACAAATATTTGATTTTTCAGCTGTTTTGTGATTCCAAGACAATGAAACAATCTGTAGGAAAAAGTCCCAAATCACTGTAAGATGCAGATGTAATAAATCTTATTAGGCTTGATGAACACTGCACATGGATGGATGTGTTGTGAAACACTTCCGAGGTCTGACTGTTCCTTACTTAATAAAACAACAGCAAAATGCCTCATATTTGAGAAAAATCTGTAGTATCAAGGCACCTGGAAAAGTTGTCTTTGGAAATCTTAAAAAGAAATTCCAGGCAATGAATGAAAAATTGCTGAAGATAATCTTGAACCTTTTAACTGAAGTCTCTAATACCTAGGTAGCTACAGCAAAGTTGCAAAACTTTGGGTAAATCTACATAAGGAAATGCACAAATACTGTGTGCTTGAAGCAGATGTCACTAACCTACTAGTTTTTTACCCTGTCTTCCAAATCAGTAAATAAAACTTCCTTCTGGTATCCACAGAAGGGAAAAGAAATAAAATGTTTCTGTGAACGCTGGTCTCAGGTAAGCCCTTCTTCTTATGGATTAAAATTTAACAGGTTGAAGTGTGAGGTCTGAGCAAAGCTTTTTCTACAGCTGGGGCAGCACCTAAGCTTTTCCTCTCATTTGGGTTATCCGATACTAGGTGAGCAGTCAACAGGACAATCTTCCCTCTGTGGAAGTACTGGAAGACTGGGTTTCACAGAATTTTTGTGAGTTCATTACTTTTTTCATCAGCTGTGACTGAATTTGTCCAGAATGTTCAAAGGTTATCACAGAATCTTGGGCACACATTTCCACAAAATTCTTTTTCCTAGGAAACCAGAATAGTAACTTCAGTGAGCCCCGTGTACAAATTACAATATTCTTGGGTGATGAGAACCACCCAAAAAAAAGTTCTACCTACACACTGGAGTTGTTCCAGCTGAATTTATATTGGTATTGATAGTAGTTTACTTAAAATACTTGCTGTATGCTTACTTGGATTGACAAAGTGAACTAATAGTGTTGGTTATAGGACATTGCAATTAATCAACCGAGACTCAACCTACACAAAATTAAAATGCTTTGTTAAAACACAATCTGATGGATATTTTACATTCTAGGTTGTATTCAGAGTATGTGATTTTTTACAAAGGATTTCCATTATGTTGGTGGTAAATTCTTAATACGTCAGATTCAAAACCTTTACCTAGAGAAGGAAGAATATCCAAAAATTAAATTCTTATTAAAAGTACCAAATTCCACAGAAAAGTTTAATATGAAGCAATTTTTATAGTTAGGTTAACAGCTAAAGTCCTCTGAATCTAAGCTTAAAGGTGGTGAATGAAGTAGCTGAAATTTTTTTTAATTATATTTACTCTTTTCCTTAAATTATCCTATGGGTTTTGAGGGAATATATTTGATACTATGCAGGAGTCTTGAGAAATCATCTAGTAGATTCTAGGATGACATGTCAAAGGTTGGACTTAAAGACTGGTTAGAAAAATTGACATAGATTTGACAGTCCTCATTGTCAAAAGGAAAACTGAAGCCCTGAGATTTATGTCAGCCATGAGGTAAGAGGAGCCTAGATCCTGAGTGCCTGTATGCACTGAGATGAAAGAGTTCATATTAAAAAAACATGGCTGTACCTCTGACTGACAGCCTTTTAGCAGTACAAGCGTCAGAACCTAACCCTACAGCCAGGGAAGTGGTGATTTAATATTTTATTCCTTGATGGTCTTTTAGTTCTTTCCTTCTTAGTTCTTTTCTAAGGGTTTCTCTATTTGTTAAAGTAGACTTTTATAAGTGAAGATTATGTTTGGATTGTTCCCAAGGAAACCTGCGTGTCTCTGAACCTGCAGGTTTTTGAATGAGAGAAAGGGGCAGGTTCATCACCCACCTGACTGTGGCAGAGTAGCATGTGTAGCAGGTTTTTTCACTGTCCTCTTTCGACAAGAATTACATGGGGTAAATCTGGAACTGACTCAATGGACATAACTTGCCACAAGTCCCTCTCTAATGGTAGCTAGAAAACAGCTTCTTTTTCTTTCTACAGCTCTTGACTTACAATTAAGAACTGACTTCTTGCCCCAGTTTTGCATGCCTTTGGGTCATGTCTGTAACTTGGTGATTACCACTATTCCTACCTACTTTATTGTTTTGCTATAAGGCAGTGGAGCAAGGGAAGGGAAACTGCCCCTAGTCATCGAGCATATTTATAGCTATTCTTCCTTGAATGGCTTGCTGGTTATATAAAATAGTATATGGCAATAATAAAGTTTTGGAGGACTGAAGCCTACCTGTTTGTTGCAATCAATTTTGATGCCTGTCAGTTTTATAGGAGCTGGTAGAGGTACAATGACGTTTAGAGCAATCAGGATGTTGGAGCATCTTGGTGATCTTGCTGGTCATCTTGCTCTCCTCAGCAGGTTTCTTCAATCAGTACATCAAAGCCTGGCCTTGATCTGCTTCACAGAATAATTTTGTTGCTGATATATGTCAGATTTTTCTGACATCTTGAAATATGCCATTAAAGTTTTGTAAGTATAAAAGTCAGATGTATTTTTAAAAACCCAAACATACAAAAAACCCAAACAAACATAATTCAACAAGACATTATTTTCAGCCCACTAGAAACTGCTGCTGGCAGTAACCCCAAACTGGAAACGTATGTGCAGTTGGCATGATGTAATTAGCAGGACATTTCAATGTAAGTGGTGTCCTTAATGATTTTTGCTGTTTTCTTAATATTTTTTTATTTTTTTCCAATTTCCAAGAGTAACTAGAAAAGTAATCTTAAAAGTAATGATGAAACATATCTTATTTATTACATTCCCAGCCCTCAAGGTGTCAAGGACACAAAAAAGTATTAATAAAATTAAATCGTTCTAGGAGGCCATGTATCTGAACATCTGCAGTACTTTTGCAGAAATCTTTCTCTAACAGGTACTTTCTGTTTCTCTCTGAATATGTGTGTGTGTGTTTTTTATGTCCAGTGTTGGAATTACTTCTACAGAGAAATTAGTGCTCTGGAAGTGGGGTCTGTGACAATTTTAAAGAAATTGAAGCAGCAACTAATAGTACAGTAGTATGTGCTTGGAGCATTACTAAGCCCTCTCACTGACCCTGTAGTAAGTACTGTGTGATTTTTCCTTACTGTCTGATGAGTTTATCTATTCTGATTATATGAGAAATGACTCAACTACTTAAAAGTGATTGAAAGTATTGTCCTGAGCTTGGCTGTAGAAAATGCTGATGGGACCAATTCTCTGACCCAATGTTAAAAAAAAAGACCAAATTTTTGAATTTGTTTGACCTAATTTTATTATAAGGTATTTTTCTAGGGTTTCTTATGCAATTAAATAATAACTGTTGCAAATTAAGATAACTTATTCATTGGAAGGAGGTAGCACACCCACTGGAAGTCTGAAGACTAAGAAAACCAAACTTTTTTATGAGGAAATAGGTGGAAATAAAGGCCACCTCTAGCTGAAAGAACTAAATACTCAGATGCTGGATACTCTGTTGATAAGACATTATATTGGGGTTTTGAATTTATAGAAAACCTGTTATTTAATTCTTTAATTTTCTTATAAAACTGAATTTTAAAATTAATGTTAAAACACCCGAGGAAGTTAAATGTTACTTTGTTTTCATGATTACTTTTTGGTATTATATGGAAGAAACTTTTTTAAAGTATGCCTGAAATTCAAGTGGAGACAGGAATTTTAATATCAAACCAGAAAATTCAGACTTCACTGAAGTGATCTTTTCCTCCTTTACCATTTTTAAGCTTTCAAGGAGATAGTGACTTGCTGAAACACGACTCCACAACCTATAAGGTTATAAAGTAGGTATGTTTATTCAGCGCTGAGGCGCATGGGGGATCGCTCCACCACAAACGTGCGTACCTCTCATGGCACCTTGTCTTGGTTTTATGCTACAAAGCATCACATATTCATAATACGCCTATACATATGCATGATCTATCCCCGCTTCATATTATAATGAGCCTGAAAGTCTTTTTCATATGTTCCGCCCCGGTCTCCTCCTAGTCGCGTCTGCGCAGTGTGTCCCGGTGGTCATGGGCTGGAGTCACAGAGATGAAGTAGCTCCTCTTCCTCACTGTTGAACTTTTTACCTCGATTTCTTGTGCAGTCTCTGTAGCCTCCTGGACTCAGGCCAGACCATAGGATTGGTTTTGACCAGTTTTTAGGGCTATCTTCCTATTCCATCAGGAAGCATTCCCTCACAGCTTCCATTAATCAAGGTTTCCATATTGTTCTGCTCTCTGGCCCATCAGCTATGATCTATTATCCTATTCAATCTTAGTTATCTTTTAACTAATGGGCCTCTAGCCCCTAGCCTGACCTCTAAGTCTTCCATCTTTATCTCTAAACTAAGTTATACCTTCATTTCTTGAGTGCCTAATTTCTATATCCTATTTTAATTTCCTAGCTCCTCATCTCAATGGTAATGTTGTGTTTTCAAAACAAAATATTTCAGCCAGAAAGCTATAACCTCATTCTTCTCCTTAGTTCTGTCTCTAGTTCCCTTTTTACCTGCTCTTAATAATGTTTTGAGATTTAAATAACTCTTCACAGCAGCACTGACTGATAACTGATTTTTCATTTTTTTTCCCCAACGGTAAGAAAAGAATTAGCAAAAACTCTGTGCTGCTTTGGAAAAATATTTAATTAAATTTTGCTTTGCTGCTAATTGTACCTAATTGTATTGAAAATCAAAAGTGAAACTTTTATTTTTAAATGATCAGTTCTATGTAATTACTCTCATTTGAGGCAAAAAAGTGTAAATTAATTAATCTGTATTTTGTTTTTCACAGTCACGTAGGTCTTCACATAGTGCAAAGAGTAGTTAGTACACATTGTGTAAAAGTCCCTAGGTATGAGGGAAGACTACCTGTCTTTCCAAAGAAGCTTTTCTTTGCTCACAAATCTATTTGTGTGGTTTTCAGCTGGTGGCCTTTTGATGTTTTTATGTTTCAGATAATCAAACAACAGTACTGAACCTTTTGCAGATATGCTTAACAACAGTCTTTTCCTCTGCCCTTTTTTTTTTTACTTTGCTTAGAGTAAAAAAAATATATAATACAGGTGGCTGGTTCTAATTTCACTTTCTCAATCTAATGCTCTTATTCACCTGGTGATTTTCCAATACTTGGATGAGCTGGTGGATATATTTTTTTTTTAAGTATAATCTGCCTTATTAGCATAGGAAGCTAATGTAGTTTGAATTCCATGCCTGCTCAGAAACATAACATACATAGATAAAAATACTTGTTCTTCTGAAAAGAAAAGAAAAAGAAGAGACACTTGCCGTTTGGGCTGGACCCTGGTTCCTGTCCTAATGGTATTGAATCATTGCAGAGATCTGACTCAGGTGTCATGTTCTTCTTCATCAGACAATGAAGTGTCACTCTAGTAAATCCTGGTGCACCCTCTCACATCTCAAAACATAAGGTACTTGACAGCACCTTTATCTAGGTTGTTACAGTGCTTGCTTTGCACCAGCTGTCAAGGCTCCTGCAGCCTTTCCTAGCAATGTGAGAAATCACTCATTTGTTTGTCAGGTGGCAGATCTTCAGTTTGATCAGAAAATATACCAGGTTGATTTGATGCTTTGATGCTTATCCCGCGGCTCTGAGAGATTAATTTCTGGGTCTATAGCAGTGCAGTTGTAGAAATAGACTCACAAAGCCAGTGCAAAGAGGTAATGTTTTTTTAAGTAAAATCACAGAATCACAGAATCATTTAGGTTGGAAAAGTCCTTTAAGATCATCAAGTCCATAATTCCAATACTCTGAATTCAGAGACCAACAGATTTCTTTAGTGTTTACATTTGAATCTAATCTTCTTCACTAGAAGATTGCATTTGAATCTAATCTAATGTTTGTGTGAGTGGAAACTGCATCAGGAAACCATGGATCCGAAGAAAACAATTTCTGATTTTAATTTGTTTGACTCTGACATCCTAATTATCTATTCCTTTCCAGATTAACGCTTATCTTGTTCATCTTGAACAAGAAGCCTCGATATTATGAAAAGCTATAATAGTATTGTCACAGATGAAAGTACTGACACAGTAATGATTTAGTAAGAAATCTAGATTTATTAATAACTAACGGCAATTTATTATTATTACAAAATAATTCAGAAATGCTGAAAGAAAGGAAAGCGACTTATACACAGATTCTAAAATGACAAGATTCACACTAAATTACTTAACGGTACCTTAATTGATACATATATACATGCACATACACAAAACGTACAAACACACACACACAGACAGAAGTATTTGGATCCAGTAGAATGAACACAAAACATACAAACACACACAGAGAAACGAAAGTATCTGGGTCCAGTAGAATGAAGTACGTACCCACACACCAATAAGCAGAGAAAGGACGGGTGAAAGAGAAGGTAGCTCAAAGGAAAATTTCCCTCTTGAGTTTAGAGTAAATACTCACAATGCCTTGGCATTCCTCAACGGGCGATAATTGAGACTCGAGCGGGTGGACTTTGCCCTGGCCTTCCGTCAGCTCTGGCAGCAGACGACACCTTAAGGGTTTTGGTACCTGCGAGGCATCCCAGCTCAGGGGAGATGCTGGTCACAGGCCCGCTGCGATCCAGAGAGCTCAAAGGGTCTCCCTGGTGGTCGCCATTTATAGGGTCCAAGATATTGGACTTTTGTCAAATACTTTCTGGTGCCTTGCAGCAGTTGCACAAGAACTTGATGAATGTGCAACTCTGTTATTGTTCTCATTTGACCACATCCCAGGCACAGGTGTGCCAGGCCCTTAGGAGTTGATGGGCCATTTTAACCATTTCTGGGCAATCAGGAGGGGCAGGAGCCAGGCTCGTTAGTGTTATCAGTCCTTATCTCCACAGATTAGTGTATAGCGCGGGGGATGTGGGTGGAATCACACGTAGCACCAAGCAGCCCAAAAAGAGAGGCGGGGAGGGGTAAGAATTGCACCACCACAAGTATTTCCTCACATTTATTCACGTGCAAATAATCTGTTCCCTGGTCCCTAAGACTTTCCATGTCAGACCTGACATTTATGAATGAAAAGTTTCCACTTTCTTATTGTCAGCCTTCTCTAGAACTGGTTTTCCTCTTAGGAATGCTTATATTTAGTGACTTCACTTCTGCTGCCTGCCCTGCATTTTTTCAGAGACACTTTTTTTTTAATGCAGAAAATGTGGAAGGATATTTTTTTTCTTTGAGTGAACAAATACAAATGATCATACTAGGAAGTTCAACAATGTTTTTAATTATTTCACCTGATATGTTATCAGCACTTTTCACTGAATGTGAATCTTGTGCTGGCAATTGTCTGTCACTTTGAAAACAATGGTGTCAATGTCTGTTTACTATTGTGGATTAATATCGACAAAAGTGGACATCATTCATGTACTCTGGTTCTATCTTTGTGATGATGTGAACAGATAGCCTCACATCTACAATGATTAGAATAGATAGTAACCTTTCTGTTCTGCATTCCAAGGTAATGGATTATTCACAGGGGAGTGCTAGGGTACATTTCCCAAGAGTCTGATCGAGACAAAAGTCCTTCTGAAGCCGGTGCTGGAGCTGAAATGTTTGGTGCCTTCTAAGAGTGCATAGCATGAAAGCTGTGATTCTTCTTTGATGTTTAGTTCAAAATTTTAATTTCATAACTACTTCTGTTCTGGGACAACAACATTTGGTTAGCCTGTCAACCAAGATCCAATTTTTATGATACTATTGCTCCAGACTGTTCCAGGAGATGCCAGAGAAGCTTTGTTTGTAAGCACAGGCTGTGAGACACAGGGTAAAATTACATTTATAAACTGGTAAAATAGTTTTTCAAGCAGTCAGGGAAATGTCTGACTCTGCATATACATATTGCATTAAAAATACTTTGTGGAAAAAATGTTTGGGCTTTAAACGGTATGTATGAGCTACCTGGATACAACATGGAACTGAAAGATGAGGGATTCTGCACATCGATGGAGTTAGAAGATCAGATTATCCTATATCAGTGCATATAATAGTAGAATAGAGAATGGGAAAATATTTTGTCAAAAAAGTTTTGTGAAATGCCCTTCAGAAGGCATGAAATGAATCAAAAACACCCACCACCACCACAAAATCCCAAAACTGTTAAAAGTGCCAAGTCTATCCCAAAAAATCAGTGGTGCTACATAAAGACCAAGTATACCAGTGTCAAGTTACCAAAGTACTACTAGGGCAGTTTAAGATCATGTCACCAGACTCTGCCCCCTGGGTCATGTAACTACTGGAAGGGTCACCTCAGGAGCAGCAGTTATTGCTACACCACCACATGGCTCCTAGACTAGCAACAGGATGGGAGAAGGGTCCTGCTTACCAACACAAACACAAAATGTGATTGCCAACTTCTATGTTCAGTCTCCTTACTAGTGTTTTAAAACTTCATTATTCTAGTTTTGGCTCTAATAAAATCACATCCTGAAAAGATATGTCAAGATATGTCAAGCATGCAGAACCTTCATCTGGTCAAAGTGTTTGTGGAAACTGTAGGAAAAAATGGGAAACTCCACATTCCTTCAGAGCAATCTCAAAAGCTTTGCAGAGGACAGTATAAGACAGACATAAGGGGAAATTATAGGAAGAAGGAAGAGTGTAGTACAGTAAAGAGTGGGAGACTGCTAAGGAGCACCAGAAGCAGACACAGACTTTCATCTCTGAGGGAAAGATGGGACAATGTAAAGTTGTCTGTGTCTCAGGAAGCGCTCCTCCCCCCTCCCCCCCAAAAAATTATGTGAGAAAAAGGCTGAAGGAAACAACACACACACTACAAGTCTACAGTAGGTTGAAAGGAGAAAATTCTTTGGGTTTTTTACTTCATTTGAAATATTCTGTTTGTAACATCTGCTCAGATAAAATCTGCCTTTTGAGTGTAAAAGGCATGGGGGTGTTCTTTTGAGCTGCTCGCATTAATTTGGAAAGGACTAGAGAACATCCATCTTGAACCAAGAGCCAATTTAAGGTTTTAGCTGTCTACAGTAATCTTGGTAGGCTTTAAAAAAGGATGCAGGCAAGTCTGCCTCAAAGCTCCAGCCTGGACTTCTGTCCTTAGTATTATGTGAAATTTAATGGTATGAAAATTAAGTGAATAACAATAAATGACCCTCAAAGACAGGAGAAGGGGAGAAAATATTCTATTATTGCTTTCATGATATTTCTGAACCTTTTTATTGCTATGAGGAACACTACAAGAACCATGTCAAGATTTTCTAATCTCACTTCTTGAGACAGAGTATATTGTCTTTTTCATAATAAACTGCTTCTGACCTGAGATGTGGCTTTGCATTTGTACAAAATAACTTTTTTCCTTCAAACTTGGCAAGATTTCTGCACACTAGTACAGACACTGAGAATTTGGTCCTAACTTGCGTACACTTGAAGTTTGCTTTATAGCTGGCAGAAGAAGAAATGATAAACTAAGGTTCACATTCAGTTTTGTGAAAATATGCAGTTGCTCCTACTGTGATCATAGAGAAGTGAAGGAGACTGATCCCGGACTGCAGCGTTAACAAGATTAGAAATAGTGTTTGTTGAATAATAAGTATTAATTAAACTGTAATTTTTTTAAATATGGATATAGTTGAAGTGAAGGTTACCTAAACTACAACAGTAACAACACACATGCAATTACAGAGCAAAAAGGAAAGCATACAGCTGTCCCTAACAGAGATGATTCTTGCCTTCAGCTCGTAAAGGCCATAATATGGATCAGCTATCAGGTAGAGAGGCAACAGATAAAAGCTTCAGAAATTGCACTGTTCTTAGATGACAATAGGAGGATAATGCCAAGAAATCAAGGAGAAGGCAGCAGAAAGGAAAATGGCTTCTATGGAAACATGGTGATGAGGTCAGTTTGAAGCCTTTGGTGGGTTGCAAATGAAAATGACCAGGAAGGCACTGAGGAAGGAATTCAGATTTTCTGGGAATATGAAGGACCTATGGAGTAGATCTATATGCTGTTGCTATGTATCAAATTGCAAGATTTTTAGATGCTTTCTCTCTCAAAACCTTCTTGTGGTTATTAGTTTATAAAAATTTAACAATCATCTAAAAAGAAATATATCAAAATAAAAGTTATTCTACTCATCATTGGAAGCAGTGGAAATAAGAGACTGTTCTCTACTGAGAATTGGTAAGGAAAGCTATTCTGAAGTCTGTACTTTGAGCCAAAAATATTAAGAATTAATACTGGTCCTTTTTCTTGAATTCAAGAAAAAGTATACCATTTGAACAAAACTGTTGTCTCACAGACGTGGGCCTCTTAAAGTTGACCAACACTTCTAATTATCTTTCTGCGTTGTACGTAAAAATGAAGTTTGTTTGGCATAACCAGATATAAAGAACTTATAGTTATGGCAGAAACATATATGAATGTATTTAATTCGTGTAGAAATACCAAAAGGAGGATTTGAGTGTAAAACTGAGTGTATTCACAGAGTGTAAGTGTAATTCACATTGTGTAAGTGCAATCACCCAAGCCTATCTTATTACAAAAAAAACCCACAGAGTTGAAGTAAACAAGATTTTCAAAGGTGGTATTCTAAATTTGGGATTCTAGAAGCAACTGCTTTTCTTTGAGTGCTTTCTAAGGCATTCTTTGAGAATTATCTGATTACCTTACAAGCGTTAATAGATTTTTCTTCCTAATCTGCCAGAATGATTGGGAAGTATAATTTATTTCCATTTTATAGATGGACAGTCAAAGTTTAAAGTTAATTAATTTCCCATGATCATGTCACAAAATATCTCTGAAAATCAGTAGACAATTCTAGATCTGCTGAATCTCAGTCCAGTGCCCTAGTCATCTCCTTTTCTGTGACAGCTCTGAGAAATGATTGTAGTGTCTACAATTAAGGGAGTTTTCAATGTTATGGAAAAGTCACTTTTCAGTTTTGTGGGAAATAAAAAAAGAAACTTTCACATTTTAAAAATATTCAGAAAATTCAGCAAAACAAATTTACATCCTAGTGTGACTGGATTTGGAGATACGGAAAAACTCAATAGTTTATCTACAAATTACCAGGTGCTTGAGCTCAAATAGCAATATCTGAGAAATCTTGCCTAAATAGATTTGCACATTGTGTCCAATCTCCCGCATTCAACAGTGCTATGAGGTGGATCTGCCTCTGTGTTCTTCTAATGACCTCAAAGAAAATGAAAAGGCATAGAAACTCAAAGACAATTTTTATTAGATCATAAATTAAATTTATTAGCATTTTTTATAGTGATGGCATAAAGAAAATTCAAAGTGAGTAAATGAGAAGAGAAATCAAAAGAGGTTATAAATAACTTTCCTTCTTCCCATTGTGTCCTTGCAAGGAAAGGACTTCTTTTCCAGCAAGGTTTTGAACAAATTGGAGGTTTTTCTGTCTTTTTCCAAGTTCTGCTCATTTCTGTCTGGTTATGGGCAGCTTCTTCCCATGAGGTCTGACTGTCTGCACTCTGCTTGGCAGTCTGCAGGCTCTGCACAAGCTGCAGGTTCACAGTATCTTGCAGCACCTGCACCTGTTCCTGTTCTCCTGTTCTGTCACTCTCTAGAAAAGATCTGGTTCCCTCTTAAACTGGAAAACTGTCCAGTGAATAGCTAGTAATAGTTCTGTCTAAGGGGACTAAAGATCATCGCTATCACTCCCTTCATTTGGGTAGCTCTAATGGAGAGACTTTTAAATTACACTTTTCTGAGTCATTTACTCTCTGACTCAGATCATAACAGAGCAGTCTCTCCTGGTACAAAACACAGACTCATGAGGTCTGCTTCTCAAACCCAGTTCCTCCACATATTAGGCCTGTACAAAAAATGTGCTTTCCTTGCTCATGAATTGCTACTGAAATCCAGGATGCCTGGGGTCTGGAGCTTTCTTTCGCTGACAGGGATCAAGGCAAGGCAAGGGGCTCAACAAAAAGGCCACATTCAGCTGGACCAAGTTTTGGAAGCCAGCAATAGGGTTTGGGGTTGGAGGAGTTTGGGCTGCTGTTTGCAGAATCACAGAATCATCTAGGTTGGAAAAGACCTTGAAGATCATCCAGTCCAACCATTAACCTAACATTAACCCTTCTCAAATACACCATATCCCTAAGCACTATGTCAGCCAACTCTTAAACACATCCAAGGATGGGGACTCCATCACTGCCCTGGGCAGCCCATTCCAACGCCTAACAACCTGTTCTGTAAAGAAATACTTCCTAATATCCAGTCTAAACCTCCCCTGGCGCAATTTGAGGCCATTACCTCTTGTCCTATCGCTTGTTACTTGGTTAAAGAGACTCATCCCCAGTTCTCTGCAACCTCCTTTCAGGTAGTTGTAGAGGGCGATGAGGTCTCCCCTCAGCCTCCTCTTCTCCAGACTAAACAACCCCAGTTCCCTCAGCCGCTCCTCGTACGACATGTGCTCCAGACCCTTCACCAGCTTCGTTGCCCTTCTCTGGACACGCTCGAGTAATTCAATGTCCTTTTTGTAGTGAGGGGCCCAAAACTGAACACAGGAATCGAGGTGCGGCCTCACCAGTGCCGAGTCCAGGGGTAAGATCACTTCCCTGTCCCTGCTGGCCATGCTGTTGCTGATACAAGCCAGGATGCCATTGGCCTTCTTGGCCACCTGGGCACACTGCTGGCTCATGTTCAGCCGGCTGTCAATCAACACTCCCAGGTCCCTCTCTGACTGGCAGCTCTCCAGCCACTCCTCCCCAAGCCTGTAGCGCTGCTGGGGGTTGTTGTGGCCCAAGTGCAGCACCCAGCATTTGGCCTTATTGAAACTCCTACAGCTGGCCTTAGCCCATCGCTCCAGCCTGTCCAGATCTCTCTGCAGAGCCTCCCTACCCTCGAGCAGATCAACACTCCCACCCAACTTGGTGTCATCTGCAAACTTCCTGAGGGTGCACTTGATCCCCTTGTCTAGATCATCAATATAGGTGTTAAACAGGAGTGACCCCAAAATCGAGCCCTGGGGGACACCACTCGTGACCTACCACCAACCAGATTTAACTCCATTCACCACAACTCTTTGGGCCCGGTCATCCAGCCAGTTTTTTACCCAGCAAAGTGTGTGCCCATCCAAGCCACGAGCAGCCAGTTTCGCCAGGACAATGCTGTGGGAAATGGTGTCAAAGGGCTTTCTGAAGTCAAGGTAGACAACATCCACAGTCTTTCCCTCATCCAATAAGCAGGTCACCCTGTCATAGAAGGAGATCAGGTTTGTCAAGCAGGACCTGCCTTTCATAAACCCATGCTGACGGGGTCTGATCATCTGGTTGTCCCACATGTGTTGTATGATGGTACTCAGGATGAGCTGCTCCATCAGCTTCCTGGGCACCGATGTCAAGCTGACAGGCCTGTAATTTCCTGCATCATCCTTCCGACCCTTCTTATATATGGGCGTCACATTGGCCAATTTCCAATCTGTTGGGACCTCCCCGGTCAGCCAGGACTGCTGGTAAATGATGGAAAGTGGCTTGGCGAGCACCCCAGCCAGCTCCTTCAGCACCCTCGGGTGTATCCCATCCGGTCCCGTAGACATGGGTATGTCTATGTGATGCAGTAGGTCACTGACTATCTTCTCCTGGAATGTGGGGGGGTCGTTCTCCCAGTCTCTGTCTTCTGGCTGAGGAGGCTGGATTCCCTCAGTACAACTAGTTTTGCTATTAAAGACTGAGGCAAAGAAGACATTAAGCACCTCAGCCTTTTCCTCATCACTTGTTACCATGTTTCCTCTTGCATCTAGCAGGGGATGGAGGTTCTCCCTGCTCTTTCTTTTGCTGTTGACATACTTATAGAAACATTTCTTGTTATCCTTGACTGCTGAAGCCAGATTAATTTCTAGCTGGGCGTTAGACCTCCTGATTTCCACTCTGCATAGCCTCACAGCATCTTTGTAATCACTGTGAGTGGTTAGTCCCTTCTTCCAAAGGCCGTAAACTTTCCTTTTCTCCCTGAGTTGCAGCCAAAGCTCCCCATTTAGCCAGGATAATTTTCTATGTCGCCGGCTTCTCTTACAGCACCTGGGGACAGCCTGCTCCTGAGGCATTAACACTTCCTTCTTAAAGATTGTCCAGCCTTCCTGGACCCCTATATCCTTCAGGATCATCTCCCAAGTGATTCTGTCAAGCAGGTGCCTAAACAAGACAAAGTCAGCCCTTTGGAAGTCCAGGATGTCAGTTTTGCTGCCCCCTCTCCTGGCATCTCGAAGAATAGAGAACTCTATTATTTCATGATTCCTGGACAGCCCAGCAATGCAAGTGGGAAACCCTGACGACCTCCCTGGAGTAAACAGGGCACCCTGACTTGTCTCCTTGGAGGGCTGTCATGGGAGAAGGACTCACCCTTTGTCACCAGTGGGAAAACCGCAGAGATGACAGAATGGTTGAGGTTTTCAGGGACTTCTGGAGATAGCGTAGTGAAGACAGGGTGGAGTGTCTTTGCGTTACAGTCAGGCGGAAGGCCAACAGGACACATGTTGTAGTGGGAGTCTGTTATAGGCCACTCAACCAGGACAGAGAGGTGGATGAAATATTCTATAGGCACTTAGGAGAATTCTCACAATCACTTGCCCTTGGTCTTGTGGGAGACTTTAACTTCTCAGACATCAGCTGGAAATACAACACAGCAGAGCGGGACCAGTCCCAGAGATTCCTGGAATGTGTGGGAGATAACTTCCTGACGCAGCTGGTAAGTGAACTGACCAGAGAACATGCTCTGCTGGACCTCCTTTTTGTGAACAGGGAAGGACCAGCGGATGATGTGGTGATTGGAGGCCAACTAGGGCATAGCCCAGAGATGGGCTCCCCAGGGCAGTGGTGGAGTCCCCATCCCTGGAGGTGTTTAAGAGTCGGGTTGACATAGCGCTTAGGGATTTGATGTAGTTGAGAACAGTCAGTGTTAGGTTAATGGTTAGACTAGACAATCTTCAAGGTCTTTTCTGACCTAGATGATTCTGTGAGATCATTTGGTCTGAGTCCCTTGCTCAAGCAGGACCACCTAGATCCACTGGCCCAAGACAACGTCCAGACACCTTTTGAGGATCTTCAAGGATAGAGACTCCAAAACTTCCCTAGTCAACCTGTTTCCATGTTCATTCACCCTCACAGTGGAGAAGAGTTTCCTTATGTTCAGGAGGAACCTCCTATGTTTCATTTTGTGTCCATTACCTGTCAGTGGCCACCACCAGAAAGAGCCTTGCTCTGTCATCTTTGCACCCTCCCTTCCCTTCAGTTGAATAAGATGTCCCCAAGACTTCTAGTGGCTGAACAGTCCCAGCTCTCTCAGCCTTTCCTCTTATGGGAGGTGCTTCAGCCCCTTCATCATCTTAGTGGCCCTTCTCTAGACTCCATCTCCAACATGTCCATCTCTTCTTGTATTGGGAATCCTAGAATTGGTCATGCTGCTCAGAGGTGGCCTCACCAATTTCAAGGAGAGGGCAAAGATCTCCTGCTGGCAATAATCAGAACCTCCTGGCAACAATCCTCCTAATGCAGCCCAAGATATTGCTGGTCTTCTTTGAGGCAAGAGCACATTGCTGGTTTATGTTCAGCTTTGTGTCCACCAGGATTCCCAGATGTTTTTCTTCAGAGCTGAGATGGGTCAGCCACAGAAACCCTGTGCAGGGGTATTGTGTGCCTCCAGGACTGGGGGAGACTTTGCAGGATTCAGGGCAAGAGCATTTTGGGTTTCACAAGTGTTATGAGGGGATGTTGTTCAGGGGCTTGTGGAAATATGTGATGCTCATTCCAGGATGTCTTGGGGAAGGCCCAAAGGTGGGGTAAATGGGATAGGCCCAGCTGGATGAGAGAGGAAATGGTGTGGGAAGAGAAGTGTAATCATAGGCTCATAGGAAAATTCAGGTTGGAAAGGACACCAGGAGGTCCCCAGTGTAACTATTTGCTCAAAGCATCATCACTGAGGAGGGCAGACCACGTGGCTCAGGGATTTCTCAAGCCTGGTCTTGAAAATCTCCAAGGATACAGACTGCACAGCCTATCTGGGCAACCTGCTCCACTCTGGGTTGTTGCCATGGAGAAAAATGTTTCCCTTTATATCCAGTTGTGATGATTCGATGAAACCATAGTTAACGTCTCAAATATCCAATAAAGAACTTTGGCAAAGATGGTCTCTGTGAACACACCGGGGTTGTGCAAGCAAGAGCAGGAAAATGCAGTAAGAGAAGGTGGTGCCACAGAGGTGGAACCACACTTTTCTGGGACTGAATGTGCTCATCTTGAGCTACTCTGTAAAAAACCAATAGAGAAGCTGTTTTCACAATGCATATGCCGAGAAGAAAAGTCAGACAACAGTCATACCTGCAAAGAGGGGAGAGCAACTCCCCAATGACCCCCAAGCCCACCAACCCATTTCTAGAAGAATCTGAAGGTATAAACTACACATGCACCAAAGCAAAGAGAATTCCAGAAGCATAGACCGAGCATAATGCCTAATTAGTCTAATGAGTCCAAATGCCCACCTGGAGGAGGGGCAAGGAATTCTAAAAGGACAAGAGTCAAAGCCCTGGCTGGCAGCGTTCCTTCAGAACTGGACCCTTAAGCTGGCTGGACCAACACTGGAACCAGGACTGGTGAATTCTTACTTTTTTGTCTTTCTCTCCCTCCCTGTCTTTCCCACATTCTCTCTTTCTCTCCTTTTCTCTCCCATTATCTATCCCCTGTATCCCTGCATATACGACAAGGTTTGTCAGAGCATGTTTAAGGCTTGTCAGGGCACGCCACTAATCAGGTTATGTTGTTTTGTCAGTGTATGCTACAAAGTCTACCTCTTGTTGCAAAGGTTGCAGGGCTTACCAACATTGTTTCATGCCAATATCTGTTGTGAACAAATAAAATTGAGTTTTGTGAATTGAAGAGTCCTTGATGTCATTTAACCTTTATTCTGACCTGGGAATCGGTGAATCTGAGTTGTGGTCCCAAGAAATGGGGACATCACGCCAGTCTGAACTTGTCTAGTTTCAACATATGCCCACTGTCATTCATGTTGAGAGCCTGGCTCTGTCTTCCCAAGGTGCAAGGTCATAGGAAGGAGAAGGCTTCTCTGAAGTTCCCCCAAAGCCTTCCCTTCTGCAGGCAGAACCAGCCCCACCCCTCTTGTTCTCCTTGCAGACCAGGTACCGCAGTTCCCTCAGCAGCCTGGTAGGCCTCTGCTGGGCTCACTTAAGCCTGACACTGTCTTTCCTGGACTGGGGATCCCAAACCAGAGGACAAAGTATCTAGGTATGGTCTAAAATGCATGGAATTGAGGGGGATCATCATGTCTCTCCATCTCCTGGCTGTGCTACTACTCTTACAGTGCTGTATGCCGCTCACCCACCTGCTGCCAGCCCCAGGGTGGCTCCTGTGCCTCTCACTGTCCCTAGAACCCTAGAGACCTTTTTGCAGAGCTACTGCCCAGGCAGGCAGTGCCCAGTGTCTTGCACAGAGAGTAAATTTAGGATGCTGAAGTGTTTGAGCAGTTATTTCAAGACTTGGCAGTCTTGTCAACAATGTCTTTTCATAGTGCTTGGACCAGAATAACCTTCAGCTCTTAACATTTTTAATGGGTTCTGTATACACTACGATATCATCTTTAGATTATAATGATAGGATAACTGAGATAGGAAGGGATCTTTCACAGTGATCTTGTACAACCCATGCTTAAAGCAAGACTTACTTTCACATCTTACCATTTTACTGAGGGCCTCATTCAGCTGAGTTTTGACTGTCTGTAATGATGGACTGTCCTTAGTCTTTCTTCTCTCTTTTTTCCTAAGTTTTCTTTATCTATCCTGGGCTGCATCACAAGAAGTGTGGCCAGCAGATTAAGGGAGGTGATTCTCCCTCTCTACTCTGCTCTGCTGAGACCACCCCTGGAGCACTGCATTCAGCTCTGGAGTTCTCAGCTGTTGGAGCGGGTCCAGAGGAGGGCCACAAAAATGGTCAGAGAGATGGAACACCTCTCCTATGAGGAAATGCTGAGAGAGTTGGTGTTGTTCAGACTGCAGAAGAGAAAGCTCCTGGGAGACCTTATAGTGGACTTTCAATGCTTAAAGGGGGCTTGTAAGAAAGATGGGGACAAACTTTTTATCAGAGCCTGTAGCGATAGGACAAGGAGTAATGGTTTAAAACTAAAAGAAGGTAGATTTAGACTAGATATAAGAAAGGAGTTTTTTATGATGAGGGTGGTGAAACACTGGAACAGGTTGCCCAGGGAGGTGGTAGATGCCCCATCCCTGGAAACATTCAAGGTCAGGTTGGGCGGGGCTCTGAGCAACCTAATCTTGTTGAAGATGTCCCTGCTCATTGCAGAGGGTTTGGACTAGATGACCTTTAAAGGTGCATTTCAACCCAAACCAATCTATGATTCTACGATTTTTTTGATTTCTCTACCATTCTTATAAATGCTACAACTAAGAGTGGCTATAAATCCGTATTGGTGAGTGATGTTAATTATCTAATTATTTGTACATGGTTATCTCTTCACTAATGGTGAGGATTTGAAATTGCATTTTCTAGGTTATTAATTGCATTATCTCAAGGCTAACAATAATTTAATCAGAGACTCTACAGAGTTCATCAAAATAGCAGAACTGTGAGAATCAAAGTCATAGACAATTTAGAAGGAATACAAAGTGCAGAAAGCCCTTTCTGGCAATAATTGGCCTACCTATTAAGAGATAAGTCCAGCCACACCTGGCCCCTCTAATCTTGGAGGACTGGCTAGAATGCAAGAGGATTCATCTCTTAGCAAATTAATTCATCACCCTGAATGCAACAAAGATCCATGCAGGTGTTGCTAGACCTACTGCATTCTGAAAGTAATGGATCTAAAAGAAGATGTTTGTAGAAAAACTATTAATGGTAATTTCCAAAGACACTTCAAACATATTAAAGTATTCCTCTTATATACCTGGAATAATGGTATGAGGCAGCTTGGTTTATAAGGAGATGAAGCTTTGTAATAGAAAGAACTACAAAATCTTTCAAAGGAGATGATCATGTAGTAATGTTAAGTATCTTCAATATCAGCATATGGGGTACACTGACACATCACCCCATTTTTACCTGAAAGACAGTGCATTGTACTTAAGGGCAAAGCTGATGATTAAAGCACAGCAGAGCATATATATTTATCAGGAAGATTAAAATTAAAAATAAGTTAGGTAACATTTAAAGGAACATGAAGTAATTTCTTGTGGATCTTATGATACGCCCTAATATATTTGAACTATCCAAAACCATTTCAATGGCAATAAAAGAATGTATAAACATATTATATACATCTTCAGTAGAGTTATTACAAATAATGAGACTGCTGTGTATGATTTAGCAAAGATACAAAGCACGCAGTACTCTATATCCTGTATGTAAAATGACTATGGATAATGTAGTAGTATCCTTTTTGAGGCTTTTTATTTGTCTTGTTCGAGAGAACAAGCATAAATTAGAAAGACAGATACTGAAGACTTACTGCCCCCAAGTGTTGGTATAAAGACTCATTTGATTAGGAGGCAGCAATATCCCTCAAGGAAATATCTTCCTTTTTCTGTCAAAGAAATCAGATTCTATGATTTTTTTCTTAGGTATTCGAAGACTTGCACTTTGTTTTTGCATTTAGAATATCATTGCAAGAGTTAGAAATAATTAAGATCATGTCTCAGGCACTGACCAAATACCTAAGCTGAGTTTCTCTCAAGAGACTGTTTGTTTCTGTTTTCATCGGGAATGGGCAAACTTTGAATAATTTGCTAATGGTTATGAACAAATCCAATCAGATCTTACTCAGTTTACTTATAGTCATTCAGAGAACAAAAGTGGAGGTAACTGCCAGAGGAGAAACAGGGTGAAACACGAAAATAACAATGAAGGAAGCATGATTCACATCCCAGAAGCACCATAACAAAAAAAAAAAAAAGCTTACAACATGGAAAAGAAAGTATTCTTATTTCATTCTGTAGAGGCTAGAGGAGTAATGGGAACTATTTATGCAGTGGAACCACTGCAAAATCAGTGCTTTATGTTCCTTACTCTGCATATCCATTGAGCTAATCCTCTGAACATGACACTTCCTGCATTTCCTATGTGACACGTAGGTCACTGAGCAGGGAAGTGCTACTGTGTGACTGAAGAAGGTGGGCTTCCAGTGGGATCCTGTGCTCTCTGGAAAGCCCATGAAAAGGTAGATTTTAATGGCAGCTGTCCTTGACTACTTCAGGACTCTTCCCCTATCAGCTGGAGGCTCATCTATTGTATACAGACCCAGTGTGCCAGCAGTCCTTTCCACCTTGTGTGGTATCTTACAGGTCAGTAAGCTGAAGTGCCTTTGCATGTGCTCATGCTCATAGACCCCACCAATTACTAAAGTAACAGAGGCTTGTGCTGTGAGGTGTCAAGGGTCCCTGCCAGTCCCATCTTTGTAAAAGGCCATCACAGCAGTATAGCATTTTCTTATATTAATATACATGTATAGTTATTTAAAATAACAGAAGCATACATGAGTAATGTTATTCTGGGTTACTTTAGGACAAACTCTTTGTGATGCTTGCAAGATACCCCAGCTGGCTCAAGACCTGAATGAAAAGGTATAGTTTGCAGGAAGTTGTGATATATCAGATGGCATTCTTCCCTTGAGATAAACAAAACCTAATACATTCACCAGTGTAAGACAGGGAGCCATACATAATTTGCTAATTTTTGGATGGTAGATTAATCCATGAGTAACTATTAAATCATGTTTCTTAACCTACGAGAACATGTTACTCTGACTATGATCTTCTCTGCTAAATTTATAATACTTGTCATAGTAACCTGACTGAATTGCACATGGAGTGTTTATATTCTATTTAGCAATTTATTGGCAGTTTCAAATGGGTACAATAGTCTTAGTTAATTCTTTAACTAGACTATTAAGACACCTTTCATAAAAGCAATGCTATATTCATTCTAGAAGAATTTCCACTTAAAGAATCCTTAAATATATCATGTATAGGGCTAATTTGCAATTTCCCTGGGATGAAAGGTATTGCCTATACTGAATATTTTATTCCTTAGTATCTCTAAAACTAAATAAGAAATGGTGTATACATATTTAACACTAGATGAGAAAAGTGAAGGTAATAAGGTTAGTAAAGGATAAATCCCTACCTTTAAATTTTTAAAATGAGAGGGAAAAAAAAAAAGAAACTCTATATTGACTAAATACAGTATTAGAGGCCTTTATTTGCCAGCACTTTTCTGCTTTCATCATCCAGTTCAGAACTTCTGTAGGTCTTTTTAAGTACACAAAATTAAAGGTCTAGCATTAAAAATAGAACCCAACAGACCATACGAGTCCCTTTTATGAAGTTCACAGAATGATTGAGGTTGGAAGAAACATCTGGAGGTCATCTCAATCAAACTTCCTGCTCAGGCAGAACCACCTAGACCCACTTGCCCAAGACCATGTCCAGACACCTTTTGAGGATCTCCTTGAGTATCTCCAAGGATGGAGACTCCACAAATTCCCTGGGCAACTTGTTCCCGTGTTCATTCTCCCTCACCAGGAAAAAGGGTTTCCTGATGTTCAGGAGGAACTTCCTGTGGTTCAATTTGTGCCCATTACCTCCTGCCATGTCAGTGGACACCACTGGAAAAAGTCTGGTTCAGTTACCTTGCACCGTCCCTTCAGATATTTGTACAGCTTGACAAGATCGCCCCTGACCCTTCTTTTCTCTAGGTTAAATAGTCCCAGCTCCCTCAACCATTCCTCTTATGGGAGATGCTCCAGTTCCTTCATCATCTTAGTGGCCCTTCTCTGGACTGTCTCTAGTAGTTACATCCCTCTCATGTATTGAGGATCCCAGAACTAGACATGCTGCTCGAGGTGGCCTCACCCATGTTGAGGAGAGGGGAAGGATAACCTCCCCTGATGTGTGGTTAAGACTCTTCCTAATGCAGCCCAGGATACTGCTGGCTTTCTTTGAGGCAAGAACACATTGCTGGCTCATGTTCAACTTTGTTTCCAACAAGGTCACCAGGAACTTTTCTGCAGAGCTGCTTTCCAGCTGTTAGGTCCCTAGTGTATGCTGGTGCCTGGGGTTGTTCCTATTCAGGTGTTGGACTTTGCACTGCCTTTTTTTTTAATTTCTTGAGGTTCCTGCCAGCCCATTTCTCCAGTTTGTCAAGGTACCTCTGGATGGCACCTCAGGTATATCAGCCACTTCTCCTAGTTTTGTATCATCAGCAAACTTGCTGAAAGTACACTCTGCACCATCATCCAGATTATTAATGAAGATGTTGAATGGCATGTTGACACTGCTAGTTGCTGGACCACAACTAGATTCCATGCCACCGATCCCAATCACCTGGGTCCATCCATTCAGACAGTTTTCAATCCAACTTGCTGTCTGCTCACTTAAACCATACTTCAGCAGCTTCTCTGTGAGGATCTTATGGGAGACTGTTAAAAGCCTTAATGAAGTCTAGGTAGTCAAGTGGGCAATATCCACTGCTCTCCACATATCTACAAAGCGAGTCATTTCTTTGTAGGTTATCAGGTTGGTCAAGTATGACTTCTTTTTTGTGAATCCATGCTGACTAGTCCTGATCAGCTTCTTGTTCCTCATGTGCCTGGAAATGGCCTCCAGGATTTGTTATTCCATCACCTTCCAAAGTGTTCCCAGGAGTTGTTTAAGGAAACATAATCTAAAGACTGATGTATGTCTGGATGCAGATACAACAAATGCATACAATAGCTAAATTCTACCATAATTTAAATGTGGGGAAGTTGCACTGAAAACAAAAACAAAAAGTGCTGTCACACTTTTTTTTGTAAAAAAAAAAAAAAGGTAAAACCATAATTGTTTATGTCTAGAAACCTTGTCTTACTAGATGAATAACATTCCCAAATGGGCTTTCTTCTAAGGATTCCAGCATTGCTTAAGATAGTGCAGACAGACATGTGCTGGTTATGCACAGGAGCAGCCTTTTGGAATGTGGTTTGTTAAAGACAGTAGATGCTCTCCATCTGGAGGCTGGTGGGGAATGGTAGATGAACCATCCTTGGATGGCCTCACACAAGTTAGTGTCAGTTTCTATGGATGAAAAGCAATGAAGGGATCTTCTGACAACATGTTAGCTGGCCTTCATCTATGCCCATTCCCCAGTTGGCTCTCCACTTAGATTGCTTTTACATTCTGTCACCTCTGTGGTATAGAGGGAATTTAATTGTAGAATGATATTAGGGATCAGTGACAGCTCTTTCCATGATTTGTTACAGACACTGGAAATAGAATAGCATGCTTGCAGAAAGATTTGTGATCTCTCACAAATTCTGCTGTACAGAAGGAACTTCATTGGAAGACTAAGGCAGTCACCCACTCTTTGTTTTTCCTTCATATACTTGTATATCATATACTGTCAGGATATTGTACTTCTAAACAGAAAATAGGAATAGGCATTTAAGTCTTATTACAGTATTTAACAGATTGAGTCATTTACCCTCCCTATCATTCTACAAGGAATTCTGGAAAATGCCCAGTGCACAGGATAGGCATGGGTTTTTTTTGTCCTCTGTATAGAGGCAATGAATTTTTACATTTTGCATGCATCATACTAGATATAGAGAGTAAATCAGCATAGTTTTGCTGACTGAACTAGAGATGTCCTGGTGATTTGTGTGTGTGTGCATGCACTCACATGTGAAGTTTCCAATACTTGTACGTGCAAATGTTAAAATGTATTTTCTGGTTTTTGGCAATTGGTTTGAGATGTTAAGCATTTTGAAGTCAGAATTACATAATCTCTGATGTTTTCTTGAAATGGTTTAAAAGACAACTTTGTCCTCAGTAAGATGTTTGAGTGGATTAATAAAGTCTTATTCCAGTGTTACACAACATAACACATAGATAGATTTAAATATATATGTTTGTCCTTTGTGTGTAAATAAATAAATTAATGCTAAAAAAGGGAACTAGGAATGTAACAGGTCAATGTACCTGTAAGAAGGTTTATGTGTTTATGAAATACATGATTTTGACATGATCATTTTTTTTGTTTAGCACAACTATGTTCACAATAATATTTCTCTTACTGAGTTTGCCATCAGTACCAAATGTTTTTTACACTCAGCAATATTTTGTAGCATAGTTTTGGGAGATTTTTTCACTTACTTTAAAAGAACTTAAAAATATTAGTAACTTTAGTAAACATGATTGTGAGATAAAGAGAAATATCATCTAGAAACTGTGTGAATTTGTGAGCAAGATCTCTTAGTATTGGGTGAATATCTCAGAATACTCATGAGAATATATGAGGATTTTTTTTTAAAACACATACTTCCTTTTATCTCTTGAATGTGTTTAACCTGGTTTATTCAGAGTTGATCTTTGACTTTTCTACAGCTTTGTTGTCACCTGATCTGAAATCTTTCCTCCTCTTTCTTACTTCCAAGATCCCAGATCTTTTAGTCCCTATGTACACATCCTCACACTTTATAACATTTATGTTATTCCATTTCTACAGATCATCCAGTTCTTCTGTATTTCAGAAATATTTGTAGTTATGCTATCTTTTCAGACAAAATCTTCTACCTTTACAGTCTTTTTCAGTATTGCTGCTTTAACAGAAACGTCAGGCTGTTTACATTTGAGCATTAACCTACCCAGAGTACATCATGTTCTTTTTATCACAGGATATTAATGTGATTAATTGCAAACTAATTGTATCTTGCTTCCTATCAGACAAACCCTTTCAATATAAATTGAATTACATGATACAATTTTGCCTCTGAATAAATAAATGCACTGCTCACACCTAGACTATTTTACCTATTGCGTATCATCGAGAAACTGTGGAGGAAAATCTTTTACTTGTTATGAAACAATCTATTTGACTGTGATTTAGCTAAACCTCTTTCTGAAGTGACCCTCTCATTTCATTTGTTCATGCAAGATTATAACTCAAGTGACTTTGCAAGGACGTTTAACCGTCAGTCATCTTCCTACAAGATTTCTTACCTCATCATTTAATACTTCTTAACAAAAAAGTATGTAACAGGAGAGTCCTATTAAAAAATTCAGTTCTGCAGAACTACCAGACATGTTTCTAGTACATTCTAGCTGCTTCTCAGGAAACAGAGAAAAAATATGACTGTTTCTATAGCTCATCATCTTTTAAATAGGTCTTTGATTTGAAGTAGTTGCTTCTGCTTCTGAGTTTGTCATACAGTAGTTCTAAAAGAGATACCGAAATAATATAAATGTCTAAACAATTTATTGTCCTAATTGCAGAACTGTAAGGAGAGAGAATTTGAAAATTAACCCATGGGGGTTTTTTGTTTCTGCGAAGATCATCAAAGTATTGTCTCTCCCGTAAAGCATATTATGCTAACCTTCATATTAAAATGAATTTTTAAAAAAAAAAAAAAAAAAGAAAAATGAAGAAAAAGACTAAAATATTATGTTTACATTCCTTATTATAACCTTCTCTACTAACTTTCAATCAGTGCAAGAACTATGTGGTCTCCTAATGACTCACTAGGCATATAAAAAGAGCGAGCTCTGACATACTCCCTTCTAGGGAGGAAAGACTTACCTCTTGTTGAGATAAACTCGATAAGAGACAACATATACCATATATAGAACACAGTTTTCAACTAATTTACTATTGTTTTGTCCACCATTCCCACAAACGATCAAGAAAATTATGATGCATTAGGCCTTGTCCTTTATTGCTCTTGATAAGGTTATTGGTACTTTTATTCTGTGCCTGCCTTGGTTTAACATATTTTAATTTAGGAAAGCAAGAGAAAAACAGTCAAAGTAAATCAATATTTAGTAAACTCATATGAGTCACTCAAAATTATTTGACTCCCCAAAGAGCCCATAACCCTGTAACACAGGTTATCAAAAGGTATTTCTTTTGAGAAAGAAATAACTTGGAGAACCAAACAGAAAAATAACCAGAGAAAATACAACATGCATAGCTTTCTCCCTTAATTTCCTTTTTTTTTTTTCCTTTGAGAAAGTAGTAAATCTAAGCTCAACAGCAAATGCCGAGGGCAGCAAAGAAGAAACAGGATGATGAAGACTGGGTAGCAATTCCTCAGGATACACTCCTGATGTTTTACAACTAAAGGTCTGTCTGATTTAGATATAGTATCTTGATCCATTTTTCCTGAACAAATATTTGTTAAGCTGTTATAGATCCTGCACAAGCTTTTAGCATCTACAGCATCTTGCATCAAGAAGTTTGAAAGCTCAACTACAATTATACAGTGACCCTGATTTTGAAACTAGAAGGTACTACAGATAGTTGTTCTGTATTCGCTTTCATTGTGTCACTCACGAAGCAAGTTGCACATACAGGTCTCCAGCAAATCCTTCTAACAGTCACTTCTGGACTGAAGAACCCGAGTGTAAATACTTTCTATTGATAGAAATCCAGGAATGGGTATACCAGGGACAACTAAGTAGACTAAAACTCTCCAGCCTATGGAGAGTGCATAAGGAGTTTATTTACCAATGCACATTCTAGGAAACATTCAATGAAGCTATTGTGAAAAGAGTGAAAACAAACTAAAGGAGGCGGTCTTTCGCATAATGTTCAGTTAAACTATGGGATTTTACTGCCATAGGTTGCTGTGGACAGTAACATTTGCATGTTCAAAAAGCTTACGACCAAAGCAATGGGGAGAAAAACCTTTGCAAACTATGAAAACAGAGACAATTGCATTAAGTCAGTAAACCCTAGACCTGCATGCTTTTGAAGGTTACAAGAGCATTTGGAAAAAGTACTGTATGCTCATTCTGTTCTGATTTTCCTCCTTAAGCCACCATCCACTACAGTCAGCTATTAGAACATGTATAATGGGTGACATGGACCTCTGATCTATGCAGCTCTTTGGATCAGCACTCTCATGACTTCAGTTTGACATCATTTTAATTTCTTCGGGCTGTACTTTCTGTAAGCTTTTGCCAAAATTAAGAAAACATGGACATTCAGATTATCATCATAGTCTTATCAGGGACATCTAGGATGATGATTGCCTTCTAAAGACTGCAGAATTGTTTGGGTCTGTTGAGCCATAAAGTGGGCATATTCTTCTAGCTGATGTGGGAGATGCCAACACAGTTAACTTGAAGTCTTTTAACTGAAAAATCACTTTAGCAACATGTGCTCCTCTCTTTGACAGGTCATTTGCCTGTGAAGCATGGAAGCTGATGGTAATACCTTTGAAACAAAACTGCCCTTTAGAATTACTGCAACAAATGTTGCTGTTTCTTATAACGAAAATTTTCCACACTAGAAACTCTTATCTGGAAAATACAGCTCAATTACAGCTTGCTGTTACTGATTGCTTCTTTCAAGATTTTAAAATTAATGGGATGTATTTTAACTTATCTATAGGTCAAGCAAGAACTACAATATGTACAAATCCAAATACAGATGCTGGTTTCTCAATATACAGAAAAATCCCTTTTTTTTCTACACACCCAACTGTATTATTTCTTAGGTTTTACTAGATAATGTAAGTACAAGTCTTTTTTCAGCTTTACCTCTCTACAAAATTATTTGCCTAATACTTTCAATTCCAGCCATGTTGTCAAGATAGAAAATGACACACGTAAAATACTGTGAAGCCATCAAGTAGATTTTGACATACAGTGTCTTCTTAAAACTGAAATTTGTATGGTGATTCCTCCAGTGAGGGTATTAAATATAACTCAGGAGGCTAACACTGTTAAGCATTGTTTCATTGTCCATTTTAAATTAGATATCCCATCCTGTAAAGATAGTTGGCACTCTGAGTGTAGTAGATCCAGGACAGGGAGGAAAGGATAATAATGTCTAATTGAGGACAATAATGTGCAAATTGGCACATGCAATCTGATATCGGAAAGCTTGAAGCAAAACAAATATCATGTTATTAAAACAAATATTATGTTATTAAAATCTTTGACTTACCTGTTATAGCAATTTATGCTAGAACAGTTTGAGACTACAATTCTCACATGTCTGTCAAGCTATTCTATTAGAGGTTATTGCCTCTGAGAAGTCTGTCATTTAAAAAGTCAAGGCCACAGATGTGAGTTTTTTTTTCGTTTTGTTACCCTCACTAATAAGAAAAGGAAGTGGTGGATGCCTTGCAGCCCAGAAAGCCAACCGTATCCTGGACTGCACCAAGAGAATTGTGGCTAGCAGGTTGAGGGAGGTGATTCTCCCCCTCTACTCTGCTCTTGTGAGACCCCACTTGGAGTGCTGTGTCCAGCTCTGGGGCCTCCAACATCAGGACATGGCCTGCTCAAGCAGGTCCAGAGGAGGCTACAAAGATGATCAGGTGGCTGGACCACCCTCCTTGTGAGAACAGGTTGAGAACCTGTTGGGGTTGTTCAACCTGGAGAAAAGAAGGCTCCAGGGAGATCTTATAGTGGCCTTCCAGTAATTAAGGGGGCTACAGGAAAGATTGAGAGGGACTTTTTACAAGAACATTGTGGTGGTTTAGGCCCTGTCGGGGTCTGAGACCATGCGGCCGCTGCCCCTCCCCCACAAAGGGAGTGAAATACAAAGCCCCAGGGCTGAGATAAGGAGAGGTTTAATACAACAGTGCAACAGCAACAAAACAAACAATAACAATAACAGTAATAACAATTAACAGAGCAAGATATATACCGATACAGCAGTGAGAGAGAGAGATCGCACAACACAAGCGTTCCCCGAATCTCCCATGCTCCTGCGTTTGGGCTCCAGGAGGTGACATCAGTATGGTATTGAATAACCCGGCTAGAGCTTCCCCCCCACTGCTGGGGAAACTTAACCCTATCCTAGCTAAACCAGGACAAGCATATAGTGATAGGACAAGGGGTAATGATTTTAAACTGAAAGAGGGTAGATTTAGATTAGATGTAGAAAGAAATTCTTCACTGTGAGGGTGGTGAGACACTGGCACAGGTTGCCCAGAGAAGCTGTGGCTGCCCCCTCCCTGGCAGTGTTCAAGGCCAGGTTGGACGGGGCTTTGAGCAACCTGGTCTAGTGGAAGGTGTCCCTGCCCATGGCAGGGGGGTTGGAACTAGATGATCTTTAAGATCCCTTCCAACCCAAACCATTTTATGATTCTATGATTCTATGACTATCACAACTGAAGACTGATTTGACAGTGCAGCTAAGCTGACATTCTAGCCAGCTACTATCAAAAGGGGTGCCAACCCCTCCATGTGGACTGGACCCTCATTCCCCGACTTTCAACAACTGTGTGACTCCCTAATGTAGTGGTCTCCAAATTTTTTTGATCACACATCCCATCAGTAAAAAATTACTAAGCACATCCTCCTGATATTTTTTAATTAATTATATACATTTACTACTGTACTAATATATCGTGTACATTATAATGCATGCACAAAAACAGAGATTAGAAAGAATGAGATTAAGTGGAAATAAACAGCATTTTTAATAAGTTTTTAAAATATTTTTTATTAACAGTACAAAAAAATATTTTATTCCCAAACTTCAGTGGACTTTCCTGTGCATACACTCCACTTTGGAGACCACACTCTTGTCAGTTCATGGACAGACACTTTTAGAAAACTAACCCCGCAAAACAAAGTGATTGATTATTTTTTGCTGGATGAACTCTCTGAACAAGCTCACTGAGAGCTCACAGAAGCACCAGTGGCATAGGAAGGGTCACATCAGAAACAGGGAGGTGTGACCACCTCATTTGTGGTAGCTAGGTCATCAGAGATAGAGCATCAGCTTGCACTCTATCTACCTGCAGGAACTATGTCAGTCCAGAGTTTTAGGCTCTCTTCCCATTTTCTTCTCATTTGTAAATTGGCTCTAGTTAACCCTTCTCAGTACAAATTTAAGTCCCCAAGTATGGCATCCTGTGGTACGATATTGCAGCCTTAGTCCTTTAACCTTGGCAGAAGCATGTACTACAGATTTTCAGGCACTCCAAAACCTGGGATTCACACTGAGAATGATACAGTATGCCTTTATGTTCTGAGCTCCCTAGGAAACAAAGCTGTGTATTACAGACAAGGTTTTAAAGCATAAAATTAACTTTTTTATCATGGTAAATGTTGTCACTCTTCATTGTAGGGGTAGAGTATATGGAGACTCCTTTGACTTGCTTCTATTATCTTTACTGCACAGAGAAGCAGACAGCTTATATATCACCACTCAAGTCAGAATTCCTCTTTTCCTTCTCCCTATAATTTGATGCACCTTCTAGCTAGTCACAGCGGTCACAGACAGAGACATCACAAGCTAATGAGCAGGACAGGTCTCCTCCTCATAGTTACACTTCTATCATGTCTCAGCATAGCTCTGCTACAACATACACAATAGCACTTCTAGGTGTCACCTGTTACAAAGGTGCAGTGAGCAGTTTGAGCCTACCTGGAAGCTTAGACCTACAGGAGGGCTTAGTACCTGCAGTACTGGATGTTGCAATGTCTCCTTTTTAGCATTGACATTACATGCCTCAGAAATTTACAGAAAAATGCATCGTGCTGAGTTAGGAACCACCTGCACCCCATAGGACATATTAAGCTTTCTACTAGGAAATTCTGAAAACAGTAGTACTTGGAAACTTGCTGCTACCATATTCAAAATGTGTAACTGCAAGAACTGTCAGTGAGATGAACTCAGACATCCATATAAACTAAGCTTATCTGTTTCATTTGGGCAGATGCAAATTAGGAAGAAGGAACCTCTGCCTTTGGAAATTGACACTGTCAATTCTGCTTCCTGACCTGTAACAAGACATATGTGATCTTACTGCCCTATCTATGCTGAAATAAAAAATTTCCCATGGAGACAAAACTCCAGTTTTGAGGGACTGGAAAAGATAATGGCAAAATGGAACTACAAACATCTTAAAAACAGACAGACAATTTGATCTGTAAACTTAGAAATTCTCTATCTGAACCCTTTTTCATGAAATCTATCTCTGTCAACTGATCTTTCTTCTTTTATTCTGCAGTCAGAAAATGATGTCCTTGTTCTGGGATTTCAACTTCCTGTCTCAGTTTGTCTTTTCCAGATTCATTTGTTTGGATTGAGAAAGCTATCAGTCATGCAGCTTAATCAATGTATGCTACTCCTTACAGCTGTCAGCGCTATCCAAAGTGAGCCTCATGCATATTAATGTTGTAATTTTATTAAAGCTTTTGAGCAAATAATATGAGACCTGGTGGGACTCTCAGAAAAAGAATATAAGACATCAAGAGTAGTAAGTGAGAGTGGTGTATACTACAGAATGATGGTGAAAGTCCTTTAATCATTGTCCAATTTCTGTTTCCTCATGAAGAAACAACAGTACAAAAAATGCCCTCAAGCCTGAGTAACTTCAGCTTCTCTTCAATAAATTATTACCAACTTGATATTTCCTTCTTGCGTTGCTGATGCATCATATAAAATATTAATTACTGTTCGTGTATATTAGTCTGGACAGCTGGGAGCCCGTTACAAACATACTGCTATAGATTCAGGTCATTTTGAAAAGGTGTCTCTGTGGATGTGGAGGTTTTTCTAAACTACTGGTAAATTGGAGAAGACAGTAGAAAAAAGAATTATTTCATTGGTTAAGTCAGCAGAGAGAGGTGGCTTGCAGGCTGCACTCTAGTATGCTGCCTTCAGATCTGTCAGCTACAATCAACGACTCACTGCAAACTAGAAAGGACTGTTTTCTGTGAGCTGCTGGGGATAAAACAGCTTTTCAAGGTCACATTCTGTGAACACTGTGTTCTTCATTAACCTCCACCTGACCTAATCATCAGTGACAAAACAAAATCCCAGTGTAGCCATATGTTAGAAGGCAGTAATATCTGACTATACTTGGGAGACAAACAGGAGGTAAGCGAGCTTACTCTATGAACAACATATTTAGCTAGGTAAGACTTTGGCAGAGCAAACGTGATTTTTAGTGAAATTAAAGGCAGCAAAATATGAATATATTCCATACCTAAGAACACAGTATGGTCCTATGATATTCACTTTATTACATGCATTTATTTTTTAAAACACACATTTCATATGCATTTTAACTTGCTTTCTTAATTTTCCACTATCAATATTAGCCATAAAGAAAAATTTTCTTTATCTAAAATGATAGACATTTAAATGATCGAATTTGTTAAGACAACAACTTTTGTTGTGTTAATTATTTTTTGGTCCATTTAGATTGCTAAAAGAGAGTTTGCAGTGGGAGGAAAGAGAGGAAAAAGAGCAGCGACTTTAGATTCTTTGCCAGAAGAGAGTATATTTTGACCTTTAGCCAGGATATTAGGCCCAAACCAAATCAAAATCTGTGTTCAAAAAACCACCACGTCATGTCTTAATTTCTTTCAGAAACGTAAAGTTGGTGTTAGATTTCTTCAGATAGGAAAGAAATTGTGTTTCTCTCAAGGGACTGAGAAGAAAACAGACAAGACAAACTTTAAAAAAATTCCACAAACGTTTTAGAACTAATGATATTGCAGTTTAAAGAAAAGCCTGAATAAAGCTAAAATAATCAAGATTTATTTCAAATAATAACACATGCATAGCCAATAAAATAGAAAATACATGTTGTTCACACCATATAGATGGACATAATGATTGTTTAAAATAACACATTCCCAACTTGGTGTCATCTGCAAACTTACTGAGGGTGCACTCGATCCCCTCATCTAGATAATCAATAAAGATGTTAAACAGGAGTGGCCCCAAAACCAAGCCCTGGGGGACACCACTCGTGACCGGCCGCCAACTGGATTTAACTCCGTTCACCACAACTCTTTGGGCCCGGCCATCCAACCAGTTTTTTACCCAGCAAAGCGTGTGCCCATCCAAGCCACGAGCAGCCAGTTTCGCCAGGACAATGCTGTGGGAAATGGTGTCAAAGGCCTTACTGAAGTCAAGGTAGACAACATCCACAGCCTTTCCCTCATCCAATAAGCAGGTCGCCATTCTGGACAGGCTGGAGCGATGGGCTAAGGCCAACTGGGTGAGTTTCAATAAGGCCAAATGCTGGGTGCTGCACTTCGGCCACGACAATCCCCAGCATCGCTACAGGCTTGGGGAGGAGTGGCTGGAGAGCTGCCAGTCAGAGAGGGACCTGGGGGTGTTGATTGACAGCTGGCTGAACATGAGCCAGCAGTGTGCCCAGGTGGCCAAGAAGGCCAATGGCATCCTGGCTTGTATCAGCAGGAGCATGGCCAGCAGGGACAGGGAAGTGATCTTACCCCTGGACTCAGCACTGGTGAGGCCGCACCTTGATTCCTGTGTTCAGTTTTGGGCCCCTCACTACAAAAAGGACATTCAATTACTCAAGCGTGTCCAAAGAAGGGCAACAAAGCTGGTGAAGGGTCTGGAGCACATGTCGTACGAGGGGGGCTGAGGGAACTGGGGTTGTTTAGTCTGGAGAAGAGGAGGCTGAGGGGAGACCTCATCGCCCTCTACAACTACCTGAAAGGAGGTTGCAGAGAACTGGGGATGAGCCTCTTTAACCAAGTAATAAGTGATAGGACAAGAGGTAATGGCCTCAAGTTGTGCCAGGGAAGGTTTAGACTGGATATTAGGAAGTATTTCTTTACAGAACAGGTTGTTAGGCATTGGAATGGGCTGCCCAGGGAGGTGGTGGAGTCCCCATCCCTGGAGGTGTTTAAGAGTCAGTTTGACAGAGCACTTGGGGATATGGTGTAGTTGGGAACTGTCAGTGTTAGGTTAATGGTTGGACTGGATGATCTTCAAGGTCTTTTCCAACCTAGACGGTTCTGTGATTCTGCGATTCTTAGCCAACAAACTAGATATACATGAGATATACATTGGTATAATGATGCTACACTAGTTGTCAGCAAGTTATGCCAGCCCTGTACATACAGTAACACAGTCCATTTTCCAGTGAGCTTACAGACAGTTGTGAAGTGGCCTCGTTTTGGCAGCCCCTTGGAGCTGCTTTCTTTCTCAGAAAGGAAGAAGCTCCTGAGAGTTCCTCAAGAGTGTGTGGCTTTCTCATTTTCGTTTCTGTGGTGGCATGCTGTGGGGTCAAAATACATTTTGATTACGCTAATATTTTTCAGATTTGGCGTATGGTACCTTAAGAAATAGATACCCTAGACTAAGCTTGAGGTATTACATAATTCTCTCTGGAAAAATCATGACAATCTGATATTTAATATACCACATAAGGGCAATGCTTTCCTTGTATTTTTTCCACATCTCTTAACATTTCCCTAAAACATTAAGATACTGAATTACAAGAGGTCTCTGATATTCTCTTAATGTAAGTATGAGCTAGAGAAGGAATCTGCCACTTTCTTTATCAATTGGAAAGGCGCAAACATACTCAATGAACTATGTTGTTGTTCCTAAATTGAAATATACAGAGCCTTTTTTTTGTTATTTATCATAAAGAGTGAAAGCATACCAAGTAGCAGTTTTTCTGCATATATTGTACAGTATATGTTACATATTTCTGCTTTTATAGAACGAGTATTCTTGCCTAATGCTTTGTCAATTCCAGTCTGGAAGGTCATGTCTTTTCTATTAGTACAGCACATGATAAACTACCATAGTTAGCGACTGTGGGTTATAATGTTATTCACAGGGATTCTAATCGGATCTGACAGGGACAGTGTGTGCAGAAGGAATTTTTATCTAAAACTGCTACTCCCCAGAATATTTGCAAGGGAGTGTGCACAGACCTGGTACTCGCAGTTTCCTGCTGAGTACCTGTGTTCCTTTCAGATAAAATCTGTGATGCTGGAAAACAGTTGTGGAAGCAAGGGAAGCCTTGCCACGAAAGAGAGATCTACACTTTTTATGACTGATACAAGTTGATGTTTCAAGCCTTGATCCCTGTCCTTCCTTGTTTATAAGGGCCAGTGAAGACAGTCCAGATTCACCCTAGTGCTAACTTCCAGCATTTTACTGTGATGCCAAACTAAGAAATCCTTTAGCTCAGGCTGCTCTATAGGCAGGGGGCAACTTTAAGGCTATCTTAAACCTGAATTGCCCCTGGAAGTCTCTCTCTCTCTCTCCATGAAATGCAGAGGGAGTAAGATAAACAGATGTCTAAACCAGGAGGCTAAGTGCCCATAATTAGGAAAGAAAACTTCTGGTCTGAGAATCTACTGCTGCTGTAGTATTTCTCTAACATCCTGCTTGCTTCTCAGTGACATTGTTCTCTTCAATCACACACTTCCCTATCATCTGTTAGCTGTCAAGAACAACACTATCCCTTGTAGTTTACAATAAAATAAAATGATTCAGAAACTTAAGTAACTTAATTCTTTGCACAGAAAGAAGTCCTATCTCCTGGGATCTGCATGTTGCAATTAGCAGTCTCTGAAAGCTGCCAGAAAAAAACCCGACTACTGAAATGGTTATAGAAATTTGGCGATATTACATAATTCTCTAATCAGACAATGGCAACATCCCTTAAAAGTATCAGAAATGAGAACGATGGGTGCACTTGCAGTGTGAGTGCCATTTCGCCTTCACTGTCGGGAGGTCTGGCCGTGTGCCGCTGGCCCGTGGCTGCACTCCTGGTGCTCAGGGCATCCCGATACTCAGGGCATCCCGGTGCTCAGGGCACCCCGGCTCCTGCTCCAGGAACGGCTGCCGCTCTCGAGTCGCTGGGCTCTAAACGCTGCTGGGCTCCGCAGACCGACACCGGCTCGTCCTTAACCTGAGGGGCTGCAAACAACGGTGCGAAAGTGACACCTTCCGGCCAAAGAAGAGATTTGCACAACTCCGAGACACTTCTGAAACTTGGGTGGTGTAGGTATGGCGAGGGACTAATTATTGTCTTCCTGCAGTCTCTCTTTGCTTTTAAAATATCGATACCTAATTGCTTTCCACTGGCATCACTGAACCTCCTAATGCTGGCAGTCTTAATGTTCTACTGCTGGTATTTGGCCATTGATGTTTTAGAACTGAGCTGAACTAAACAAATGAATTCTCAAGAAGTGAAAAACACTTTTTTTAACCATTTTTGCTTTTTTTTAAAAAAAAAACACCACAACTCCTAATGAATATGTATTACCTAAGGGAACAGAGAGAACAATACATCTCTAGTGATGTATGGTAATGGTATCTTCATTACCTTGTCCTAAAGCTATGTGGCAACCAAGTGTGTGCTCAGCACAGACTGAATTTATCACACAATATGAGGTTTCATAGATTATGACTCAGATGGCAAATTGTTTCACTGTCTGAAAATGGTTGGACAGATTAGGCTGCTGAAAGTCTGAAGTGTTCCAGGATAATCTAGTTCAGATCATCTTTATATTATTCTTTCTACCTACTGAATTTACTGGAAGCCTTTAGAAAGCACCATAAGTTTTCCTCAATTGAAATGTTACCTATCAGTATAGACATTGATGAATAGAATTGGTAGTGAGAGCAGAGGGAATCGAATAACAAGGATTTTTTGTTGGTTGAGTCAACTGATCTATCAGTTCTGTACCTTTAGATCAACCAAGACTATATGAACTGCTGTAATGGAAAAATACTACTCTCTTAAAAATCACCTGGCCTTAAGTAACTCTGAAAAACTGGTAAGTTTCTTTAGAGTACTTGACCTTAAAGTGTGACACCAGACATTGGGAAAATTAAACAGACTGGTACCTCACTTTTTCACAAGTAGGGTTGTTGGGGATGTCAGTGTAAAAAAAAAAAAAAAAAAATCCCCTGAAAAGAAAAAGAAAACCAATTTTAGTATATTGATAAACAAATAACAGACCTTGCTCATGCTCAGTTAGGTAATGTTAGTGCTTTGCCATTGCCCTTAATTTCAGCAAGGTGTACTTTATACACCTTTCCCCTCGAGAATCTTAAATAATTCACCAAACCATTGTACAGAAATCTCACTTCTCCTTATAGGATTTTTTTCCAAATGCTATGTGAATATTGATTGCTTCCAGAAATCTTTTCTGCTGTATTCTTCACAGCAATAATTCTTATCTGCTCTCTTTCAGTAAAACCACTGCACCATGTCTCATCTTAGACTACATTTTTGTCTTTGGACCATGTTTCTGTGATTCCTTCCATTCACTGATGATGATGATGGTAAGTCTTTACAATTAAGTGGTATTGGATGGTTTCAGTGAGAAATTGTGTGACAGCATGTGTGCAAGTGAAAATTCATCAGCTTTTTCTTCACCTTTATTAGTGTTACAGTAGTAACAAGGAAGTAGAATTTTTACTTCAGTTACCAAGTTTTGATAAACAGGATGTAGGATTTCCTTCACTGGTACTTTTCATTTAATTGTCCAACAATTTAAACAATTTCCTGAGAAATTTACATCAAGTGTCATATCATGTTTCTTGACTGGCTTTACCCTGTAAAAGTAACATCTCAGCTGGCTCACTTGGTCCCTGCAGCTTGGAGGCGCACAGTTTGCCATGTACCCTTTTGCAGCATTCGGCATTGTGCTATGGGATTTTCCTTTTCAGAGGCTGGGAGTCACCTGTTACTTAGACTCATGGCTAGCAGGGGCAAGGCATGAGAAGAGAAAGACCTGATTCTCTTTAGAAGTGAATTTTTGTGTTCTTTTGACAATTGCAAAAATACTTCTTCTCCAAGTTATCCAGAAAAACAGTAGTATCTTTTTTTCTGGGTAAATTTAAACATAGGGTACCTTGGCCAGTGATATCATTGGATTGACAAATGAATCAATAGAATTACACTACCAAGCTCCAAGCCTGAATTTATCTTTTGATGTCCGAGATCTAGTAAGCAACTGATGACCAAACACATGTTGCACCAGTGCCTCTGATACCTTTTCTGTGATTTAATTATAATCAGGTAAGCAAACCCACTTACAAGGTACATCTTCAAAGCACTGTGCAACGTGAGGTAATTTGCTTTTATGCATAATTTTATTAAAGGGAATTATAATCTTGAATTCCTATCTGAGGAGCACAGAATTATGAGAAGCTTACTTCGCTTGATTCCCTCCCACATATATAAATAATAATTTAGCTCTTTTCTCTGCAGACTGACCTACAGGAAGGTACTTCTGAAATACTACAAGATGGACCACAGATTGATCTCCCAGTTGGGCCTTAAAGTAAAGGATTATATTTAATCTTCTGCTAAGGTTTGTGGAAGAGAGATGAAAAAGCAAGTAACAGGCTTAAATCCACTACATTGCTGCTTCATCTTGGATGAAAACTGTTTAGTTCTCAAAATCCCCCAAATCTTGAAAACTGTGAAAAATACAGATTATTTGAAAAACTGTAAAATCCCAAAAGAAGCATTTGCCTTACCTATCACCAAATATTGAATGACTTATGCCTTAAAGAATGATACATTTTACATTGAGTGTTTTCAGGGGGAGGAATATTCATTGATGTGAAAGATGACTTGTAACTTCTTGAAACAGGGCCTGAAAGAAACAGGCCTGCGAGAAACAAAGACTACAAAAAACAGCCCAAAAGAGAGATAAGGGGGGGGGGGGGGGGGGGGGGGGGGGGGCGGGAGTGGAGGACTTCCGAGCCAAGGAATGTGACAATTTTGTATCTTAAATGCTTGTTCTCATTACTTAGAGCTCTGGGGTTTTGACTGCTGCTAGAAATTTACTGTCAATTAACTCAGATGGCAAGAAGCTTGACAGGTTTATGAGAGTTATATAGGAAAAAGATTTTGGTCTGTTTCATGGCCAGTGTTGGAAAGGAGGCTCAGCCTTCTAAGATGTTTGTGTACTTGGTCTGGCTGGGACACAGTTAACATCCTTCATAGCAGCCCATACGGTGCTGTGCTTCAAAATTGTGGCTAGGAGTGTGTTGATAACACAGCAGTATTTTGGCCATGGCTGAACAGTGCTTGCACAGCGCCAAAGCTTTCTCTTTCCCACTCTGTCCCCCTGGTGAGCAAATTCAGGTGGATGAGACATTAGAAGGCTACCAAGCTGACCCAAACTGACCAAAGGAATATTCCATACCATACCACATCCTTCTCACCAACAGAAGCTCAGGAAAAGGAGAAGGAAGCAGGGACATTTGTGGTTACAACATTTGTCTTCCCAAGCAGCTGTTACACATGCCGAGGCCCTGCTTCCCAAGAAGCATTTGGACATCTGCCTGCCAATGTCAGGTAGTAAAAGAATTCCTCTTTTTGCTTTTCTTGTATGCACAACCTTTGCTTCCCCTGTTAAAGCATCACTGCCTTGAAGCAAGTCTTTTTGTCTTCCTTCTACTTCATCCCTGTCTTCCAGGAGAGTGGAGTGGGCAGCTGTGTGGGTATTTGGCTGTTGGACAGCATCCAACATGAAAAGTGTAGACTTTTGGGGCATGTACCCCTAAGACCGACCTCCTAACACAGGAAAAATAATTGAAGAAAATCAGTAGCATTTTAACTGCCTCTTCTGAAATACCACTTATCTTCATATAAAAAAACCCACTAAAAGTATAAAGCAAATAGGGGTGAAGAGTTATACTTACATTAGTAAAAACACTGGTGGCTTGATAAAGTATATAAGTGATTGATAGATGGTATTTTTCATCAGGAAAAATTTAAAAGTGGGCAAACTGTACCTTAGTTTCTCTTGATCTCAAGGGTCTTTTAGTCCTATGTGGTGAAAAACAATCTTGAAACATGCAAACCAGTATTACGCAGTTTTTCTGTAATTATTGCAGTATTAACCCATAAGAAAGAGAACAATCAAAACTCAGTGCATTTCTGTTAGTAGCCCTTAACAGATCACTAGGAAAGGGTATAAGAGCATGGTAGGCATACAGTGCCTTCAGGAACATCTGCCACAATTTGAACCATCCTTGGATTAGACTGTTCTGGTGACAAAGGCTCTAATCAATACTTGATACTGGCACACTTTTCATTTGTGAGTTTATATAATTAATTTTTAAGCTTGTGTAAGCTTTGATATTCAGAGTATGCTGCCGCAGTTAGTTCTCAGTTTAATGACAACTCTTGGGAAAATTACAACCTTACAATATGTACATAAAGTAGTTATTGTTTTGCTTTTATCAACTTTTGCGATCTGCCACTTAATCTTGTTTAAAATGTTATTCTTCTACAATTCTGAGAACTCATTTTCAGATTCATAGTTAAGAACTACCAGCAAACTTTCTCATCTCACTAAACACCTTTTTTGCTTTCATTAACATGTTAAATATTGAACTTGGCAGATACCTCCTTGCACTGTGAAAGCTGAACATTACTCATGTTTCTTTGTTTCTTGTTAAAGCAACTATTGGTCTGTAACAGGTCTATTGCTTTTTCCCCTAGTGATCCCAAACACTGCTGGTATGGGACCTTGTAAAAAAAGTTTTTAAAGTCCAAGTACACCATTTCACTCTTTTCACAAGTTTGATTCCTTTAAATAACTCCTACAGATTTGTGTGGTGACACTACTCCTACACTGACTCTTCCTCATTGTATCATCTATAATGTCTGCTGATTTTATTCTTTACTGACATATCAACCAATTTACGCATGACGACCTATCACCTGAAAGATTTCTCTTCAGATGCTTTCCAAGCTTCAATTAATTACGAACAGGGCAGGCTGTGACCTGGAGACAGCTTTTCCTCTATCTGCCTCTTACGTGTCTCAGACAGATGCACTGCCCAGATACCTTACCTGGTTTATTTGTTCTTGCATTCCTGAGCTTGTCTGGTACCAGAAAGGAGAACTTTTCTAAAGGAAGCGTGCTTGACTTCACCACCAATGTCAGCTTTTGCCATTCATCTCCCTAGAAATTTGTCAAACACCTTCCACTTCTTTGGCACATTTCTTTGCCCAACCTGTTCTCTCAGGCTCTCCTCCTTGACATCCTCTCACTTCTGCCCCTCTGCCCACTTACTATGTCCCAAGGTCCGCATTCACTTTGCTCTTTTCCTGCAGGTTATGCTCTCTTGCTTGCCTTATCTATCTGTCAAGACAATGGCCAGAAGCACAGTTCACTTGTAGCATAGTCTATCCACGCTGTGATGGATCACCATTATTGTCTAAGTTTGGTATCTATTTCATCAAGTAATACTGTTATGTCTTCAGCAGTAAAATTTTGCACAGAGGCGATTACTGCACAGCACCTAACAGAAAACTTTTCCTTCTCTCTAGAGTCACAATTCTTGCCTTTATCCCCTCATTTTCTAGGACCTTTTCCTTTCCTTTGTATGAACTAAGATACAGTGCCCTAAAGTAGCCCACAGACAACATCACATAACACCTATGCTCCTGTTGAATGAGCAATGAGCATGTCATCCTTTACTAGGTCTGATGTACTCCATTATCAGTACAAGCTGAAATAGAAGCGGATGTCACCCTTTCTAAAATGAGTTGGGAGAAAGCTTGCTCTCTCTTCTTTGCACACATTTTTATTACTTACCACCAATGACAGAAAACAGCCAAACAATGTGAAACTGTTCCAAAGGTGTGTAAGCCTAAAAGGGTAATAGGAGGTAACTCAGAATATTCATTAGTTCATATATCTGCACTGTCAACAACTGAGGCATGGTAGAAGTGAAAATCACCTGAACCACTTTCAACCATAGTTTCTCATTTCCTCACAATGGCATCTGAAGGTGCTATAGACACTGCCGTTCCTTCTGACTAGCCTGACATACAAACATCAATCAGGAAGCTAGTTTCCCCAAGTTATCTGACAGAAATGCTTTTATTTACTTCTCCAAAAGCAGGCTGTGTCAAATTGCATCTTTTTTAAGTAATACCTATACATATGAGGATGGAAAGAGGCCAGTAAGAACTTTTACATATACTCTGCTTTTCTGAATTGGTGGTTGTATCTCCTGGGATTTCTTTCTTCAAAGCATCTTCCTGATTCTTTCTTAACACTTCTTTCCTTCATTTATGAGTAAGAAAAGTTAATGGTCACAGAGATTTGCATGGATACTTGCTGAGCAGAACCACTGCACCTGAAAGAACTATTCCAAATCCTGACTGTGCAAATTGCATGCAACGGCTGAGCTATGTGGCAAACTGAGATTAGCTCATCAGGAGAACCACATCACCATAAGCACAAAGTAATTGCCAAGTTTTAAAGAGTACCTACGTGACCTCATTCCTTCCAACAGTCTTAGTGGGAGCTGAGAATAAATACAGATGCCCATCTATCAGGTAAAGGCTAATGTATTTTAAAATGTTAGACATGATTACCAGCTCTCTATCCACAGAAACAGGAGAATTAAAGGGATTAAACAGTTGTCAAACAATATGGAAAGGCTATGGCTATTTTATTTGCACTGTGGAGATGATTTCTTTCCAATCCATTGTATCTGTTTGAGCTGACAACGCTTTTTAACAGTATTGTTCTATACATTTTCCTTTATGGTTTATAGAAGTATGCACACATTCAAAAGACTCTATGACCATCAACAAAGGATATAAATCCTCTTATTCCTCTCTTTTGAAAAAATGCCAAACTGACTCCCTCTGCCATTACTCCCTACTTTCCTATATAATGCCTTGTAAGTTTCTATGGCAGATTTTTAAAGAGACAATAGAGAAGTATTTTGTATTACAAACACACAGCTCCACTCTCATTCTATCACAAAAAGCTGTCCTCCAAGTACATTGGCTGCCCATCCTACATCTGTTTAGGATGTTAGCAGTTAGTTTTAGTCTTTTGTATTTTTGCCTAGACTAGTAGTTCTGTACAAGAAATATAGCTAACGGTACTCTATCCTCTTCCAAAGGTCTGCCTGTTTATCTTACAATCCTGTGCCAGGGGAAAACAGATGCTCACAAACATTCAAGACAACTGCCAAAAGGGAGACTAAATGTACACTTGCTGGTGTGCAGTTTAATTATTTAATTTGAACTCTTCAGGCAAGTAGGGCAATCAGCAAGGACAAGATGTTACTTCGCACAGTAGAGATAGCAATATGTACTAAGAACATGTCATATTACATCTGTTTGTGATCATAGTAGACAGCACCTAATGAAATATCCTTAGATCCCCTCTAAAATGATAACTGAGAGGAAAAACTAGTATATATTTCAATTTCCATGCCAAGTGCAGACATTTGTCTTCATGGGAAGACTACCACCAATTTAAGTATTTTTCATACTATGGTGGTTTAGTCCCTGCCGGGGTCTCAGACCACGCGGCCGCTGCCCCTCCCCCACAAAGGGAGTGAAATACAAAGTCCTGGGGCTGAGATAAGGAGAGGTTTAATACAACAGTGCGACAGCGACACAACAAACAACAACAATAACAATAATAATAACAGTAATAACAGTGAACATAGCAAGGTATGTACCGATACAGCAGTGAGAGGAACGGCTGCACAAATGCACGCGCTCACCAATTCTCCTGTGCTTGGGTGCCAGGAGGTGACGTCAGCATGGTATTGAATAACCCGGCTAGAGCTTCCCCCCACTGCTGGGGAAACTTAACCCTATCCTAGCTGAACCAGGACACATACCTTGTACTTTCTAAAAAATTAACTGTCTCAGAGGCTGAGATTCACCCTGCTTAACTCCAGATTCCATTTAGGCTGTTATTTTGTACTGAAAGATAATACTTACCAACACCCCACCCCCCACTAAAAGAGGAAACAGGTTCCTAACTTAGATGTCCAAATTTGGAGGGATGAATCTAGACCAGATGGAATACATGCACTTAGAAAGGAATTACCAGTGTGGAAAACATAGGCATGATTCGTGTCAAAATAGAATATGGTGTGATAAGTGCAATTGTTGTACCCTGTGTGGATCTGAAATTATTTGTGATCACTATAACCTATATCATAATGCTTGAATCAAATTGAGAATATGTAAGAATAAAATATAGACGAGTGTGCTTCTCGCTTGGAACAATGTAACTGCTTCTTAGAAAACCCCGCCTAGAGCTGATATAACTGCTGCTTAGAAAAGCCCGCCGAAAGATGAGATCATGAGACTTTCAAAAGATCCAATAGAAGAAAAGCGCGCCAAGAGACAAAGACCTCGAGACTTTCAAAGGACCCAATGGGAGGAGGACACATACCCCAGCAACTCAAATGACCCAATGGAAGAGCAGCAGGACGACTATCTGGCAAAAGGAGATTGGTCAAGACACTGCTTTCAGAACTCGGTGTGCATTGTGGCAGAGCCAAGAGAGACTCTCCGCGCACCCAGCGCTGCTTTGCTTATTGCTTCTCAGCCTAAATTGATTGAACTCAAATAAAATTGTATGCTTTTTATAAAAATCGGATTCCAGTCATTTATAACACCAGGACATCACTTTATCTTTGGCATTTTCTATCTATAAGGTTACAAATCTGAGTAAAGGCAGTTTGGTACTCAAGCAAACGAGCAGTTTAGGTCTAAATTAAGATCTGTGGGTATAGACAAATAAAAAGAAATGAGAGAGTCTGGTTTAGTTTCTCTATGACACCAGGCATAAGTTCACTCTTCACTTTATGGATTCTTCATGGTTAAATTTATTGGAACTATTTGCAAGTACAATATTATCAATTCACACTACTCATAACTACTCTCCTTGTTATTTCATATACATCAAATATACAGAGGCTATTCCATTGTCTGTATACATCTTACTACCCAAGCAAAACAAGAAAACAGTTGAGTGAGCACAGTATAAAATCAGGATGTAAAATAAGGCAAGCACGACATAAGCATTAGGCTTAGTAGTCTTTCATTAGAAAAATAGATTTTGCTGCAAGTTTCCTCTGAAACTTTTAACAAACATATTGCAGAAGAGAAAAATGAACTTAGCTACAGTAAACAAATTATTTCCTTCAAGGCACTGTTACATAACTTTCAATGTCAATTTGAAAATAATTCAGGAAGTCAGTTGATGGAAATATTACCCTAATAATAAAGAACAAAAATCTTTCTTCGGTTAAATAAAAGGCTGAATGGAAAAACAAGTGTGATGAAGTCTTTGTATGGAAGAAAAACAATCATTCTGGCTAAGGTGGAACAAACACTACAAGTTTGAAGTCATATAAAATTCAACTACAAAAATGAACTCAGTTATCAACAGTAAATTTAGACAACTTGAAGAGTTTAATTTTCTCATGAAGAATTGTTTCATGCAATATATGGCATAATAAAGTAACAAGACTGCAAAACTATTTAAAATCAGTGGAGAAAAATTTTCCAAGTATGTAACTTCTGACTCTTATGAAACATATCACTTGGCTTTGTATTTTCACCTGTGCAAGTACTTAGCAATGGCAGATTGTTTTCAACCACTGTACAGAACTTCCTACGCAAACACCCTGAATGGCACAGCTATGAAAGTGTTTTCTCCTGAAGATTTGCACTCCATCTTCCCTGGTCATATCATCTCAGCACCCGCTGTCTGTCCCTCAGGACCCCTTTGGAATACTGGCAGGTCCTTCCCACATCCCTACAACCATTCTCAACTGGTTTCTTCCTCAATCCTTGCGCCTTCCTACTTTTGGGGAGCTCCCAACTAGAACTGCAACATGATGTGGCTAATTGTGGTCAGCCTGCACATGCTGGGTAGCTCAACACTTAAGAGGACCACTCAACTGAAAAACTCCCCCCACAATGAAAACACTGATCAGTTTCTTCATAATTTTAATTGCTCAGTAGTCAGCACTGAAAAGTTTTGAGGGCAAATTTAAGGTCAGACTGTAAAACTCACTTTCTTTGGCTGAAAAACAGAGGCACATGGATGCTGATTTCAGTATCAACATCAATACTAATGGGTTTTTCCACTCTTCCTCAGGACTGTGTGTCAAACGACCTATAGCTAACCACTGAATTATCTTGGCCCACTACTGAGTAATTCTTAGGTTTCCATCCTAAAGAAATATTCCTACAGTTCTATCTGAGCTCACAGTTTGGAAACTCTTCTAATATTTGTCAATCTTCACTAAGAATTTGGTCTCACAGCTGCTTGTGTCTACTTTGGACCTATGGAAAGGAGGAATTTGCAGTGACCAGTTTGAAACGATAGGAAAGAGCCCTTCAGGATTCTTTTGCAGACTTTAATCTTCCTCTAAGAAACTGATAAGACTTTTGTTGGTATAGAAAGCAGCAACATATCACCTTTTGCAAGAAAACAAAGATTTGATCTTGGAAGACAAGATCTGCCAAACCAATATAATAGTTAGACTGCCTACCCATAGAAACCAATTATTATAGATTAATGTTTATTATTAAAACTATTTTTGTGGATCCTTACACTTAGCTGTAACTGCTGTTTGAAGAAGTATCCTCAGAACTGTTTTGGCTCTCATTTGGTATCTCTTGGCTTGAATGAGGTAAAAAATATCATTGCCTACAGTTCTGGTTTTTTAAAGTTGCCATATTTTTGTTCTATTTAAGGCTATGTTTGCATAATAAAACAGATACACAAAGCAACTGCAGTAGGAGTGTTTTGAACATTTACAACACACATTTTTCAAAAATATACATTTCTAGATTTCCAGAGTTTCTTATGTGATATCTGTACTAAAAAAGTAGGGTTTATGCCTTTGAAGTTATGACTGTTAATTATGCCAATTTAATACTTATCATTTAATATTATTTATTATTCCCTTCTGTAGGGGAACCCAAGAAAGTTTGAACCTAGGCAGACATACAAGGAAAGGAATAAAACCACCTACCAAGATGAAAAACCTACTTTCCAACCTAAACCCCAAACTCTTTTCAGGCTTGGCAAGCAGAACATGCTAGAGGTAGGTCAAGACAAAACAACAGTTAAAGAAGCCAATATGACCGAATTCTAATACAGTCCTCATAGGAGAAACACATCATGGATCTAACAATCCATGCTTAATCCAAGTTCTCCAGTTTCTGACTGCCTTCAGTGTGGCCCTTGTTTGCTAACACCAAAAAAAAGTATCCATTCATGTAACTCACCCATGTTGGCCAAGACTTCATACCGTAATTTCAAGATCAGGCAGGAATGCTCAGTGAAGGTGGAAGTAAGTTGTTACCACTTCCGATTAAAAGGTGGGCTTTTTTCCAGATAGTACCTGGCCTCCTTTTTGTTGCAAAAATATATTAATTCTGCTTTATTCAGAATCTAATTCTTAGATCTATAAGTTTACTTATTTTACTACTGAATTTCCTACCAAAAAAAAAAAAAATCTATTTTCTACAAATAGTAAAATGGTATGTTTCAAACAATTAATATACAGAAGTAAATTTTTAAACTGCAAACATTTACTTGCTACAACAAAAATGGTGTTATATCAGTGATAAATTCATATAAAAACCTGTAATTGCATTCTGGTTTTCATAGTGCATAGAAACACCAAGGCAAAATACAATAAATACAGTATCTTAGTAAGGGAAATCTTTATCAGTCTTCAGCTCTTACAGTCAATCACTTAATGCTTATAACTTCCCATTTTTTTTTATTTGGACTTTAACTTGCAGTTGTTAAACCTGCAAAATAAACTATAAAAACCAAAAAAGCATAGATCAGACTGGATTTTGCCCCCCACCTCCAACAAAACAGCCAATACTAGGATTTGAAAATATCAGAAAGCCATAAGAACAGTAAAACAGAAAAATAAAGGAAGGAAATTAAATCTATTTTTCTGTATTCCTTTATCTACGTTCAAAGAGAAATGACCAGCGTGAGGAATGCTATTTAGATGTTTCTTCCTTTTGCTTCCCTAGGCAGTTTGCAAATGCTGCCTGTTTTTTCCTTACATTTTTGCTGAGAAGAAATTCTTTTGAAGACTTTACTTTCCTCTTTCTTAAAATGGAAGTTTTATTTTTCTTTTGCATTAGCAAGTAAGGCAACTAATGCAATCAACAGTTTTTCTATTAGCTACACATTTTTCAATTGCTGAATGCATAATATAACTAAATGGTACATTTAAATTATGACAACTAGCTCTTCTAAGGCAATATCATAAGTCCTTGTTACACTGCTGTTATTTTACATATAAGAGAACTAGTGGTATTCATGTTGCTTTATCCTATTACCCTGAAAATTTTAGCTGCTCAAGATGACCTCTGTGCTCTGAGAGGTGTTTAAGCAACAATACAGTATGCTCAAGTAGTAAAACTACTAACTAGACAAGATATGATAAGAACCATATGGGTATACTTGTGAAGTTTGTGTTCTGTATAAACTCCAAGTTCAAAACTGGTTTTGCAGCCCTCAGATCCTGCAGTAATTTGTGCAAGTGTAAGGAATTACTTCAGTTATATTCTGGTATGGTACTGTATCCCTTTTGCTTCTTTCATCTACTCTGAAATACTGCTGAAATCTAATCTCTACAGTATTTAAGTGTTTAGCCTATCTATACAGTATAGTAGCACAGACATATGGCAGGACATTTTAAGAAAATTCTTAAGTATTCAGAATATACCTATATTTCTTTCTCATTTAAATTAAGCTAAAAAAAGTTAAAATGAAGACATATTACTGTTCAGAGTAAATTGCAAAACTGTTAATGTTTCAGTTAAATCATGATAAAGACTTCCCTTTGATAATTTCTTTGGTAAAAATAGCTGTGTCACATTTGCTTCATTGGCTAGTAAAAGGCATTTTCTTTGGTGGAAATACTTTTTTGATCTTGCAAGTCCAGCTTTATAACACTTAGATAATAGGCCCATCCTATATTACCTGTTTGTTCAGTGAATGCAAGGTTATTTCCAATTTAGGACATAAAAATCAAACAGACCAGTCACAGAACAACAGAAAGCCTGACCACATAAAAAACATCTTTTAGTAGCAAAATGACAAACAATGTTACAGACAAAGGTCTAAATGCAGTACATCAGAATACATTATCATCTGTATAAAATAAGCAGTTTCACAGTTATTTCAAAAGCATCTTCTCATAAGTGTAGAGGAGTTTACGTGGAAGCATAGTGGATGTTTAAAATGCATAGCTGCATACATCTTCTGTAGCTTTGTGATGATTTCCACTTCTGTTGCCTTAAATCTCCTGAATTAAAAGAGAATAAATACATTTCCTTAAAACACATATTCTACTATTTTGCTGCTTAATATTTTCCATTATTTGTCTGAAAATAAACTTCAATCCAGTTTACATTTTACAATTTTTTCGAATGGTCCGATTTGCAAATCTGAACTTAGTGATTCACTGAGTGTCATGTGCCAAGAGGACTTTACAAGAATGAGACCTTAGGTCTAATATGGGATAAATCCTCAGGAACCTAAGTCACAGCAATCAACAAGTACAATAACATGCAGGAAACAGAAGAAACAATATACTCTTGGAAAGTATTTGTTCTTGATTGTTTTCTGATTTGTTATTCTCTTTATGTGAACTTTACCTGATACCTCTTCTTTCTGTTCTTTAAAACACATGGTATGGAAACAATTCTCCTTCAGGTAGATGGCTTGTGATGAGGAAAAACAGTACCAGCAGTGACATGAATGCAAAGTCACTCACACCTCCCATCTTGACATGAGATTGGGGTGACAGATGCAGAGGGTGAGTATGCAAGGGGATGCAAGGGGAAATAGCTAGTGTGTAGGACTGGTTCTCAACTGACAAGACCATCCTCTGCCCAACATTTCCAGCTGGCATAAGAGGAAGCAGCCCGTAATTAGACTGTAAAGAGGGCAGAGAACAAGGAAGTTTATTATATAGCTCCCACAGGGCTACATGTCATCTGCTTCCTTCTACCACTAATCCTTTCAGTCACCACCTATTAAGCTCTGTCTTCTTTCCTAGAGGCCTATAATCCCTTGTTTCACATCTTTGGTACTGTCACATTCCACACTTGTTATTACACTTGCGTCCTTCCTTCATAAACTCACTCGACACCCAAAATACAGTCTGAAAGAGCAGGATTTTGGATACATCAGAAATTCCTATGCACCTCAGCACCTACTCAGGCATTCACAGAAAGGTTTCATCATCAGGAGTTGAGCAATCAAGCAGGTTAATTTGGGTCCTATTTTAAGGACTGCATGGGTGAACAGAACTATTAAACCACACTGATGACAACATTTGAGTTAAAAGGACTCACTTTCTTGCTGATATTACATCATGAATGATTATATATTGTTTTATCTAAACAATGGTTCTATTACTATGTTGTTCTCACACTGAAAAAAGATTGTGTTGGCACAGTGGATTTGTTTGTTAGGCTGCTCAAGCAAAAAGTAAACTCTGGTCTGTTTCATCTTTTTCTTACCTTTTTAGGAACCAGATTAAATTTTCCTGTGCCTAGCACTGCTGTTTTCCAGACCATTGCTTTCTTCTGATTTACTGTAAGAAAGAAAGGTTGAATTCCAAAACTCAACTTTTAAGTATAGGATTAGCACAGTCATTCCAGGACCACAACCCAACCATAGTACTTATAAAATGTGTTTGATTTTCTCTTTTAGCATGTAACATTATAAGAAAAAAGAAGATTAAACAAAATTTAAGCAACCAAAATACTGACTTTTGAAATCTTTCAGCCAAGAAGTCTTTCAGCTCAACTCAATCCCCCTCAAAAATTCCACAGAGTTCTGGGCAGAAGTTATAACAGTGCTATTATTCCTGGAAATGACTGCCATACTATCATTTCATTCAGTGTATAGGATTTGTAGATAAAGTGAATGCTCAAATAATATACAAGCAATATACAGCTCAACATCCTCAGAGCATGGGCTAAAACACTCATATGATTGCTCCTTCCGGCATACCTACAAGTAGCTATATGGTGTTGGTCACAGTCAAGACTTGAATTAACAATTATCTTGCTAAACAATTCTGTTTCTGAATCACTAGCCTCCCACCTAATACCTTGTTGGCTGAGACATTTTAATTATAGTCTCATCAACCAAGTTCAGCTGTATTAGTCATCACTTGACATAACAGACCAGAAACGTTCCTTTGGAGCCATTCTCCCTGGTACACAAATCTATCTTCTGAACAGCCAGTAGCTGAAATAACTTTCAGTTATTAAAATCAGGCAAGAAGTACATGGTTTAACAGATTTTTCCTCATATGTGTTTATCTAAGAATTTCAAAGTAAGGACCAAGCAGCTGATCAAAACCACATCCCACATCTCATCAAGTATTAAATCATTTGAGTGCACTACACTGCATTACAATCCTATTGCAATACAGTTTCAGCACGTTTATAAGAAGCAGGGCTGTGCAACAAGGGCAATTATTCAATTTTCAACCCAAGACATATCCCCAAACACTAAGGAGTATAATAGCATACTATACCTCCAAGACATATCCCCACTTTATAGTATAATTGAATTACAGCTTTAAAGCTGTTTAGATAAGAGGAAAAGCACTAAAATATCTTTTCAGCTAGCACTGGAAAAAGGAATAGGAAAGTGAATACAACACAGGGAAACAAAGGTCACTGCAGCAAGAAATTCAAAGAAGGAAAAACAGCATTACTCAGACAAAAAAGGAGGGGAGAAGAGACTGATGGGAAGAAAAATGGAGTAGATTGCACACATCTAAAAAGATGAACTGCTAGGCTGCATCTTAGAAGGGAAGGTAACAGGACAAATAAAGTGACTGGCCTTCAAAGGATGGGAGAGAAGCATAGCTTATTTTAGCAAGCTTTTAGAAATGTATCATCCTAAGGCAGAGGGGAGCCAGCACCGGAGCACCAGCCCTCAAGCAGTAGAACAGCAACAGAAGTGCCTACACCTGCTCCTCCAGCTCCAGCAGTGCAGCCACTCCTGTGCCCAGGGAGCTCAAGCCATCAGCACAGTGAGAGGTCCCCCAAGAAAGGTTGGAGTTACCACCAAAATGGCCAACACCACCAGCTCCCAACACCCCAGAAACCACAGGCTTACCTAGGACAATTAGGGCTTTGACAACATGCAAGTGAGAGAAATGTATGTTAATACGGACAAATAAAATACATATGAGAAAAATTTGAAGGCCTCTTTTGTAAAATTTCCACCTGCAAGTGGTTTTCCTTACAGCCTTTTAGAATGAGTTTATAACGAGGACACGTGGTGCTCTCAAAAAAGTGAAGTATCTTCCAAACACCAAAATTAAGTGTCAGGTAGAAAACAGCACTCTGCACACTGGAATTAAGTAGTCATAAGGAAAGGAATAAACTGTACTTTCACATTCATCATTACCCCTTACCAGTTCGGTCAACAACAAGGTATAATTTTATACAACACACTAATATGCAAAAGAGTAAATATTTAACTAAAGTATACAAATTCTTTACTTACAGTTGCTCAATTTGGTCAAATTCTTTTTCAGCTTCTGCGTAACAGAAAGAAGACTACATAAGGTCTCAATTTAACAAACACTAGAAAAGTTCTGTTTAATTCTATTATTTATAATATATATAGTTATAATATATATATAATATATAATTATAAACAAACTTATTTTTTCGTTAAGGACTGTATCAAACCCTTTATGTGAAAGTATTGCTTATTGAAAACACCTTATAACTGAATTCAAGACTCACAGAAGAGATTTAAAAATCTAAAATACAGTTTTCTAGAAGAATGTATTTTATCAGAAAAAATACAGATGTGAAAAATCACAGTAAACTTCATACATGGAGTGCTATGGGTCATACCTTTCTACCTTTGGCTTCAATTTCAACGGAAAGCTAGAAAAGACTGAAAAATTACTTACCTGCACTCTTCTCTTTCTTTTTTGAATACATCTCATAAAGGAAAATAATAGTTACTAAAATAACAACTTCAGCCACAATTGCTAGAAAGGGTTTGAGAGGCACCATGAAGGACAGAACTTTAAGCTTCAGCTTTCCTTTACTTTTCCCCAATTCAAAAGCAGCTTCACACCAATATACACCATTGTCTTCTTTGGTGAGCTTCAGTATCTTCATATGGGTTACATTGGCAGATATTCTATGAATTACATACTTGTTTGCCAGCAAAGTGTCATTAATGGCAATCTGAAAATTAAAAATACAAGTCTTATTAATGCAATGAGAAAGTGTTTAATCAAATTATTTATATTATCAACAGACACGTTTATATAGAGAGATGTAAAATGAATTAAGAACAAGTGGCATTTGTGAAGCATGTTCAGTTTACCTCCAAAGGAAGGATTTATCCTAGCTGGCCACCCTGGTTCTCTTTACATTCAGTGGAAAAAAATATGCACTTTTAGTGAGCAAGTTGTCTGACTTGTTTTAGTCTAAGACCAGATAAAAGGTACCCTTGACTATTGACTCTCCACTCCAAGGCAGTCTCAGTTTTCAGGATCTAATGTCCAGGTTTCATCAAGGCACAAAGCATACAGCTTTCAACAAAGTTGAACTGGGAATGCTGCTTCACTGGGAAATATGTTGGTAGTCTCACAAGTCAGTGCTACAGGAGTATAGAGGAGACAGATCTATTTACTTCCTCTCAGTTGACAGTGCTTTCCACAGAAAAGGGCTAGAACAAAGTGACTATGCTTCCAAGGCTAAGGGGGATCCTGAAAGGTGGGTATGTGAAGAAGGGAAACTGCTGAGCAAGATTCTCCTCACAGTGTTTAAGGCAAGAGCTGAAGTGATTTCAGCTCCTTCAGAGTCAAGTGGCACAGCAGTCTCCAGAACGGGATGACCTCCTTCAGGTCCAATGCCCCAGAGAAGTCATACAGGTTGGGAAATACAGAATTACTCTCCACCTGGAGGAGGAAGAAAAGGGACATGCTCCTGTTCTTCCTCAAGCATCCAATACCCTACATGTCTTTAAAAGAGTGTCCTGTTATAAGATATTTTTTTTTTTTTTGGTATCAAGTAGTAAGATTTGAGAAATATAACCATCACTAACATCACTAAAACAAGTATCTCAAGACTCGCCTAATTTGTTTTACTCTGATCTGGGCTGTAAGAGTATGTATGGCGGGGACTTTCTGGAAAAGAGACATCATACAAATAAGAACAAAAACTGCATCCCTGTAAGAATTAATACTTCTAAATACCACATATTTTTTCCATGTACAGAGATTTACATTAACTTTAAAGGAAATGCAATTTGTAGAGCCAACAGTGAAAAATCAATATATTTTACAAAGTGTCTGTACTTGGTTTTGCCACGTTGTTTTGCTTGGCCAACAGATGGAAACCTTACCTGTTCACTTCCATTGGTCATATACCAGGTCCAAGCTATGGGAGTATAGCCAAAACTTTTACAAATCATTACAGCTGTATCTCCTTCATAACTGACGATGGGTTTTTCTTTTCCTTCAATTTTCGGTACTAAAAAGAAGTAGGAGAAGTTCATCAAGTGAGAGCTACAGGTTTTAATTACAGTATTACAAAAAGATAAAACCTATTTAGATATATATTTATAGACTATTCACTTCCTTTTCCCTTAAAAAAAACTTCTTAAAACTTCTTTTGTAATTAAGACAAAACCACAGATTGAGGGAGATTTGTAGTTACAAATATTTTCTGAGCCGAAGTAATGACTTGTGTGCATGCCAATAAAAAGGACTTTGGGTCCAATCTTGTTAAGGACAGAACATGGTCACAAGAAATAAGACATAGAAATTTATAACTTTAGAGCTACTTGTCTCAGTCATTGTAAGTGCAGATGCCCCACAGCCTTCCAAAAGTAAAAGCCCAAAAAAGGCTGTTGAATATATTGCAGCATCCCACAGATAGAGCTGAGTATATACATCATGTATTTCCCCTGCCTCCTTCTCCTCTTCTTTATTAGACTGTTTACCAGCATGTTTTCCTCAGATCCATCTATTTTAAGTTTTACTCCAAGTTTCATTGCTCCATCTTGTAATTAAAGATCCAGTACATCTTTTAAATTATACTGGTCACAGTAGACCAAACAGGCCAAGAATTTGCTTTCAGGAGTTATGATGGAACAATTTGGTATAAACATAAGAAAAACAAAAGCAGGTTGAAAAAAAATTGGAACATGTGAAAACAAAAACCCTTATACCCAGCACTACAGGTTTATGTAGTAGCCAAAAAAATTTAGGCATGCTGATCAGTAGCATAGCACAGCTATAGGCATACCAGCAACACATGTGAACACATTTGCCATGATTAAGGACATGAATATCCATCATGAGTTCTGGGATCTGGCTCTAACAGAATGGGTAACAGAATCCTGAATGCATGCAAGGAAATAACATGCTTTGTCCCAGGTATTTTTGCAAGTAGATCACCCAGAATTTGGTGACAAAACACTGCTACTGCACAGAAAAAAACCTGCTGAAGAGATAAACAGACAGATGATTGCACCAGCATTTATACCAGTCAGATTTCCACACTGGTTTAAAGACCAGAGTTGTTTCACAGTGCATGTACCTGGACAGCTGCTTCAGGATCCCTGAACAAAGGGCAAACACAAATTAATCTGTTCTACCCTTTAATATCACTATTAGAAGACTTCACACCATTTAAAAATACCCATGAATAATCTCCATGTTTAATAATTTGAACTTCCTACAAGCATCCCATTGTTTTCTGCAGACCTGGGTAAAAACTTAACTCCTCAAAATCTGCAGGGTTATGCCATGCCAGAATATGGGGGATTAGGAGGAGGGGTGACACATCCAATAAAGCCTAACTGCCTAGTGGAAAAGCTATTGCAGTTAGTTACAGCAGTGATGACTTTAGCCACTGAGCCTATACCAATGCATTACTCATCTTTCAGTTTGAGAATTGTTCTCTCTGCATTATTGACTAGAAGATTCAAGGACTCCTCTTTCTCATTTCCTTCACTCTTGCATTAATCTTAAAAAGCATCAAGCCAGTACCTTTTATGGCATCAGAAGAGGCAGCATTCAACCATTGTGAAGCAATTCTCCCTCCTTCTTGTAATAAATCAACCACTCCTATGCACTGTTCTGGAAAAGATGACTTCCCTATTGAGTCATTCCTGCCCTTACTGAAATAGTTACTGTATGCTTTCAAAAGAATAGGGTGTCCTTTGACTTTTTTGAATCTAAACAGACTTGGGTAGCCATTCAACTAAACCTTACCCACATGTAGACAAAAACAAAACATAATCATTTTTAGAGATTAAAAGGTCTGAATAAACTACAATTTTCTGTTTTCAGTCTTGCAAGCTCATCTCCCCTGGTTGAAGGTTTGAAAGCAGGTATCAACATCACTATTCAAGATTTGAACATACACATCTCCTCAAGTCATATGACCAGATATCCCACTGCACAAAGGCAGCTCACATCACTGGGAATTACAAAGCCCTGCTGGTTAGTTCAGCTGAGATCACGGTAGTTATTTGAAGATGTAAGGTTTTTAAGGAGCCTGTTTTCAGGTTGAATCTTTCATATATATCGCAGTCTGTGGAACTTCCACAGATCAAAACTTTGCCATGCTCTCCATAACATTCAAATGGTGGTTACCAGATGGTGATTACCAGAGTTTCTGGGCTGTTGTGCCAGCGATGATTCTCACACTGCTATCCCAGTGGAAGTAAGGGATGGAGACATGCAGCACAACAAAGATGCAAGGGATGTTGATGGATCAGTATGTGTGGTAACACCTGTGAAAGGTCAGGCCGGACTTAGGACCTCAAAATGTGAAAAGGTGCTGGGTACATCAGTCCATCTGAAGTGCATGTATACCAATGCACACAGCATGGATAACAAACAGGGGGAGCTTGAAGCCATGATGAAACAGGAAAATTATGATGTAGTGGCTATTACAGAAACATGGTGGGAAGTCTGCCATGACTGGAGTGTGCCAGCTGATGGCTACAAGCTCTTTAGGAGGGATAGACAAGGAAGAAGAGGCAGTGGGGTGGTGCTGTATGTTAGGGACTGTTATGATTGCTTTGAGTACAAGTGTAGTGAAGACAGAGTAGAGTGTCTTCGCGTTAGAATCAGGGGGAAAGACAACAGGGCAGATGTTGTAGTAGGAGTCTACTATAGGCCACCCAACCAGGACAGAGAGGTATATGAAATAATCTATAGGCACTTAGGAGAAATCTCATGATCGCTTGCCCTTGTTCTTGTGGGAGACTTTAACTTCCCAGACATCAGCTGGAAATAAACACAGCAGAGCAGGACCAGTCCCAGATATTCCTGGAATGTGTGGGAAACTACTTCCTCACGCAGCTGGTGAGTGAACCGACCAGAGAAGGTGCCCTGCTGGATCTCCTCTTTGTGAACAGAGAAGGACTGGTGGATGACCATGAAATAATAGTTCTCTATTCTTAAAGAGGTCAGGAGAGGGGGCAGCAGAACTGACATCCTGGACTTCTAAAGAGCTGACTTAGTCTTGTTTAGGCACCTGCTTGACAGAATCCCTTGGGAGATGATCCTGAAGGATATAGGGGTCCAGGAAGGCTGGGCACTCTCTAAGAAGAAAGTCTTAATGGCTCAGGAGCAGGCTGTCCCCAGGTGTTCTAAGAGAAGCCAGTGACAGAGAAGACCACCCTGGCTAAACAGGGAGCTTTGACTGCAACTCAGGGAGAAAAGGGGAGTTTACAGCCTTTGGAAGAAGGGACTAGCAAGTCACAGTGATTACAAAGATGCTGTGAGGCTATGCAGGGTGGAAATCAGGAGGTCTAAAGCCCAGCTGGAAATTAATCTGGCTTCAGCAGTCAAAGATAACAAGAAATGTTTCTATGTCAACAGCAAAAGAAAGACCAGGGAGAGCCTCCATCCCCTGCTAGATGCAGGAGGAAACATAAGTGATGAGGAAAAGGCTGAGGTGCTTAATGCCTTCTTTGCCTCAGTCTTTAATAGCAAAACTAGTTGTACTGAGGGAATCCAGCCTCCTCAGGCAGAAGACAGACTGAGAGAACGACCCCCCTACATTCCAGGAGGAGATAGTCAGTGACCTACTGCATCACATAGACACACACAAGTCTATGGGACCGGATGGGATACACCCGAGGGTGCTGAAGGAGCTGGCTGGGGTGCTTGCCAAGCCACTTTCCATCATTTACCAGCAGTCCTGGCTGACCGGGGAGGTCCCGACAGATTGGAAATTGGCCAGTGTGACACCCATATATAAGAAGGGTCAGAAGGATGATGCGGGAAATTACAGGCCTGTCAGCTTGACATCGGTGCCCGGGAAGCTGATGGAGCAGCTCATCCTGAGTACCATCATACAACACATGCAGGACAACCATTATGAAAGGCAGGTCCTGCTTGACAAACCTGATCTCCTTCTACAAAAGGGCGACCTGCTTATTGGGTGAGGAAGAGGCTGTGGATGTTGTTTACCTTGACTTCAGTAAGGCCTTTGACACCATTTCCCACAGCATTCTCCTGGTGAAACTGGCTGCTCGTGGCTTGCATGGGCACATGCTTTGCTGGGTAAAAAACTGGCTGGATGACCGGGCCCAAAGACTTGTGGTGAACAGAGTTAAATCCAGTTGGCAGCTGGTCACGAGTGGTGTCCCCCAGGGCTCAGTTTTGGGGCCACTCTTGTTTAACATCTTCATTGATGATCTAGACGAGGGGATCAAGTGCACCCTCAGGAAGTTTGCAGATGACACCAAGTTGGGTGGGAGTGTTGATCTGCTCAAGGGTAGGGAGGCTCTGCAGAGAGATCTGGACAGGCTGGAGCGATGGGCTAAGGCCAACTGGAGGAGTTTCAGTAAGGCCAAATGCCGGGTGCTGCACTTGGGCCACAACAACCCCCAGCAGCGCTACAGGCTTGGGGAGGAGTGGCTGGAGAGCTGCCATTCAGAGAGGGACCTGGGGGTGTTGATTGACAGCTGGCTGAACATGAGCCAGCAGTGTGCCCAGGTGGCCAAGAAGGCCAATGGCATCCTGGCTTGTATCAGCAGCAGCATGGCCAGCAGGGACAGGGAAGGGATCTTACCCCTGGACTCAGCACTGGTGAGGCCGCACCTCGATTCCTGTGTTCAGTTTTGGGCCCCTCACTACAAAAAGGACACTGAATTACTCGAGCGTGTCCAGAGAAGGGCAACGAAGATAGTGAAGGGTCTGGAGCACATGTCGTACAAGGAGCAGCTGAGGGAACTGGGGTTGTTTAGTCTGGAGAAGAGGAGGCTGAGGGGAGACCTCATCGCCCTCTACAACTGCCTGAAAGGAGGTTGCAGAGAGCTGGGGATGAGTCTCTTTAACCAAGTAACAAGCAACAGGACAAGAGGTAATGGCCTCAAGTTGCACCTCAAGGGAACATTGAGACTGGATATTAGGAAGTATTTCTTTACAGAACAGGTTGTTAGGCATTGGAATGGGCTGCCCAGGGAGGTGGTGGAGTCCCCATCCCTGGAGGTGTTTAAGAGTTGGCTTGACATAGCGCTTAGGGATATGGTGTAGTTGAGAATGGTCAGTGTTTGGTTAATTGTTGGACTGGATGATATTCAAGGTCTTTTCCAACCTTAATGATTCTGTGGGAATAGAGAAGGGAATAGCTCTCATTACAGATGAAGGTTCTCAACAGCTTGTATTTGTTTCATTTCCACGTCTTCCATTCAACTGGATTTCACCTACTACAGTCAGGGTCAACATTACTGGAGAAGAGAATACAGAACAGAAGAAAGGGCACTCATACTACCCAGTGAGGCACACTAACCCTGAATATAACTGCTCTTATTATATGGAATGAAAGGTGCACTAAAGCAATAATTTGGTGTTTCAGAAATACAACTGAATTTGTTCAAAAACCTGCCTCCATTCTACCAATCACTTTCCTCTTGTAACACCAAATCTCAGGCCAAACTTTGAAGTCATTGGCTCTGCTTTTTTGAAGAATTTATCTGAGACACCATCCTTTCCTCCGACCCCCCAGAAAGTGATTCGTATTCATTCCTGCTGTAGGGAAGAAGAGGTAAGGAGAAACCAGTTATTCATTGTGGCAGGTGCATCCACCCAATGAAAGCAGAGCTTCTTGGCTGCTGAAGTGCAGCAGCTCCTGGCTGCCTTTGTTCTCAGGGCTTCACGGTAATTGGAGCCTTTGGCCAATGGAAGCCGCTATTGACTACAGATCAGATTCAGCCTGGGTATAAATGGAGTCCCCTGGGGAGCCATTTTGCGCTTGTCCCCTGGAGCAGCATGCTGCGGCCGGCCAAGGACTCTCCCCTTGGGTCAGGACGCTGCCCAAGGAAACTCCTTGAGGGGCCTTGGGTCAGGATGCTGCCCTGAGCAGGTCCGAGGTTGAGAGCCCTCAGTTGTCAGGTGAGTGAAAGCGTTTTGGGTTGCTGTTAAACCCTAGGGAGTGGGGCTTTGTTCTGCGTTTTGGGTTGCCCTTAAACCCTAGAAAGTTGTTTTGTTCTCCTCTCACAGACATTCGAACCTGTAATTTATGGAGAGCTAGTTAACTGTGTTAATAAATTTAATTTTTGGTGGTTGGTGGTTTGAGAGCCTTTGTAACACTCGTTTAGGAAAAGAGTAGGCTTATATGCTCTTTTGGTTGTTAGCAAGTTTTGTTAAAAAGGCTGGTTTTGCTTCAAAATTCTTCTTCCCTCCATGCTACAGAAATGCCACTGATAGTGATTCTCACTTAGCTTGACCACGTTAGTCACTGCTTATCAAATTAAGTTGCAATTCCCACACTAGCCAGAAACCACATTAATACAGTTTTTCAATGGTCAAGTGAAGCAAAAATTTAAAACAAAATTAAAATTAAATACAATTACCTTGTAAATGAAATATAGCGCTGATTTCTTCTTCACCTTTCACAGTACAACTGTAACTTCCCAGCTTACTGTTATCCGAGATCCTCAATCTTAAAAAAAAAGTTTCACCAATTTGCTTTTTTCGCTTGTATTTGTTTTTGTCCTACAACTATCACTGACTGTTAACTAGCATTCTAAAGAAACCAGAAGAGATTAAGAGTAGAGCAGAGACATCCATTGCTGAAACACTAGGATTTGGGTTTAGTGCAATGTAGAAACAGCATGACATTTTTCAAAAAAGAGCACAAGCACACCTGGGAACATAAACATCATTTTCACCCTTGTTGCTCATAGAAGGCCAAACATCTTTAAGCAGTATGATCTACAGGTTACCGAATCAGACATGGGTTCACCATGCAAACTATATAGCATATCATATGTAGGACTTGAGATTATTTAAATAGTTTGCTCTTTCTAAAGCCAGTCAGTCAATGGCTAACATATCTTCAACACAGAACAGTTTTAAAGAGTTGCCATCTAACAAAGCCCAGCATCTTCTCTGCTGGCAAACTATACATTTCACAAGCACTTTGAAAAAGATTTACATGGTTGTGTTTGTGTATATCGAGAGGCAAAAAAAGTACATTTTCATCACATTTTGTAACATTTTGATGTTAGAAACTAAAGCTATATAGAAATCAACCAGAGACAACCTGGTTAAAATTATCCCATTTACAGATTTTTAGAAGTCCAATAGTAAATTGTATCAAATGAAGAAAAATTTCTACATAAGTCTCTGTAGAGGTGTGAAAGAGTTAAAACCTTTAAAACAACCCAAAACACCTTTACTGTAAAGCTAATTTGTTCTCTCTTTTGCTAATTATGAAGAAAAAAAATGGCCATTGATGTTTTTCAGACTTCTACAAAGCAGCACTGAGGTGGAAAAGAGAACATGGATAAAGAAACAGGTATTTTAGCCATCTCAGACTGAGGTTACTACTTCACTTACTGAACAGAATTACTGGACCTGAAAGAACTGTGTCCTTATTCTTGTCTTGAAAAAACCTTGCTTCTCCAGCACTACAGGAAGAAGAGGAGCTCTTCTCTCCAGGCTCAAGGCAACTGTAACCTTTCTCCTCTCCTCCAGCTTCAATATGTCGATTACAGGCATATATTAGTCACATTTAGCTCTTTTCAAATATATACATAACTAGTGTTGAGCAGCGTATATGCATGTGATAAATCATTAGAGCCTGCAAATCAAACTGTAAAGAATGCTACTTACTGGATACTCCAGCTGGTTTCAGTTTTATTGATGTGTCTGACTGTTTCATTTCCCCTCTTCCAAGTCACTTGAAGACTTTTCAAATGAGAATATTTATTGTCCAATCTGCATGAAAGTTCAATTCTAGTTCCACGGTCCAAAGTGATATTTTTTTCCACAGAAGTACCAGAAACACCTGAAAGTTTAAGAAATTGTTTACGAAAAATATTTCTTCATTCTGGAGGAAGAAGAGATTCAAAGATTGTGTTTAAAATATGCAGGATTACAAGTGGATACATTGCGCTGCTGTTATATTTTTCAGGGTAAAACAACTGCAAAATCAGACAATCAGTGTTTGACAGTAATTTTCTTAAGCCATAACTGCGTTATGATACACATCCATTACAAAAATGACACAGTCACTCCATTCTGTAGGTAAACTTCCTAGCAGGCTCTAATACAAAAACACAGATATTCAGTTCACTGAAAGCAAGACAGACTTACACTTCTACATAATTTAACTCTAACCAAAACATATTAAGTACTTAGCTCTAACCAGGGGGAACAATGTCTGCTCTCAGTTTAAAGTTCCCTTTTGACTTCACATTAGGTATTATAAAAGCAGGATTTATTGCATTAAAATATTAGTAAGTATATAAAGATTTATATTAATATCAGAAAGAGTTAGACTTGTAAATATCTATAAGCATAGAAGTTTTAGCCAGCTGCAGATTTTTATGATACTGTAAGATAATAGGTAATGTCCTGTTGCTAGTGGATTTTATCAACTTCACAACTTTGACATCGTTGGATCTGGCCTGCCATGCTACAGCTACTCAACTTGAAACTAAATCATCTTCAAACCCATTTATGGCTGCCTTCACCTTCCTAGTGGCAAGCCAGTAGAAGTACAATGTGAAAACATTTCATTATAGTAGAAAAAACTGACACTTTTTTGCTTTTAACAAGCTTCATAAGCATAAAATGAGTGTCTCTAAAAAGTAGGTTTCAACAGCAAATATCTTCTGTGATCCATACAAACAGGCTTTTAAAAATAAACCACCTCTGACTTTGTACCCGACAGCACTGACATTTTATTTCATAATTGGCCTTTTCTTTCATGCCTTCTAGATACAGCTGTGGTTAGTCCATCTGAACACTCCATGCAAATTTATTCCAGGCCTCACCTCAATCATAGACCTATCATGTAGTACTTGATGATCAAAGAAGTGCAACTGTATTTCACAGCTCACATTCTGAGAGAAAAGGCAGTTTTAAGGTACGACTCACTGACTTAGCAACACAAGTCGTACCTAAGAAGCGGCAAAATCTGGCTGAAGTGGAAGCACCAGATATCCCCACAGAATATTTGAACTTCACTGGGTCTGGCAGAGACATTTACAGCCTGCAGAACAGCATGCCCAGAACTCTTAAGTCACAGTCAAAATATTACAGATCTATTGAACTGGAGTTAGAGGGGAACACCTCAATCTTTCATAGCAGAGCAAAGTCAGTTACCGCAACTTATTTATTAGAGCCATTACACTCAATAAGTGAGCCAAGCATAACTCACCTTGTTGAAGTTTATGATCAAAGTGATTTTACAAATGGAATTGTTTTCCCAATAGCAAAAGTCCTATAGTCAGATTAGTTACACTGGCAAAAGATAGAATCTGTATCTTTTGAGATTTTAAAAATCCACACTTAAATTAATGGAACATGAAAACCCTACGCTGTTGAAGATTAACCGCTAGCAAGACTGATATCTGAGGCATCTCTGTACCAAGAGTACATGTACCAGAAAAAGAAATAGACCCTACCTTAAGTTTCCCACTAGAAGAAAACACAGCATAAATACTGTCCAATTACATCCTTAAAATAGCATACCAGTACTTTGCAAAGGAGTTCTAACTGATATCGTCCAATTGAGAGGTTATAGTTAATCAGTTTTTCCAGTTGTCCTAGAAATTAGTTATAAATTATTATGTGGCAACTGGGAACTTCACATCTACTTCAGGAAGAGGCTTATCTTGCCTTTTCTCCACACTTTAACTCCTGTAATGCTGCAAAGCTGACCAACACCTGCTGGTTAACAAGAACTCTAGCTTAGTTGGTCTCTCCAAGCAGATTCACTAGTGCAAAGAAACTGTCACTTACAGTTGATTTGGGGGAACAGATTGCTAGGAGTTGTTTTCACTTGTGGTTTTAATAAAAAAAAATCTCATTCCAACTGCAAAATAGCCATTAGAACACAATGCTCAATAGCATGAACTTATTCATCTTTGCTTTTACTGAGCTCATCACATGCTCACAGCGAGCATCTTAACTTTACCAAGAAGTTGCCATCCTAGATACTTCTACAACTCATACAAACTCATTGTGTATAATCTTAGGCATTCAACATTCAACAAATAACACTCACCAGGTAGGAGTACCTCATACTCCACAAAAGTGGCATCAGACACATTCCCTCCACTTGCCTGCTTGAACACTTTTGTTGCAAGATCTGGACCTAACAAAGTTGGGGGGGAAGCAAAGTGATATATTATGATCCTATAAAGGTCATCACACAGAGTGTCAATGTGGTATTGCAATTGTTTTTCGTAGTAATCTTAGTGGAAAAGAGGACCTTGCCAAATGCTGACTACTATGGAGATCCTTTCATATACCTTATGTGTTAACAGCCAGAATCTTAAAGCAGCAGTATTGTGTCGTCGCTATTATAGTAGTTATGTCATTTTAGAAGATAGTTTCTAGCTTTAATATAACTATATAATATATAATTGTAATTGTGAATGTCCATACTCTAAAGAGGTCATAACTATCTACTTCGGTCTGATTCAAAGAGTCACGTTACCTTACAGGTGGATCCTAAAACTGTATAGGACTACACCAGTGTTTAAGTAGAGCTTGGAAAAGTAGTAAGCTTTAGGAAAACAAAAAAGAATAAACAGAAGGACAAAACACTGCCATTACCAAAGCTACTACAATTTAACAACACAGCCAGAAAGCCAGAGGTAGACTATCTAATCTAGATGCAACTCTAATGAATAGAGAGGCAAGAATGCCCTGTGCTCCACTGGAACATGGTCACTTCTCCACAAAACTCCTGTTATACTGCAGGCAATACCCTTCTACACACAAAGAATATCAATATTGACCATCATCTGACTGACTACAATACAATCCTTTCCTTCTGTGAGGTAAAACTACATTTAAAGGGTTTAACATGGCCAGCAAAATCCTTTTCTGTACTGCTATGGGTAACATACTATTCAGAGACTACCTCTATAAAGCTCTACAAAGCTTGGTACAGCTGTCAGGCAGGCAACTGTAAGCATAAACAGTCTGTTCCACCACTGTACTTGTTCTCAAGCTCTGTGCATTTCAAGAATAGAGCAAGAAAGCCAATTAACAAGCTACAGCTTTAACAATGGATGTTACCCAGCTATGGACACATCACCCACATCTACACACATCATTACTTCACTACTATGGTACTATCTGCATACAAGGTCCTAGTAACCTGAAGCACACTATAGGAGAAGACATTAGAAATTATGCTTCAAGGAAAGGTCTATTCAATAGTTACAGCAATTTTTTCAGTTTCCACAGTTACTTTCTATACAGCTTTAAACATCAAATTGTTTGTCTTAATTAATCAGCATAAATCCTCCATAACAGCTTAACTAAAAAATATAAAGGTAAAACCTTAGGTAACCGAAATTTAACAATTTAAGTGGAAGACAGCATGTAGATTGCTTTTACCAGGTGTAGAGATATTATGCCCAAGTGTCAAATGATCTGAAGGGCTCCCCTGAGTTTGCTGGTTGACAGTTTGTGTAGCCATCATGTGCTCTGAAAGGTGAAAAAACAAACCTGTTACAGAAAGTTAATTTTTTTTTTTTTTCAATTTAGTGGTTAGAAAAAGAAAGATATTTCCACCACCCACCACCACTATATATATAATACACGAAATGTTTTAAGCCACATGTTTTACATGCTAGCAAAGTAATTTTATTCAGTTATTTTATAATGCATTTCAGAAAGACATAAACAGTAATTACAAAGTGAATCTGCTTTATCATACAGCACTATAGGAGAAAACCATTCTAGTTTTTGTAGAAGAATATTTGTAGAAGGAATTCTCTCCTGTCCATGGATTGAAAACTTTCCCATTCACAGTTGGGAAAACAGAAATTGGGCTACAGCATCAGTCTTCTCACCAAGAGAAGCACTGGGTGGCAGAGTTGATCACTGAGCAGTAGAAATAGTATCTCTGAAGGCCTAGATCTTCTCAGAATTACTCCTCTTTTCCTGCACAAAATACTGAACTTTGAAGTTCTTAAACACATGCCTCTCAGCTACAGTTGAGAGAATCTGGCTGTACTGAAGGAGGTCCCTGCTACTGGTTTAACCTCTAAAGGTCTCTGAGGAAGCATAAGCAGAGGTACCACATGCCTTCCAAGTTACTGGCCCATTCTGTAAAGCAGTGGTTATTTTATGAACATGTTAGCTCACAACACAAGGAATGCTTTGCCATTGGCAATCAGCCTTTTGCCTGGCTTGTTCCATCTGCACTGTCATACCTTCCGTTATCCTTCAACCTGTTTAAGTAACAATAAACCTGTATATTAAGGTGGACAACGTGAAAGAACAGAGCTTCAGGCTAGTTTTGGTGGTTGTTGACAGTAGACTGGTCAATCTTAACTACTAGTCCAAAATGGCTTTTTAAGCAAAAAAGTTAAAGCTGTTTCCGAGCACTAGACAGTAAGTCTTATTCCTCTAGACAAGAGCATAAGCAAGCCTTGATCTCCACCTAATGGAAAAACAAACTAGTCCAAGTGTTTACCCCTGAAATCTCATGTGAAGGCTGAAAGAGTTCTGGAGAATATTCCTGTGTGTGCAATCACCTTGACAGCATGCCAAGGTTGTCATGGATCACCTGAGTTTATATAGTCAGTCTAGTATACGCATCACCTGTTTTTTTACTGAAATCCTCATGATGATGCATTCAAAAGCCACCAGTGCCAATTCATAAGGTTGTTGTTATCCATCCACAAAAAAGTAGAGGACCTTTAAAATGTCTTGCACACTAATAGGATCCTCATACTGACTCTCTTCCTCAATTCACGTATTAAATGAAAATAGTCAGGTGAGGTCATATTATACAAAATACTTTGTACATTTTAGCTCATATGTATATGTGTGTTTATGTATGAAAAGAGTTATTGAATCTATTAGCTATTGCACTCTCGTTCTCACATTGTGCTAAAAAGCTCAGGTAAATAGCATTATAATCTCCAGTGACAAAATTGGAGACAGAATAGCTTGTCAGAACTTGCTTAAGTTCATGTATAAATATAACTTAGCCCATGTTTGATTTGCACTAATCAACATGAGCTTTGGTACACTGCTGAATTCCTGCCTCTCTGATCCTTATGGAGCAAGGACAGGTAGAATCAGCAATCATTGGTTTCTTCTGCATGGAACTTATTCTCTAGTCCCTATCAAAACTATTAAGGTCCAGAATATGGTAAATAAATTGTGGGGGCAACAGAAGGTTTTGACACATCCATAATTAAAAAAAAAAGAGCTAGCAGACAGTGATGCACGGGCATTATTATACCTCTCACTAATACATGAACATAAGGAGTCGTCTTCACACGAAGTTGTAAGTGCTAGAACAGAACCTTCCACAATGGTTCTAGTTTGGGATTTGTCCTCTCTCCAGTGTCACTGCCTGCTTTTATGGCATATATGCCTAAAGACAACAGGTCACACAACCATCAGTTGCATAGCTTTTTCAGTCCTTGGGATGCTTATGACACTTGTCATAAGCAGTCCTTGGGATGCCTGTGACACTTGAGGACTTGTGGTGACTTTAAAAGGCCTAGATTATGTACTTCTGTTCCATCTCAAAAGTCACAATCTTATTTCAAGACTTTAATATGAAAATGTAAAGTCTACATGGTAACTCAGTATCACTAAGAAAAAGTATTATAGATTTAGGTGTACTGAAATAAAACAATTACCAGGAGATGACTCATTAAGTCCAGCTTGCATCTTAGTCAAAAAGTTTGCCTGAGACTTATTGACATCCTGTGTTGTCATAGTTGGATCTAAAAAGAAAAAAGGGTTTAAAGAAACTTTATTCTCTCAACTGAACTGAGTTAGAAGTATCTAGTTCATTAAAAGAATTCAAACAGAATCTCCTCACCTCAGCCTACTACCTCCATTTTTCCTCAAGTTCTGAGCATATATAGCCAAAATGTACAAGAATTACTTTTCATTAGTTCTTTAGCTTACTTTAGGCAAGAAAAGGTTAAAGAACAGAGGCAGTATTATTTGACCTCTAATTTCTGTATACAGATATTTTCCTGTAGTCATGCAAAGCCATTCATCAGAATATTGCAGCAGATCAATAAACTTGAACCTGTGCACAAATCCTGTCTTGTTTGTGGTCTTACACCACCACAGCTTATGACATTGACATTGATTATTTTGAAATATAGATTAACAGATTCACTAATAAAGTAAGGAACTCATTACAACCTTACATGTCTACCCTGTTTTGTGATGCAGTGAACAACCTTCTTTCCTACGATCACCTTAGTGAGCAAAACAAAAGGTATCTGTGTCAAACTGACTTCAAGTAATAATAATGACTGTTTCCATTTTCCTTAACACCATTGCAAATCTGATTCTACTCCTATAATACAGTTTTTGCTTTATGTTCTTGACTGGAGAAAGGACAGCAGGATGAGAGGCAGACTTGCTTAGTTTGAATATGTTGCTGTGTCACTCTTCTATTAAGAATTCAAGGTCCCTAGATGTTTTATAATAATGGAGATGTTTGCTACTTCCCTTCTGTTCTCACATTTGGGTGGCAGAACTAGTTAATGTACAGTAAACACTTTATCTTCACATGCTTAGGTATTCCAGAACATCTTCTATTGCCATAGCAGTATAATGCACTTCCTCAGACTCAGATCACTCTCACATTAGTAGCTTAAGTGATTTGGCCAGTAGTTGCACAGGGAAAAAAGGACATGTGTTTTGCAGTTGTAATTAAAGTCTGGGAGGGGTAATAAACTCTGCTGGACATCTAATAACAGCAACAAGCACAGATGAAAAGTGAAAAGCTACATCACAGTTTAAGTGTGTTCAAACTTGTTGAGAACTGTGTACCTTACAGAAAGTAAAGTCAGCACCCTGCCAGTTCCCACAAGTGAACAACACTACTAACACTCCTACCCCCTTTTCATCACTATAGGCATATACAACCTACAGACTCTCCCACTGGCACCTCCAGCACACAGCTACTCCAGACTGCATCAGAGTCACGCCCAGTTTGCACCATCTGCTTTCTCAATCTGCCTATCATACTTCAACCAGTTTGGATCAAGAGTAAAACAAGGTAGTCAGAGGATATGATTAAAAAATTAAGCATTAGTGGTTCTTAGCAAAAGCCTCTTAATTTTTCATACCAGTCCACTGGTCCCACAGCGAAGTGTTCCCTCCCAGCCCTTCACCCAAGCAAAGAACTTAAGACATCTGCTCTGTGTACCTGCTGGCTTATGACCCAGCAAGTGAGAAGACTGAGCCTTACTCTCTGCTTGACAGACGTGCTGAGATCAGGAGAGCTATTATGCTTCTGATATTCATGGTAAGGTTGAAGAAAGGTCCATGAATTTTTATATATGCAGCATCTTGAGGCAATCTAAGGATGTCATGGATCACCTGAGTGTGTCAGGTTAGTAGATGCATCACCTTCACAGTAATTAAAATCCCCAAAGATGATAAATTTAGAAGGTGCCAGTGCCAAACCGTAGAGGAGCTCTGTTATCTATCTGCAAGGAAGGCAGATAACCTGCAACATGATTTGCATACTAAGAGGGTTCTCATCTTGGCTTTCTTCCTTGATTCACAAGCTCTTCTCTCACAGACACCTGCTGAATAGCATCAGAGACCAAGATGACCCAGCACTGCATGGTTAATGTCATCAAGCCAGGCAGCGATGTAAGCAAGTCAAGTGGAACTTCTCAAACTATTCAGTCATGGCTGCATGCCTTAGCCTGTAATTGATTTGCATTAGATTTAATCAATCTTGTGGTAGTTTGCCAAGTTCTTGTGCCCTGATTTTTATGCTGAAAGGAGTAGGTGAGAGTATGAGGTCATTATTTTTCTACCTTACCTCTGCTCCCTACAGCAGCCAATATTCGGGGAATAAAGTATGGATGTACCATACGTGTCATCACCAAAGCAATTTCAGGCTTTAAAATCTATCCGCTGTCTTTTTCAGCCATAAAAGTGGCTGAATACAATTTGGTTTAATTTAACAACATTAATTTAATGGTTTTTAATACTACATTTTGTTTATAATAATGTTTAAAACATTATATAAACTATATGGTTTTTAATACAATAATTGATTTAATGTCAATTAATTTAATAACAATTTTATACTCTGTACAAGCACACAAGCATTCAGCAGCATCCAAAATCAGCTGCCAGAATTGCCCAGTGCCCCTAAAAAAGGGAAAAGTCGCAGGTTGAGCTCTCCTGAGGCACCAGAGGATACATATGAAGGACTTCCAAATGTCCTGATAGAAGCCCTTCCCTCAGGGCAAACCAGAAAAATCCAACCTGGCAGCAAAGTCTGTAAGGAATGAGGTATATCCTCTACTCATATGACTCCTTGGTATCTTTAGGGGCTGAGGTTGGGAGATGAGATGTGGTGGGTTTGCTTTTCCTAAAAGAATCTGGCAGCACATGCAACGAAATTGGCAACTACCACAGCAACCAAATGAAGCAGCAAACCCTGAAGAACACAGAATAAAAGTGATGGTTTAAATTTTTCAAAACAATTAACTGAACAGTTACAAGACTAAAAGACAAAAGTAACAGAACTCTCCCCAAGCTAGTTATATCAAAATAAAATCTAAGAGGCTTCTGCCTGACCAGATGCAGAAGGCTATGCAACCCATCTTTCTGCAACTCAGTCCTTGTGCACCCAGTACTCCCTCCCCTTGCTTTTACTGCATTTCTTTTGATTGAAGAAGCCCACTGAACCCCCACATCTCCAGAACATACACTGTTTCTGGACTTCACTAGAAGATGGTTTTAGCTCTCCTCCCTCCAAGGGAGCATGAACTTCCTCTTACACCTGTGCAGATAGTCCCTGTGCTTGACCAGTTTTTTGCACATTTGGTTAATAACCAGTGGAAGAGTAAAATACTCTTCCTTCACATTTAAATCATGGAAATCACAGTATGAAGCCTTCCCAACTAGTTCATACAAATAAAGCATTTAATAGAAGTCTAAAAACAAAAGCCTCACTTTACACAGATAAAGGGTACTAAAACAGGTAGCTCATTTCTGATGTCTGCTCAAAACCAGACATGATATTCATCACTTTAGGAAGATGGTAATTTGTGGAAATTTTGGAAATACAAATAGGGTTTTGTTGGGTTTTTTTAGGTTGTTTTGTCAGGTTTTTTTAAAAAAAGTATAGCATATCACTGAGGGCTTTACATAAACTTAGAATTGTTTCAACCATCATTAGGTACAGTTTTCAACAGCAGTAGTCATCAAAATAAATACCATGTGGCTAGCTTGCCATAATGTGACTCATCAGGGCATTTAAAGCCACAAAACTTCTTGATCAATGAAATAAACTGTTAGAAAGGACTTCAAATTTTATATGTGTGTATAACAATGCACATACATATTTTAAAGAAGCTTTAAGAACTATAAAGCAGATTTTTCTCGGTGTGCATACATAAATATATGTATTTTAAACAAGCCCTGAGAACTGGTAAACACTTTTTCTGTCCTTGCACATTATGTGAAACTACTACAAATTTTACAGAAGCTGTCATCACACAGGGAGCAGTATTGGTCCTTTCAGTATTATGAAGACCAACAGAGGCATGAACAAACATGTAACTACTTACATGCCACACACTGAAAATGCAGTTAAACCACTGATGGCTGAAGTCACAGCAATAATGTTCACATACGTGTACTGGCAGAACTTTCTGCCTTAGCAAGACATACACCGACAACCACATCTTGCACAGCAATCATCAGCAGTCTGATATTTCCTTCCATTACCTTTCTGTACTACTCTGCAATGCTTCAAAAACAGGGATTAACAACAGAAATCCACTCGTTTTAGAAACAAGCTCCTATTTCCTTAGAAGCGGCTGGCCTGCTCCTGAACTGCTTAAGATCACTAGAGGAAGAACAGGGCCCAGAAAGCTCAAGTCCATCCTCCTTCATGGATTTCAAATGTTATATTTAAAAATGCAACATAAAATCATCCAAGGTACATTCCTCACAACCAGCTAGGTATACTGGTCTTTTTAGTAATGTAATTTACCAAGTTAAGGTTTTTTCAGGACTTAATGCTTTATTTGATAAGGATAGGGCAGCAACAAAACTCTATGCCTCAACGTGCAAGTCCTGCACCTGTGAACTAATAAATCCTCCCGTTTGTGAGGCAGAGGCGTTAAACCACAAGACTGAACATCACTGGATGCGGTTCAGCACCGCAGTCAGCATATCTGCTGCCCACCAGCACACACAGGCGGGGAGGCAACGCTAACGGCCACATAACCAGTCATTAGAGGACAGCAGAGAAGGGATTCCTACTTTCCAGGAGGCCCACGAAAAACCCGAACGCTTTTTTGAAGCGGAAGACGAGAGATGACGGGGAGGCAGGGGCGGCAGCTGCCCTCGCAGAGGGTGCCGGGGAGAAGACCGCGCCGGGAGTTCCGACCCCGGAGGGGGTCGGGGCCGCCAAGGAGAGCAAACGCCTCAGTCGTTGCAGCAGGCAGGGCCGAGAGGCAGCCGCCTTGCCGGGCCACCGCTTCGTCCCCCTGGGGCGCCAGGGGGATGCTTCGGAGCAGGGAGGACCCCTGCCCCCCTCGCCCCAGCCCAGCCCGACGCTGAGGGCGGACGGGGCGGCTGCGGCAGGACAGCCGCCCGGCCCGGCCCAGCCCGCGGGACGAGGGAGCATTTACCTGCGGGGCTCCCGCCCGAGAGGGAGAAGCTGAGGCTGAGGCAGAGCAGCAGCCGCAGGCGGTTCCCGGAGAAGGCGGCAGGCATGGTGCCCCCGCCGCCGCCGCGCTCCCACTGCCGGTCCCCCCGGCGGCGCGCAGGCAGCTGGCTCGGCCACGCACCGCCCGCGGGCAGCGGCGGCTGCTGAGAAAGCTCTGCGGGAGAGCCGGCCGCTGCGACAGGGGTCAAAACCAAAACAAAGCAGCCCCCGATCCACGAGCAGGGCGAACGCCAGGCATCGACCAGCAGAAAAAGGCCGGGAGCCGCTACAGGCACCCCTCTCCCTCAGGAGGAGGACATATAACGGGCGGCGCGGCCCCGCCGGGCTTTATGAGGCGGGAAGAAGGGCGTGGGTGAGAACCGGTGGCTAATTGGAGAGGGGCCCTTGCAGCTGATCGGGCTCGGAGCCCCGCTGGGGAGAGCTGGAAGCTGACAGAGCGCGTAGGGAGATCGGGTCGTATTTTGGGCCGAAAGCGATTGTTGCTGCAGGACCACCTCAGCTCGCACAACCCTCCGGGGCAGCTGCCGCGGGTAGGGTTTGCCCAGAGAAGGTTGCTTAGGGCAGAGCGGAGTCTGCCTCTGCCCTTTGCCTGGTGATCTTCTGGAGAGCCTAGCTTTGAGGGTCAGTAGCTCCAGGGCAGCTGGGTTATACTGTATGAGAGCTGAAGCTTCTCTCATCTCTCTTTCTAAATCTCCTGGCTTGGGCAGCGACGGCCGGGGAGCACCTTTTCTAACATGCTTCTCAGGACTTTTGACTATTACTTGGTGCCTTTAAAATCACAATTTAATTACTTAGACTGTTTTAACCTGTATATATGTATGTACATATATACTAAAACCATTCATATATATATGTATTTCTTGATAAATAACTGAATTTGGATTTTACAGTATAAAATCTGGCAGGGTGGCATTCTCTGAAGGAGAGTCTGCATCATGGGGTACTTGCTGCTTCTTACCAAGATACGGTTACTTCAGCTAATGCAAAAGTTGAATTCTGTGTAACATTTCTATCAATAATACAAAAGGCTCACTGCAACTAAGCCTTTACATCATTTTAGCTCTCCCATGCTGGCAGAGCTGTAGGAGTTTATGCAGAGCAGAAGTCAAATGCCCCGTGTCTTGATTTTCCAGCATTGCACATGTTCATGCTGCCATCCATGTCCTCCAATACCAGTACAGTGTCCCTCAGATTAAAATTTTCCATCATAAAATCTCCCAATAAATATAACTAACAGCAAGAGACTGGGAAGAGGATTGTTTTGTTAAGCCCTTGCTGCATGTCACAGGAAGACTTAAGATTCCTGCTGGCTAAATGGGATCGTGTATATAGGAGCCTTTTCTGTTCTTGAAAGAATGAACACCCTTCACATACTTGGAGCAATGGAATGGAGCCTTCTGTACTCCATCTCTAAGGTTATTTAGCTGATGTACAAAAAGTAGGGCACAGTGTTGTCTAAAAAGCTGTAAATCCACTGCTTTTGAAATTTAGTTGCAACCTATAGTTCTGTAGTGTGGTGTGATAGACCAGTGTCCTCTAAGGAGAGAGAGAGTTCTGTTAATCTGCAACTGCACAGAGCAATGGGATTCAGAGAGAATCCAATTCACATAAGGCTGTTTAGGAATGGCAGATCTTCAGCTTTTAATGGGAAAAAAATTGGTTGGAGCGTGAAAGCTGAACCAGCTAGGATTGAAGAGACTTATCTCTTGGGGAGGTAGGGGGAAGGAAGAGAAAAAGTTGACTGCCTTTAAGTATGAAGGGGCTGGTTTGTAGTTCCAGTTAGCTCTCCTTGAAATAGGTGAAAAGAAGAACTTATGTTCACCTCATTTAGGAGTGGGGTATGCAGCACCTTTTGGTGAGGCAGATTTTGTCCACCTGGAAACCATATAGATTGGTTAGTGTGGGGCAAGTCTAGGTAGAAATCTATGCCTAATCTCTGCCAGCTGGCAAGAGTGGAGCTGCTAGCATAGTCTGATCTAGGATCTAGCTGTATCTTTAGCAGTTCTTGCTTAGTGGAAATTGTCAAGGTTCTGATGATTTGTTTTGAGTGACCTGACTTTGTCCTGTATAGGACCGGCTTCTGTCTTTCCCACCAAGTCATTTTGGGTGGAGCATCAAAGCAGTCTGAAAACATGAAGACCTTTGCAGGATTCCTTCCAAACTCTTTTTCAGGGCTTGTCTGTTAATGGTACATCCCAACTTACCTAATGCTGAATGGGAGGAAAACAAACATTAAACTGCCCCTGAGGGACCGGTTGTTTGCTATGCTCATAGTATGAGATACAGAAGCTACAGACCAAGAAGGGGGGAAGGTAAAGAGGAAGCAGAATTTGGAGGAACCAGTTGAGCAAAGAACCAAACAGCCCTTTAGGGGTTTCAGTTACCATAATAATATGCTAGTACTAGATTATTCCCCAAGTACTACCGCTGGATTTGGTAATCATTAAAAGTGTAGAAGTGAGAGATTTCAGAAATTACAAGGCTAGTGATAACAAACTGTGAGAAAGTAGAATATTTGGGATATTAATAAAAATCAGCTGTCACATTTGCTTGCATTTGGAAGCACTGACTGATGAGTAATTTGGAATTTCAGGAAAAGTATCTCTATTTAAATTTTGAATAGTAAAACTAATCTGCTCCATCTATTAAAATCCAGCATATTTTCCTCTTCTCTCTTGAGCTAATTCTTTTCCCTCACTTCTAGAGAGAAACTTTGATTTATTCTCACATGGTAATTACTTGGCAAATCTGATGGTCATTTTGAACAAGGATTCATATGTTGAACTATAGTCTTGTTTGTAAGAAAACTTTTATTTTTAATAAAACCTCTGATATGGGGAAATTGCTGGTTTATTCAGCTGGAAGATCTTTGCGAAAATTTTTTGTGACAGAAGGAAAGTAAATGAAACTTTGAAAATTGCTGTGACGTGTTGGCTGAAGAAGAACCTGGATTATAATTTGTACTTCTACCACTCCTTTTCTCCAACAACCAAGTCTGTGTTCTCAAAGCTCAGTCTTTGGCATTAATTTATTTCTGTTAATAACTAAAACAGTAAAATAACCAAAGGCCATACCTGATCCAGCAGTTTCCTTGGCTGGAGGTTTGCTTTTTATAAAATTCACTCAAATTTTGAAAAGGTAGCTAACGCATATGTGAGAAGAACTAGGAAAAGGCAGAAACAGTCAAAAGTGACTGAAAACCTCTTGAGATAGCAGTTCAGATATGTTTCAGGAATGGTGCTTAGCAGCTTCCAGCATCTGAAGCTGAATCATCCAGACCTTATTAGACTCTAGCTAGATTTTTCAAACATTCAAGGAACTTTAATGAGGAGATGTTTGTTAATGGGTGTGAAATTATTATTTGGAAAAGCATGAAAATAAACAGTGGGAAGTAGGAGAAACAATTTAGAATTACTTCAGAAATAAAGTCTTGCAAGCATGACCAGGAGATAATTCTGCGAGGACAGGAGGTAATGTGTTACTAATCTGTGGACCGCTATCAAAAAGATGTGCCAGAGTAGATGCTATGCAACATGTCCATGGGTTCCCCATTCTACAGTAACAGTCAAAATAAAACACCAGTTTATTCAACAGTTATAATAAAATTTAAAAAAAAATGCAGAAAGCCTGTGTTTCTGAAAGCCAAAGCAATATAATGAATGGTAGTACAAGGCTACAGAATGGAATTTTATTGTCTTCCCCAAACATTTATCTTTCACTTGCTGTCTTTGAAGGATTTAACTAAAACTGACCTCTTGGCTGGATTTAAAATTACCGGCCAGATTATGCAATCTGCATACTCTGCAATTGTCTACTCTGCAATTGCCTATTCTGCAATGTCTGCATCCTTCTGAGTGGCTCTAAGTCCCAGTATCTCCTGTCACCTCCTCAAAGGCCATTTGCAAGACTAATCATATAATCTCTATTGATAATTCTGCCATTTATCAAATGTTTAATGTCATGTTCTATGATCTGAGCTGTAGATGAAACAAAAATTTGGGCTGTAGTGCTGTAGAAACATATTTTTTAAAAATCTTAGGTTGCTGCCAGTACCAATTATTGAGATTGGCAATACTGATCATACAGGATACAGTATCAATTGTTATTGTGTGGGGTTCCAGATTATGTGATATGGCTCTGCTCAGAAGAGTCTTTGTTCACATGGCAAATGCACCATCATCAGAAACTGGCAAGCAGAAAAACAGACAAGTAAGATTTTTGGCGAATAGTTCTTTTTGCCTTTCTACTGAAAGCCTGAACGAAATCGCCGGTTTTTAATGGAAAATACAATTAAAAAATGGTGTTTTGTTTAAAACACAATTTAGATTGAAAACTTATGTACAGCCATATAAAGAATGTTCTGTAATTTGTTAGTTTAATGTAGAAATAAAGTTCACTGTGATACCAATTCATACCACCCCATCTTGCAAGCTGCTGCTTCAAAATGTGCAGAAAATATTTTAAATGTCTCAAGCAAGACCAGACTTCGATGGAGATAGTATCTTCCATTACGGTAATGTACCTGGAAAAAGTAAGCCAGCCTCTGATCTGAATACAATTTGAAAACAATTATTCTGTATAATTGTAATTATCCAGGCATGCAGTCTCTCCTAGTGCTTAAATATCAGGAAGAAGATCACCTTTAAAAAGTCTTTCTTTTGCACGAATTCTCCGTTTTCCAACCTTTCAAACTCTTAAAAATAGTTTCTCTTTTGTTGCAAAGATAAAAAATCATGAGAGGCCTTGTATACAATAAACTGCACAGGATAGTCTCCTTCATTCTGCTGCTGTACTTTGTCAATTATTAGCAGCAATAAGTGGGAGCACTAAGTTGTCTGGTGAAACAGGTCTTGTTTACAACATTGAAATTGGGCGTATGTGAGGCTCCTGCTCTGGGCGAAGTAATGGGTGTGCTGTGCAAGATAATGCTTTTCCGGTTTTTTGTGGGTGTGGAGACAGACTGTCTCATTCAGCTGACCTGTTTTATGGTTTTCCTCTGCTGTGGTAGGTTTTTTCAGGTAGTTGACACAAACCTAGTTTCTCTGATTTTTTTTTGTTTTTTTATTTGGAAATACATAATGCTGAAGATAAGACCTGAATATAAAACAGAATAAAATAAGTAACAAGTGGGCTAAGCCTTATTGATTATATTCCTGATGGAGGGAAGTCATTCAAGTGAAACACCACTCCATGTATTTATTAGTCAACTTCAGTAAACTTTAGAAACTACCTCTAACAACATCCTTTCACTTTCAACATTGTTTTTCCTTCAGTCTTTACGTATTATTTTAGAAAGAGAAAAGAGGACTTCAGGGGAAAAAAGTGGAGAAAGCTATCTAAAACTGCTGTTTGTAATTTCAAAATCCTGAGTTTTTAAACAGTTTTTATTAGTCTTTTGCTTTTTAATTCTTTTCTCTCCTAAGTGAAAGCTAAGGGTTTTTTCTGAAATCCCAGAACTCCAGGAAGTGAGCAGAAAAAAGAAAGGAAAAGGTTTGCAAAGGTTGTGGCACTTTTACTGGCTGCAGAGTCATCATAGCCAAAACTGACGAACTGAAGTGGGAAGAACCATGCTGTCATTTGATCACTTCGTAACTTTGTGGAACACAGGTAAGATACGTCCCTGCCCTCATCAGCACAGAGGCACAGACCTCAGTCTCTATGCATTGGGAAGACCTAACAGTAGCGACTCTGAGTGAATGTGAATATTCACTCTCCTAAAACTTAAGAATCCATGTATGCGTTGGCAGAACCACATGGTCTAAGACAGCACAAGCAAATGTACTCTGGAATCTGCACGCTACAGGAGTATACCCATGTTTTTTGTACAATACTATTTCTGTTAAAGAGAAAATTCAGTTTCAGGGTTTACCACAGTGATAATTATCATAGCTTTTAATTCACCCGAATGCAACATTTATGTCACAGGTACACAACTATTTAAATACTCTCTGAAGTGATGCATACTCAGAACTGAATAGCTCAGTACTTTGACAAAAAAAAAAGTATGTTGGTCCAGAGAGAGATGGTCTTGGATATTTTCTTTTGGGTGGGAAGGAAAACATCATTATAAAACAAAACAGTCTGCAAACATTTCTAGGTCTTCATATGTGGAAGACCTTCTTTTAGAAATTGATTGTTTTACAGTCTGCAAATATTTCATTTGGAGAAGAGGAAACAGCATGTAGCAAACAGTTCAGATGAAGGAAACCACCATAACTAATAAAGAAACTTAGTTGTCTGCAGTAAGAAAGAGTATCAGGAGTCAGGCTTTGCATGTCTAGAATCTGTGGAATACTTATTTGTACAAAACCATTTTCTCTCATTGGCTTTTACAATCTGGCTATGCATCATAATCATACAGTTTCTCTGATGCCTAAAGCCGTACGCACTCTTTACTTCTGCACAGGAAACATTTTCATCCAGAGCTGTAAACCACCCCATTAGAAGTGTCCAGTGGGATCTGTGAGAGAGAAACTACTGGGCTCTGAGATAGTCATCTTATGTATCTTTTTAGTCCCATTAATACATAAATTTTATTTGACACTGGTAATAATGGAGTTAAAATGCCTTTTTCAGCTGAGCTTGTGTCACACCAGAAGGGTTCAAAGATGAACTTCTGAAGGTGACTTTTTAACAGCAGATTTGTTCTGTGAGGCATTTCCACAAAGGATTCATCAGGGTTATATTATAACTTGGAAAATGTTATCGATATTTCCAGGGAAAAGTACATATATATATATATATATAAGTGAAAGAAGCCTAAAATATATTAGTGTGTAGAATATGAATTTCAAAGTGAAAAAGAATGGTAATAAGTAGTTTTTACTTTTAGGTTTGATTCAGCAATTGTTAATATATTTCCAAATACTTCTGCACTCAGTAAACTGGGGGAGGATTACACAAAGATAAGTTATCCTAATTGAGTTTTACCGTTCAATACAACAATTAAAAACAAAAAAAGATTTCTCATGAAGAGAAGAATGTGAAGAACATATCAGTAGTGAAAAATCTACAAAGGTAACAAATTTTTTCAACAATAACTGATATCAACTTATTCTGGCTGATCTATTAAGTTTATTTCAGGTCTTGTAAACCCCACAAATGCCAGGAAAAAAGCATCTTTTTGTTCTTCATTGTTCCAGCTTCCTCTGCAGCTTGTTCCACCTTCTTTTGGTTATGAGAGTTGGTGGAACCAATAGTAAACTGTATTGTAGAATTTCAAGTTATAGTATAATAATTAGTTTGTTGTAATTATTCCATTTTGATTGTTTCAGCCACAAGTTAGAGTTAGTAACACTAAGACAGCTTTTTGGAAGAAAAAAAATTTTTGTTTTTCAAGTAACTCAGATAAGAAGAATAAGTAATAAATCACATCTGACATGGGCAAGACATTAGAAAGCATATTGCTAAGGGTTGCATAATTATTTACTGTAGAGAAAAATGTAAAGTGGTCTACTGCGAGGATGATGGGTCATTCTATTTAGGTGACATATATTCCTCTGACTGACTTCTCACAGTGTTTGAAACAAGTCTGTCAGAGGAAAATGTGATCTCTCCATGTGGACCCTACTCCCATGCTTGACAACATTTAATGTGTTTGTCCGCACATCAGCCTTGTGGGTAATGTTAACTCTGGTGAGACACTAAGTGGCTCACCTGAGATAACCCAGGAAAAGGGTTACACTTGACTGTTCTTTTCTAACTTTTTCTGCCCTCTGCCAGGTTCTTTTTGATTCCTCAGGATAAAGGTGAATAGATAGAAAAGGCTATTCTGGGTGCACTGAAAAAAAGTCATTCCCTGCCGACCTTTTTTATTACTCCTCTTTCTTTTAGGAGAGAGCACGCTATGCCCTTTGTACAGACAGCATGTTTGGACTTGGCTTGGGAAGAATTTGAGTTGCCCCCTCTAACACACAGCACAGATTCCAAGGTGAGCATCTGAGACTGCAGACAGATGTGTGAACATGGTGATCTTAATACAAGCAAATGTTTGAGCGTTTTCACACATTGGCATTATGCTGGAAATAAGATTCCAAGTACCAGCAACCTGAAAAACTGCTGTTGATTAACAGGTTCATTGTCCTCTAGGACTTATTCAAGGGATTTGATTGTAGATCTCTAGGACTTGATGGTTACAGGTCTCCTGGACCTATAGCTAGTGTAGTATATCAACTAGGAAAAACGCTGTTTTTTAAGCTGAAGCTTCTTACAGAGGTGTCTTTTCTAGGCTTTACAGATAAATAGTGTCCAGCTTTACTGTAAAAGTGGTATGCTCACTCCTACATTTGAACTGTCCTGGGATATTCAAACTAGACATAAAATTTCAGTCACAGTTTAAGTACAGGTACACGCTTACTTTAAACATGCTTGAAAGTTTCATAAAATTATTTAAAGCTTCCTACAAAGTTGCTAAAACAAGCTTATTAATTCTAAATTACTTTAAGGTTTTTTTATTCTCTTGATAATACACCCTTGAGGATGATGGTGGCTCACTATTACAATGTATCAAGCCAGAGGCAGCACAGGTGTTAATTACATGTTTTAATCATTAAATAGTTTCTACTTAACACAGAGATCATGACTTCCATGCAATAAGTTAATTAAATTTAGTAGTAGGAAAAATAGGATAATAAATCCGGATTTCAGAAGTCTCTGACAGAAGTCTGTGGCTAGAGGGAATGGGAAATACATGATCCTCTTTTCACACACCTTTTGCTCACTGTTCTACTTAATCTTAATAAGGAGGGTTGGACTAGATGACCTTTAAAGGTCCCTTCCAACCCAAACCATTCTATGATTTTGTGATTCTATATGGGTATGGACAAACATCCTGCATCATCTAATGCATTCCAGTTTATCAGTGCAATATAATTCATCAGTATTTCTACAGCCTTTTTGCAGCCTCATCCTTCAACAGTGAAAGAGAAACCAGTTCTAAAGCAGCTCTCATGACAGTGCATTAATTTTTCCAGCTGTTGTGTGCTGCAGAAGTTGCTCTGCCCACTGAAACAATGTGAATCGCATCCCTCCTTCCTAGTAGGAAAAAAAATTACTCGTGCATTTATTACTTTTTTGGCAGTTTCCCCTTTAGGCTACAAATTTATTCCTGAAAACTCTTTAGCAGACCTTCAAAGCATGTTCTGTGATGTCTCAGGCAGAAGCAATACAGGTGTTATTATTGGAGAAACAGAGATCCTTGCAAGGTAAGCCCATCTCTAGATGGGTTTGTAAAAAGGAATATGATACGGTCCACACAACACTTAATTTAATCTCACTAACAGACTGAGTGATGACCTTTCAGTTACCTAATTTCACACTCTTATTTGCAAACAATCTTTTTTTCACTTACTATTTGGTAGTGTTAAATTGATGTCAGAAGAAAGGGGGATATTTTTACTGTCCACATTTTCCAAAACACATACTGCATAACATTGTGTAACACACAAAAAAAAAACCCGCACTGAGCTTTTCAAAAGAGACAGGATCTTGTAATGGCAACCTGAAGTAAACTAAAGCCGGAAACATCACCATTTCCAATTCTTTGTCTCTATGCCAAGTATGCAGCTTATCTGATTCACGGTATGACTGTCCACATTTAGTCCTAAACAGGCATCCTCTGTAGTTCAAAAAATTAAACTTCTGGGCTTTTAAAAAGGAAGCTGAGTACAAAAAGTAGGTATCTCACAAAAGGACTGTATTTTTCTGGGAAATGAGCAAACATTTTTCCAAAAAAATTCTACTGAGAACAGCAGTGCTTTGAAGTAGCATTTTATGTCTTATTCAGATAATGTCTTTGTGCAGTGTTGACTACTTTTTCACTCTTACAGCAGAAGCTAGAGAATATTTATCAACTGCATGTTTGTTTCTTGCTCTCTTGATGTTACCTACCTGCAATAGTTTTTGACATTTTTGAGTGTGTGTGCATATAATTTGAATGGAGAAGTACAGTCATCAGTTGTATTTCTTACTGGAGGAGATAAGAAATAGGAGTATGGTCCCCTTAATGCAAAGTTTATAGAGTATTTCTTTCGTTATCACTCTTCTTCCTACATAGACCTAGAGGGAAAACACTGTCTGTAGAATACTATCAGATCGTGAACTACAGGCACAAAAAACTGGCTGGTAGGAAACATCTATTAGTTCTTCACGGTGTCCCTGAGGTAGCAGTGTTACTGTCAGGAGGCACTGATCAGACAGCAGGCAAGAACGTGCTTGGGATCATACTAAACGGTAGTGTGTAATTCACTGTCCTACTAGGAATGGTCGAATCTTGCCCAAAATCCATGGACTTCTGGCATGGATGAACCTGGACTTGAGTGCAGATTTAGGTCTGTATTTTGAAGTCAGTGTAGACATAGCCAAAACAAGCCATATTTATATAAAACCCAACTAAGGAGGAATATGCAAATAAGGCTTAGAACAAAACAAGAGACCTTTCTCCAATGCAAAATTATCTTTTTGTATGATAATGACAAGTAATTAGTTTCGCAGATAGCAGTAATCTGCCCTGGAGCACAACTCTGCAGGAAAGAAAACCTCCTCTCTATAGGTTCTGCCTCATTATCCCTAGGCAACTTCACTGCTGATACTGACATACTGACTTCGGGGCATGATGGATTCAGTGAGAGGGTGGTGGCGGCTATTTTATTCTGGGGAAGAAGGTGATCTCTGCTCAGCTGGGAGATAAATTGACTTTTATCACAGTCTGTCTTTCACTAAACATATTTTTGAATCACAGTCTCTGTTTTTCAAATCAGTAGGCTCTGTTAAGCTAACAAGAAAAGTGCACGTTTCTGCAGCAATTCAGTGGTGGTTTAAACTCGTGTATAACAGAAATCACTGATACATATTAAGACAAAGCTTTCCCTTTTAAAGACAACCAAGAGTAACATTCATCTTAAAAACATACAGAATCTGCCCTTCTCTGAGTTCTTACCAATTCTTGTTACACATATTTATCATTAGAAAATGATAACTTTTAGAAAAGAAAATTGGATTTGTTTTGACTTCTTTTCACTTTCTGCTGCACTTTACATAGGGCATATTTTTGCTCTCTGGCTAGGTGAGTGCATGTGTGAACCTCAGTTCTGTCTAATGAGCTAGAAGAATATCTTACTCCTGGAACGCCATCTAGTTTCCTCTGTATTTATGACTAGAAATCCTTTCCGAGTAGAGCCAGCCCTCTTGGGGGAATTTGATCTCCCCCTGATACTCAATGTAAATTGTGAATCTGCTGAATTCCAGCTGCGAACAACAGAGGCGCAATGCCTTGCAGCAAGCACCCCTGCAGCCAGGCTGTCTTTGTGCTCCAGACACCAGGAGGTTCGGAGCCGAGGCCCTTGTAGCTGGTCCATGCTAAGCAGGCACTGTGAACGTGCATTTGGACAGTAGTTCCCTTGTTCACTTGTGTTTGGCTTTGAGACTACAGAGCAACTCCTGGGACTACAATGTCTGGTCCTAGTTTAAACACAGCTAAGAATCTGATAGCATTCCTCTATTACAATAAATAACTTACTTGTGTAATTCTTTGTGTGTAGTCTCCAACCAGTTCTAGATTCCTACTGTGTTTTGTTACTGCATTGCACACTCACACATTTAGTCCCTTTATTCTTTCATTTTAAAGCCATCGTCCTTCAAAAATAGATGAGCAGCCTATGCTTGTTTTCCTTTTTCCGAGCTTACTATTTCTTCTTTTAGGTGGGACATACTTAAAGGTGAATATTCCAGTTGGTTTTAAATGTGCTAAAATTATCTATACAAAGTGCAATATGATTGCACTCCATATAGTGCAATGAAGTTTTGGTGTAAAAGCCTTAGAATGCAACAACACTTTATAGTGCATTATATAGAATACTGAATACTTTTATGAAGGTAACAGCATTCACTCATTGCTGAGACAAGCTAGTTTTGAACAGCTGACCTGTAAGATAAAAGAAGAGGTGATCATTCTCTGGAGACACCAAAACAGCTGTGTAGTTCTAATGTAAAAAAATTTCACTGATCCCTGCTAGATACTGCATGTTTGGTTGTTTTGGGACATTTTGGTTTTTTGAGTGGAAGTGACAGGAGTCACCTGAGACTGGTTGTGGTAAATCATGCCTTTAGTGAAATGTCATAGTCATAACATCAGTGTTCCTAATTACTGAATTTTACTGATAGTATTGAACTGCTGAAGTGTCAGTTTTCTCTGACTTGCATTATATTGTTCTGCTGAGTATTGCAAAAAAAAAATAAAGCTGTGACACAGTGTACAAGACATATTAAAAATGAGTACTTTATTGTATGGGTGGTTTAAATGAAGGTGTGGAGAGTTTATGGTCAAAAGGGAAAGGCTAGGATAAGAAATCAGTTGTGTGTTTTTATAGGGGTCCTTCACTCTTAGATTTGAATGCCATTTCAGTATTGATTACTTCCACAGTGAGCTCTGATAAAGAAACAGAACTGGCACTTAAACTTACAGAGAATTTCAAAGAAGCATCAGAAATACCATGGTCATGGAGAACTAGTACAACAATGAAGTAACAAAATAAACTTTGTTAAACAGTGTTTTCAACAGAAGTTTGAAAAGGAGAACGATTTCCAACTCATCAGTGTGTATCAGACCCCTGCTTTTTCCTCAGCCAAGAGAAATGGACTTTGTAAGTACGCAGGATTGCATTTAAGAATGTCTCGTTTCCTCTTGATAGCAAGCCGCAAGGTTATGAATATCGGCAATATGACTAGATCAGGAAGTGCAAATGTTTGAACATGGCCTGTGTGATTTTTTGCTGTTATTTCTGACAATGCTTACATCAATTCAACTTTTCAAACCATTATTCATCTCTCTTATCCCTATTATAACAGTAGGTTGGATGGTGACACTGTTGGATCTGTTTCAGGCAGAAATATGAGAGAATACTGAATACTGAATGTTGGAATACTTTTTGTTGCAATCAACACAAAATAAGATGGCCTTAGAAACAATGCCTTGGCTCTTGCCTGTGAACATTAAAGTGCATTATTTCAAACACTTGAATGCTACAGTTAATCCTGGCATATCTGCCCAAATGCTACTGAGGACATCCCTATAATCTGGTAATTACCTTAATTATCTAATTGTAGATGATAATTCCAGAGTTCTAGAGGCAGTAATAAATACATTGTGAAAACAGGAGTTTTTGAGAGCTTTCATTTCTTTTAAAGGGAAAAAAAAAATGCAGAAGTGTGAGTCAGGTCCTTAACAGTTGTTTGGCACAGCACCTTTAATATCTTTAAGTGCTAGATGCTTCATGTGGTAGACAGCATCTAGCAAAACTAGTGGGAAAGCTAGGGAAACCACTTTCAGGAATGAAGTGGTTGTGTGTCTCACTATTTGTTTGCATGCCTTTCCCTATGTGTAAAGTCAGCACCTACTTATTTCTTTTTCCTTGTTGTACCTAACCAAACCTTCATGAATTCAGTGTTTTCCGCATTTCCCTTCATGGTGAGAAAAGTTGGGACTTGACAAAGTTATACCTCAAAGTAAGATTTGTGTTCTTTTTTACCTGTCTTTCCTTGCACTAAATTCTCTCACTGTTTATAATCCAAATGTTGTTGTAGATTTTGTCTCAACTGTTTATTTTGTTGGAGCAAGCAATTAATGTACTCGTGCACATGAAAATGTGCTCAGCTATCATTATGCTGAATTTAGAACGGCCTATTCAGTACTATAGTCAGCAGCTTGCCTGTGTTTTTATGCTTGTAGTCTGTCATCATTTTTATCTTCTCAGGGCTTATACTTCTCCCCCTCAAGAAGGGATTGTCTTTTCTGTTCCCTATCCCTCTGGCTTGTCCTGACACTCTTCAGAGCTTTGTCCTTTTAACAGACTCCCTTCTGTCCCAGGTCAAAGAATGAAGACAGTGCTTTTATTTTTGTACCTATTTGGTGTTGTTTGTGGATTCTTTTTTATTGTTTTAATAGCTATGCTTGTACAGACACTTCAGAATATATTGATTTCCTTAAGGAAGAAGGTAAAGCAAATCTGCCTTTGTCTCCCTTATATGGTACTTAAAATACATAACCAGATATTGCAAGCTCATTCTCAAGGCAAGAGTTATTGATACCAACATCCCAACTGAATTGCCCTTTCTACATTTATAGTTAGAACAGACGCAGAGATCTGTTGTAGGCATTGACCCTGACATAAGTTGGTTGATAAATGAGAAATTGTGAAATTACATCCTCTCAACATTTAGAGTGCGATAAAATCCCCACGTCAAGGCAGCACTGAGATGGGACTTGCTCTTTCATCATGGCAGGCTTCAGCCCCATCCCTTGCTTTCCACCCCCTCTCCAATAGCTCTTACATTTGTCACAGCATAATTAAAGATTAATTGGGCCAAAGAGACAGACTGAAAAGGAGTATGAATCTGTGGCCATGCAGTCAGAGCACTCACTGGGGAGTAACTGGAAATAATCTACATCATAAATGATGTACTTTCTTCAGTAACTGTTCTTGAAACAGCGTCAGGAATCCAATTTTTCATTTAATTTCATTTCCTATTTCAAATTTTACTTCCAGTATGAAAGTCTTACCCAGTAGGTATCAAATCATGTTTTTCCTATAGTGAAGACATTTTTCAGCCCTGTGGTGGGAAGCAGAAGCAGCCCCGGCAGCAGGGGAAGGTGCCAAGCCCCAGCCCTGAGGTGTTCATGGCACTCTTAGTAACTCTAGTACCTCCGAGTACAAATTTGAAAATGAGCATTTCCTCAAAGGTCGGAAAGCAGAAGACAAATGAAGCTATCAAGCCATAGAGGCGGTGCCCTCTTCTTACCCCTCCCCATGAAGCCCATCATGTCCCTCCTGGTACCTGTATGCACCAGGCCTGGAGGACATCAGCAGGTCCTGCCTGGCCCCCCAGCCTCCCCCAGCCTGCCCGTACCCCTGTTTCCATCCAGATCAGGCTGCCAGTCCCTGCCTGGACTATGTTTTCGGTGTGCCTGTCTCAGGTCCTGCCCGCAGGATGGAGGTTAGGCCCCTGTTGCACCTTGTCTGCAGCCTGGCTCCTCCAGGACTACCTGAAGGGCTGCGGGGCTGACGATGGGCGCTGTGACTGGACATCTGCCTCTTTCAGGTACATCTTTATTTCTCATTTTGAGGAGGTGGCCGGCCTGGGTGGAGGGGTATTTCTGTGGCAGAGCCCATGAGCATGCAGAGGCGCGAGAGGACAGGGAAGGGCCACCAAGGCAGGCAGCGTGAGCAGGCAACAGTGTTGTTCATGTGCTAGGCCCCGCTCCAATCATTACATGAGTGTTTCATCTAATGACAGTTTAATTAATAACAGACCTTAGAGCAAAGACCAGGAAAAGGCCTTGTGAAGTTAAATCCCTTTCATGTTACTGCCAGCCCCTGAAACCCAGTTACTGAACAGGGACTGTCAGCAGCAATGGGGTGGCCTTGCTAATGAGGTGAGACAGGCTGAACAGGACATCCCCCTGGACGAGGGGACACTTTGCAAGGGAACTTCGAACAGCGGCTCTTTCTGCTGCTTATGGGAGCATCCTACCTGCTGATCATTAACTCTGGCTCCTGGGACTCACTGCGAGGCTGGTCCCTGGATGTCCTGCATGGAGCTAGTGTTAGGGGACAGGGTCCCCTCAGGAAGGGAGCTGGTTCTTAGCAGTGCTAAAAAAACCACACCAAAACACAGAGACACATGCGTTGGATTATAGTGCAGTCCGGCTGGGGAAGCTGAGCGCTCGGTCCTGTCAAAACAAATGCATGAAGTACAGAGCTGGCTCTTCTGAGGGAGGCCTGTCAAAGGCACAGCCCGTGGCATCTGGATATCTCCAAGGTAAGGTGCCAGCTAAATGGTGTTTTCAGGCTGAGTAGATAATTCCTCTCTGAATGCCTACATAAAGAACCTATCTCTTTCCCTGGATCTATACCAGGTTCATACTAGCTGTCGTTTGATTGTTACATACCTCCTAAGGGTTACATTTTCTCTACTGACTGATGACTCAAACTGACATAATAGCTCTTCAAAAAAAGTAATCTTTCATTGCCTCAAGACAGGCAAACTCTTTTGTTACTGTGAATCTCCTCAAAACTGAAGCATTTCTACATAGTTCATTCTTTAAATATCCTCTTTTATTCTCATTCAGGAAAGTCTAGATTTGATAACAGTCCAGGATTTTAGTATTTCATTTTATCTAAAAAGTCCACGGAGAAATGTGGTAGTTTTTACTCCTTTAATTATGATTTTGTTTTCTGAAGTAGAGCAGTGAATTCTTGCTAACAACATATAATTGAATGAAGTAAAATCATCTTATCAGTAATTTTAGTGTTTTAGCAATTCTTGAAGTAAAAATGCACCTGTATGTACCATTTTACTCATCCATTATTTTCAAGCCGCAGTAAGAACTGCTCATGTTGTACAATAGTCAGCATTTTGCCTATATTTTTATGCATGTAATTTGTCATCAGTTTGTACCTCTTTAGGGCTTGGCAATGATTTCTTAAATAGTCTCTTCTAGTCAAAGTGTTCCTTTCAAAAATTACTTTTCCTTCCTGAGGCTCCTTGGTAAAAGGCAGAAGAAGGTATGGCAAAAGTATTATAAACCAAAGCAGATGTAATTTCAGTTTCATAGAATATAATGAAGCTTGCACACAATGTTAATTGTCCCATAACCCAGTGCATTTCTTGCACTATGTTGAAAATCAACCTGACTTTTCCAGGAGGAAGAATTTTCACATAATTTAAGAAAGTAACAGTAAAATAACATACAAATAAGTAGAATCATTCCAAACTGGGAAAACTTGAAGAGGTCAATAAGTTGTCTAATATAAGGACTTTAGCTGGCTGATGCTTTTGAAGATGTCTAGTCCTTTCTGATGACCATGTTTACAATTCTCATGTAACTCAGAGACCGTAAGTAGTTCAAGTACTGAATCAAAAGCAGAGAAGACTTAAACTGACTCATCTACACTCCCCCAAATCATTTCCTCTGGGAACTGTCAATAACATGATTAAATCAGTTTTGACCAATACATCATGGTAATTTGAGGATAGATTTCTCCACCGTTAAAGGTGAATTAAACTTTGTCATGGCAAAATTTTAAGTGTCTTTCAGAACAAAAGGTAATTTGAGTGGTTTTTTTAATGATCTCTAGTGTAGTTTCAAGACTGTTCTATTTCACCAGAGAAAACTGCTTATACTTCACTTTGGAAAAGGAATAAAGTACGTGTTACTGTGACAGAGTAAATAACACTGGTAAACTAGTTACTTACCATACTCAGCTGTATTTTTAGGGATGAACAGAATGGTATAGATCTGAGATTCCAATTTCTAGAGCAGGCATCAGAGAATATAACTACAGAGGCAAAATTAGTGTCTCCAATGCAAAACAATAAACAAGCAAGATGTCCTTTGCTTGTTTTTAATATTTTAAAGCTCTTACTCATCTCTGAACCATCTTATCCCTTGCAGTCTTTCCTCCCCTATTTTTTCTGTCAACACATTTTTGGATTATAACTGTTTGCCCTGATATATATTTAAAACCTATTTATTTTTTATTCATTCTTTAAGATTGTGTTACTAAATTGTACACAACATATACTGTCAACCTGATACAAAATACAGAAACAGTGGCCAGTGATAAATTTTGGATGTGCTTTGATTCGCGGAAACAGACTGTACAACTCGAATAGAGTTATAAAGCAGGTATGTTTACTCCGGCGCCGGGGTGCAAGGGGATTTCTCCACAAAGCTTGCACACCCACAGCACTTTTTACCAAAAACTTATAGAGTGTGAATATACATATTCATTGGATTACATAACACAAACATACATATGCATGAGTAAGGCTGGGTTAGTTCTAGAGGCTGGTGTCAGCAGTTTATGTTATCTTTGCACCTGTGCATTCCCTCCTTGGGGGCGTCTTCGGGAGGAAGGCTCATAGTCTTTCTCACCTTGTTTTTCCCTCGGAGCATGCGCAGATTCTCTTAGCCAATTTCTTGAACAACAAAAAATATTTTTCAGCCAGTTTACTCATCCTATCTTATTTAATGGAACCAATGAAACTTCTACAACCCGTATATGGCTATCTTTACTCATTACTGAGGCCCAACTAGTTAGACTACACCTGTTCTTCAAGGACAAAAACATGATTATTTTGCTGAACACTGCAGTTCTTGGTAGATTTTCACAGTAAACTGCTTTGTTTTGGTGAACACAGTAGTCCTTGGTAAAATTCCACAGAACAGTCTGGGCAAGCAGGATTCTTAGCAATATTAAAAAATACTATAAGTAATACTATAACTTGCTATAAGTAAGGAAATAAGTTGCTAAGCAGTTTTCTATAAGTAAATAAGTAAATAACTCTTAAAACAAGTAATCATTTCTCTGTATCAGCTTCAAAACTGAATGAAATGTTTAGATTTGAATTTAGGCTGCCCTACAGCATTATGAAGTAGAGCAGTTATTACAACCCAGTACAGCAGTCTGTATATATGGATGGCTCTTTATTAACCACAAGATGATAGTTTAACACAAACGCCTGTGTGAGAGACTGAAATGTCAAATGGTTGTCTCAAAGCTTGCTTGTGTGTGTGCTTTGAGTCACGGGGTGGTGTCAGTAATGCCTCGAACATTCATCAAGGACCAGCTGTGGCCTTTGTAATTAGTCTAAGGAATGTCACCCAAGGAAGCAGGAGTGTATCGAAGGATGCAACCTCCCACTCCCTTGCAGTTGTACTGACAAACTCCTTAGATAAACCTCAAAGGGGGAAACAGTGGACTGGGTGAAACCAGGTGTTTCTTATGAAGCACAAGGACCACGGATCACCAGCTCCATTGTATAAGCCCGATACTTTGTGGCTCTATAGTGTACGCCAGATGCCATGCATGCCTTGCAAATGACTTTTCAACTTCACCAGTGAGGAGGTGATAAGAACTGATAAGAGGTGATCATTTTTGCCCCAGCAGCTGGATGATTGCTCAAGAAGCATGAAGTCAGCAGATCTGTGGGAACTGAGGCAAAACCAAAGGTGGGCAGGGTGAGCACGACCACTGACTGAGTTGGACAATGGGTGGTGCACCCCATTTCCCCTCAAGGTATGCGCAGAACTCATGCTCCACCTTTTTCCTTGTCTCTAATAGAAATAGTTTGTGGAATACCTGCCTCTCTTTAGTATGAAAATCATCTGATGACTGAGGACCAATGAGATCATAGAATCATTCAGGTTGGAAAAGACCCTTGAGATCATTGAGTCCAACCATCAGCCCTACTCTACAAAGTTCTCCCCTACACCATATCCCCCAACAGCTCATCTAAATGACCCTTAAACACATCCAGGGATGGTGACTCCACCACCTCCCTGGGCAGCCTATTCCACTGAGATGCTGCTGGATCCATGGTGGTGACCATGGACTTTCAACTCTATTCCAGATGCTTGCTTGATTTCTGTCTTTTCCTTCCATTCTGTTTTGGGTGTATGGCATTTGACCTCATTTGTGTCTTAATCTCACTCTTGGGATCATATCAAAACCTCCCTTGACATTGGATCAGGACACCCTACTACTTGGTTTTGCTTAAACTACATGTTTCTTCAGATACCCAGGAGTGATTCTTCTCTTCCTCAAAACAGAAAATAACACTGTGTAGTAATGATCTAATTCAGAAAAAGGAAACAACTCATCCATATGAGAAAGTAATTTGGAAGATATGTACATGAATTTGAAGCTATATGGGGGGGGGGGGGGGGAAGTTATTGCAGGTGTTTACTTTGAGATACTTAACCATATTATTTTTTGAAAGATAATATACTTTACCAATGAAACACTATCAAATAAGTTGTAAGGTTAAACTAGAACATCAGGGTTAAACTAGACATCAACAAAAGAGAGTCAAACTCCATCTGGTCTTCCATACAGTGTCTGTAGGAGACTGCTTCTATAACCTCAAAGCACTAACTTTGACTGTAGCCAAAAAGGGTATTTGTAACTTCTTTCTGCAACTGTTCCTCCAGTGTATTTTCTACCAGCCTGGAAACTATACAATCACATTGTCCATTCCTTTGTTTTACTGCGTATTTCAGCTGTATGAACTTCATGCCATTTGAAGAAAATCTGACACTGTCCCATCCCCCCCGTCCGTGTCCCATCCCCCCGCGCAAAACTGAAGGAAACCTTTTTGCACAATGGAGTTTGAGACTTCTGTACAACTGCTTGCAGAGCTCACAGCCTGGCAGACAACAGGAAGAGGAACAGCAAAGAGTTTAAGAAACTGAAGGCAGTTGCAGGCAGAAACAAGCAGGTAGTCTGGGGACACCTCCAGCCCACAGCAGAGGAGGAAGCTCTGGCTATCTGGTGACACTTGCAACTAGCTGGACAGGGGAAGTGGGCTTCAAAACATATGCATGCACTTCAGTAGGACAGGCAGCTTGTCTCCAGCTACTAAGAGAGCAGCTGAGGCCATGTACAGGAGCCTCATCTCTACAATTAGCTATCCCCCAGCTCTGAGTGTTGCAATAATTTTTGCCATGTGCAGTGATCAGCACACTGATGAGGAGACAAGGGGAATGTTTCTTGAAACAATTGATCTAGAACTCAGCTTCTGATACAAAAGCATGGTTGCTTAGGAAAAAACAAAAGTATGATGGGAGGCAACTTTAAAATTAAAACTAAACCATCCACTTTTGTTGTCCCCTTGGCTTATGTACCTAGCACATTTCCTTTCTTGTTCATCTGTTACGTTTAACTCCCCAACATTTCCCAAAGCCCTCAACCCCACCCATCTCCCACAACACCCCAAACAAAATTGCACTGATCAACTTGACAAGCAGTCCTAGAACCCAAAGAATCTGTACAGTCAAAAGGCAATTTTTAGCTTTCAAAAATATTGAATATACAAGGCCTCAGATGTCTAATTGAATAGTTCTGATTATATACAGATGGAGGGCAGTGGTACACACCTTGCTCAGTTCCTTTCTCACTCAGTTGTCTATTATTTGGTATGATCTCCGAACCAATTAGATATTAAGGTGGGATGTAGCAAATCCCATCACTTCAAATCCTTTTTACATTTTGTAGTATTAAGTTATGAAGCATAAACTTACTCCTTTTCTCCCAGTTGTTTCTGGATGTAAATCAGAAGGTAAACACACAGAATATTTAAAGAAAGCTGCAAAAGGCCACATAAAAGGCTACATTCTTCAGACTGACTGGGAGAAGTTTGAATCCAATACACTGTTTTTACCAGTACAAAATATTTCAGGATAACCTGGATAAATTGAAACTACAGCTAAATACCACAATGGACAAAGAATGAATACAAGTATATAGCTCTCCACACTCCTTTTTTCTTGAAGAATTATAAATGCTACATTAGTTTCTTAAAATGTAATATGGCTACAGAACAATACATAATTTTAAAATGTGAAAGTGTTTAATGGGCCATATGCTACTAGAGGAAATGAGTTTCTGAACTTGTGATCAAATGCGTGTATAGAGAGTAACTATGCCTTTTTTTCCTTGCAAGATTTTTTCAGAATTCTATTCCTTACCAGCGGTGCTTAAAATAATTTATTGGATAGTATCGCCACTCCTCCCTAAGTAGGAGGACAGAAGTGAAGAATGGTCTTAACGAGGATTGCTTCTATGGATCATGCAGTGGGGAAGCTCACCTCATGAAAAACACTGGTGTCTATGTAGGTAGAACAATGACATTTGTTATTCCAGGCTGCAAGGGGGCAGTTGTTTGACTCGAGGCTCTGTGCCCTCATAAACTGGGACTCACAGATCTGTTCCCAGACTATCTGAAAAATGGTTTTGAGACTGGTTTACATTATCGCTTGCTTTCCTGGTTAGTCTGTGTCCTTACCCATTTGGCAGCCTCCCCCTGTCTAGATCTGAGCTATCTTTGTCACCTCTGCAGTAAAGAAGTCACTGAGATAATTGCATCCTGTTATTTGGCCTTCTGGTTTCTAAAACTCCACTTTGTGATGAGTTATTGTGTCCTTCTCACATCAGGTGTTTCATGCAGTACAGCTCAAATGGTATTTTTTTAGGAGCCCTGATGTGAAGTGACATATTGTGTACTTCAGTAAAAGATTTACGTTTCAGACTGTAAGATTTATGTTCTTGTCAGTGCAAGGGGTAAGTAGACTTCTTGACTGTAATCAGTGTATGTAAGATCAGATTTGGTCTTGGGAAACTTCTCAGAATAGCTACAACCTATCAGTGGGGTTTGCTGTGGTCTTGTCTCCTCTCTTGAATCAACGTTGCTTAATGAATAGTTTTGTAATAAGCCACTTCAAGAGTTGATCTTGTTGAAAATTGGGTTTTATGTATACCTGATTTTTGGTTTCATTCCCTGAACCAGTTTACTGTGGGTTTGCACAAGCTCCAGTGCTGGTCTAGCAAAGGGGCTTAAAATGATGAAGGTAGATGAAGGTAGAAGGTAAGTAGACTGTGGAAGTTTGAACTTAATCTGTGAAATTTCATCAGTGTTTTGGGGGTGGAAAAGAGGAGGAGAATGAAGGAACTACCTTGTAGAGTATGTCGCAGTGGCTGTTGTTTACATTCACATATAAATTAATATTCAAAGTTTAGTCGTGGTGGGTTTTTTTTTTATCTCTTTATACTCTTTGTGTTTGTTTCCCTGCTTGTGTGTATGCTTAAAAATCTATTTTACAGCCATTTTCATTGATCATATTTTGACCATTTGCAAAACATGGTCCTAGAGAACACTAACGACTATGTCAATCAAATATTTTTCTGAGAGTTAAGGATTTCCAAACTCCAGAGGTGCTCAAACTATACCTTGTTTTCCTGGATATTATCTGATAGTCTTCTAAAAAGGAAGAAGAAATAAGTATCAGAGTGATATATGAACAATTGCTCTTTTTATCAAGTAACAAAAATGCCTTTTAAGGGAGATCTTGATTTACTTATTCTGGTTAGTTGTATGGATAGATTTTTCTCCCAGCAGAAAATAAGCTTCTCCTTCACTGAGTAATGTGGCTAGTTTATTCACTCTAGATACAGGACAGTTGAACTGAGTTCCTTCCTCTTCAGGAGACAGATCTTATGCTTCTAAACAGAGTGCCATAAATACCCAGCTCTCAGAAGAAGAGTGCTCTTGCTGTGCACTTCTGAAACTGTTTCTGTCTAAATGAAAAGTACATTGAGCAAGGGCCCGGAATCCTCCTGAGTGACTGTTCAAACAATGGAGCAGAAGGTTCATTACTTCTCTGTTCCAATCAAGGCAGGAGCAAAACCAAACCTGGCTTCTGTCAAGAATTCTAGCTAAGAGCTGGGGGAATTTTCTAGAGTGGGGTGCCCTTGTTGAAGCTGTTTCACCTTCTGTAAAATACTAGTAAATGTCAAGAGGCCAAGATGTGAGACATCAACATGAGGTCTCCTCAGGCCTTGTAAACTACAGAAGAAAATGAAGTTTCTTCATAGTGCAGTTTTATGACTTCTCAAATTTCCTCATATGAGTGTCCCAAAATGAAACTTTTTGTTTTGGGCTGGAAAGATTAATTTTGTGGTAAACAGACCAGAACTTTTCTATCTCCTATTTCAATCACAAAAAGAGATGACAAAAATAAGTTTAGCTTGATACAAACCAAATATGATTTTCCTTTTTCTTTGATTCAAGAGCAGAAGTCCCAGCTGAAAGGGTCTCAGAATGCTGGAGACCTTTGCCTTGCCATTTTTCTTAACGTATGTATCACTTCTTCATTGTTTAAACACCTTTATGTGAACCACTATCAAGTACCGTATCGCTTCAAGACTGTTCACTCTGATATTCTTAATAATTTATAATACTTTATCTATGATATGTGTTAGAATTATATTACATAATATTGTGTCTTTCTTGACCACGTAAACAAAGGAAAATAATTTTATGGCTCAAATATAAATACTAATACTGGCACCAGATTTATCATAGTTGCATATTGACATAATCCAATAAAACAATCCTGCTGAATATTTTTTAAAACAAGAAAGTATAAGGGGTGGGACTATAGCCAAATTGTAAGAGATTTGTAAATATCTCCATGAATAATTTTTTCCTATTATTTACCCAGCTCTGCTCTTGTGACTGAGTTTACTGAAATGCATAAATCAGTGCTAAGTATTTTAGGAGTCTATCCAGCTGTATTTCTCCTTTAGCATTCTCTTGTTAGTATGAAATACTGTGCCAAGAGCTATATCTGAGTAGTTTACAGAATTTAGATAATTATGTAAGAAGATGAAAAATTAATTTAATAAGAAAATAAAAATATGGTTTGTGGTACAGAACTGTCCACATTTAAAAAAATCACCAAGACACAAGAACTAAGATAAATTTCCTTATGTAACATTTTATCACTGTTTTGCACACCAAAACCTCATAGAGCACCTCTATAAAACTGAAATAGTTTAAAGACAATGAAGGACACATTAATAATTGATTTTGGGGAATGGCAAATGTATAAAGAAAAGTTTTCTGAAACATTATCAACTGATTATGGGAAATTTCAACCTTGAAATATTTTGAAAGACTTATCTGTTAGCCTCATGGTTTTCATCAGAAAGAAAAAATGAAAGCATCAAATGTAAAATGCTCTATAAAAATATAAAATCACTGAAGTTTACATCTAGAAATCAGTAATAATGACCTAGTTTCAATTGTGGCTGTTTTTCTATACTATGCCCACAGAGCAAGGATAGTTGTATAATTGAATTAGTCTATTTACACAAGTATATATGTTGTGAATGTTAGAAGAAATCAGTCTCATACTACACAAGCTTTAGTATAAACACTGTAAGCCTTGTAAAACAATCTTATCAGTCACAAGACAGCTCATCTACACTTCATAATATATTTAATTAGTGTTTATGGGTGTTAGATGTGACAAAATAATACAAAGTTCAACCAAAACAGATGGGGCTCCAACAGGATTTGTAAAATGGGTTACTTCACTGCTGGCAGCCTAGATCTCATTTCAGAGAAGAGTCAAAGCAGAACTAAGGAAGAAGAAGAAGAAAAAGGTCACATAGAAGATCTGAAAAACACACTTAATCCAGAAACTTTTTTTTTCATGTTTTTCCTCATTAATTTTGTGGTTTTGAAGTAATATGGCAGCCCTCGGGCCTAAGGTAGAGGAATTGCCTACAAGAGGATATCTTTATTTTGCTTTTAGGCTATAACCTTGGTATTACTGCATGTTTTGTGTATCAGAGAAGGAACCAAGAAAGTAGATAGCATTGTGAATCTCAAGCCTGTACACTGTATCGGCATTGCTTCATTAATGGGCATATCCCAACCTCCTGTCTCGCAAAGGCATTTATGAATCTTTACAACAACAGTGACTTATTTTGGTATCCCTTTCCAGAATATATTGTATTTAAGGAGACTTGCTTGTAACATTAATTTAAATAATATTTGAAATCTATAGAAATAATATTGCTGGAATAAGCAAAACTTCACTAGGTTTACAGAAAATCTCACTTTTTTTTATATGCCGCACACAAACTTAGGGATTTTAAAATCAAAATACGGTTGTGGCACAACTAAGACCTGTGTTAAAAAAATAATAATTTCATTTTAATTCATAACTTGTCTTGCTCATATCAGTGACACTACTTATGCTGAAAACTTAGATTTGATTTACAAAAGCAAGGTCTTCATTATTAATTGTTAATACCCATGGACATTATTATTTTTAATAAGAAGCAAGAATACTGACATGATCTCCTTTTTAAAAAAAAAAAAATCAAGTACGTAAATATTTCTTCTCTTCCAAGCAAAAGCAATTTTACTCCTTCTCTCCCAGCTATTTCAGAACTTTAACTCCTCTACCTTTTTCCTTCCCTTCCTCCCTTCCCTGCCACATTGTAGATTTACCTCAGACAGTTCTTTTTGTTGTAAGTATTGCACACTTCCTTTTACATTTGATATATATGTCCCTGAGGGGTGTCAGGTTTTGTTTCATTGCCACTTCTACTGTTTCCACATTTGCTATCTTGTGGAGAGCCAGCAGTCTCACCACTGGACATCTGAAGCCAGTCATCTACTGAAAAGTCTTCTGAAGTTAGCACACTGTTTTAAAAGGAAAGAGATCTACTTGATATGTGGTAAGCATGATTTTGTACAAAGTGCAGCATATACATGAAAGGGAGTGGATTTGTTTCTCAAAATACTTCAGTGGTTTTGATTTATAACTCCACAGACTTTTTGCCTAAGATTTTTTAAACTATTCCAGTCTGTTTGCGATATAGCAGAGACTGCAGATTTAGTAGTTTAGATTATGGTGTTATTTAGTTTAACAGTGGCTTCTGCATTCTGGATACTGTTGGCTCACACTCATACTTCAGGGTTAAAGTAACAGGGAAACGAGAGAATGGGTTGACTTGTAGTAATCATGAACATGGCTTGCAAACAATTTATCTGAATAACTACCAAGAGATACAGTCAATGGGATGAATACTGTATATGTTTGGCTGTTTCCTAGCAGCTAAATAAACAAAAACCACACTATGTACTCCCTTGTCCAAGTTCAATGTTAAATACTACATCTTAGCTATTATTTATACAGAAAAAAAATCTACTCTGTCTCCTGACTGGTTATACAACAGCCATAAAAGATGGCCTATAAACAGTTAAAAAGCAAAAATCTTTTCTTAGCCGGGACAGGAGAGTGTGGGAAAGTGACTAAGAAAGACACCCATATGGAGTCTGAAAGTTAGGCTGTTGTATGCAAGCTTGGGATGCTTTTGGTAAGAGTTAGATGAGACAGCTGCATACGCTCATTAATTACTGTAAATGTCACTTTCTTTTATGTTTAGTTCCTTAAGATTAAAGAGTGCCTTGGTTTGAGAGGACTGACTGAACATTGCATTAACCCCCGGTTTCAGTCTTCTGAAGGGAACAAATGCAGGTACCCAAATCTAATTACATCTGTGAGGTTAAACCCAGTTGGTTGTGCAGCAATAGCTGAGCAAACACTAACTGAGTTTGCTTGGGTACAGGAAGCAGTGGAGTTGCAGCAGCATGAAACTCTGCATGTGCTAATTTTCCCTCTTTTTCAGCCTCTCATTTAGAGTTTGGTCAGAGATCAAAACAGTACACCACAGCTTGCAGTACAAATGAGACATGGTCTACTGATAGAATTAGTCCTCAGTTTCTAAGGGCTAATCTTGCAAGGTGCTGAGTGGTTCCCACCCTATCAATTTCAGCTACACTGAGAGTACTTGACAATTCCTTTTAATTTGGGGTTACAAATTCTTAGTTAAAGTCAGGCACAGGTTGGCAGCAATGGAGGTTGTTATAGCAGGAGAGCATCAGTACCTGATAACAGATGGTAACATAGTGAATCATATTTACTGATGCAGAAAGTGTACAATATATTGAACATTTTTAGCAAGGTAAGTATTTTACAGTTTGAGTACTTTCTGGCATGACTATTTGTAATTAAGAAATTGCAGTCTGGATATAGGCTACAGAGGAGTTTTGTTTTAAGGCTTTTTAACCATGTATTTGCTCAGCAGTTGAGAAATCTGACAAGGTAGTAAATTCAGCTGCAGTAAATGACCCCAGTAATACTACAGATTTCAGAAGTAATCTGCATACCCCTGAGCCATTCACTAAACATTATCGTCTGGGACTAAATGTGAATTGGGAGAAGCAGTGTTTATGTGCTGTCCGTGGCTGTAAATGCAGCTATTCTGCAAGCATAGCTAAGCCATCCAGGTTCACTGCGCAGTGAATGGGAGCAGTAAAACTCTTGAGACCGGGATTTAGAATAGTTGTAAAGGGAGTACAGCCCACTGCCAGGTGAGGAATGGAGCTAAAGTTCTGCCTCTTGCCTGGGTTTAGGTGCTTATCTGCACCCCTGAGACAGGCGCCTCAGACTGACTGGGAAGCCATTTGTTATGCTCAGGCAGGATGGTGTACCTGAGCACTGATCTCCGCTTGAACTTAGGGTGTAACTGATAAAAAACAGTTGCAGAGGCCGTAAGCATCAACTTAATGTCAGCCTATCAGTATACACTCACAACTCCCAACTTCCAGACAAATATTCTACCTACTGGGCTGCAGAGTAATTGAGATACTAGCCTTACTGAGCATTACCACCATGCAGCCAGAAATGTCCGCAATTCATGGAAATAATGAGGATGCTGGCAAGAGGCAACTCGCTTCAGGAGCTGGCAGGAAGCATAGGGTTCCCTTCTGGTTTTGTGACTGACATCAGAAAGTCATAGATAAAAGGTTTACAAATATTCCTGCTTACCTCTCTTATAAAACTCCAGTTTCTGTAGAAAAAACTCCATTTTAGCCCTCTTCCTTGAGCTGCTTATGAAGTGAACTGCCAAGAGTGAGGTGGAAGAGGGGAACTGAATGGACAGGATAGACAGAAGTAAGAGTTGAAAAGAGGGAATAATGGGATGCAGTAGGGGAAAAAAAGGTCTTAATAGTGTAAGAGTTAGTGAGGAAAGGAAAAAGGAATAGGAGTAATGAGGCTAAGGGGCAGAGACTGAAAGATGAGATGACATTGGTGAAGGAGGAAAAACAAGTTTAGAACATCAAAAAAGTTTAGAACATCATTAGAAAGTGTAATGCTAAGAGTTACAATAAACTGTGGTGTCATTTGGGACTCTGATTGCTTGATTTATGAAACATTGCTAGGAGCATTTATCATGCCAGCAGCCATAGGCTTAGCTATTGTGGGCCTCAGTGACATCTGGAAGGACGAGTACTTGGTCTTTGATGGAAAGTCAGAGGTCACTGTCATAGCAAACTATACATCTCTGTGTAGCACCTGTACATCTTTTTGTTTTGTTTAAAGTGACTACTGCTGCTGTTTAATATATTTTTTTTAAAAGGGAAAAAAAAAACATAATTGCTTTGGAAGTTTCAACACTGAATTGAAAATAATAAGCCTTGGTCCTCTAGTACAAACTTCAATGCTTTTATCTTTTTCCCTCCATTGCTATTAAAAAAAGGGGGCAAATAAAATATGTAATGTTAAAAGATGTTAGCTGAAGGTTTTTTCATCCCATAGGCTAGGTTAGACAGCTTAAAATAGATTTTAAAAACTTATGGAGGATTGGACAGGTGATAGTTTAAGCTATTGTTTCATATTGTAATCTAAGTTGCTAATTCAGTTTTTATCATGCAAAAATATTTAAAGTTTTTATTAAGAATTAAGCAGTATTTAAAGTCATGTTACTAATCCCATTTTAACTGTCATTCTTTTTAAAAAAGCAAAGACTTTTTAGCAATGGACCAGTGCTAACTCACTCCAAAAATCAGTTAAGATGCTCTACTCTACTCACAGTGAAATTCTTAAATCATGATAGGTCCACCCTGCTAGTGTATTTTTAATCCAAATCATCACAGACTTACAGTGATGACCCAAAGAAGCCAATCTACTTAAAACTTCACCATGATTTGAGTGGCTTTGTTTCAGTGGCTTTATTATGGACTGCTTTGGCTAAGTATTGTGGCTGCATAGAGTGGCAATGACTGCTTGGATGGACAACTGCAAGCAATGGTGTAGCGGACAGCTGACTTGATATCTGCCTAAAACCAGAACAGGCTTAAAGAAAATAAACTATAAACTCAGAGCATTTACTTGAATATTACATCAGAATATTAGATTGTAACTGCTAATAATAGAGTTCTAGTGAAAATTATACTAAAGCTTAAAGCTAAACATTTTTTTTATATTTTGTGTCACTTATCTGTTGGTGGGAACCGCGAAGTGTTGCTCCTACATCCCTCACCAGTTAGTGCCTATGTTTTCAGACTTTAATGCTACAGTGTCATTTAGAAATGACTCTGTCATTTTGAGGAAGCTTACTGGATGGGTACATTGTGGTTTATGTTCTAAGAGTGAAATGGTATTGATCCTTTAAATGTTCTACCTCCCAGAGCTGTCTACAGACATCAGCAAGCTTTTCTGTATTAGTGACTAGCAAACAGTCCTTGAAATTGGAGAAAAAGCAGAAGTTCAGTTTGTTTTGAACTAGAGTTTTGTTTGGAGCATATAAAAGTGGAGACAGTTTTTTGTTATTGTTTTGGAGGGTTGATGGTAATTTTGTGTTTTGGAAGGTTTTGGATTTTTTTCCTTATCTCTGCCCTTTTGAATGCTCTCCCATATTAGAAATATTGGACAGATGCCATATTCTATTGCCCTGAGTTCTGTATATTCCCTACAGTGGCAAGTCTACATATTTTTGTTTTTCTTAAGATTTCTGATATGTGTTTATATGTAACAAGATCATGTTTAGAAAAATATATAAAGAAGATACTTTGGGATGGAACAGGGTGCCCTGATGCTTACTGAAACATTTCTAACAGCTTTACTAATAGGTGGAAAGGGCAGCACAAAATGAAAAAAATTTACTTAGTCTAAAGGAGGCTGAATCCACCTATGAGCAGAAATTGGCGGACCTGTGCATTTCCTCAATAATTTTCTCAGTCACTGCTCACACATTATCGAAACACATTCAGTGTCTTGTTTCTCTCTCTTAGGTAATTTTGCCCATTACATTTTGAGACAATCTTCTTGCATAAATTTTATAATCATGTAGCTCCATGGATTTCAATTTCTTTTTACCTTATTTACACCTTTGTAAATGTTTTCAGGTTCCCAGGAATACAAACATAGACGTTTCTTGTGTTTCTTTTTTACATATTTGGGGTAATCAGTTCAGTACAATCTACTGAGGTGAGCTGAACTTGAGACAAAACTAGAAATGACAGGAGCCAATTTTCAAGACTGAAAAAGCAATTGGAAAGACATACATTGAATTCCCTTGAGCCAAGACCATTACTTCCAACACCAACTGTCCTATCGTTCATGAAATTACTTGTAAAGCTCTTCAAAAAGTTTCTTCAAGACGGTGGTGTAATGTACATCGTTACAGGGATTGCAGCACACACACAGATACTGTTGCAAATAACACTCAGGGTACCTGGATGTCAGCAGTGTACAAATTTAGGGATCAACTCTAAAGATCACCTTCATTTTCTAACACTTCCATTTTCAGTATTTGAATCAATAGAATGACCTCAATATATAATCTAGCTTTTCCTCACTGAAATCAGCCATTCCTGCTGTAACAGTACTGGAATCATCAGGTAAATCGAGGGCCAAATTGGCTAAGAATCTAGAAATTTAAGAGCCACTTACAATAAATACAATAAATGGAATAAATAACCAACCATATTTCCAGACTTCTTGTTCTATTCAGTTGATGCTGTGAAACCAGATACCAACCGTATTAGCTTTCTTGAAGACAGTAGTCTTTCTTTGTGGATGGCTTTCAGTTCACCATTACCAAGCATATGAAAATAGGCTGAGGCTTAGAAAGGCAGTCAAGAAGTGTGTTGACATGACACTGAAAAGAACGCTGTGGTCAGAATAAACAGTGAGCAGAACTGTCAGAATAAATATCCTGTAACTATGTAATACCCTCACCCCTTTCTGATCCACGTGGGAAGGATAAGGTTCAGGACCAAAACTCCACCAGAATAAATCAAGTTCTGATTACAACTTCTAACTATGATTAAGGGAAAGGCAGCAAACATGGCTGCTGATGTCCTAGCTTGAATAGCTAAAAAAAACCTCTACAAAAGCATCATTTGTAACCAAGCTGCCATAACTTGACACAATGACAGTGTGTTACCATATTACACTGTATTTCTGATACAGTCACAAGTTCTGTATCCTGCCTTGTAAAAGTCTTGCTGCAGTAGAAGAGAATTTAGTGAACAGCACTGAAAAGTCATCTGGAAATCTCCCTTCAAAAAGAAATTATTTTCTTAGAGGCAGAGGGTCCTAGCACGTGACAGATTTGTGTTCTCATTAAACACTACCTATTTTTCCTTGTAATTTCTGTTCTCTCCTTCAGGCGCAAAATCTTGTCAAGACAGGAATAAATACAGAATCTTTTTACCCCCACTTTTTTAGCTATTTCCACTTAAGAACAAGTAAGATAATAACGATGGTTTGTCCCATGTTTGAAATCAATAATACATGATTAATACAGACTTGCATGATGAACAAAGACTGCAACGACTGAGCTCAATAGCGAATAGTCCATGGGAGCTGTCAGAGCTGGGTGGGTATGCAGAAACTGAATTTTGTGAATAATCTCTCATTTTTTTTAATCGATTCTGTTTCTACTACAGTCACACCTGTTTTTATCAATTATTCACTTTGCACTTTGGTGAAAAGTACTTGGTTTTGCCGCCTGGACCATTCCTTCCGAGCTATTTTACGGTTATTATTGTATTACATTAGCGCCCAAAGCCTCTAGCCTGGATTAGCGCCGACAGCCCGAGTCCTCCCCGAAGCCCTTAGGTTTTAGAGACAGCTTTGCCTGAGACTGAGGGGAGGGGAGCGCGGTTAAAAACCACGGTGGTCAGAGAGGGACTATGAACACGTTAATTGTCTCTTTACTGTTTCCATGGGCACGCATCCCCCTCGCGAGGACGGCGGCGGGGGCAGGCAGGGGATGGCACTCGCTTAAGGTGGGCTCCCAGGTTTTCCTGCCCGGGGCAGGGCCAAGCAGAGGAGCTCTGCCCGCGGTGCCGCTTGCCGGCGCCCCCCCGCGGGTTGGCGCAGGAGCGCAGCCGCCGCGGGGGCGGAAGGGCGCGGACGCCGGCGGAAGGGGGCTGGCGGCGGGGGGGGGGCGCCGCCCGCAGCGGCCGCGC